>NC_142145.1:55039483-55653966 GCF_024610735.1 Ursus americanus
TGTGCAGTTCAATGGTGTTGAGTACATTCAATCTCTAGAACTAATTTATTTTGCAAAAGTGAAACTCTCTAGCCATACAAATCCCCTATCCCCCCTTTTGCAGGCCCTGCCAACTACCATTCTGCTTTCTGTCTCTATGAATTTAACTACTCAAGGTACCTCATGTAAGTGGCACCGTGAAAAACCTGTCCTTTCATTACTGGCTCATTCCGTTAGCATTATGTCCGTAAGGTTCATTCATATTATAGCATGTGTGATTGTACCTTTTTAATTACTCTGGTAATTGTATTGTGTACACTTGGTTTATGTGATTCTTTGTAAACTGTTTTGAGACTTTACGCACCAACTCGGGTTTTCAATGAAATTAATAATGCTCAATGTATTAAAAAATGCTTCATCGTTATGACTCATGGAAATCTTGCCTACCAAAGCAGGTGGTACTGCTGTGCTTTCAGAGTCAAAGTACAAATAAGTACCTGAGAAGTACCGTGTCAGAAGGGTATAGCCATCCCGTCAACCACTGGATAAAGAGTGATACAAGAAATTAGAGTGCTCTTTATAATGCACCGTTCTTTCAAACTAGTAAAGTGGGTACATTTTATACTTATTTGCACAGAGGCGTAGATTTGTTCTATAGATACCTCATCAGAACCTTCTACATAATTGTGATAGAAACTTCAAATGAAGCATGAGAGACTGTGGACTCTGGGAAACAAACTGAGGGCTTCAGAGGGGAGGGGGGTGGGGAATGGGATAGGCTGGTGATGGGTAGTAAGGAGAGCACACATTGCATGGAGCACTGGGTGTTATACGCAACTAATGAATCATCGAACTTTACAGCAAAAACCAGGGATGTACTGTATGGTGACTAACATATTAAAAAATATTATTATAAAAAAATAAAATAAAATGTTAACCAACCTTCAAAAAAAAAGAAACTTCAAATATATGTTACATTAAAATTTATTTTTGTTCTACTCAGTTGCTTTGATAACAGGCAATTATAGCTATCTTTTCTGTAGTACCTTCAGTGACACCAGATGTGGGACGTATTTCTCATCTGCTTTGAGTCCCTGCACCTTCCGATGCTCTGCGGTCTGGGAGGGATTGAGTTTGTGTCCAGTCCAGTATGCTGTGTTTTCATGTATCTGCTCTCCTTTGTGATGGCAGCCGAACTGGTGTTGCATGAGAACAAATGTATTTGTGTCTGTTTGCTGTCCTGTGCCCTTGCCGTTGACTTTGTGAACACCTTGCATACGTGAGCAAGGGGTCAGCAGCCCTGGCCCTGGGAATGCTCTGCTGGCTACAGGGCTAGGGTATCATGTTGTCTTTCATCACACACCCTGAGGATGTCTTTAGTGTGCTTTCTACAGTAGCACCCTCTGTCCTCCCTGCTCTAGTCTAAGTCTCATGAGATTTAGGTTAATATTGTTTTGAAAATGTTAATTCTCATATTTGCTAAACGTGACACTGAAGAGACTCATTTTAAAAACACGTATGGGCAAAGAGGCATGATAGCTTCTCAGCGAGGGGGCCTTCTGTGAAGCCCACCCTGTATGATCCCTGCATTCCACTGAAGGCCAGCCTCGCTGTGTCTGTTTATTTATTAGTCTTAGTTCTTCCTGGGGGAGAAAAAGAATCATTTTGGTTAGAATGGGGCTGATCTGAAATTAAACCCTGCCAAAACCTGATTCGTTATTTTTTTTTTTCCCAAATCAAGGATAGCCCGATTTGTCGATTTGTCGTTTCTGTACAAAACTACCACTGGTGTTACAATATGCATTTGGACTTGCAAGGTTGACCCATGGGCACTCGGGGGCAGGTGCGAGCCTCTCTAAGATCTAACAATGGCTGTTATTCACAGGGAATACAGACCAGAGACCTCACTGAATGGAACATAATTTATTTTTAATTTAAGTTTATTTACCAGGAAAAAATTAAAGTGTTCTAATTCTACTTCTGAAACAGCTCTGCCAAAGGGCATCGTGTTTTTAATGCATTTCCAACACATTAAACCATTAAGAACCTTTTTTAATTATAAACATTAAAAGGGCATAAAAAGTATCTTCGCTTTAGACTCTAGATGTAAATACATTGCACTGAGTAGCGTCCTTGCATTTGGGTAGAGGACAGGAACATTGTAGCAGTGCAGCACCTTTTTATTTGTAATACATTCAGCACCTTCCTTCCAGGTCCTTATGCCCCAGAGGCTTTGTGATACCTACACCTCAGACCCTCCTGCCTTTAAACACTGGGCCGGCACTCTCCCCGTGTGAGCCCAAGGGCGTGGCATCTGAGGGGGGCAGTGCAGGTGCAACTACTCAGGTGGTTTTCTAGGAGAGGTTTGGATAGGGCTCCAGAAAGACCAAACGGGGGTTTTTGCTCTTAGAGTTACCCAGTGACTCTTGAAGTCCCCTGAGAGTTCTCTGGAAGGTGTCAGGCTGTGAAGAATGAGCCTACCAACAGTACATCTAGGCACGATTTGGAAACCTTTGTAGGCAGCTTCCTGTGTAGCTTCGAATAAACTGAGGAGATGGAGAAATTAAGAGAAGGCTCTGGGTACGATCAGTCAATGGCCTTTGCCCTCTCCCAGCTGTGTCTAATGGGCCATTTAACACTGAAAAAGAAAAATCACAAAACCGGCACAGGTGCGTTTTGTACATCTGTCAGTCAGGGGCTTGACCAAGTTCCTTGTTCTAGTGCTCTGATCTGTCAGCCTCTGTCAGAGGGGTTCGCTATCATGGAGAAACGTCGGCATTAGCAGTATCAGCCCCTAACCGAGCACCAACTGCAGTGTGCTGAGTCACATCCTAAAGCAGCCGGAATGCTTGAGAACACCTCTGCTTCCATGTCAGTATCTTCTAGAAAAGGAAGACACCTACTAAATCTTATTTGGACAATTAAAAAGGTCTTGGGTCATCTAAATCTTTCCCCAAATCTTTTATATATTTGGCAAAAAAAAGGAAGTATTGATAATGAAATTATTAATTTTTATTAGTTCCTTGTCAAATTATGATGCAATTGAGTAGTGTTTTATGGTGTTTGTGGAAGCATTTATACTCTACTGACGTTCCCAGGCGTGTTCAATATGTACTGCATGCTTAGGTTTGTTGACAGGACTCAGAGCGTGATTGACCATTGTAAATTATAATGGTTTGTGATTTTGTTACTGCCTTTGTAAATATTCTGGATCAATTCAGGGAAGAGAATGCCCATTGGTTAACTTCTTTTGTTTTAAAGTCTGACTGACTTTGAGCGAGTGCTGGTTCTGATAATAATAACTAAAAATAGTTCGACAAATTACTTACCCATTCTGGGCCTAAGCTTCCAGATAATTCTGGTCCATTTTCCACTGGTATGAACACATTCTTCTTCACAGCACTGCCAGGAGAAGTAAATGTGCTAATGCATGAAAAATGGCTAGTGGAGTACTTTGGTCACCTGGTGCACCCGCAATTTGATGTAGGCTTGCTAGTAAATTCTGATCAGTTTATAAAATTAATAAACTCGTCACAACTGAGGATACATACTATTATGGTAAAACCTTCCAGTAGGACTGTTAAGCTGAGTAGGTTGGGTTTTGTTTGACACACACACATTAAGTTGCAGTTTGCTTTAAGTAAAACAAAAAACATATGTATGTCCTCAAGCTGATGTGAAAAAATGATTGTGTGTTGACTGGAACCTGAGGGAACATTGCATTTTTGACTCTTTCAAGTGTTGTCAGGTTAGAAAACCATGTATGACCCAGAGTCACTGAAGGGTGGCAAAGAAAAGAGGGTAAGTGTGAACGCTTTACTCACATAAGCGACACTGCTACTCTGTGATAGTGCATGTGTTGTGATTATTGTTGACTTGAGGAGTGCTTTTGACACTTTGACCCTTTGAAGAGTACTGCCCCAGTCCCTGACACCTCCAAGTTTGCCCAGAACACACAAAGCTTGACAACCACAGTTTGCTTAGCACACAAGGCAGCCTAAGACAGTGTTTTGGGGGGACGTCTTTCCTTTTGCTTGTTTACCCTCGGACCTCAAGGAAGTTGAGGACCCTTATTGAATGAGATTAGAGATGAGGGTTCTCTTTATAAAGATTTATTTATTTGAGAGAGAGAGAGCACGCGCACACACAGAAGGAGAGGGAGAAGCAGACTCCCCACTGAGCAGGGAGCCCAACATGGGGCTCGATCCCGGAACTCTGAGATCATGACCTGAGCCGAAGGCAAATGCTTAACTGACTGAGCCACTCAGGTGTCCCTAGAGATGAGGGTTCTGATGCTCTGGGTCTAAGGATCCAATCTAAGGTCAAGTCTTCTGTGAAGACTGCTTCTAGACAGCCTTACCTGTATTCTCTGCCCCTGACTCAAGTACAGAAAGACCTATGGGGCACCTGGTGGCTCACTCGTTAAGTGTCTGCCTTTGGCTCAGGGCGTGATCCTGGTGTTATGGGATCGAGCCCCGCATCAGGCTCCTCCACTGGAAGCCTGCTTCTTCCTCTCCCACTCCCCCTGCTTGTGTTCCCTCTCTCTGGCTGTCTCTCTCTCTCTCTGTCAAATAAATAAATAAAATCTTAAAAAAAAAAAAAAAAAGAACAGAAAGACCTGGTCTCAGGAGGGCCTTTGTCTCCAGAACATACTAGGAAAAGGTCACTTACTCTTAACTTACCAGGTACACCATATGTTTGTGCCTGGAACCTCAGATGCAGCAATGTCATGAGATGAGAAATAGATGTATTTTATCTTTGACCTCACACGTCTGTGTGCTTCTACTCATTCTTCCCTAAGCATGCCCACATTCCTCCTCCTATCAAACCAGCTCTCGCCATATGTGTCCCCATTCATGTGCACAGGTAACTCATCAGAGCACGTTCTGTGGCATTTGGCCTCTAATTAGAACTCTCCTCCTCCATTCTGTAAGGATAAAGCTGCTCGTGAGGTTAAAAACTAAGTTAATAAGAAGTAAAATAAATGAGAACTAAGACTTGCACAGTAATAACAACAAATTATGAAACCCTGATGATCTGTCAAGATTTTAGTTTATGAGGGTTAACCATGCTTCTTTGTTTGGGTAATATTTTTTATAAATTGATTTTAAGAATATAAAGAACTGGTAATTATATTACTTATTAGAATAAATTGCAAGTGAATAGAAAGCTTTAAAAATGAATAATGCATATAAACGAAATTAAAACTACAAATACAAGAAATTTTATTAGGAAGTGTGGTTACACCTATTATTAAAATAAGAATGATAATAGAACTGTTTGATATCAAAATTGCTGATCTTCCAACCACGTTATTACACTTGTAGAATGAGTAATATAAGTAATATAACTATTCAGGTAAAATATTTCTGTTGACCAAGTTGTAGCCCTTCCTCCCTGTAGCTCCAGACAAGTGACAGCAGACACATATTTACAATTGGCATTGAAAACCCTTTCTAGCTTAAATTATCAGTAGAAAAGATACAGATATTATATAGACATATAATATATTTATTAATATGTATTTCTGTTAAGCATTATATGTTGCTATTTCATGATTCTTGAGATAAACTATATTGCTTTTAAGTTGGATTATGAATTCAGCATAAATAACATTTTATTTGTTAATGTTTATATCTTGCTACTTACCCGTTTTAACTACTGAAGTAACAGGTGCCACATAAGAAGGCAAACAATACAGAAGTGAATAGATTTCCCCTATCTTTCTTCAGTTTCTCTCCTGGAGATAATGAAGTATTTTCCTTGCACATCTCTATATCCATTTAGACACATAAGTATCCATATATGTCCCAGGTCTGTTCCTTCCTGCTAATTCTAACAGAATGAGATACTGTACATGGTATTCTGCAACTTTATTTAACATCTGTCAGTATTCAGTGAACATCTCTCTAGTTGCTAGAGTCTAGTACACTATATAGAGATTTAACTCATTCTGAGTAGTAGCTGTTTATTATTCTGGAATATGGATAGCCTAATCACTCAGCTCTCCTCATTTTGATGGATAGGGAGGTGGTTGTTGTTTTCTGTTAAAATGAATATTTCAATAAATTTCTATAAATATATCTCCTTATATTGAAATAGTTTTATTTCTGGAGGTTACAGTTTTAAGGTAGAATTGGTGGGCCAAAGATAAAAGCATTTAAGCTTTTAGTAGATATTGTCGGATTACTTTACAGAAGGTTCTAGAATCAGCAAGATGTGACAGTGTTGGTTTCTGGATGTGCTTTTGAGCATTAATGATCTTTCAAATTTTGTTACTGTTTTATCAGTTTAGAAATGGTACGTCATTATCTTAATTTGCATTCACTTTTTCTCATGTTTTCATTGACTTCTTGTATTTTTTGATTATCAGATTATCTATTTCTGTCCTTAGGATATGTTTCCAGTCTTTTCCTTTTCATTTTCTAGGAGTGTTTTAGTTGTAGTATGGTTGTTAACCATCTGCCTATCATATGTTTTTTGAATATTTTCCCTCGTTCTATGTGCCTTTTCACTTTATTCATGGTATATTTTGTTAAAGAGAAATGCTTAAATTTATTAAGTTAAATCTATCAATCATATCCTTTAGGGCTACATTAATATATGATAAAAGTGTCATTAGAATTTCAATCAATCCAAATACAAATTAATTTATTATCAGGAGATGGCCAGATATGAGGTAACATTTGCTAGTTAAACTCTTATTTTCCCTTGTGGCTTTTCACTTTCCAGTCTTGTTTTAGAAGGTATTTTTCCACATTGTCTTTGAACAATATTTTAAAACGAGTTTATTTTTACACTTAGATCTTCAGTCTGAAATTCTGGTCAAAAAGTCTTGCAGAGAAGGGGCGCCTGGCTGGCTCAGTTGTTAGAGTCTGCGACTTTTGATCTCAGGGTTGTGAGTTTGAGCCCCACGTTAGGTGTAGAGATTGCTTTAAAAAAAATCTTAAAAAAAAAAGATCGTGCAGGGAAGATTACAGGGCTGGGGAGCCTTCTGGGAAGGGTTCCTCTGCTCTTTAATGATGTACAAGGAAAAATGATCTTTTATCACCTTTGCTATGGGATACCATATGACATGGTGTCCAGGAAAGCAGCAGGTAAGCAGTGACCACAGGGAAACCAGCTGAAAGGACAGCACTTATGAAAGCTGAGTAGCCATAACTGAATTACAATACCCTCTACCCCTTATTTTGGTTTGCTTCATTTATTCATTCATGTATTCATCTATCTGACAAATATTTATTAAGACTCTGTCATTTGATAGGTACTCTCTTGGGCTTCAGGGATACAATGGTGAATAAAACAAGTAAGTACCCTGCCCGTGCACCTGACTTTCTGATTTATAAAGTCTTCCATTGGTTTTCAATGCATGCATTTTTAAGTGAAGTGAAGCTTGCAGAGATTACCAGAAGAGTGTAGAGAGGAGGTTCTAAAAGCAAACATAAATGCTGGGGCAGACTTTACAGATAAATTGATTTCATCAGGATGTTTTGGCTGCAAATAACATAAAGCCAGCTCATACAGTTATAGTAACAGGAAGTCCATAGATAAGTCACTCTTTGCAGTTTGTTGTTTTAATTGTCTGGTAGTATTACCAGGGGCATGAGTTCTTTCCAGATCTCCCTTGCATTGGTTTCAACCCAACGTTGCTCTTCTCCAGGGTCATAAGGTGGCCTTTGGAAGCAACTAGGAAAACATGCTTTGTTCAAATCTGGCAGAAGGGAAAGAGAAACCTAGAATATAACTTCTTTCTTTCAATCTATTAGGCCAATTAAGTACCAATAATAATAGCCAGGAGATTGTTACAAGCTAATTGGCTTAGTGTTCTTACTCTCAAACTTTAATGTAGTTCAGTGATGTTAGTGTGTCAGAATCACCTGGAAGCCTTGTTACAAGACAGATTGCTGGGTCCCACTCCAGAGTTGATGATTCAGTATGTTTGGGGTCAAGCTCAGGAATTTATATTTCTAACAGATTCCCAAATGGTGCTGATGTTGCTGGTTGAGAATTGCTGATTTGGAGTAATGCAGGTGTACTCTTGCACCACACACTTATCCGAATGGCCAAAATCCAGAACACTAACAGGACCGTTTGCTGGTGAGGATGTGGAGCAAGGGGAACCCACAGTCATTGCCAGTAGGAGTGCAGAACACTATAGCCACTTTGCAAGGCAGCTTGGCCATTTCTTTTTGATGTAGTGTTCCATGATTCATTGTTTGTGTATAACACCCAGTGCTCCATGCAATACAGCAATTTCTTTCTTCTTTTTTTTTTAAGATTTTATTTATTTATTAGACAGAGAGAGACACAGAGAGAGAGGGGACACTAGCAGGGGGAGTGGGAGAGGGAGAAGCAGGCTTCCCTCGGAGCAGGGAGCCCGACCCTGGGATCGTGACCTGAGCTGAAGGCAGACGCTTAACGGCTGAGCCACCCAGGCGCCCCCAATATGGCAATTTCTTACAAAATGGAATATACCCCTATCATACAATCCAGCAATTGGTCTTCATGGTATCTACTCAGAAGAGTCCAAAACTTATAATAAACACACAAAAACTTGCACATAATGTTCATAGCAGCTTTATTCATAATTGCCCAAACTTGGAGGCCACCAAGATGTTCTTCAGTAGGACACTAACTAAACTGTGGTACATCCAGACAATGGAATATTATTCAGTGCTAAAAAGAAATGAGCCATTGAGCCATGAAAAGACATGGAGGAAATTTAAATGCATATTACTAAGTGAAGGATGTCAATTTAAAAAGACTATGCATGTATAATTCCAACTACATGACATTCTGGAGAAGGTAAAATGATGCAAACAGTGAAAAGATCAGTGGTTGCAAGAGGTTAGAGGGGAGGGAGGGATGAATTGGTGGAACGCAGAGGATTTTTAGGGCCATGAAAATACGCTGCATGGTACTGTGATGGTGGATACGTCATTATACATTTTTCCAAACCCATAGAATGTACCACACAGAGCGTGAACCCTAATGTATACTATGGACTCTGGCTGAGAATGATGATGTGTCAATGTAGGTTCATCAGTTGTGACAAATGTACCACTGTGGTGGGAGGAGATAATGGGGAAACTGCCGGTGGGTGGAGGCAGGTGTAGATGGGAAATCTGTACTTTCTGCCCAGTTTTGCCGTGAACCTAAAACTAGTTTAATAAAAAAAAAAAAAAAAAAAAAAAAGGAAAAATGTGTATCCTTGGGTCTAGAGATAGGATGAGCTGTCCCTGAGCCACAAGGCAGGGAGAACAAAAGCTGAATAAAATTAGGGATATGTCCCAGATCCCTAATTATTAGAAAGGACAGAGGAGAATGAATGCTGTTTAAGAACGAACAGGGTACATTATATGAGTTGATGAGTTGAATGCAGTATTTGTAGTCAAATTACTGTTGAGAAGTTAGGCAAGGCTTAGTTCTGATCTTGACTAAATGTTAAGTACTATCTATGAATCAGTATCACCTGATAGATAATTAGAAATATCTGCCAAGAATGTTGCTTTTAATTTAAAAAAAAAATCCTTGAGTTTAGTACTGGAAAAATTTACCATAGGGATTAACTGGAAATCCATTCTTTGTACTCGGCGTGGATCTAACATGGAGTTCAGTTGTAATGAGAGAAATGTATATTACCTGGGTTGTTGAGAGGGTGTTGGGATGCCGTTCTCTGTGGGCCTCTCATGCTTCTGCATGTCTTGATGGCAGAGGCACCAGCGGCCTTTGTTCTGGGCTATCTTTTCAAGGATGTTTGGACAGGGAACAGCCTTGGAAGACACAGTTAGTGCCTCTTTCTGGAGCAGACGACAAGCTATCTTACAGGTCAGTACAATAAAGGTAATCTCTCTCTCTGGAGCAAAAGGCAGGCCGGTTTCTTTACACCCATAAGAAGAGATTTGGATTCCCTGTACCTGTGGTTCTTGAGATGCACCACAGACCCACTGCATGTGAAGCACGATGAGACCCGTGGGACTCTGGGGGAAGGGGAGCCCACAGGAGCCGGAAGCTTGTGCTGCTTGCTGTGACATTCGTAATAAAGTCCTTTGTTTCTGACTTAGGAGTCTTACTTCCTCTGCCAACATCCGTGACATTGGGGCAGGTTACTTGTTAATCTGAAAGGTGGGTAAAATCTCAGGCCCTTCACATTATGACACACACCCTGACAGAACATACTTACAAGAAAAGAGATTGCATTCTTAGTGACTTCATTTGACTCCTGCATTTTGCTGACTGGGAAGTTGAGACATGGGAAAGTGAAAGCAACTTGCACACGTGCACAGCAAGTCTGTTTGCACAAGTGCCCAGTGTGTCTGCTTGCACAAGTGAAGTGAGTCTGTTTGCACAAGTGCACAGTGAATCTATTTATAAAAGTGCACAGGAAGCCTGTTTGCACAAGTACAGTGAGTCTACTTGCACACGTGCACAGCAAGTCTCTTTGCACATGAGCACAGTGATTCTGTTTACAAAAGTGCACAGTGAGCCTGTTTGCACAATGCAGTGAGTTTGTTTGCACAAGTGCACAGTAAGTCTGTTTAACACAAGTGCACAGCAAGCCTGTTTACACACATGCACAAGGCTATTTGCAGAAGTGCACAAGCCTGCTCACACAAGTGCACAGAACTGTTTGCACAAGTGTACAGCAAGTCTGCTCGCACAAGTGCACAGCGAGTCTGCTGGCACGAGTGCACAGTGAGTCTCTTGAACACAAGTGCACAGTGAGTCTGTTTGCACGAGTGCACAGTGAGTCTGTTGAACACAAGTGCACAGTGAGGCTGTTTGCACAAGTGCACAGCGAGTCTGCTTGCTAAGTGCACAGTGAGTCTGTTGAACACAAGTGCACAGTGAGGCTGTTTGCACAAGTGTACAGCGAGTCTGCTTGCGCGAGTGTACAGTGAGTCTGTTGAACACAAGTGCACAGTGAGGCTGTTTGCACAAGTGCACAGCGAGTCTGCTTGCACGAGTGCACAGTGAGTCTGTTGAACACAAGTGCACAGTGAGGCTGTTTGCACAAGTGCACAGCGAGTCTGCTTGCTAAGTGCACAGTGAGTCTGTTGAACACAAGTGCACAGTGAGGCTGTTAGCACAAGTGCACAGCGAGTCTGCTGGCACGAGTGCACAGTGAGTCTGTTGAACACAAGTGCACAGTGAGGCTGTTTGCACAAGTGTACAGCAAGTCTGCTCGCACGAGTGTACAGTGAGTCTGCTGGCACGAGTGCACAGTGAGTCTGTTGAACACAAGTGCACAGTGAGGCTGTTAGCACGAGTGCACAGTGAGTCTGTTGAACACAAGTGCACAGCGAGGCTGTTGTTGCGGAAGCTGCTCTCAGAGCCCGTGCTTGCTGCTCCGGGTGCGCTTCGCTCTGCTTCACCACAGGACCGGGCTCTGTGAGTCAAGCCTACAGCCCTGGTTCAGAGTTGATTTAAGCATGTGATGGGACAATAAAAATCTCTCATTTCAAGACAGAATCTGATAAAATTGACATAAACTGTGTGGGGTGGTTAGATGTGTGTAGCATATAGATATAAACTGACAGTTATTCAGCACTAAGAGATACGTGAAGGAATAAAAGATAATTATCTGCCAGGGTCATTTAGGCTGTAACTCTACTAAGAACTACAACGTAAGCTTAGGTGACCTTCTCTATTACTTCTCAATGTGTGTTTGCTTGTTGCTGCAGTTCTGAGGCCAGGTGTCAATTTATTTTAATTTATAAAGTGGAATTCTGACCATTGGTTATTAAACATAACTTCTAGCCAAAAGGATATATAGACTTAGTAAGGTGATCGCATTAAACATTTCATCCTCAGTTAAGCTCTCAGATTAGTCCTGCTCATTTATTAGGTATACATTGGTAATACTTTTTTTTGTTTGTTTTGAAATATCAGCACATATCCTTTTTGCTTTAAAAGGAATTTCTTTGTAGCACCAGGAAATCATACCTCTTGTTCTGTATTTCATCAATATTATACCTGACCCTTAGAGCATACCGATCAAATTGCAGCTTTAATTATTTAAAAGGTTTGTGTTATAATAGTAAGGTTAAGATATTAACTATCATGAAGGGTCTGTAAGCAGGGGACGGAGTAATCTTTCATATGAATTCCAGTACTGTTTCATAATTTTTTTAAAAACAAAGACACATCTTTCTACTTTAAAAATTGGCTATTGCACCTTTTAAAAAGCAATGCTTCACCATGGAAGCTGACAGAACATGGCTCTAGGCTCTACACCTGTGTTTTCACTGAGCCATAGGCCCGTGGCAAAGAAAATTGAATGTTACCAGGGTGACCTGTCTGTAAGCTGGGTCTTTAATTTCATTGTGACTATCGAAGCTCTCACTGTAGCCAGAGTGAAAACAGCAGTGAGGGCAGAGGGATGATTTCTGCAGCTGATCTGGCTCCAGCCATCAGAGGAAACCATTGACCCTCTGTCGTAGTTCGCTTTCCTGACCACCTCTGCCCACCCTGCCTACATATATAAAACATGCTCACGTTCTGTTCTAGGGTAGAATCCTACAGTTTCTAAGAATAACTTTTAGAGAAATCAGCAATATAGATTACTCTGTATATAAAATAATTGGAGATTTAGAAGCAGAAATACCAGCAGTTAGCAATGTATAATTCTTTCTGATGAGGTCATCAGCTGGGCACTTTGGAAGCATTTTAATAATCGGTTTGGGCAAGTATACCTAAGTTACTCTCTTGGAAAGATTATGAATCTAGGTGTTTCATTTGAGACAGATAGTTAACATGTTACATAATGTATTTATTAGTCCAAATGAGCAACATTTAAATTAAACCTTCTTCTCCCAAAGAGGGCGTAGAACCCTTACTACATTTGCATTATTTATCTTTTTCTAGCACTTTATGCTCAGAAAGTGATATCGTTTTAAATAATTAATAGCAGAAATAAAATATAAAGTAAAAACGAGAACAGGAGAGCAGGAGCTCCAGCATCATTGGTGTTGTAGTTCCTGTTCCCTTGTCACCATGAAGTCTGCTGGCAGAGCACAGAGGGTACACAGGAGAGGTCGGGCTGGGGTCTTGGGGGTGGGGGTGGGGCACTGGACTGGCATTTCAGTTGAAGCAGCTTTGGACCCATTGAGAAGGCTGCAGGGCAGGGGGCCAGCTCATCCACTCGTGGCTTCTGTCCCTCCCAGGGTGTGTGTGTGCATCTCCCGGCCCTGTCGTCACCCCAGCCCGGAGTCGCTCGGTGCCCGCTGGCCCTGCTGCTGCCTCCAGGTGTAGCAGACACCCCACTTGCATTACCTGAGCGTCTCCAACTCTCCGTCCCTAAAATGCAACCGAGCATCTCCCTCTTGCCTCAGCCTTCTCCCACCGTGTGCCCCCCCAAATATTTTACTGCCAGTGTCTCTCGGCTCAATAAATAATTCCACAAACTGCCCACTCATTCTGGCCGGAAAACAGGACTCACCCCTTTACTCTTTCCACTGCTTTACCTCCTACAGGGAATCATCGCCAAACCCCACCCATTCTTCCTTCCTAAGCCTGCGGGCCTTGAGGAGGTTTGTGTGCAAAGCCCCCGCGCTGGCTCACCGCGTGCCGTCCAGGCCATCACCCCAGGTGCCGTTTGTTCCCCTCCAGAGTTTCGTTGCCCTACAGTCAGAGCTTTTTTAAAACCACAAATGTCATTGTACCGGGTCTCCACACAAAGACAGTAAAAGGCAGACCCCTCCCCATGCAGCGGCCCTCGGGCCTCCTGTCCCCTTCGGGGCGTCGTCCTCCAGCCCCGTTGTTCTCACAGTCGGCCCGGCTGAGTGTGGGTGCTGTGCTCGGTCTCTGTCTGCCAGAATGCTAGCACGGGGCGGGCAGCGCTTTGCGCCACTTGCTTGCGGTGCTTGGGGCGTGCAAGGCACGTGAGCAGCAGGGCTGGACGGATGGACGGCCCGCGTCGGGCCCCCCACTGTCCGGCTCTGGCCTCCCTGGCCTGCAGCTCTTCCCCCTTGCCCTTCTGCTGCCTCAGCTTCAGCTGCATGGTACTTCTTCACTCCCCTCCCTTCCAGCTGCTCCTTCTTGCAGGGGAGGCAGTGTGAGGGTGGAGCTCTGTGTGCCTGCCCCTCGGATCCCTGCATCTGAGCGCTTCCTCAGGGGGCTTTCCCCGAGCTCTGGGGGCCAGGGACCCTTGCGTCCCCTGTGGCCGTCTGCAGAACAGCTGATGTCTCTGCCTCACGGGACGCCCTCAGATTTCACCAGTAATATCTGTCTTATTCATGGCTGTACACGCAGGGCCTGTCCAGGGTGTGCTCTCCACAAATATTTAGTGACTAAATCCATGTCATTTGGAGTCGGGATTAGCATCTAAGGATCGGTGAATGATGAGGTTTTTTTTCCCTCAGAGGAACCACTGACATCAGTCAGAGCGCAGTGCAGTCAGTCCCATCCCACATCCCTCCATCCTTAGCTCACCTGACCTGATCTCCCAGCTGAAGGCCTCTGAGGGCCAGGCTGCCTTCTGAGGAGCGGCTGTCATGTTCCAGTACCTACACCTAAATGAGTAGGAGGACTACAGCAAGTTCTCTGGAGCTTGTGGGAACCAGGGAGCTTTAGCAAGGCGAGGGCCTTCGTATTCAGGACTCAACGCACCTGACCGGACCCTCCCCAACAGCTTATATTTCAGTCCCGATGGACCTTTTCCACTTTCCTGAGCACATCATTCACTGTCACCTCTCCACACCTTTTCACATGCTGTTCCCTTTCTCAGAAATTCCTTTCTTCTTCTCTGCTTGTTAAATACTTAGCACATCCTTTGTGTAAACTGCGAGGCCTGATCGTATCCACCACACGGACCAGTGCCCTGCCCCTGTGCTGCATAAGACTTTGAACATACCTTTGTTCACTTGAGTCTCCTGTACTTCAAACATGTTTCCTGTCCCCGGCTCCACCTTAGTCTGGAGGATGAAGGAGACAAAAAACACAGGCTTACGTCTCCCCATCTCGCATGCGCCGGGGCCCGGCACACACGGGGCGCTCAGCTCCTAGTTCCGTCGAGGTTAGGCTACTTTCTCCTTCTAATGCATTTTCCTGTCTTCTTTGCCACCAGCCTTTTTGGAGAAAATAATCTGTGGAAGGTCATTATCAAGTTATCTCAGCACGTATTTAATGTGTGTTTAGCTGCTTTACTGTCACATAAAAATGTGTGGTAGTAAAATAAAGTAATAAAGCTGTCAATAAAAGCTCCACTTCCACTCAATAGTCAGTGCTAAAGAGCGAGCGACATTTGAGATATCCACCCATAATAGTAAATCGGCATTATCAAGGGTGGTAGGTGATCAGTTTGCCTTGAAATACTGTTAACTTGATGAATAAAAATGTAAATTCTTAGAATATAGTGTGGCCTAGAAAGCAGCGTGTTTCAGCATTCCTTATGGACTCCAAAGAAAGCCAAGTATGAAGTCGCCCTGTGCCATGAGGCCACCTCGTGGTTTTAAAGACCAGCAGTCACAGTCATGGAAGAATCGAGATGGTACCCCCACTGGCACCATCATTAGTGCTTTCTAATTCATAATTTCTACTCGTACACCCATTTTCTTACCTAATCCCCAAATGATTGTGGGGTAGCGAACAGTGTCTTATTTTCCAAATCAGGAAGCTGAGTTTCCAAGAGGTTTTGTGATTCTCAGAGGACACACACAGCTAGGAAACAGTTCCCTATGTGTCTCACTCCAGATCAGGCTCTTTCTGTTGGAGATCAGCTTCTTCACTGCTAGCCAACTAAAATCTTCAAATTGATATGAACTGAGAAAATAGTTAGAATATCTCCCATCGTGATTGCTATCTGAAGAGTAACTTCACAGAGTGTGTGGGCTAGGGGGACTCTGGAATAGTTGTAGTCCTAGCCACCATCCGAGAGAGAGGAATTGGAATGCAGATGGAAGTTCTTTCAGAGTCTGGGATACATTTCTAGAAACGTCAAACCTATTGTCCCTGACAGCATAAAACTTTCAGAATTCACGGGAAAGTAAACCTTTATTTCAAAATTATTCTTTGAAGTTGGAAGATAAAAGGAGAGCTGTCTGAGGCCCAATGCTCAAATAAAGGGGCTAAAAACATTTTAAAAAATTCTAGAGAGCTTATCAGAATTTGAAATGAATGTGATAACAGATCCCCTATATAGTTCAAGTCCTCAGTACTGTGTAACAGGGTTTAAAGCAGCTTAGCTCAGTCTAACACACACAGAATCAAAGCCTTTTGTAGGGTTTTTGAAATGTGTTTTCATTTTCTGTGGAAAGAGAAAAGCAGATTCCTTACTTTTTTGTACCTGGTTGCCTAGGAATATTTTCTATTTGGCGGTTCTGGTCGATTCTTAGAGTAACAGAAACACAGTGGCATTTATCAGATCTGTGATTGCCAGCCATCACCTGGGCAGTGTCGCCCATTGTCTCTGTGTGCTAGAAAGGGTTGGCATTGTTTCAGTGAAGATTGGAAGCTCAAACCCATGGGTGGGAACAGCGGACGCACATTCCCAGCCACAGCCCCTGAGTGAAGGAGCCATGATTTGTTAGAGATTCAAACAGCAGGGCAGGGGCTGGAGTTAACGCAGCATCAGTCTGCAAAGGAAGGTAAGTGTGGAGTGGGATGGGTCAAACTGAGCAAACATTTTTTAGACTTGGAAAATATTGTCATACACATTAATTGATAGTGGTGTTCTGAGTAGGTGTTTTGGTCTGAATTGCCTTCCCCCAAAATGCATACATTGAAGTCCTAAGCTCCAGTCTTCAGACTGTGACCGTATTTGGAGATGGGGATTTTAAAGAAGAATGAAGTTAAAATGAGGTCATTAGGCTGGGTCCTGATCCAATATAACTGGTGTCCTTGTAAGAAGAGGCCATTAGGACAGCAGGCAGAGTGCAGGAGATGGCCATCTACAAGCCAGGGAGAGAACCTTCAGAAGAATCCAACCCTGCTGACATCTTGATCTTAGCCTTTCCAGTCTTTTAATTTCTGTTGTTTAGGCCACCCAGTCTGTGGTCCTTCGCTCAGGTAGCCCTAGCAAACTACTATGGTTGGTTACCCCACCATGGAGACTGTCAGTTTAACAGAGCTTTCAAACTCTAACTGCACCCCCAAATCTATCTTTATGTCCCTACCCCCCACAGTGTGCCTCTGGAGAAACAGGTGTAAAAGTTTATGTAAGCCCTTGTGTTTCAATATGAGTTTATAAGGATTATTCTTACATTATAATTAGAAGAAGGCTGACTCAGTTGTGATTATGTGCGTCAGTTGAAGCTGTCTAAGCCACTAGTAAAGAAACATGGAGGGAAATATTTACTATGTCTAATTGTTCTTAAATTATTAATAGCATAAGCTGTCACTTCACAATACTTAATATATAATAAACATGAAAATCAGTGATGGGGAAGAACAGTCCTGAGTGTTTCTTGTCAGTGTTCTCGTCATTCTACCATGTAACCATTTGCAATGAGCAGAGGGCAGACCTGCAGCCAGCAGCTGTCAGTCACCCTCGGGGCACAGAGGACAGGGAGTAGGGACTCTGGTCTCCAGGACACAGTGAAGTGATGCCGACGTGGACCTGGGTGATGTTTTGATTCCTATTTTAACCGGTTTAGAAAAAGCCATGAAAAACAAATGCGCTTAACGCTCTCATGAGTATCATGCTAATTTTTAAACATATCATTTAAGATTAAAAACAGTGTTTTGTTATGATTTGTTTTTTTCACAATGCTTTATTGATTATTCTTGAAATTTTAAGTAAAAAAGTCCTTTTACTCTTCTTTGATGTCCTCAAAAGCAAATATGTATTTGAAAATAAAATTATTTAGAGATTCTTCCAATAATCTGAAATTTTTAGTGAAATAAATGTAATTCTTTCATAAGTTTGTAGTTTGAATAGAACGAATAGAACCTTTCTAGAGCTGATTACAGAAAACTCATAGGAATCCCTAGTGAGGGCTTTTAATTTTTTTTATTGTGGTGAAATATGCATAACAAAGCACTTATCATTTTAACCGTCCGCAAGTGTACAACTCAGTGGCGTTAAATACATTCACAGTGTTGCATAACTGTTGCCACCGTCTATACCCACAATGCTGCTATCATTCCCAACTAAAGGACTCATTAAACACTAGCTCTACTTCTCTCTTCACCCCCAGGCTCTGGTAACCTCCACTCTATTTTCTGTCTCTTCAAATGTGCCTGTTCAATCCTTCGTCTAAATGGTGTGTGTTCTTCTGTGTCTGACACATTTCAGCACAGTGTCTGAAAGGCCCATCCGTGTTGTACCGTATATCGGAATTCCATTCATTGTATGGCCAAATACTATTCCGTTGTGTGTATAGAGCACGTTTTGTTTATCCGTTCACCTACCGATACGCGTTTGGGTTCCTTCCAGTGCTGCAGTGAACATTCATGTACAAGAGTCTGTGCGGATTCTAAGGGGTTTTGATACAAGTTGGATTTAGGCCCCACGACATTTCAGGTTGAGCTCAGTGGAAGCCTGGTGGAGATCAACTTCAGAGTAAATAACTAACACCTAAATGTTAGAGAAAATGGTACCTTTTCTTAGATATTTATCTCTACCTTGCCTGTTGCATTAATATATATTTGATTAATATTTATTGGATTGAAATCAGGGGAAATGATGTATGTGGTTGGGTGTGTGCGAAGTATGGACCGTGTTTGCCTCTCGAAGTGTTTCTTTGCAGCGGGTTTGTCTGCGGTTATAGTCGAACACAGGAGGCTCACCTGCACACAGCCTGCACTGATCACCTAGACAGAGGAGTGCCTTCCCCTGCACAGTGCCTTTTAATAAGTTGTCTTTTTCATTTTGAGAATATGCTGTGTGTTCATGTCAGCCCGTTTCCATGTGTATAAATGATGGTGGGGCCTTGGGGGCAGGGGTACGGGTGGATTGCAGGAAACTTGTCTCAGTGTGGCAGGTTTTACAGGTGACAGGGTGTTTTTAATGGTTTCTTACATGAATGATTATTGTAGCTAATGGAGGCCTTGTGGAAATGATTCAGATTAAGCTCCTAGTTTGCTAGAAGCTTACTGACCCAGTATAATTGAATGTAATTCAGTGGAATCAGTGAATTTAGATTCTTCCAGTTAATATCAGTGTATTGAAATTGAGAATGAAAAAACCATGAATGACGTTCCTAATTTGCTTTTCTACTTATGCCCTGACATCAGAGGAAATATTATGAAAGAATTGGGAAGTGGAGAAAATGAAGTCTCTTTGAAAACCCTTCTCACCCCACCCACTTTTAAAGACCAAGTGTGTTGGTCACCATTCTTTAATTGAGGAATAATGCAAAATAGAGGGTTTAGAGTTTATTCCAGTGACACAGTGCTTTTAACCACTTGAGGATTGTGGGGACTTTGGCAGTAATGTTAATGGAATTACTGTTTTTTGGGACTGGACAATGGCTCACGATTGGGGGGGGGCAGAAAAAAAGAAAAGAAGGACAGAAGGAAGAATGGAAGGAAGGTAGGGAGGGAGGGGACAAAAAAATGAATTTAAGGCAGTCTTCAGAAGTAACTATTAAAATAAGACAAATGTTTGTTTGCAAGGCAGTAGCACCTAATAGAAGCCAGGGTCTTAATCTAATTAGCATCCTTGCAGCCAAGACTTTTTCTTAAAGAAGGGAACTTCTTTCCTTCTAGCAACTTCACATAGAATGTTTTTGGTTTGGTTCTGTTTTAAACTAATGAGATGTTAGATGCCCAACTCAGGAGAGCTTGTTTGCATTAGTGACTGTGTGACACTAAGGTTTTTGCTGATGGTCCATGTGTTCCTGAATCCCAGAAAAACATGAGTGGTGAGTGTTGGAAAGGCTTATGTGTAGAAAGCCCATAATTTATGGAAATGATGTAAGAAATAGCCCATCATAAGATATATTGGTGATGTTGCAGATTCGTAGGATGAACAAACTCTTGAGAAGTATAATGTTTGGCTAAACGTTTGGGCATCCCATGGTCCGGTCAACTTGACCATAAAATTAACCGTCACAATCATGAATGCCAGAAACATACATTTAATTTGGAAACAGCTAAAAATTGTGCTGTTTTTAGGCAAAAGGCCATATAAGATAAACTGTTAATCAATGTATTAGAGGGGCAGATGGATGTTATTAATCAAATCCATTTGTTTATGCCACTCTCTTTGATTTGTTATGGTCTTACTATGTATCCGTAAAAAGATAATGTGTTTGGATTTTTACAGATATATTTGAGTAACAGGGTTTTATTTCTTATGAGAGCCTCAAGTTAGTTCTCATTTTTATGCAAAAATAATTATCGATATGGGACAGAGCCTTAGTTAAGCGAAGAAATAATCACCCTCTATAATTCAGCTGGAAATAGGACCCTTACAAATAAATATCCATATTTACAGACATCAATCTAAGGATATTTGATCTACCTTTTAGACTCAGGGTTTTTTTTAAGATTTTATTTATTTATTCATTTATTTTATGTTCAGTTAGCCAACATATAGTACATTATTAGTTTTTGGTGTAGTGTTCAACAGTCCATTAGTGTGTATAACACCCAGTGCTGATCACAATACGTGCCCTCCACAGTATTTATTTTAGGGAGGTGGGGTGGGGGGCAGAAGAAGAGAGAAAATTCCAAGCAGAGTCTCCAGTGAGCATGGACCCTGACAAGGGGCTCGATCTCACGATCCCGAGATCATGACCTGAGCCAAAATCATGAGCCAGATGCTTAACCAGCTGAACCATGCAGGTTGGCCCTTAGACCAAGTTTGATAGAAATACAGCAGTGTACCTTACAAAGGCCACCTCACCCACTGGAAGTCATCCATCATGGAGCCACAAGAAGAGAGAGGAAAGCAATCCATTCTGGATGCAGTATCTGCTAAATGTTCTGTAGGGAAGTCAACAAAGTAGT
Source organism: Ursus americanus (assembly GCF_024610735.1). NCBI lineage: Eukaryota > Metazoa > Chordata > Mammalia > Carnivora > Ursidae > Ursus > Ursus americanus. The sequence continues at coordinate 55,060,358 of NC_142145.1, forward strand.
CGGCTTTTACAACAGCTAAGAGCTTTTCCAAAGACGTATTCACCTTCTTCAGTGCTGGCAGGCACTTGAATAAACTCCTCGAGTCGGAACACGGTAAATGGCTTAAGACATATGAAGAATGGTGGATGGAATAAATTGGTGAAAACATGGTGGGCACCAAGGAAAGAGAATACAATTCCAAAATCTTGAGTGAGAAATGGCACTTTAAAGCAAGCCGCAAATGTCTGATCTGAGGCAGAAGGGTAAGCCGCGGAAGCTCCAGCCAGCAGAGTGGCGTGCTTGATTCAGCACATCCCTGAACTCATCAGCCCTGCAGCTGCATCCTTCCTCACTTCCTGCGACAGCGCCGGGGAGGGAGCGAGCCATCAGAACTGTCTGCTGAGTAGGGCTGGCACTTTCCATTCCTGTGTCCTCTATGAGGGCACAAAACTGTAGGCCCCTCAAACGCCAGGATGGAGCTCTGGTTCTGCCTGGGGGTGCAGGTGCCTTCACTGCCAAATACTGCCCCCTCCTTGGCTTTGAATGGGCAAAACCGTACTGATAGTGGGACGTGTGTGTGTGTGTGTGTGTGTGTGTGTGTGTATGTGTGTGTGTGCGTGTGCCTGGCCTGAAAGGTTTTCTGGAAGTTCTACTGGAAATTAACAATATCGCCTGAGAGACTAGACTCAGACAGTCGTTCCTGTGCTGATAGAAGTCGGGATGAAAGGTGTGGTTTGGCATTTGCCTCTCTACCAGGCTCCATGCACACTGACTTTTGTGACTTCGGAGGGCTCTCCCTCAGATATATATTCCAAAATTAGAAATAATGATGGAATGATTCCAAGAATTGCGTGGACAAGCCTACGTTGCTCATGGGCCACACACCCCTTTCTCTGTACCTATCTTTCCTCCGTGAAGAGCCAGGCCATGTCCCTGCTGACTGCCTCTCTTTGCTGGAGCCCAGCAGCAAGTTGGCCTGATGAGGCTGCTGATGGCAGGTGACTGTCAGGTATGTGGAAAACGTGTAGGCAGAAGGCTTTAACACTGGTCTTACTGAACAAAGCATATCTACTACCATTAACACATGCATTTCTGTCTCTAGCTCGGAGTTCACTGTCAGTGCCTGCTGTGCGTTACAATTGATGTTTTCCTTTCCTTGAGCAGGGCTGCCTCGGCTAATGTCATTAAGGTTCAGAATTTAAAAAGAGTTATTGTTAAGTGTTGAAAACGGCTCCTGATTATTTTGGTCATCAATGGACCACACGGGCTGGATAATAGGAAAATTGCAGGTCATCTACCCCCTCACATTCAAGCTGCATTTAGATTTACGAGACCCTACCCCAAGGCAGAAAAAACGCACACCTGGAATGGGCGGCTAATAGACACTTAGGGGCCTTAATGGCGGGTATACATATATACACATAGTCTCTATCGTCTTATGTGAGCGCGGTTTCTAAAAACTTCATTAATGCTGAAAAGCAAGCCCTGAGAAGGGAATGAATCTCCTGCCCTCGGAGTGATACGTTCAGGTAGCAGAGCAAGCACTTCCTTGCCAGCTATGACTTGACCTAAACACGCGCTAACTCCTTTGCACCCACCAGCACCTGCTCTTGAGTAGGTGGGAGTCAGAGCCAATGGCAGAAATGACACAACGTTAGGCCATCGGATGCCTGACATGGGATGGAAAATTCTGGTAAGAAAGAGAAGTGTGGCTAGGAGGAGCTGGGTGTGTTGTTTCTTGGTTCTTGTGAGGACCTATATATTCTACTGTGTTGGGGTTCTCAAAGTATGGTCCCCACACCAGGCTCATCAACCTATGTGAGAACTTACTAGAAATATAAATTTTCAGACCTCCAGCCCAGAGGCATTGACTCAGAGACTCTGGGTGATAGGGCCCACCAGTCTTGTACTAACAGGTTCTTATGGTGATTCTGAGGTGTTCTAAAGTTTGGGAACCAATAAATAATCACTTCTCAACATAGGTGAGATAAAGCGAATTTCACTTCATCTTTCCGTGATCTCAACCCTCTGGCTGCTATGAGGGGTCAAAAATGTTCCTGCATCTCTACTCATCAATATGACCAGCACGTCAAGGGACTAATGGGTTTGGGGAGTGAGTATATTTTTTAAGATTTTATTTATTTCAGAGAGAGAGAGCGAGTGCACATGAGCAGGGGGAAGGGCAGAGGGAGAAGCAGGGCCCCCGCTGAGCAAGGAGCCTGATGCAGGACTCAATCCCAGGACCCTGGGATCATGACCTGAGCTGAAGGCAGACGCTTAACCGACTGAGCCACCCAAGCATCCCTGGGGAGTATTTTTTAATTCCAAATTTTTCTCTTCTATTAAAAACTGAAGTGTGTAGTAATATCCTCTAAAAATTATCTACTGGGATCAAAAAGTGAAGTGGAATATAATGGTCTGATGCTTGCTTTGGGGCATTTATTATCCAGAGTGCTTCTCCCTTTGCCGTGGCTGAGAAAGAGAGCTGGCGAAGTGGGCATCTCATTTCTAGACTCCAGAATGGGTGTCCTCCAAATGGCAGAGAGAGGAACGCTCCTCCATCAGAGTACGTGGATCCTACACTTGCGGAAGGTCTCCTCTGAACTTTTTTTTTTATAATAATTTTTATTTTGTTATGTTAGTCACCATACAGTACATCCCTAGTTTTTGATGTAAAGTTCCATGATTCCTTATTTGCTTATAACACCCAGTGCACCATGCAATATGTGCTTCTTGCGTCTGCTCAGTGAAGGACAGACTGGACCCTTCCCTCATGCCATCTTGAAGATAACAGAGACAAAGCAAGATGTAAACCTTGGCAGAATAGTCCTAGCTGTGCCTGAAAGCTCTAAACTAAATCCCTGGGAGTTAATTAGTTATGAGCATTAAAGATTTTAAGAGAGTGTGTATTTCTTTGCAACCATGTAAGTGCACCATTAGTTCAACGGCTTCATGTCCCACACATCTGAGGGCCTGTGACCTACAAGGTGGCCTCCCTTAATTCTGTGCTCCTTGTGCTGCCTCTTGGCCTTCTGCCTGGGACCATTCTATTTAAGGAAGCTTATGGAAAAAAAGAAGAGGAATATTCACTTTCCTTTTCTTCCCCAGGGGAGCACCAAGTTCAGTCACTCATTTCCTGCCAGAAGCTCTGAGAGTATAATAATAGTTCTGGCAAATGGGAGCAGAGTGAATACTTTCCACACTTGAAAAGCATTTACTTCAACTTTTCTGATGGCCAGGTGTTGCCTGTGTAGAAGGTACATACCTCTGGGAAAAAAATGGTAATTCTTTCTTCCGGGACTGACCTGTGAACCTCCATGAGCCCCGTGCGGCTTGCAGGGCTAATGCCAGTGGGTGAGTCTCAGCTGTGCATTGAATTTCTCTAATCCAAATCAGCTTCTCTGATTTGAGGGTGAATCAAGGATTGTTTTGAAGGCTAAAAGTGATTTGGGCTTTAAATGGAAAGCAGCCAGTCATTTATAGCGAGGGTTGAGAGATTATATAAGCCCCTTGTTTTAAAATAATGAAGGAGAAGCATAGAATCACTGTAATTTTGTAGTTCGTGGATTTTCCCCGTTTTTATGTAAATTGTGTATGTGTGTCTGCCATGTGAGTCGTGTCTATCTTGTAGGGAATTGGATAGAAAAATTGCTCAGGCAATTCATATTGATAACATTTGGCACTAGTTAGCATATTTTGACTGGCTGTTTGCCTGCTTATCTAGTGGACTTAAAAAAAAGAAGAAGAAGGAGAAGAAGAAAGCATAAAAGCTGCTCTCACAGGCTTGGAACTGACTAATACGAAGATGGGGAGGGTGTAGGTCTGAGTCAGTATCCTTTGCAGCCATCAATAGTTCAATTTCAATGATGGCTGACGTCCGACATGACAGAAGAAGGTCAGAATGAGGGAAAACCTGCAGCACCGGGGCAAGAAGAGATACAAATTGCCACAGATTCCACAAAGCTGGAAGGAACTGTGAGGGCAGCTCAGGCCTCATGGCAGAAGTCGGAATAAACCCAGAATCATAGGAAGAAACTCAGCCCCCACCCTACTTTTACAGGACGCTTGAATTTGTTTTTATTTACGTAAGCCTTGTATTTGTTGATAAGTCTTTTCCCTTAAATGGTCCCCCCTCACCCTTGCTTTTCAGTGAAGATTTTTTGGGTGCATTGAAGTAATGACCGAATTTGCATTTCGGTGGACTCCAGCCATCCAGTTATGTAATGATAAGCACACGCTATATTGTATTTTCCAAAATCATGTTTGCCACTTGTATAACTGAATGTGAAATTTATTTCAGAGCTTTTTGAAAGAAAGGTCCATTGGGCACTGCTGGTGGGTCGCATGACAATACACCTCAAGGCGGGGTAACAAAGCTTTGGAACAGGTAGATCTCAGTTAAGGAATCCCCTTTGATGATCCTGTCAGCTGTGCTACAGACAGACAAAATCCTCCCCGGAAGAGCCACGAGTGTAACAGCTGCGTAACTAGAATAGCTTCAGGGACTGCGTCTTGTCCTTATCCTGTTAGCGCAAACAGGCTCACTTCCAACAAAATCCTGTCTCTTCGAAGTTTTTCTTCTCTGGCTCTAGCCTTCTGATGCCCAAATATTGCTTCACTTTGATACACGATTGTCTACCTTCAAAATGCTTTTGCACAAGTAGTTCCATCTAACGCTCAGAGCTGTGGCTGTGCTTGACATAGTTCCCTATGTATAGATGGATAAACCGCAGTTCAGCAAAAGGAGGACTGTCCCTGAGTATTAGCAGTGAGCGGGGTCACAGGTCTGCATCCCGGACTCCTGCCGCCACCTCCCGTGGCATTTCTCGTAGAAGACTGCTTTTTGTCACCTCGGGTGGCTGCTCCCATTTTAGAAGCCTCCTACTTCCTGGTTACCAATAGTTGTATTATCATTACTATATTATTATTGCACAGCTGAAACTCATTTATACTTAAACGCTGCCTCAATCTGCCTTTTACTTTCGAATTATGGAATAAGTGGCTTTTCTTTTTCCCTTATGAAGTGATTTCCGGAGCTCCAGCGGGCAAAGCCATATTGGAGATGGGGGATAGCCCTGAGCAGCCCCCCTACTGGAGCTGTGGAGCTCTACCTGTAAGCGGGAACTGAGTTTATCTGATTTTAGGGTGACTTAGGGGTGCAGGATACAAGGATTATGATCCCTTCGTCTTCCCAACCTCTGATGATTGCCTGTGGTCGCTAAAGGCCCGAGTGAGGGTTTGTTGGAAGGATGAACTCGAGACCTTGCAAACCAGCTCCTGCCAGGCCTGCTGCCAACTGGCACAGGTTTAAGTGCGTTTTGACTATCAGTTAGAACAATCTATTTTTACATGGCTAATAGCTACCACTCCGTGAATTACTACTAGCTCATGCCCTGTGTCTCAAGTAAACATTTATAAATATTTGGAAGAGATGTCAGAGAAATCTCAACATCCTTATAAAACTTTATTTTAAGAGTAATACTTGTGCCTGTTGTGAGGGGAAAACTCAGAGCCGTGATCAGCGTTTCTGTGAGTGAGGCCCACGTGAATTTCCATGATCCTGTCGGCCTCATGAATGTGTAGCAGAAAACATTTGCATGTTACATGATGAGGCTTCCTGTCTGGCCTTCCTGTTCTTGGTTAATCGTAAATATATTAGAAAGTTCTTGCATCGAAATTGTTGTTGGTATAGAGCAAAAATGCATGTGGTGAAGGCAAGTTCCCTTCCTACTTCTTCTATCTGTTGGATTTTCTGATAGTGGAAGCTGGTATGTTTTTGGACCTGTTTTCAAAAGATGAGGGCAAAATCTAGCATGACTTTGTACTCCTAAAACCATGGTATTTCCAGATAGAGTCTGGATTTTGTGACAGCCGTGGAGTGCTGGGTCCCCTTCACGAAGTACTAGGCCTCCTGAGTCACACCAAACACCTCCCTCTCGATCCTGCTGTGCCATCCACAGTGCTCACGCAGACCGTCAAGAGATGGACCAGTGGTGGGCCGGGGGTGTGAGGGTCTTTATATCTGTTCTCCTGTCTTAGCATGGATTTGAATATGGATATTCTCTGAGAAGTCATCTGACTCTAGTCAAGACTCTGGAATCTTATTTCGGGAAACTCATCCCAGTTAGATAACCTACATTATTTTGTTCTGAAAACGCTTTTTGAGTTTAACTGCTGTTTCACTTCTCTGTAGCGTACGTGTCAACTTGACCCAAATGGAAGCACTGCTTCTAACCCCTCCCTCCAAAAATGAAACAGTATCACCAGATGGCTGTGTCTTAAATTCCATGAGAACCATGAAACTGAACAAAAATGTGTTTGTCCCCCTCCCCTCTGCACGATTATCTGACCTGCCGATGCCAGATCTCAGAGGAAGAACCTAGGATTCTGCATTTTCACAACTGGGAGCGGTTCTTATGATCAGGCAAGCTTGGACCATGGGACTAATTCCGTGAGCAAATATTTGTTACATAAATACCACCTTTAATTTTTCCGACTAGCTTATGCTGAGAAGCCCTTGACGCTGAATCCTGTCTCTAATGTTGGAACATTCTTGAATGAGTCAGGTAAATAGCTGATCTCTTTTTCAGGTGAAATTAAAAACATAGCAAAGTCAAGTGACTTGCCTGTGGGTGCCCTGCAAAGCCGTCGGGTGGGACAGGATCCAAAAGGGGCCTTCTCGGCCAGTGCTCATGCTGATTTAGTGAATAAAGAAAAACTGGAATTAGTCAAGTATTTGAGGCACTATGGTCAAGGTCCATTACTGTGGAGAATAAAGAGAACCAGCAGTAGAGAATAGTGGTGTGGGACCCAGTGTTTGAAAGTCAACGTGAAATCTGCCATGGACCACCAGGAATCTTCATTCTGCACATTGAAAGTTAACGCTGAGTGGAAAACTACATATTAAATTATTTCGCATGTTGTGATTACTTCTGGAGGTAGATTCTTGTCTTAATGGTTAAAGATGTTAGGAAAGGAATCAATCCTGATTCTTTTTATCAATTTGAATTCCCCTCCGTCATTGCCTTCTGGTGCCTGGGCTGCCAAGTGCCTTTCCCCTCATGTGGCTGTGCTCCCTTCTAAAATGACAGCACATCTTTGCCTCTTCTTTGGGGTCCATGTAATATCTTAAGAAACGTTTCTGTGGAAATTATCCTGAACTACGTATGAGGGATTAGCAGGTGGCTTTGTTTGAAGAATGGAAAATCCACTGAAGTGGCATTGTGTTAGAGACAGTGCCTGCTTAATCACATGGCGATGTTGCTGCCCTGCTCCCAGGCAGGCTCGGTCCCCCTCCTCCTCCTCACCCTGAAATTGCAGAGTGCGTGTGCAGTGGGAGGTCGGCAGTTCAATGCTACGCTATACAGAATACATTTCTGAGAAATCAATAAACAGCAGCTGACAGGACTAACTATGGAAAAAATTACAGGCTGACGAAGAAGGTTGGTGAAAGGTTAGATCGCTCAGCTTTAAAATCTTAAGAGAAAAGCCCCCTTTTTGTTTTATAGTTTCAAATAAAATGTCTTTCCTTAACTGTTTTTAGGAATAGATAATTAAAGAATAAGAGAAGAAAGTGTTGCCTCTCCTAGCGCTTGAAGGCTTTGGTTCCAAACTTAAATAACTAGTAACGTTATTTCTTTGTATTCGGGGTGATTTAAGGTTTAATAATGTGGTTGGTTGACAAAGAAAAAAATAACGGATTGTTCTCTTTGACTTCACGTCGCTTTGGACGTGAATGTTGCCTTTTTCTTTCCTCTGAAGTTTTGGAGGCTTGCTAAAACACAAGCATTGTTGCTGGACACCCCGCCTTGTTCGTGCTCAACTCCATGGAAACCAGCAAGCGCTTAGAGATCTACACTGACGTCACCCCCTTTCTCTGCCTTAGTTTTTGTGCATAAGTTCTTCAGCAGACACTGGGGATACAAAAAGGTACAAGAGCTAAGTCCTGCCCACTCAGAGTTTAGACTCTAGAGGGAAAAGCGAAGGGTAAAAATTAAATGCTTAAGAAGAATGTCAGGAGGCTTAAACCCGGGGGATGAATGGCACGGGACTGCCCACAGGCGTGCACTCCAGCCCTGCGAGGACATGCTCGGGGTAGCGGTGGTCATGGGACAAGGCTTCCCAGAGGGTTTGGCACGTAGGCTGAACTTTGAAAGGCAGGCAACGCTTAGAGAGGTATCGGCAAGATAAATGGAGGGGGGGAAGCAAGGACTTTTCCAACAAGGGTCTACAATAGCCTTCCTCCATTTAGAAATGGATCTTATGTGCTGGGTGGGATTTCATGGTGAAGTATGGAAAACGTGGAGCATGATGTCTGGCACAGAAGGTGCTCAAAATGATATTAACTGTAATTTTGAAGGATTATGGTTGAAAGATGAGGCATCATGAAACAATAAACAAAGCAGTTGTATTTCCTTGGCGTCTATAACTTTTATTATTATTTCTTCTTGTTCTTCTTGTTCTTCCTGTTATTCTTCTTCTTGTTCTTCTTCTTCTCCTTCCTTCCTTCCTTCCTTCCTTCCTTCCTTCCTTCCTTCCTTCCTTCTTCCTCCTTCTTCCTTCTTCCTTCTTCCTTCTTCCTTCTTCCTTCTTCCTTCCTTCTTCCTCTCAGAGCCCAAGAGGGTCACTTACCTACTCCAACTAGCATCCTGGTTTTCCACCAACTAGCTGAGAAACCAAATAAGTCACCTTTGCTTTAAGCCCCCCTTTCCTTCCATGGGAAGTATGTCAGTTGAACTAAATGACATCACCAGACCTTCCACTTGGAAAGAGAGCACTGCACTCTGCCGTAACGAATGAGGAAAACTGGGACTGGGGACAGTAGAATTAAAGTATGTTGCCAATTCCTTTTCCTGAGTTATATTTTTTCACTTCAACTTCACTTCAACCAATACCTATTTGGATGTCAACTTACTTTACACCCCTATTAATAGTAAAACACTACATTATTTGAGAGTGAAAAATTTCAAGAACAGGTATACAGATTCATTGGAATCTGGGCAGTTCCTTGGGTGTTTCTTATACGTAAATATCTATTCCATCCTGAAATACATAAAGTAGGAAATCGGACACTGTCTATTTTGAGAAATGTTTGATGGCAGATGTGATGCCTATAGCAGCATATAATGCAGAGATGAGGACATTCTTGACTATATGACTTTATAGGGTCACTTTATTGTTCATGAGATGGTTTCTGTTGTCTTTCTTGATGCTATTACCAAATTCGTTTTCCTAAGATTTCTTTGGTCAAGTCAGTTCATGCTTAAAAGCCTTCAGTGACTTTTGTCTCACAGGTTAAGTACAAAGTATTGGGCTTTCTTATCTGGGTTCACCTTCTTTTCAGTGTTATCTCTTACTGTTTCCCTTTAGGAAATGTCTGTTCCTTCAGGTATGATTAACTCACAGACCTCAGATACATCCTGATTTTCCTACCATGCTGACTTTGTTGGCAGCAGGCTCTTAGCCTAGCCAGAATTTCTCCATCCCAAAAGACTCAGCTCAAGCAAGAGGATTCACCATGTTGAAAAGAGCAGAGGAGAGAAGGAAATAATCAAGATGTTGATATTGTGATTCTCCCTAGGATATGTGGCAGCATGTAGGTGGGGCATGAAAACACAGAGCATCAAAGAAGTTACAGACTCATTGTAGATGGAGGGAGGTTGGGATCGGGAAGGGTAAGATCTAATTGAAGATGTTGGGTGTAGCATATTATGAGGCTGGAGATGTTTCCAGAATCGAAAGTCAAAAAGAAGAGATGGGGAGGGTCTTGGGATTGTTTGAGCCAGATCAATCTTTAATGTGACTCAGATAGATACAGAGATTGGAGGTTGTAGAAGATGCAGAGCCGGAGAAAGCTGTGAGCTGGAGGTGAAACTCCATTGGAATAATGTTTGATGCCATGGAAGTAATTTGGTGACAGTATCTTGAATGTGAGAAAAGTGGTGTTAAAAAAAAAAAAATTAGAAAGTAAGAAAGTCCAGAAGAGGCCCTATAGAGCCTGACCCAGGATCCTTTCCCATAATCCATGATATTTAGGATGAGGAAAGTATTTCAATTTAGGAAAATCGAGATTGAAATAAAGGGAGTATTGCTACCAATGAAATATTTTTTTCCAGAAAGGACTGGAATGTTGGGGAAAATAGGAGAATATTGGGGCCTGCAGAGTAGTTCAGGGCTTCATGGGGTTGAAATTATAGGAGGAAAGATGGAAAAGAAGAGATCATATCCAGTTCAGGCTGGACAGGAGATAGGAGACAGATGTTGGCAGTGGAAGACCACAGCTGAAATACTGATAATCCAAACCTCTGGACCTGGGCCTGCTTGCTGGCAGGGTGATGGGAAGCAGACAAGTCTTTCCTTTTAAGGGAGAGACCAGCTGGGACATTTTCTGATGATCAGCTCTTCACGGCCAACCAACTGCTGCCTTTAGTCCCAGTAAAAAATTCTTGCATAGTCTCACTTCATACCAGTAAGTTTCTTTTAACCCACTTTTAGACTCATTTAAAGATTCAGTAATTTCTAGTGAGTTGTGCTTCTAATTCTTTGGTCTGAGTCACTCTTTGCCCAATGCAAACTATTGTAACCTGGAAGGATTTTGGAAGAAATATGAAACTTGTTTTGACAATTCCCTTCTATGGTCCTTCCACCTTAACTTTCAAATGCAAAGGCGTTCTTTAGCCATTAGTAAATAATTGCTCAAGAAAATTATTACAGGTGATGTGCAGGATTTGTGGTGGCTAATGAACTCAACAGGGATACCAAGAACAAAGCTTAAAGTACCACATTTGTAATACAGCTAACAACGATTTAATTCTAACTGTTGGTTTTTGCAGACATACTTCCTTCACCATTAAAAGATATATATTTGTTAGTACTCATCTTAAAATCATTTCTAGTAAAATGATCAAATTAGAGGTATAGAGATAAGTATAAAATGAAACATTTTCCTGTACATGTTTTTCTTTCTCATATTTCACCTTCCCTCTCTTAGAGAAGAAAATCAGGTTTGTTGTTGCTGTGGTTTCTTCTGTATTTCTGGCTACTCTCTCGTGGATCAGTCTATGGGATCACAGTTGCCCTGAGTGAAGAGATATGACCGTGAGGTAACGTTAATCTGGGAGACTTGCAACACTATAGCAAATTCTCTTCTCTTTCAAAACGGTAATTAGACCTCTGATAGTTTATTGTTTTAGACACAAAGTTTTCTTTATTGATTCCATACAACTCTGGGAAATAGTACATCTGTTTTTATATCAAACTGAAGGGTTATTATAGAAATCGTTTTGTTTATTTCCTGAAACTCTAAAGGATATCCATTTCTGTGATAAATTGACGACTTGTGGGGAATTTCTTGAGAATGGTTACTTTGTTTCTACCGAGATGTCCTCTGGCATTCCACAGCCTTCCAGTTGTATTATCCGTGTTCTTTGCATGAGCACCTCTGTTGTGTTTGGAAATGCTCTCTGTGAACAAAGGGAATCACAATTTATTGAATATCTTGTCTCTCAAATACAAAGCATGTTTTTGTCTTACCCAGAGTATGGATGAGAAGGAAATACACAAAAGAGCTAGGCCACTCAAGGGTGAATGGTGGAAGCCTCTAGCTACTTGACCGGGGGGGGGGGGGGGGGGGGGGAGGATGAAGGAGGAGGAGTGGAAGCAAAAGTCCATTCACCAGCCATAGCCCTTCCCTGCAGGGCATATGGCGGGATGGGAAGGAAGCCATGCTAACTAGCCTTACTGTGTGGGTAAATGCGTATCTTGGTGTAAACACTATTCTCAGTGCATTCATGTTTAGAAGGAGTGGTTCAGTTTTGAACAGCATGAAAACTTTCAAAAAACAGTATGAAAGTAGTATTAAATAAGAGGATTTTTTTTTTAGTTTGTAGCAACCAAAATTCTAGATGTTAGTCTTTATAGTTTAGAAAATGCTCTGCCCCTGAGCCACCTTCCTTTTAGCCTCCCCGATGGAGAAATGTCATTCATTCCAGGGTAACGGGGACTAGTTGAAGGGCCCACATGTTTCTTTGGGGAAGAAAATCCATTTGGGCTTCTGAAAGTTTTTCTACAGTTTCAAAATTATCAAACTGTAGGAGTTATCTCACTTCACATATGTCTTTCAAGAGAAAAGTACAAATGTGTTTTAGACACAGAGTTCTTTTACATCCATTAGTGAAAATTATGTTCAAACATGCCACCCTGAAATTCAAGATTTTGTCATAAACAACAAATTCAAGTTAAAAGTTAAAAAAAAGGGTCTAGTATCAGTTCCAGTTTTCCTGTTCTTTAACATAGGCAATGTAAGAAGGGTGAGATTTTATTTTGTGTAGAGTATTTAATTAGATTTTGAGGAAATTTACTAACTTTTTACCTGACGGTTAGAATATAAGAAATTAATAAGGGGCCAGTTTTTTGGAAAGAAAAATGACCTATCGCCAGAAATTTACATAATCAAACTTCAAAAAATATCATGTAATAGTGAATATATATTAGAATTTTTTATTGAGAAAGCCCATGTTAAGCTGAGGATTCACTTATTTTGATAATTAAGTTATCTTTTGACTGGAAATTTTATTTTTTACATTTTGTAACTCCAAAGATTTTTTATTTTGTTTTGAAAAGATGACATTCTCCTGAATGAGTGAGTTATTAAACATATTTTCTGTCTACATTTTTTCAGTTTGTTTCTCGAAGAAAGCAAACATTTGTATACACATACGCTTATGGAAAACAGAGCAAGTGTTCCAGCATAACTAGAACTGTTAGGATAATTGCCTGTTATGGACACGTTATGCTTCGGTTGTTTACTGCTAAATGAAATGTAAGAGTGTGTCTTTGACTCAAGAATAATGGACAGAATACATCTAACTACAAAGGAAATTGTGTTTTGTTTGAAAATTTCTGGGTAGGTCTAAATTAATAAGTTGAGAATATATATGCACACACGTATGTGTGTGAGACGTGTGTACTCGTGTGTATACATGTACACACACACATATATTCTTAGTTTACACAGGCACATGCAGTTACATACATACATCAAATACTGAAACAGTCCATACTTAGTGTCAAAACTTTGTGGTAGAAAACAAATGGAATTTATCCTGTTAAATAACAAAAACTCAACTGAGCATATTTTAAAGATCTGATGGCATCGTTGGATGGCTCATGTATCAGGCAGCATCCTGGGACTCTAGCAAATAGAAAGGGGCTCCACAGGGCTACAGAAAGGGAAGGGTTTTTAAAGGCAGAGAGGGAGGAGAAACAGGGAAATGACTAGCAAAGAACGCACTGTTTGGGGCAAGGTCCCCCTTCAGAGGGTCCGTCAGCAGATAAGCTCTTAGTGCTGACCAGGAAACTCCTCGTTGGTGTGTTAAAGGTCGCATTTCCAGAAGCCAAGCTGCAGCCAAGCCAGGTCTTAAGTCTTGGTGGGTTTTAACGTAAGTGACCCCATTCTGGGCCCTCTGTCTCCTTGTAACAGCTCTCCCATTTTGATCAGACTCTCAGCTGAGAAGCATGATCGAAATGTACAAGCGTTCGCCCCAGTCTCAGCCACTGCTCTGCAGTACCTGCAGCTTCTTGTGAAATTTTGTCGGTCCTTTCTTTGGGTGGCGCTCCCAGGTCATGACTTTTTTGCTTGAATCTCTGTGAGCCTCACAGGCCACGACTTCAGGGTCAGTCTCTCAGTCAGGCATTCTCTTTGTTCTTTTCCTGACGATCTGCTCTTTAGAGGGGATCATTTGCTTGGTGGTTTGCATGCTTGGTGGCTTGAGCGAATACAGTGCACCTGGAGACTACTACCATTATCATAAGCAGGATAATTCTGACTGTTTGGAGCACACTTCAGAGCCATGCTCCCTAGGACCCAAGCCAATCAAAATCAAAAACGTCAAAGAAAGACCCCACTGAAGGAGTCTCCTTTTTAAGCCAAGTGGTTTGCTCAGTGATCTTATGTCCCCAGAAGTGTGAATCCAGGTATAGCAGGTTTTGGCCATAGCATAGACACCCCTTTCTTAGCCAAAAGATAATCAAGGGCTGGCCTATTATCAAGGACAACTTTGATGAGAGCCTAAGGATCTTTGATAGGCAGCTTACTGCAATATCTTGGAAGTATGGCCCTGCCAAAGGTAGCAAATCCTGAGGCATGAGTGCTTCCTGCAAATCCGGGGGAGCCGACCAGTGAGATGTCTTCTTTTGCTTGGGCAATGTTAGGGGCACAGTCAGGTCACCTAGGCATTGTCCAGCTATGCAACAGGTCTCTAGGCATATGTAGGCACCAGGAGAGTGTAACATAATGACACAATGTCACAATGACAAGCCCTGTCAAGGCACAGACCACTTTCTGCTAAGGTGGCCCTGTGAGTGGATTCATTCACAGGAATTGTTGCATTTGCCCATTCAAGCCAGGGCCGGTTAGGTTTTCTCTGAGACTGAAATTAAACATTCTAAATTCCAGAAGTCACCCGCATTAGTAGTGACCTGTAATATATGGATAATGGTGTTATATTTGCAAGCCAGTACCAGAGTAAAGGAAAGAAAAGAAGAAAGGGTCTCAGGTTAGGATATGAAATGTCGATCCAATATCTTAGGAAGAAACATATCTTGATGTCAGCTGCTTCTCTCCCTGGTCCATTTGATTTGGAGCTTTTGAGTATTTGTGTAAGACCAGATATCAGGTGGAGACTTTTTTAGCTGTGAGGTATATAGCCAAGGTTCAAGTCCTTGAAGTTTGGCTGCCATCTGGGTAGTGAGGATGACTTGGGATAGTCCCTTTCAAGGAGATTTAAGAGTAGTCTTTGCTCTTAGTGATTCCAAATCAGAAGGGTAAGAGAAAATTGGAAATGTTAGTTTAGAGAGTTGGAGCCAGATATTTGAGGTAACAAGAATTCAGAACCAGTCCAGTTTACAGGTGTATAACAAAACTTCAAAGACGCTTAATAGGATCAGAATCTAATACAGACAAAGGAGCAAACACAGTTTTTCTCTCTACAATCATCCCCATCTTTTACTAAAGATAGTCGTGGCAAAACTAATTCATTTGAATTAAACTTGGGTGGTTATATATAAAAGTGCAGCCAGAATAGTGATTGACCATATAAACTCTTTTTAAGACTGCCTTGCTGGAACTTTGTAAGCAAGTTACCAGGCCAGTTTTTGTAAGCAGTTCTTTAAAGCTGCGTGATCATATCTGAGTCCATGTACATGTCTCAGACATGGCAATCTGGCAAAAACCTCAGTACTGTAACTGGGATTTCTAATTGTGTCTATTACAAGGAGAACAAAGTCTCACTAAACTTATGCAAATAGCTAACTGTGTTGCCATGAAAAGAATACTCAAGAGTTTCCAATTTTTGAAGGGATCAGGCAGAGAGAAAAAGTAAATGTTTCATCTTTGTTGACAAAGGTATATTTTACCAAATTGCTGTAGTTATAGATGGCTTAAGAGAAAAAGCTTCCTTAAATCTGGAAAAGCAAACATCAGAAAACCAGCAGGGTTTCAAACAAGAAGTCATAAGAATTACAGTTGTCCTCAGTTTATTCAGTCCCATGTTATCTTGTTCTGCCTGAGTCTCCTTTTTCCACTAGCTCCAGATTCTCACCCAGTTCAGTTTTATGATCTGAAGGTTGTCAGAAACCTGTATTTGTCAAACATCCTGTCCGTGAATCTGCTTGAAGATGAAGTACTTTTTGCAGAGACACTTTTGTAAATGCATTGAGTAAAACAATAACTGTCTGTAAAAGACAAAAGGCTTAAACATAAATGTTGATCATTAGAAATCTGATGAGAGTTCATTATGATAGAATTGACAAACAAATTTGGTTTTTTTCCATAACATACAACATTCTAAGATAACTGGAATCTTAACTGATTTAACATTATACTAGGACATGTCAGATTTCAGATTTCCAGCATTTCATATGATGTCTGGAGTACTTACAACACACACCTAGACAACATAAAGAAGGCTTAGTAGTACTTGCTCTCAGTGCTTCTCATGTAATTTAACATATCTAATAAGCCTAATTAGTTTCGCATCTCCCTTTTTATAAAGAGAGAGAACAAATCCTTTGAGATTTTGCTGGGACCCTTCGGGAAATTTCGAAGTTAGTTCAAGGTCAGAAAGACTTCATTTAGAAGTTGATTTTTACGAAGTTTGTCAAAAATATCAAAAGGTTTGGACTCTTGGTTAAATCGGATCACATTTCATTGTGAAACAATGCTGACTTCTTAATGCTTTAACCAAGTCACAATTAAAGATTTGCAGGCAAATATAGAAAATTTCATAGTTGTAAAAAACCATAGCTTTTTTAATATTGAAAAGACTCAGGGTTTTTTTTTTTTTTTTAAGTAAGCGAAGACCTAATAAAGACAAAAGATAGAATCTTTGATTTTCTAGGCAGATAACATGAAAGGTAAAAAAAGAAACCAAAAAAAAAAAAAAAAAAACCAACAACAAAAAAAACCCTTTCTTATAATTTCTTATTAAGAGCAGACCAATAATCTAATAAAACTTTGTATTTTTTTAAAAGATTTCAGAGAGAGAATGAAAGAGAGAGAGCATTAGCAGGGAAAGTGGCAGAGGCAGAGGGAGAAGCAGGATCTCCCCTGAGCAGGGAGCCCAATGCAGGACTCGATCCCAGGACCCTGGGATCATGACCTGAGCCGAAGGCAGACGCTTAACTGACCGAGCCACCCAGGAGCCCCAAAACTTTGTACTTTTAGCGAGAAAAATCAAATTCTAATTTTGTACTTTAAATAGTACAACTCATTTTTAAATAAATTCATTTTAATATTAGCCAGCTTGACCACATGTCAGAATACCTTTTCAAAGATTTCCTTTAAACAAACCTTCCACAACTTTCTTTTTTACATCCAGATTTTCTCCTATGTTTTCCTTCAAAATAATCAGCCTCACTTTAGAACAAGATTATTTTATTTTCCCTGAATGAAAATGCATTTCCATTCCTTGTACCTTCTATCAAAAGCACACATCTTACTTTTCTTGCATAGGGTGATGTTTTCCTTATTATTTCTAGTAGCTTTAATCACATATATTAATTAGACTTCTTAACCTTTAGAAACGAGACAGTTTTGAACTGCCTTTTATAGTAGCGTTGTGTGAATTGACAGACTCAGAATACTTTTTATGACTTCTAAAAATGTGTTTTTTACAGAAAATTTCTCAGTGGGGCATAAAACATGTTTACTAACAGATTCAAGTATCTTTAGTTATTCTGTAAAAGAAAACCAAAAATGGATAAATCCATGTTCAGTAATTAATGTTTGGGTATTTTATCTTATTTGGAAATTATCTGGATATTCAGTGACTTTAACTTATCACTTAGTAAAACTTTAAGGTTTCAGGTTACCAAAAAGATTTGGGAAAACTATAAAAAGTTTACCTAAAAAGTTTTTATCCTACTTATATCTATTCATTTTATTCTTTTTTTTTTCATTTTTTTTCCATTTATTTATTCTTAACAGTTATGTGTAGATTACCCACAAAAGCTTCATGAGACGAAATCAGCCTTTGTCTCAAGCTATTATTTGGTTGACATTTTCTAACAGAGATAACCTGAAGTTGTTTGATTACTAAACCCAGGTAGGGAAAAACTGTAAAGACATACCTATTTCAATTAAACCAACAGGCCTAACCTAGCTTTAATACTCAATATCTTCCCAGATCACATGAATCTGAATAGAATCTGGGTTAGTTTCTGTTATATTTCTGAGATTGGGAAATACTTAATTTATCGTGTTTATTTTGAAGCCCATTGAATAGAGCTTTTTACAAATTAATTTTAGCAATAGCATTCGGAGGTAGAAAATACCACACATTTACAACATACGTATACAGACACACGTAAACATATAAACACAGACCTTATAGTTATTGTTTTAAAATTTTTAGCCATAAGATGGGTATGATAATGCAAAACTCACTCATTTATAAAGGAACAGTTGGGTCCATACTGTTTTTCTGGCAAATGGAACAATTTAGGGTTACCTGCTCAATGGCTAAAGTATTTTCTACTAATGTTTGTGGAGAAGACACATGATTTTTCATTTGTGTAAATTTCAAATGAACTTTCACCCTATTGTTCTATTTCTCTTTTTATTATTATTATTATGTTCAGTTAGCGAACATACAGTACATCATTAGCTACTGTTCTATTTCTGGTAACAATTACTATACCTTGGCTAATTGAATTTAAAGAAAAAAAAAATTACTTCCCTGAGGTTTGTACTTTTAATGCTTTCATCGCAAAGGCACAGGAAAAGAATGCAAGTTTCCCGCAAGAGGGATTTTGGTTTCTAAGGCCAGTGATTAACAAGGCATTTGAGATAAATAGGGGAGGTTTGGGTATTGGTAAAATGAATAGGTAAACTTTGAATTACCTCTAGAACTGCATCTCTAGCTTTGCCAAGATCTGTAAGATCAGGACAATTGCTTTTTAATTTCTCAGGGAATTGGGTTTTAGCCTGGATGTCAAAGGTCTGACATACCCACCTGTACTGGAATGTTTTTGGTGTTTTGTTTTGTTTGTTTTTCCCCTCCCTCTGGGTACATTTAACTTAGAGAAGAAGGCCTTCAGTTGGCCTGTGGCTCCCACCAGTTTTTCAGGACTCCGTTAGCAGGTTCTGAGTGGGGTTTAAAGTGGAGGCCACACCTCTGATATTTACTAGAATTTGACAACATTTGTTTGTTTTTTAAATTTTAGTTTTCCCTGGGCTGTTTAAAGGCTAACATAGCAGTTTACCAGACAATTCCTTGGAGCCTCATCGAATCTGAGAGGGGCTCCTATGAGGGCCCCCCTTTGAAGGTGGACGTGGGGCTGTCTGTAAGGCCATGCCGTTGGCAGACCTCGGTGCACCACCACAGAAAGACAGTTAGGAGGGAGGCTAAGTGGGGTGAGTGCTCAGATAAAGAAGGCCAGAAGGAAGCAGTAGGAACAACTTCAGCCTTACAGTCTCTGATTTTAGGCTCCTTTTGTCTTTAATGTGTCACTAGCCTTTTATAATGAATCTTTCAATGGAACTGTTTTGGAATTTTGAAACCTTTTGGAAGTTTTCTGCATACCAATTAAAATTTGTTTGTTTCATTTGGGAACCCTCACCTTTAAGTGCACTTTTTAAATGATCTTCTGTCATTGGCGCATTCCTCATAAAGGCCCTTGTAATTTCCCTGGGGACTGGCAACGGCTTAGTAGGACCCGCAGCCAAGAATGGAGTTCAGCCCACATTTCTGCTCTGCCATATTTTGGGGCCCCCAACCTGATGGTTACCAAGCCAGGCTTTCAGGACACTCTAAGATTTGGCCATTTTCGTAGATATTTACAGCTTCCCAGACTATAGTTCTTAGATATAAAATAAGCAGGTATGCCAGAGGTGGTGTCTTGACTGTAGAAATTAAAGATTTCTGATTGATTGGTTGATCGATTGATTATTTATAAGTCTTTGGGTTTCTTTCTTTTTTTTTTTTTTTTGTTAAGACTTTATTTATTTATTTCAGAGAGAGAGAGAGAGCATGAATGGGGAGAGGGGCAGAGGGAGCGCAGACTCCTTGCTGAGCAGGGAGCCCAATGTGGGACTCAATCCTAGGACCCTGGGATTATGACCTGAACCAAAGCCAAATGCTTAACTGACTGAGCCACCTGGGCGCCCCAGGTCTTTGGGATTCTCACAGCCAGATTAATAATACCTAAGAGGGATGTGCTGCGGGCTTGGGTTTGTGTCCTGTTTCCCGATCTACTTCATTGTATAGACATTTTCTTAAGGTTGGCAGGTGAACTAATGTCAGTCTAACCCATTCCATGACCAATTTATTCTAACCCAGGAGTCTTTAAGTTAGGTGGTAAGTACTCCAACAGGTCTTAAATGCTCAACCCATGCCCATCAAATTTTGTGGCTTTTTGGCCTCAGAGATCCCCATTAGCAATTAACCTATACCCATATGCACAATGATAGCAACCAACAGTAATGGAGGAAACAAAACTGTGATTACCAATGGGAACCAAAGAACGAGGGATTGGGAAAGGATTAAGCCAGCAGACCTCACAGAATGGGGACCAAGGACTTAATTTCCAACAAATGAGGAACTGCCGCTGCCACTAGCACCTCCCATCATGGACTGTGAGGACAGAACCAAGGTCGGGGTTTAGAAGTTACTGCAGAATGGCCAGTAGTAGGCGCTGTACTCACCACCGGCCATTCCCATAGAACCTTGGACAGGGGAAAGGATTGAACCAGCAGACCTCAGCAAATAGGGGCTGTAGACTGGGGGGCTCCACATGGATGGGGAACTGCACACTGCCACTAACAAGCCCCTCATGGGTCTTGGGACAGAATTCAGGACTGAAGATTTCAAAAACCTGGGAACTGCAGACTGAAAAGCCAAGTAGATCAGGAGCTCTACACAGAAAAAGCAGAGCTTAGAACCTCGAGGTAACTTAATATAGCTCTAGGAAATGGGGAGAGAGAGAGTGTTCATAGGGTACCACACCTGTGTTTTACGTTATCCTCAAAGCTGTTGCAGATCTCCTTTGGTCCCAACACTGCCACCAAATCTGTTAAATAACAAAAATTCAGCTGAGTGTATTTTATAGATCTGATTTCTCTAGCAGATTAGCAAGGAGCTCCAAAGGGCTACAGAAAGAGATTGGTCTTTAAAAACAGAGAAGGAATGGAAACAAGGAAATCATTAGGAATGATGCATTGTTTTAGGCCAGCAGACTCCCAAGGGAAACAGAAGGGGTATATATAACAGTGGATAAGCTCTTACTGCTGACCAGTCAACTCTAGGTTGGCGTGTTAAAGGTCACATTTCAGCAGAAGCTAAAGCTGCAGTTAGGTTAGGTATTAAGTCTTGGTGGGCTTTTAGCATAAGTGACTCCATTTTGGGCCTGCTGTTTCCTTTTTAACAATCCTTTGTAATGGATCATCCTTTCGGTTGCTTTCCAATAGTGCATTGCTGTGAATCCAGAGGAGTTTGTCGATTACAGAATTTATTTTTCACGCTCCAGTGTTTCCTGGTGCCTCAGAGAAAAGGGCTTTGCTCATTTCAGCCCCTCACTTTAGATGTCTGGGAGTGTTGTTTACGTTCATCAGCAGAACTCATTCTTAATGAGCTCACTGAATTTCAGAAATTATCCTTTTCAGTGAATCCATACTTGTACATGTAGTTCGGTGAGACTACCACTGACTCGGCCAAAGTAAGAAAGGGCAGGACACTCCTACGTGATGACAAATACCGGGGGTATGGAATCATTCGGCACTAACCCTGATTTCTACCCTAACACAAAGGCCCTGTCCAAAGAACAGGTATAAAACAAAATGAAAAATTGCTGCTCATAGTATTTCTGTAATTTCTTTTATTTTATTTGAAACATGACAGAATAAATACGCTTATCAAACCCGTTTTTTTTTGTTTTTGTATTAAATGACATCTTCTCATTTAAAACTGTTCATACTCAATTCAAAATGTGAAACATTGCTTCAAATTCAACAAGAAAAATGTCCCTGATGCTTTGAATAAGTCATTAGGAATTGATTCTCTGGCAATCTAATCACTGTAATTGACAACCTAGCTTTCTTTGATAGAGTTTAAGCACCTCCCCCCATCCACAGGGAATATGTTCCAAGTCCCCCAGTGGATGCCTGAAAACACAGATAGTACTGAATCCAATGTATGCTGTTTTTTTTCCCTATACAAACATATCTATGAGTAAGTTTAATTTAAAAATTAAGCACAGTAAGAAATTAATAATAATGATAAATAGAATAATTATAACAATACACTGTAATAAAAGTTACATGAGTGGGTCCGTAAATAACTCACTGTATTGTACTCACCCTTCTTGGAATGATGATGTGAGATGATAAAATGCCTACGTGATGAGATCAAGTGAGGTGAATGGTATAAACATGTGATGATATGTCCAGAGGGGGGTCATCTGCTTCTGGACCATGGTTGACCAGAGGTAAATGAACCTGCAAAAAGCAAAACTATGGATAAGCTGGGGGATGACTGTACTTGACTTAATATGATAGTTCTAAAATTGAGTTAGAGCAAATCCTTCTGTGGGATCTGTGACGAGAATGTTTAAATACTTAAGTGGCAGAGAAGGAAATGATCTCTATATGGATGCTCCTAAGCTTTGAAAGATTATTACTAATTGTTTTCAAGATAAGTGTAGACTTGAGCATTTATAATTTTAAAGCCTTTTAAATTGGAATTATAGTTGAAAATGCCACTCCTCCCCTCCCCCCCCCAAAAAACAACTCACAATATTTTCAGTGCCTAGAGATAGGGAAAAATTTGAATTTTCCATAATTAACCTTGCAGTGAAGACTAAAGTTAGTTGTAAAAGCTCCCAACGTAGGTAAGTATAATCAATTAACAGAAGATAGTGCCTAAAACGTCTTCTAAGAAGTATAGCCTATTTACTAGGATCCCTTTTCTTGTGCATGAACACTGAAATGAGATATTGGAGCAAACGTGAGACAGCCCTGAAGTGCTGTTACTACAAGAGGAAACCATCAGTGGAGGTGCAAGTGAGTGGACAGGGAAAGAAGAGAGAACTAGAATTCTGCCAGCTTGATTGAAGAAAACACATGATTGCCGGTGCTTGGGTGGCTCAGTTCGTTAAGCATCTGCCTTTCGCTCAGGTCATGATCCCAGGGTCTGGAGATGGAGTCCCGCATCAGGCTCCCTGTGCAAGGGGGGGTCTGCTTCTCCCTCTCCCTCTCCCTCTGCCCCTCCCCTGCTCATGTTCTCTCTCTCTCTCATACTCTCTCTCAAATAAGTAAATAAAATCTTAAAAAAAAAAAAAAGAAAGAAAAGAAAACACATGATTGGGTTTTGCTTTTGAGTGTTTGTAACTCCATACTGAATTAAAAGAAATTAAGAAAAATATTAGAGCATTATCAGTTCCCTCTATAAGCAGATTCTTTCTGGTGCATCCAAAAGGTCATGATTTCTGCATTTGGTAGATACGGGACAAAACAGAAATGGAGTGTGTGGTCGCAGAAGCTAGAGGACAAGAGGAGAGTTGACAACAGCATGTAATGAATGTAGCTGTTGATACCATTTGATCACTGGCCATGCTCACTCATTTTTAAAGCAACATTTCGGTCCATATAAATAATCTGAAAACAATCACACATTTAAACAAAGAGTGCAAGTGAGGGTTTTAGGTAATGATTCTGCCTCTCTTTCCTCCATCTGTGCTGCTGACCAGTATTCATTCGTGGGTAGATACGGTTACTTCTCTGCTATTCATGGTGACATGATCGCGACAGTAGGCAGGGTTTGGATATGAATTATAGGAACAGATACATTCATGTATAATGAATTTTTTCTACTCTATTCCTCTATAAATTAGACACCAGTTGGGTGGTTCTATTCCCTGCTGGTTTCTGAGAGAATTCTCTTTAAGCATGTTTGTAATTGAAGTGGATCAAATATGTTATTATACAGCCCATGTATTTATCATTTCGAGTGTTTTACACGGTTTGCATTTTATCCTCTAAAAAATACACACACACAGACATGTCACTTTCTACTTATCTAGAAAAACATAATTTTCAAAGCGTATTTTCAATTTGGGGTCGGGAAAACAGCTTCCCAGAAACAGGTCTCACCAGCCCCTTTTACAGTGAGGTAGCTGAGGTGAATGCCGTCACCCGTACAAGGCCATCGGAGCTCGGACTAGACCCAAGAGTCTTATAACTCGAGGGGTCACTGTGCTATATTTGCCAGACATTCACAGCTAACATATTTGAGACGCAAAGAGGGACATGTGCTAGGGAGGTACGAAGAGAAACGCTGTGCCTGGCCCCACCTCTCAGGGGGTGCACAGCCTTAGGAAGGATCGCATATAAATGTTCCGTAGCGAATGGGAATTGCTTGTTTCATAGAGGCACTACTAAAGTGTGATATGACCCAGGAGAAGCCAGTGTTCAAGCCCACGGTGGGCCAGCAGAGGCTGGCCAGAGAAGGGAGGAAGGGTGTCTTACTGCCAAGCCTTTAAGGAGACCTAAGATTGTGTTCCTGATAAATGAGAAAAGTAGATGCGTGTTCCGGCCTGAAGAAGAAATGACATTCACGGACACACAGAGGGGTTAAGGTACTTGTTATATTCATTCTGAAGTATCAGAGTGAACCCACGATGTGAAATGAATGTGTCAGATATTGAGAGCTTCCAGCCTGACCTTGATGTGTGTGGCTTTCTTAAATAATTGTTATTTTATTTTTTTTTTAACCAAGGGACCATATGAAAGATAGCTTGTTTGATCAAAATCCAACTGGAATAGGAGCCCGATGATCAGTAATAATATTAGGAGTTACTGGGAAATCTGTAAGAGGTCTTTTAAACGGCAGTTTTGTATTTGCTGTGCATTTATAAAAGGAGGAGATGGTATGATGAACCCGGCTGGAGCAGAGACGCGAGCTGTTTCCGGGTGGTTGGCTACATGTCACAGAGCGTCACACTTATCCTCGAGGCAGACGCAGACATCTGCTCCTGATGAACAGGAAAGGAGACATTCATCAGAATAACTTCGTTCTTTGTCAGAATTCTTTAAGGAAAGGAAAAATAATTAGCTACAATATCAGGGGATCGACTCCTTAAAGAAAGAAAACATTTGAGTGTCAATTGATGGATAAATTTATTTTCCTTTCTCATGTAAAATTGCTGTGACATGTTAAAAATAATTTATGTAATTATAGAAGGAAATTGGATTTTCTTTCAAGTTTTATGTATGAATGTGTGGTCATAAGATTGAATACATACTGAATATTATGCTGGAAACTGAATGATGATTCAGAATGGTATAGTTGACATTTGGTTTCATTAAAGATTAATAGTAGCTTGGCCTTGTGTGCTTTACCGTATCACAAAAAGCAAGATTTAGTGGCGAGGGCTCTGGATTATGTATTAGGTGGCAAGACTTCCAGTCCAAACTGCCACTCGCGCACTGGCATTCCTGCTTACCAGTGCTCGTTTTAATTTTCTCGTTCGTAATAACAATGGTAATAACATCCAAAACTAGTGTACCCAGATAAATGGCGAGATTCATAAGGTAATGTCCATGACAGGCTTTAGACTTGGTCAAAAACCACCGAATAAAAACACAACAGAAAAGCCTTCCAGAGAGCATTTCATCAATTCTCTTCATCCTTTAGAGGAGAAGCATATTTAAACTTGACTGTACAGTGTAAATTCCCTTGTAGAAATGGGTTAGTGAGAAAGAAGTGCAGTGGAAGGCAAAGTGGATTGACTTCGGAGTGAATGTGTGACTCATTCTTTGTGTGACTTTGGACAAGTGACTTAATTTGATGGCACCTGTTTCATCCTGTAGAACTAGAGATAATGTGCATAACTCGACTTACAAGAATTAAATGAGGCAAGTTAATGCATTATAATATTTAGTAGCATTCACAATCAGAAAACTCTACCTCGATTTTTCTTTAGTTTTGGCCCATGTAGAAAAACACATAAACGGCATTATTATCCTAGAGAGGTAACAAAATGATGGGGTAGACCATAGCAAGGTTTGGTTGCCCTTGTAATTTGGTCCTTGTTTCTGTGATTTCACCATCTCTCTGGACCTTATTCAATATTTTTTAACTATGCAGCAGTGGAAAAGAAAACACATTTCATCCCCACTGCTCTTTCTTATCCTTTGTTGACTGCCGTGGAGTTAAACAAGGAGGATTAGAGATCATGTTTTACTTTTGGAAGACCGACTTGAAGTTTATTATATATCTAGACATTGAGCTGTTGAGATTGTTCTTGTGAGTTAAATCCCTGTGACTTAGAGTAACTGAAGATAAGATCCTCCTGAGAAACTTGATGATTATTTAATAAGGGGACGCTATTACTTTTTTTCAATAATCAAGGGTAACGAGAATTAATACTTTAAAAATCTTACCAAGGAGAAGCCTTAAAGATGAGTTTTAATATATATGAATCATTTATAATTAACTGTTGACACTAGTCCTCATTAGCTTTTTTTATTGAAGTATTTCTGGCAGAAAATGTCTGAAGTATCTATGTTCATTACTCTCCACTTAACAAAACCACATCCTACCCATCTTTTTTTTGTGCCGTTGCCAAAGTCATCCCAATCCTCTGTCCAAGTAACCATTCTTTTAATTTGAATCACACCAGTGGGATTCTCATTGTTTGTGGGTTCACATGTCTTTGTGGCTTGAGGCAGGAGAGAGAGCCAAGACTCAGTCTAATGCCTGTGATTAGAAAGAATTTTTCTGGTGCTGTGAATATTCAAAATTCAAGGGGGAAAAAACTCTAAGACTTAAGCATTGCTCCAGATTATGGGCATTTTTTGAATGACATTTTAGCAAGGTGAAAATACTTCTGAAAATATGTATAGATCCCATGAGAATTTTAAAAACCATTTTAGAACATGGGGCATTCTCTCTGCTATGTAGGATTGTGGGTATTTTTGCTCCATCGGCTGAATCACTGCTTGATCTCTTAGCACTTACTTAGTGCGTTTACGGCCCGATGATGGTATATTTATATTGTGCTACATGCTATTCTTTCAGGGTTCTTTCTTCCACTTCTGTTGGACGGTTTTGTTCATTGTGGTATTAAAAGAAAAAGATGACAATCATCCAACGCAATAAACACCCATTTTGCATATTGTTTCTATGCAGGAGATGAGCACAGAAGCCGAATGTGCTCAGCAAAGTATTATTTGGAATAATTCTGTATAGGACTATGATTTTTTTAAAGCTCTGGCACTTCTGATCACCGAAGCTTCCTGGGCACAGTTCCAGTGACATTCTCTGAGCCTTTTGTTTCCATTGCAGTAATGGGCCTTGGTTGTAACTAAATAAACTCTGATAATAAATGTGTGGATATCCTGGCCAGAAACACCTGTCAGGAAGGCTTAGAGAAAAGTTGGTATGAGGCTGGCAGTCTTCTAAGCGACACCTCGTGACCATCCTGCTCTGTGTTATGTTGGAAAATTGCACTGGGCAATAAGAAATACTTCCTTTCTGTTCATGGTGACAGGTGAGCATTGCTGACCTGGGCCTTGGTTGATGTGAGGTGGCTGCTTCAAGCGAACTTACAGGAGCTGTGGTATACTAGTTACGCCGCTTTGGTTCCAAGTAACAGAAACGAAGTGATAAGTGCTGAAGCAGAACGGAGACCTAGACAGTAAGAAGACAGACGTGCCCCACAGGGAGGACTGATTGAGGCCCTGCAACCTGCGTGGAAGGTAGACCCATAGTCTCTCTCTGTCCTGCCTCTCTGCTTCCTCTCTTCATTTTTCTTCTCTCTGAAGGCCATTGTCTCCTTCCCTGTAGATCTTGTAGAAGATTGAGAGGCTCTCCATAGCGCCCAAGTTGTACCCCCCAGGGACAGGAACACTTCAAATAAAATGAAATCTGGAACCTCCTTCTCTGGTAGAGAGGACCCATTAGAAAGACTAATCGTGAACTTGGCCAAACCCCCTAACACATCCTCATATGGTGATATGTTGCTCCTAATATTTCTCATTGTTCTGCCCCACTTTGTGCCTCGGCAAGAGCATAGTACCGCGAGCTCTTCGGGGCTTGTGATGCAAAGAAAGCAAGGAATCTTGGGAAGCATTTTCTAATAAAATTTCTGTTGGTCCTGATTTTTGCTCATTACTCTCCATACATAGTCCCTAGCATTGTACAGCTCATGGCACATCTCTCTGGAATCTGAATCTTGGAGGGACTTCTCAAGATCATCTTCTCACCTCAGCCACGGCCATCCGTAACGACACCAAAGCAGAGTTCCGCCCAGCATTACTAAAGCACACATTTGGCGGGAAGTTGACACCTTATGAGTTTGTAATGTGCAGGTGGCTTTGAGTTGCCCTTCTCTTGATCTGGAGTCTGTCTCTGAAGCTTCCTCAGAAGGCCAACACTTTCCATGCAGAGCAATGTAAAATCAGTTGTATTCCTCAGCCGTATGCATGACTTCCAAATTCCTTAATGTGTAAGAAGTCACTCTGCTGTTCACCTCAAGATAGCTAAGCACCTAAACCTTACTGGGCATTGTGTAAATGCTGTGGATATGAAATGTTTGGCAAACATTTAAAATAGAAACTGGTCAAGCTTCTGAGGGAATTGGAGAGGACAGAAGACAAGTGGAAGCTTCCTGATGAGGTCTCGGCCCCAGGAAGATAGGATATCATCAGTCTGAGGTAGCACCATCCTCTCAGTCAGAGCTGCCCAACAGTTTACAAAGCCTCCAGCACAGGAATGAGAAGACACAATCTGGAAGGCTAACGCAAGCACTTGGGTCTGCTGCATGAAGGGAATGAGAAGACAAGGGTCAAGGGCTTGCGAGTAATAGTGAGAGTCGTTGATGGGATGAGCAGACCGTCCCCGCTAGAAGGGAAAGAAGGAAAAGGAAGGAAGGAAAGGAGTGAATAGCGTGAGAGAAATGGATAAATTGAAGAAACTGAAGATTCTATCAGGTTTGAATTTGGAAGGTACATTAATTCCAGGTGATAAAAACCTACTTACATGTTCTTAGGAATGCAGATTACTGAAATCATATACTAACATAAAAGATCTGTAGTGTTTTCTGATTGATTTTAAAACAGACCATACTTATCATATTGCCTATATTTAACTTAAGATAATAATAGGTATAGTTTTTATTTTAAGTACAGTTGGCATATGTAAGTTTGCATTCACAATTTGACACGAAGGATTTTATTCTAAGAGCCACTAAATTTGTTTTTATATAGTTCATTGCAATAAATTGGTATATAAATGAACAGTTTTAGAGAATTCTGGTGTTTTTTCTCAGAATTAAATGATGTGAAGGGAGTCTTAGAAAATTAAATGAAAAACTTTAGTGATGTGACATCATCAAGATGGGGACATAGGTCATTTCTGATTTCAGTACCCCTCACAAGAAGACCCAACTATCAACTATCCATAGACAGGACACTGTTTTGAAAATCCTAGAACCTGGGTGTGAAGCTGAAGCACCCACCAGACCACAGAGACTGAGAAGGACCCATATTGAGGAAAGGCCATAGTTTGACCAAATGCCCCTCCCCCGGGCCAGCACAGACTCACACCAAGAGGGCCTCCCTGGGCATATGGTTTCTCCAGTGGGAAAAAGAGAACCAAGATGGACATCCAGATTTCCCAGCATTATAAGATGCTTCCCGGTAGGGCAATTTAGGTATCATGTCATGGGGATCACGGGGGTTTTCTGCGGAGCTTACACTTGGGATCAGAGACAAAGAAGGGAGCAGGGCTTACAGCAACCAGCACTCGGTTCTTGGCAGACTGCATTCCTGCTTGCAGCAGCACCCAAAGATCCCAGCCAGAGGCTACACCCATCTATAGAGCTGAGCTGGTGGCTCTCTCTGGCCAAGGGACTCAGTTGGAAGTGCTTCCTGGTTTAGATCCCCAGCCAGTGGGCCATACTGGCTGTGGAGGCCATCTAAGCAGAGGAGGAAACTCACAGTCCCACCCAACTGTTGAGCTTAGTATTCCCTCTGGGAAGCATGGCCACAAGAAATGTGGACCACAGCCTATCATGCACCCACACAGGGAGTCAAGACAATAGCTTTATCCAACTATTTAGCATTGCCTGTGGCACTGCATGAGCAGAGAGCCTACACAGTCACCCTGAGCAGCCTCAGAGCCTAGCCTAGAATACCACCCAGCCGTGGAGCATAGCCCACAACACCACCCAGTACCAGAGCCCATCCTGTGGCTGTGCCCGATTGCTGAACAGCTTGGAATCTTGCTCAGGCCAGATCCCAGTCAGTGACCCCACGCAATCATAGAATGCATAACCTGTGGCCCAACCCAAGCAGAGAACCTGGAGAGTAACCCCAAATGACTCCAGAGCACAGTCTCCAGCCCCTCCCAACTATGGGGGACAGCTAAAGGCCCATCTTAAAAAGAGCACAGCTAGTGACCTCACCCAACAACAGAGCATAATCAGTGGCCTACCAGATCACAAAGTCCTGCCTGCAGCCCCACCCAGCTTTCAGCACGGCATGTGGCCCTGCCTTATTACAGACCACAGGCTGAGTCCCCATCTGACTTCAAAACCTGGCCTGGAGTCCTGCCTGAACACAGATTCTAGCCAGTGGCACCATTTGGTTGGGAAACAGCCTGAGGCCCCATCTAACCACCAACAGTTGTGAAGTACAGCCCTCAGCCCTCCCCATCATGGAATCCAACCATAGGCACTGTCCCACCGGGAAACACAGTGTGCAAACCTGCTCAACCAGAAGTGATTGCAGAGTCCTGCTACCAGCAACCCTTGACCATGGAGCACAGCCACCAGCCCCACCCAAGGAAGGAGCCAACTCAGCAGCCCCATTTGAATGTGGAGCAGAGCCAACAGGCCCACCCAACCACTGACCCCTGCCAGTGACATCCTCATCCCATAACCTTAGAGCGCGGGCAGTGGCCTCATCCAACTAGACATCAGTCACCAGCCTTCCTGCCTATGGGCAATACCAGCTGGTCCCTCTGGTACCCAAGCTGAGCTGACCGGTGAAGGCCTTTCTTTGCTGAAGGGAACCTGTAAAGTCCAGAAGAGAATCCCAAGTCTGCATATTTTTAAAATAAAATTTTGAGTCCAGAGAAGCACCATGTTTGCAACGAGTTTCTTATTACGGTGTCCTCAAACCTCTCTATTCTTTCTTCCCTTGTGGACGGTACTTTCATCTGAATGTTTGAAAAGAACTGACTTAAGTGACCTCACATTTTGAAGATTAGAAAAACTGATTGACTCTGTTCTGAAAACAGAGGACACCTCTGGATGGGGACACCTCTGGATTTCCTCTAGCCTCTAATGGGGACATAAAAGTTGTGGCTGGAGGGATGGGAGGACCGCCTACCTCTTGAAACTCTCTCTTGAAAATCTGCCTGATTTGGAACAAAAGGTTTCTTCTTTTGAGTTAATCGTTGCCACTTTCTTCAAGTTTCTCCAAAGGGTACATACACTCAAAAGAAGGTATTCATTGATTCATGCAACAAATACTCTTGTGTATTTATCTGCTATGTCTGTGTATCATATGATAGGAAATATCTTACAGTTGCATAAATAGAAGAAATTATTCCAACAGCTGGCCCCAGATTAGAGAGGGAACTTTGTTTGGGAAAACACGTTGGTAAACTGCTTGGTAGGATATGAACCCTAGGCTGTGGGTTTTCAGGCACGAAGGAAATGATAGCTCATCCATTTCAAGTAAAAATGGGATTTGAATGTAAGAGGAGGAAAAGGACATAGGGATGAGCTTCAGGGTAAAAAAGAACCAAAAGATATCTTCTTAGTGTTTAGTTCTCTACTACATGGGTCTGTTATAAAATCCTTCCTGTTTACTCCCTGAGAACTTCAGCAAGCCTGTAACACACAAAAATGCCTGTGTAAGATTTGCAGCAGAGAGCACGGGAAGAAAGGTGTTTGTTAGTGAATGGCCCTCAGCACCAGTGCCCTTGGAAACAATCACAAGATGCATCAACGGAAGGAACTTACCAAGAGCCAAAAGGAAGAGAAAATATATTCCCACATACTCAAATATTTTCAGAGAAATTGCTAAAAACAGGCACAGGGCTGCCTTGGACTAGAGTACAGGGTTGAAAACA
This sequence comes from Ursus americanus, assembly GCF_024610735.1. Classification (NCBI taxonomy): domain Eukaryota; kingdom Metazoa; phylum Chordata; class Mammalia; order Carnivora; family Ursidae; genus Ursus; species Ursus americanus. The sequence goes on from NC_142145.1 coordinate 55,091,974, forward strand.
ATTTCTTTGGTGTTGCAGAAGCAAGGTATCTCGACATACCTCTGGATCACAAGTTTATAAGACATTTTTGTCTCCTTGGATGGTAGGGACAGTCTGAGAATGGTATAGCCATGGGGCAGGGAGATTTAGAGTAGGGAAAGCAGATGGTATCAAATATCAGCTTCTTTTTTCCATTTGCTTAGACATATTCAAGTCTTTGAGTCTTTTCCTGTTACTTGATGTGTATTATAACTCAAAGTCATATGGTATATAGGAATTAAAATCATACTTGTGAGAATTGTATAGTGAAATGAGAATATACTAAGAATAAAAACTTAGGATCAAAAACCACACACAGTGTTAAGTGTCTCAAGAAAAGTAAAGTGAACAATAATAGTAGTTATGTTTACTTAATTTCATGCTAACTTCTTAATATATGGAATATTATTTAACTAGTATTTTAGTTATCATATTTGTAAATTTTGGCATACTTAAAATAGACCAAAGCATGTCATTTAAAATATGACTTATGTGGTCTTCGCCAAGCATCTTGTATTATAAGACATGAGCTTCTGGGGCAGGTGATATATTCATAGATAAACTATTTCCTCTGTCAAAGAATCTTTTTAAAATATAGATACCAAATACCCAAAATTATTGATATTTGATAGTACCCAGATGTTCATTGGTACTAATTTATAGTCTTCTGTATTACATGTATGAAATAGAAAGCCTTTCCTAAGTTTAATAATCTTCATTTCTTCATCAAAAAACAAAATTCTCTTCTAACAGAATGCTGTAAAATATTGTTGAAGTTGATCAAGTCTTGATCTATCTATTTAAGGGTTAGTCTTTTAGAATTCAAGGGACTATAATTCAATCTGATTATTATCTTAATATAAATAAGTTAGACACTATATTTTGTTCCTGGTTACATTCAGTTTTTACTTAGAGAGATGGCTTGATAATTATCTTATATTCTAGAATGAGAAATTTAGTCCTTAAAAAATGGGGGTTCCTACAACTTTGGCATATGAGAGTTGTTAGGATTTTACATTCCTCTAGAATATATTTTGTATGGAAATGTGTGCATTTGTAAGGTAATAATCGGTGTAAGTCATTCTGAAATTTCTATTCAGATTCTGCACATTTCTACTAACATATTTCATCCCCAAGTATATATGTGTATAAAAATATGTTTATTAGTCAGACATTAAAGAGACTTCCCACAAAGCAAAATATAAACAAACAAACAAACAAATAAAAGCAAAAACAAATATCAAAGCAACATAAAACTGGACGGAGCTTGGCCTGTCTGGCTCGTTTAGTCAGTGAAGCATGTGACTCTTGATCTCAGGGTTGTAAGTTCAAGCTCCACATTGAGTGTAGAAATTACTTAAAAATAAAATCTTCGAAAAGAAAAAGCTGGAAGGAGCTTAACCTGTTAAAGTTTGATTTTAAAAGAGGAATATTATCATATGGTTTCACTCGTATGTGGAACATAAGGAATAGAGCAGAGGAGCACAGGGGAAGGGAGGGAAAACTGAATGGGAAGATATCAGAGAGGGAGAAAAACCATGAGAGACTCTGGACTCTGGGAAACAAACCGAGGGTTACAGAAGAGAGGGGCTTGGGGGGATGTGGTGACCAGGTGATGGGTATTAAAGAGGGCACCTGTTGAGATTAGCCCTGGGTGTTATACACAACTAATGAATCGTTGAACGCTATAAATAAATAAATAAATAAATAAATAAATAAATAAATAAATAAAAATTAAAAAAATTAAGATGGAGACAACACACAAAAAAATTAAAATTGAAAGAAAATAAAAGAGGAATATAATTTCTGAATTAGTATGGAAGACTTGACAAGTGGGACCAAGGGTCAAGTGATAGGTTTACTATAGTTTTAGGAGGACCGTTGACTAGACACAAAGACATGTCTTATATTTGAAAAAATTATAAATAAAAATTAAAATTTCTTAGTGTTTCTTTCCCTTTGTCCACCATGTGCTCTACCTCCAGCCCCATCTACTCCCTCTCTTCCTTCCCCAACCCCCATGCCTTCCTCATCCTTGTCTGTTGTTTTGTACCACTTCCCACTAGTTGGTTGTCTTTATGATGCTTGACGAAGCCATTTACTCTTTCTTTCTAAACACCTTCCAATCTGATTGTCTATTTTTTTCAAGATTTTATTTATTTATTAAAGGAGAAAGAGAGAAAGAGAGAGCAAGTATGAGCAGGGGTGGGGGGCAGAAGGAGAGGGAGAAGCAGAGTCCCCTGAGCAGGAAGCCCGACTTGGGGCTCGATCCCAAGACCCTGGGATCATGAGCTGAGCCGAAGGCAGACGCTTAACCCACTGAGCCATAGGCAGCCCTGATTATCCATTCTGATTATCACTCTTAGATGTAGAGATCCCTAATCCAATAATGTCATATTTTTGTTTTGTATTTTGGAGAGGGCCAAGTAGGTCCTAGCATAATATTTGGCCCTTAGTATCACTATAGGAAAACGTATTAGTAAATAATAGATACAACATGTACATTTCTATATTTATAGGTAGTGCCTTCAACATGTTTTTTAATTTAGGGGCATGATCAACTTGCCCATAAAAACACAATATACTCTTGTCTGTGCTGCCTCCTAGAGCCCTACTTAGCTATAATAATAAATCATTCATTAATTAAACTAGCATTTGTAAAGTCCCTACTCTATCAGACACTAGAGTTAGTCATTGTAATAGGCTAGGTAAAAGATGGTAGCTTTGTGGTGTTGGAAGTGGACATGGTGAAAAACTGATGAATTCAAAGGATATTTCAAAAATAAAACACAACTTGATGAGGAATTGTGTACAAGGGGAAGAGAGAGGGAAGAAGTGAGGAATAAAAGTTGACTTCTGTATTTCTAGCATTTCAACTATTTCTATATTTCAGCTGGTTGAATGGCAATAGTTTTTAACCAAGAAGATACAATGGAGGGAGACAGTGTGCAAAGAAGATTGTGAATTCAGTCTTGAAAATGAGCCCCCTTCATTATTATGCCTTTTAATAATTTGGCAGTAACATCTCAAATGAGGAAACATTTCAATTCATGCCCTTTGATTTTTAGTCATAGGACACTGTAATCCACCTAAATCCTCCAGAAAATGAAAGTGCAGATTCTTTATTCTCTTTTTCTCCAAAGCCCTGGCCTGGGCTTCGTTATACAGTGGATTATGCATGTGTTTCCCAAATGAAATCTGAGGCAACTTCCTCTCTGGTTTCATTAGTATGGTTTCCCTCACCTCAAGTCCACCTTGACCTCCTTGACATTTTTGTCGGGCTTGGAGTGTCCTTCCCAGCTTTGCTTGCTTGGCCACCATCTGTCTATTCTATTTCCAGCTCCCATGTCACCTTCTTTGGGAAACCTTCCTTGCACTGACCCCCACCACTATTCCCTCATTTCCCAGTTCAGAATTGAGTCTTCCTTCTCTGTGCTCTTTTGTACCTTGAATATACTTCTACTATTGCCCTGATATATATTGGTCTATAACTCTTACAGGTTTATATTTCACGCTTCACCACGGAATGTGCGCTCCTTGAAAGTAGGGATTATGTCTTACTCAATTTTGTGTCTGTAGCATCAGTATAGTGCCTGACACACAGTAAACCCACAGTAAATATTTCTCGAATTCAGTGTTTCCCTCTCTGTGTGTTCCTGATGTCCGAGGGATGAAGTTCAAGCTCGAGTGCAGCCCCGGTTAATCTGATCTTCCCTGTGATTGAGGCAGCGGGTCCACCTGGTCTTAGCCCTGATCCAGACACACTAACCTCACATCAAGCTTTTGCTAGTGATGTCATCCTTGCCTGGAATGCCTTCTTTCTTTCAGATGAACAGTTCAGACCATCTCTTCCTTTAAGTAAGAGCCTAGATACCACCATCTTTGTAAGCTATATCCTATAATATGTAATACAGCTTTGGAAGCTCTATTATGTCTGTCTTCTTAGAATAGTAGTGTGGACATTATGTACCACCCTCATTCACGTGTTTTATGTATATTAGATTCATACCCACCAGAAAAATAACAAAATTTTTGAGCATTAGAAGTTGTACCGTATGTTTCTTTTGTATTCCTAGAAGCACTGAACACAGTGTTGGGTCTAATGGTTAGGTCATCAGCAATTGTTGCTGTAGGTAGAATAGAGCAGAAGGTAATTTGTGGGCCTAGAACCTGATTCATTGACCTCCTAAAGTCACTTCTAAGTAACTGTCCAATAATTCTTCTCTTGCCATGTTGCTTTAATGTGAGAAGTTATTCACAACCTCATGTATAGAATATGGTTTATGAGTGTGTTCGTGGTGTTTCTGTAACGCACATTTCTATAGTAATCGGTTAGCATGCTGACCCCTGGGGTTCTCTAAAGGTCATATGTCTATTTTAATATAAGAAATTTTGTTAAGGAGGGCACATATTGCATGGTGCACTGGGTGTTATACACAAGTAATGAATCATGGAACTTTACATCAAGAACTTGGGATGTATTGTATGGTGACTAACATAACATAATAAAAATATTATTAAAAAAAGAAATTTTGAAATATTAGGTTCTTTTAATTCCATTATTGAAAGGTTTTTCTGTGTCTCCTCTGGGTAGAATGCAGAGGGAATTCCTAAGTGAGGTATCCCTTCTCTGAAAGTATGAAAAATAGTTTCAACTTTATGAATAATGTGAAGATAAGAGAGGTGATTCAGATGAAATTCTCAATATAGTAACTAGCACATAGTAGCTCCTCACTATATGATTGTTAAACGATGAATGAGTTCATTTAATCTTGCTAAGTAGATGTTTTATAGATAAAGTGATAACTTCTGTGTCACATTTTGTCAAAAACAGACTTTCTTCTCCCAATGTTAATAAGAAGTTACCTGCAAACCTGCAAACTACCCAGTCTTTTGTTCCTAAGGTGCAACATCGATTCTCGCATTTTCTTTCGATTTTTGGATTCTTTTTTTTTTTTTTAAGAGTTTCTGCTTTGTATGTGTTTTTATTCTTTCCTTGGAAAACACTGGCCATTTTATGGGATCTTTAAGGAACTTAATCAAACAATCGCTTAATATTTATTTCTGTCTTTCCAATTTTGTCATAAGTTGTAAGTTGTGTAGGCTGTTCAGTAGTAAACATTTTAGTTAGCCCACGCTGATCACACTCTTAAATCTTCACCCACTTGGAGATAACTGATATAACCTACTGGAAATTAAGGCTGTAAATTTTCAAGTAGGGATTTCAGTGTTGCTGCAATCAATACTTTGCAGATAGTGCTAACAGTTTTTTTCTATGAAATATGTTGGCTAGTGGGTAGAAAATCAATGCCTGGGAATGAAAAACAGGTGTCAAGTTTGATAGGAACATCATGCATTTGATGTTTGGAGGCCAGAGGGTCCTGTCAACAAACACAGCAGTAATTCTGTCAGATACAGTATGCATGGAATTAATGAAAATGCCAGAAACAAAGCTGTCTGGACAGCAGGCCAATCTAGCAAAAAGTCAAGGCAAAAACCATGTCTTCCTCTTGCATCCGAAGTGAATGCATTCCAGAAAGACAATGGAGGAGAGTTACAAGGGAGGCACATTTGCAGACTCTGATACAAAGAGAAAAGGTGGGCAGAGGAAGAAGAAGTGGCCTTGCCATCAAAGGGACCATAACAAGTGTCTGGTAGATGTGTGGAGATGTGGAGAATGACATAACCAAGTGTGTGGTCGAATTCGGGAGTCGCCAGTCAGGAGTCTTTCCTAGGCTAGTCAAGCTTGGTCTCATTCCAGAGTTGGTGAAGGATGACGAAGGCCTGAGTTAGCCGAGAGGGTAGTGGGAGCAGAAAGAAATGACTGGAGATGCGTTTATTACATGCACAACACGCCAGATACAGTAATCGTTGATGTCCTAGAGTAAAAAAAAAAAAAATCACAGTTATTTAATATTAGGGAATTGTTTACCAATTTGATAAGGGGAAAATGACATATAATATTTAAAAAAGAATAAAATTGTTACTTTTTTTTCATAGTATTCTCTTACTGGAAAATGTAGAAGAAGCCCTTGAAAATTAATTAAAACTCTTTGAGAGACTGGTAATTGGTTACAAAGTAAAATATATAAAAATCCCTAACTCTGGAGCCACACGGCCTGAATTCAAATTCTAGCTCTGATGCTTATCTGCCGGTTATAGAACCTTGCACAAGTTGCTTAATGTTTGTGCCTCAGTTTCCCCATCTGTGAATAAATGATCATACGTAAAGCCTTGGAACAGTGCCCACCGCACAGTTAGTGCAATATAAATGTTTGCTGTTACTGTTGTTTTCACTGCTATTCCCAGCTTGCCCATAATCTTAGAATAAAATGTAATTAAGAAGATGCCATTTACAGCCTACCAAAAACATATACAACACCTAGGACAAAACCTAACAAGAAATAATATATTAAATGGAGGAAATCTTCATATTTTAAAGCAGTCAGTTCTCCCAAAAGTAGCTTTTAAATGTAATATAATTTCAGCTAAAATCCCGATAACTTTGAGGGACTTGCTAAATGTTTACAGGTAGAAGAAGCTAATCCAAAAATACACTCTTCCACATTTTTCCTTGTGGTTGAGTTCCAATTTCAGAGCGTTGTGGTCTGAGAATGTGCAGGGGAAAATTTCAGTCTTTTGATATCGGTTGAGACCTGTTTTGTGACCCAGAATATGGTCTATTCTTGAGAATGATCCATGGGCATTAGAATAGAATGAGGATTCTTTGGTTCTGGGGTGTAGTGTGCTATATATATCTATGAGGTCCAACTCGTCGAGTATGGCATTCAAAGCTCTTGTTTGTTTGCCTATTTTCTGCTTAGGTGCTCTGTCTATTTCTGATAGTGGAGTGTTGAGGTCCCCTACTACTAACGTATTTTTATCTATATGTCTCTTTATTCTGGTTAAGAGTTGGCTTGTGTATCTTGCTGCTCCCCTGTTGGGGGCATATATAATTGTCATATCCACTTGTTGGATACATCCTTTAAGAATAATATAGTGCCCTTCTGTATCTCTAACTATAGTCTTTAGTTTAAAATCCAATCTGTCTGATATGAGAATTGCTACCCCAGCTTTCTTTTGAGGTCCATTGGTCAAATCAAAACCATGCTAAGATACCACCTTACGCCAGTTAGAATGGCAAAAATTGACAAGGCAAGAAACAACAATTGTTGGAGAGGATGTGGAGAAAGGGGATCCCTCCTACATTGTTGGTGGGAATGCAAGTTGGTACAGCCACTCTGGAAAACAGTGTGGAGGTCCCTTAAAAAGTTAAAAATTGAGCTACCCTATGATCCAGCCATTGCACTACTGGGTGTTTACCCCAAAGATACAGACGTAGTGAAGAGAAGGGCCATATACACCCCAATGTTCATAGCAGCAATGTCCACAATAGCTAAATCGTGGAAGGAGCCGAGATGCCCTTCAACAGATGACTGGATTAAGAAGTTGTGGTCCATATATACAATGGAATATTACTCAGCTATCAGAAAGAACGAGTTCTCAACATTTGCTACAACATGGACGGCACTGGAGGAGATAATGCTAAGTGAAGTAAGTCAAGCAGAGAAAGACAACTATCATATGGTTTCTCTCATCTATGGAACATAAGAACTAGAATGATCAGTAGGGGAAGAAAGGGATAAAGAAAGCGGGGGTAATCAGAAGGGGAAATGAAACATGAGAGACTATGGACTATGAGAAACAAACTGAGGGCTACAGAGGGGAGGGGGGTGGGGGAATGGGATAGGCCGGTGATGGGTAGTAAGGAGGGCACATATTGCATGGTGCACTGGGTGTTATACACAACTAATGAATCATCGAGCCTTACATCGAAAACCGGGGATGTACTGTATGGTGACTAACATAATATAATAAAAAATCATTATAAAAAAAATAATAATATAGTGCCCTTCTGTATCTCTAACTATAGTCTTTAGTTTAAAATCCAATCTGTCTGATATGAGAATTGCTACCCCAGCTTTCTTTTGAGGTCCATTGGTCACATCAAAACCATGCTAAGATACCACCTTATGCCAGTTAGAATGGCAAAAATTGACAAGGCAAGAAACAACAATTGTTGGAGAGGATGTGGAGAAAGGGGATCCCTCCTACATTGTTGGTGGGAATGCAAGTTGGTACAGCCACTCTGGAAAACAGTGTGGAGGTCCCTTAAAAAGTTAAAAATTGAGCTACCCTATGATCCAGCCATTGCACTACTGGGTATTTACCCCAAAGATACAGACGTAGTGAAGGGAAGGGCCATATACACCCCAATGTTCATAGCAGCTGTGTCCACAATAGCTAAATCATGGAAGGAGCCGAGATGCCCTTCAACAGATGACTGGATTAAGAAGTTGTGGTCCATATATACAATGGAATGTTATTCAGCTGTCAAAAAGAATGATTTCTCAACATTTGCTGCAACATGGACGGCACTGGAGGAGATAATGCTAAGTGAAGTAAGTCAAGCAGAGAAAGAATTATCATATGGTTTCTCTCATCTATGGAACATAAGAACTAGGAAGATCGGTAGGAGAAGAAAGGGATAAAGAAAGGGGGGTAATCAGAAGGGGGAATGAAACATGAGAGACTATGGACTCTGAGAAACAAACTGCGGGCTTCAGAGGGGAGGGGGTGGGGTAATGGGATAGGCTGGTGATGGGTAGTAAGGAGCGCACCTATTGCATGGTGCAGTGGGTGTTATACGCAACTAATGAATCATGGAACTTTACATCAAAAACCAGGGATGTACTGTATGGTGACTAACATAATATAATAAAAAAATATTAAATAAATAAAAAGATGCTAAGTAAACAAATAAATTAGATACCATCTGTCTTCGCAAAAAAAATACACTCATCTATGGAACATAAGAAGTAGGAAGATTGGTAGAAGAAAGGGATAAAGAAGGGGGGGTAATCAGAAGGGGAATGAAGCATGAGAGACTATGGACTCTGAGAAACAAACTGAGGACTTCAGAGGGGAGGGGGGTGGGGGAATGGGATAGACTGGTGATGGGTAGTAAGGAGGGCACGTATTGCATGGTGCACTGGGTGTTATACGCAACTAATGAATCATGGAACTTTACATCAAAACCCAGTAATGTACTGTATGGTGACTAACATAATATAATAAAAAAATATTATTATATAAAAAAACAAAAACAAAAACAAAAATATTTTGAAACAGAGCATTCCACAAGAGGGTGATTTGACCCACACATATTATATTATATTATATTATATTATATTATATTATATTATATTATATTATATTATATTATATATTATTATATTATATATTATTATATTTTATTTTATATTATATTTCAGTAGGATAGAAACTAGAAAGTACAAGCATATTAAATTTATAAAAGTAGCATTTCAAATCTAAATAAATTTCTTACATCTTTACTCATTTTCCGGCTCTCAGATGTACTTATGAGGAAAACTCTTTTGTGCCTCAGATAATGACTTCTTTAGATGTTTGAGAGTTTCTTCTTTTCAGGTACGATTTTAATGTTTTATTACTGAGGCAGCATCCTGTCATTTTTCTATTGCTGATTCCACATCTCAAGTGTGAGAAGCCTGTATTTAGTCAACTGAAGTTATTAAAAAATACCCATTTCACTTGATTTACCAAATTCCTCATTTTAAGACATGAGTTAAATGTGTATGTGAATAGGGGTGCCTGGGTGGCACAGCGGTTAAGCGTCTGCCTTCGGCTCAGGGCGTGATCCCGGCATTATGGGATCGAGCCCCACATCAGGCTCCTCTGCAATGAGCCTGCTTCTTCCTCTCCCACTCCCCCTGCTTGTGTTCCCTCTCTAGCTGGCTGTCTCTATCTCTGTCGAATAAATAAATAAAATCTTTAAAAAAAAAAGTATTTGTGAATAAAGCAGTGTGAATTCTCCACTCCCATAAGCACAGATCTTCCTCGACTTACAATGAGGCTCATGTCCACATAAGCCTGTCGTAAGTCGAAAATACCGTAAATTAAAAATGCATCAAACATGCCTAACCTACCGAACGTTACAGTGTAGCCCTAGCCTAACCTTAAACTAGCCTACAGCCAGGCAAGGTCATCTGACACAATGTGTCAACAATCAAGTGTTGAATAGCTCCTGTAACTGAACACTGTGCTGCAAGTGACATCAGAATGGTTTTAGTCTATCAGTTGTTAACCCTGGTGGTCTTGTGGCTGACTGGCAGCCACTGCCCAGCATCACAGGATGGTATCTACATCTCGAGCTCAGGAAAACATAAAAATTGCAGATTGAAAGTATAGCCTCTCCCGAATGGGTATCGTTTAGCACACGGTCAAGTTGAAAAATCTTAAGTCAAACCATCGTAAGTCAGGGATAATTGGTATACGTCCTCTAATATAATAGTATCACAGATCTTTCTAGGTTCTAATTCTCTGATTACATTTTTTTCCAATCCAATTCAGATTTGTAAAACTTAAATGAATTCTACTCTCTTCCATTAATTCTGCGGTGCTTTTTAAAAGCTGACTGTGAATTGGGTAGCAGTGAACTTCCGATATGAACAAGAGTAGTGACTAGATGGAAAGGCCCACATACCCAAAAAATATCTGCAACAGACCTGAACAAGAGCTGGCATTGTTTTATGTTAGCTCCAGGTGACTGATGTTTACTGTTAATACGTTTGGGTTTTCCTTCCCCCTCTTATGTGTCGCCATTGAAAGAACATGAAAAGAATTTGTACTTTTAAGATTCTTACTCTGTATTGAAACTATTTGTGTATGACCAATGTCACATACTCTGAGCTCCTTGTGTTCTTCATAGTTATAAGCCCTTATAATTCATGAGACATGCTCAAACACCGTTCATTGAATGACTGAAGATTTTCCCCCGAATGCCGCTTGCGACTCTTCACATAGAAAGAGAGGTGTGGCCACCTCTGCCTTCCACCTGACTCTAATAACATCTCTGTAACTTAGAATGAGGTTTGTTGTCACGTTAATCAAATTTTCATTGGTTTTTAGGAGGAGGGAAACAGCTGCATGGGTTGATGAAAGAAGAAAGCCTACACAGTTTTAAAAATATATACTAGCTTTCCGGGTTTTTTTCCCCCTCTGCAGTTAGCTGCTTGAATTTTTAGCAGATAGCCATATTTCTAATCATAATATTGTCACAGTATTAATAGTATTTCCAGTACCCATTTAGTCAGCCTCTTGATTTTTATCAGGCAAGTCCTCCTCCTTCCCCCTTTTTAATTCTGTGAAACTGGAAAGTGATTAAAGTTATACACATAGCCAGAATTAGGATATTTGCTAGAGTTAGCTCTAAGAACATAATCCATGGTAAAACATGTCCTTGTAACACCTTGAAAAGGTCTTAATATTAATAAAGAACTGGAACTATTTTTTTAGTTTGTTTTCCACCGGAATTATGTTAGAGAAAACCTGATCCATTTTATGATTTTGTGCAACTCAGAAGTAATTACCAAATTCATAATTCTGTAAGTAGCAGATTTTTAATACCTACATTATTAGAACATACTGGATTTATTGTCTGGAAGCCAACCTTTGAAGTTAATAAAATGCAGTTGTCAGTGTTGCAAATACCCGTTAAATCTTGTATATTATTTTGTATGCATATAAACCATCCACGAGGAAATGAAGCCTCATAAGAAGTTCTGGGAACTTTTATAGATTACTATTATTTCTCTCCTCAGCAATTTGATACTTGTTCAATTCTGCTTACTTATTTAAATTAAAGGAGGTTTGATCTCAATCTTCTATTTCCACAGTCTTAAGTATAATAATTTTAGAATTATTCCCGCTTAATATATATATGTATATATTTATGTATACTTGCTTAGAATACTGTGTAGAACATAAATATTCACAAATGGTAGATATTATCCTTAATGTTATTTTCTAAAATATGGTACTTGATACATGGTTAGATCTATATTTATTATTTTTCGGGATAGATTTTCGAAGGTAGTATGCAGTTTAGAAAAGGCTAGAAAAGGTCTTGACACTTGGAGATTATTGAAAGGACCTTCCTATCATTGTGGATAACCGTACTCTGGTCAAAAACCCAAAACAAACAGACAAAAAAAACTGAAGGCCCCCACTGAAGAAGAAAAAATTCTTGGGTATTTTGCCAACTGAACATATTACTAGCTGATAGAACAAGTTAGGGTTAATAATTTAAATCTTTTCATCCAGAGCTTTACCGAAGAAGTAATGATTTTTATGAGATGGCAAAGAACGAAAGTTTTAATGGGTAATTTCCCCCTAAGCTGAGAGCTGGGTGCATATAGTGCGGGTACCTCTCCCTCACTTGACCCCTTCTTTCCCAAGTAGCGCTTCCCCAGGCTGTGATGTATCTCCTGTCTTGCCAACTCAGTGCAACTTCCTCTCGTCCTTCGAACCCTGCTGAGTGATGATGTGGTGTCTTTGCTACCCACTGCAATCACTTCTTTCAGAGGTAGCCTCATAGGTGACCATCCCAAGGTTCTGGATTGCAGCAATAACTCTGGGGGTGTGCACATTAGCTCGTGAAAACTGGGCAGGTGCTGGCTGGCATACTTTCTCTGAATTTGTACCATGTGTTTTGATGTGTGGCAGCCAGGCATGAGTCTTGCTATCCTCATTTTCACCTAGATAGTGCTTGCACTCATAATTATTTTGTGTTTGGGTGATTCCCCACATGGAGAGCCAGCTGCTCCTTTTACCTCCTGTACCGTGATTGGGTACAACTAAGAATAAGGTTGCACTGGGCTAGCAGTCTGTGTGCTACCATTAAAATTATGTAGCAAGTCGACCAAGAGCTGACTTGGAGTTGATAGGATAAGATATATACTTCAAGGTCATTGGTAGTGGGTAGGATTTAAAAGAAGAGAACCACAGGTTTTTTTTTTAAGTTTTTATTTAAATTCTAGTTAGTTAACATGCAATGTAATGTTAGTTTCAGGTGTACAATATAGTGATTCACTGCTTCCATACATCACCCAGTGCTCATCACAGGTGCACTCCTTAATCCCTTTCACCTATTTAGCCCAACCCCCCCACCCAAAAAGAACCACATGTTTTTTGAGAAGAGTGGTATGGGTTTTTATATGGGAAAATAGAAAAAGAATAAGATTCAGTCAACATGTAAAAATGAATTTCTTTTCACATGTTACCTTTTAATCTTAAGTTTTTCAATTTTCACATCTGTGCTCTGTTCTGCCTTGTTGCCAGATGTTTAAAACAGTTAACCATAATTGCATGGTGAGAGAGCTATTTTTGTTCATTCTGGGCCTGCATGCAATGAGCAGTTCAAAGTTTATTTCACCAGTTGATCTGGAGAGTATTGTTCATTTATCAATTCCTGCATCTGAGAGTTAATTTGCCATCGTTGATTTCATTCTAAGTTCCTTGGCTCAGGTTGATTATACACATCAAAATGTATCCATTTACAAAAAAAAATTAACTCTGCTATGTAGCCATGTAGCATTAATTGATAACATTTCTTCAGCATAGATTTATATGGCCATGCAGTCTTGTCACTCTGGTTCGGTAAAGTCTTGTCTTAAATTCTCGATTTAGCTAACATTGCTGGGGATAATGACTTTGAATTAATGCAGTTTGTTAGCAGCTGTAGACTGCAGTGATAGCAAGAATGTCCTGCTACATCTTCTTCAGGCTGATGTATGAAATAGCGTATCCCATTTATTTTTGTACAATATTGTAAACAACATCTGTGCCTCTGCTTTCCAGGCAAGGATGGAGCAGCTAAAATCTGAGAAGATTTATACCATGGTTTATCATCTTACCAGGTGATTTTCATGGCAACCTTAAAAGCTTAAACCAGGAGCTTAAAGTATTGCTCAGGTGTGGATCATGGATTAGCTTAAATAAGGCCTTGACAATCACTTTACTCTTCTAGCCATTTGGTGCAGTATAGACACACATGACCCTTGACGGGGCTTTGAATTTAATTAGAGGCATCAAAAGGTATGACCTTACGTGAGTTAGTCTGCATCGAAATGCCTTTGGTATGACCAAATTAAAAATGGCCAAGCATATTTTTCATTTCAATACAGTGTGGTGACATCTTCTGCCTTCTAAAATGTGGAAGTGGAGGGACGTCTGGGTGGCTCAGTCAGTTAGGTGTTTGGACACTTGGTTTCATCTCAGGTCATGATCTCTTGGGTCATGAGATCGTGCCCAGCATCTGGCTCTGTGCTCAGTGGGGAGTCTGCTTGAAGATTCTCTCCCTCTGCCCCTATCTGCCTCATGCTCTCTCTCTCTCTCTCTCTCAAATAAATAAATAAATCTTTACAAAGAAAATAAAATAAAATGTGGAAGCTGAAGTACTGCATTATGTTGACGCAGCACTTAAACCCAGGATCTCTTACGAAGACGCTATCATCATACCACAATTAAGTTCAGTTGTGGTTGAGATTCTGAGCCCCTGCAACTCTTTGGCTTGAGTCGAAGAGTAACTGTCAGCCGACTTACTTTTTGTTGACTTAGATATGTACCATATACCTGGGGTGTAATTGGGGCAAATTGTCTCTGACATAAGGGTGAAGTGAAAAGTATATGTCTGTCGTCTTTTATCTTTCATTTAGTAACTAGACACATGTTTCCTTCATGCAAAGGAAAGAAAATCACAAGGACCCATGCTTGTCTCTCTTTAGAACTCTCTAGAATTAGCTTGTCATGAAATGTAAAACTAATGTGCAGTTGTAAAAACCGCTGCCAGCTTTTTGCTCACTCCTGCCTGATGGCTAAGTAGATTTGGAAATGAAAGGGGTTATTATAAAGTGATTACTGAATAGCTAGGTATGTCATTTTAAACAAGCAGCGAAAATCTCTCTGTTAGACATTCAGGCTGTATGTAGTCTTGTTTTGTATCATTCATATTTAAGACATGATTTTGATTGTGGAGAAGTAATCAAGCACTAGGGGTAATTTAAGAAAAAAAAATATACTGGGTGATATTTCCTTTCATTCCTTATTAAAATACATTAGAATTTAAATGAGGCATTCTCTAAAATGTGTAACTATTAAGTATGTACCAAATATAAAAATCCGAATGCCAGTTGGCTCTAGTTTGGAGTTGAAAATTCTTCGCTTGACTAAAAACTTATCTTCTTTTAAAACTCAAGTAAAACCTATTGTAAACTAATATATTGAAAATGGCATGTATGGAAGAATGAACGGTTTAAAATTTTTGACTCTTAATATATCATTATTGTTAGTTTCATATGGGAGGGCAGATGCCTTGAGGAATCTTAAAAGGAAAACTTAAAATCAAAATAAAATGAAGTTTGGCTAATGAGGTCTTTTCCTTTATTTCTTTTGTCCTTGTGAATGCTTTTCCTTGGAACCACCATCTGTGTCAGTGGCTTGAAGAGTCACATAGCCTTCTGTCCTTCAGTCCTGACCTTGAGCTTCAGGTTTACCTTAAGTGCCATGCCCGGTGTCCTTCTGTGGATATGACACAGGGAGCAAACAGTCAGATATATTGGGACCCAAGCCCTTCTCCCTTTCTCATGGTCTTGGCAAGACTGCCTTCAGGTTGAGTCATTTCTTTTTTTGTCTGTTTTCTGTCTCTTGTTCCACCATTCTTTCCCACCCCTGACCATCTAGTGGACTACATTTCATGGCTTGTGTTTCTAAGATGTTTCTCAGGTTGCCATTCTCCTGGTACAGGCTGAGTTCACCATTGCCGATAGAGGCATCGGGGGAGCTCCAGCCTTTCACCCTTCCCTCTCCAGTGCATCCTCTGTTGCCCACAGGCTGTCACCCACATCTGCTTCACAGGCTCATCAGAGCTCCCTTCCCCATAGCGGAACTCCTAATCCTTCATTGTCTCCAGCACCTTTACTGACCTCATGAAGGGGAGATTAGAACAAGACGTGTGGTTTGTCACCTCGATACTTTGCTCTGGCTGCATTACCAATTTGTTCTACCCCAGTGATAACGAAAGGATCAGATCTCAACTCATAGTCAAGCAACTAGATGCCTGTCTTACTGCAGTACCTAACCCTCTCTTGTATTACTATGCCTCATATTTCCCCTGGATACCATTCTGTGCCTAGGACTTTGCTAGTCAATGGTAGAATTTTCTAATGTTAACTTAACACCTCCGTTTTAGTGTGCTGAACAAACATGGTATGTGATCACCTGATGTTATGCCTTCATTTATCAGTGGTCTGCTCTGCCTGGATTATCTCTTCAATCTATTACTTGGCCCCATGCTAATGTCTTTATAATATATGCTTGCTATTCTGGTTTACATTAGAAATAAGCTTTATAGGTAGTATGTTAATTTTCTTTTCTTCTTTTCTTTCTTTTTTTAGTTATATATTTAGTTTTTGGGTTGTTTTGGGGTTTTCTTTTTTAGTTCTTTTTTACATCATCCGTGTTTGTGGAATGCCTATTCTCTACTCCTGATGCTTCCGTAAAGGGAAAAGGACTTGGTCCTCAGCCCTTTCCTCTCCTTCCCTCCATCAAAGACAAAGCCAAGCACTAGTTAGAGTGGCAAAGACAGATTTTAATCAGAAATGTACTATTGCAATAGAGAAAAGAATCCAGCATGAACTAAACTCAACTTGGATTTGCTCCAAGATAACTGGGCCTTTAAAGGGAGAATGGAAGGGGTTGAGCAAGGGCTTAGTTGAGTCAGGGAAGCAAAAATTTACACAAATTTAGAAGGGTGTGTTGGTCAATGAGACACCCATCTGGTTGGCTAACTGGCAGTTATCTAAGTTGGGCTGCTCCCCTTCCCCAGGGTCTGGGACACAGGGGCCCTGTCTTCAGGTGTCACTGGAACAAACCTTCAGTTCTTTGGGCAGCCTAGAGTCTTCTTAGGTAGGCACTTTAAGGGAGATCGGGTCACCTAGGGATGCACCCTTGTGCAGTTAGAAACTGTTAGTGTTTGTTCAAATCTTTACAGGCCAAGGTTGAGGCCTAGGGGAAGAAGCGCTCAGAGGACCCTGGCTGGAGTTTGGTCACAGAGAGAATCTTTGTCACTCTCACTCCTTCCCGTGAATGATGACTCAGAGTGATGACTTTTGAAAAGGAATTGAGGAGGGACACCTGATTGGCTCAGTCGGTAAAGCATCCAACTCTTGATTTCAGCTCAGGTCATGATTTCAGGGTCATGAGATCGAGCCCTGTGTAAGGCTCCACGCTGGGCATGGAGCCTGTTTGAGATTCTCTCTCTTCCTCTGCCCACCTCTGCCTGGCTTGAATGCATATGCACACACTCTCTTTCTCTACCAAAAAAAAAAAAAAAAGAGGCATTGAGGATATTTGATCAACTCCTTCTGGGCATGGTCCTCAGGACACAATTGTTCTTTTCTACAACCAGAGATAAATTGACCTCCCCTAAGTTGGACAAAGAGTGTTTGGATCTCCCAGTGAATGAAGAGGGATGTGTGAATTTAATTTACAAAACAGGCTCTCAAATACAGAGAACAAACTGGTGGTTTCCGGAGGGCAAGTGGGTGGGGGGATGGGTGAAGTAGATAAAGGAGATCAAGAGTACATTTATCTTGATGAGCACTGAGAATTGAATAGAATTATTGCATCAATATAGTACACACCTGAAACTAATATAATACTCTATGTTTATTATACTTCAATTTAAAAATAGAATGGATTTACTACACAACTGCAGTAATCAAGTCAGTGTGGTATTGATGTAAGGATAGACATACAGATCAATGTGATAGAATTGGAAGCTTAGAAATAAACCCTTGTTACATCTATGGTCAGTTTATTTTCAGCAAGAGTGCAAAGACCATTTAATGAGGAAAGAACAGTCTTTTCAACATATGGTGCTGGGATGATTAGATATCCACCTGCAAGAGAATAAAGTTGGACACCTTTCTTACAACATTTGCAAAACATACCTCAAATGAACCATATGCCTAAATGTAAGAGCCCATATAAAACTTTTTGAAGAAAACATAGGCATAAATCTTTGTGACCTCCATGTGGCTTAGGCAATGGTTTCTTAAATATGACACTAAAAGCACAATTGTTGAAAGAAAAAATACACTGAAATGATTTTTCTTCAAAGGACACCATCAAGAAAATGAAAAGACAATGCACAGAAATGGGGAAAAATTTTGTAAATCATATGTCTGATAAAGGACTGGCACCTAAAATATGTGAAGCACTCCTACAACTCAATAAGAAAAAGATAACCCAGTAAAAAATGGGCCAAAGATTTGAGTAGACATTTCTCTAAAGAAGATAATACAGATGACCAGTAGGCACAAGAAAAAATGCTTAACATCTTCGCCATTAGAAAAATGAAAACCAAAACCATAATGAGATACGTCTTCCTACCCAAGCATTACTATAAGAAAAAGGTAAAATAAAAAACATGGAAATTAACAGATGTTGCCAGTGATGTGGAAAAGTTGGATCCCTCACACATTGCTGGTGGAAATGTAAATGGTGTAGCTACTTTTTTTTTTTTTTTTAACATTTGGTTAGACGTTGAGTTATCTTATGATCCTATAATGCCACGGTTAGCTTTAGACCCAAGAATATACCAGGACATATGAAAACATGTCCACACAAAACTTGCACATGAATGTTCACAGTAGCATTATTAAAAAAGTGGAAACAATCTGCAGTTCCTCCCATCAACTGATATATGGATACAAAACATGTGGTATATCTAGACAATAGAATATTATTTGGCAATAAAGAGGAGTGGAGTACTGATACACGGTACAACATAGATGAACTGTGGGGACATTATGCAAAGTAAAAGGAAGCCAGTTACCCAAGACCACATATCGTCTGATTCCAGATGTATAAAATGTCCAGAATAGACTTGTCTATAGACTAGATGAACGTTTTCGCAGGGCTGGGGGTGGTGGTATTGGTGGGAAATGAAGAGTGACTGTTATGTGAGATGGAGTCTATTTTGCACAACTCTGTGAATATACTAAAAAACCATTGAATCGTTTAGGTTAAATGGATGAATTTTATGACATGAATTAGAGCTCAAGAAAGATATTTTAGAAAGAGTTAAATGAGGGCATCTGTGTAGCTTAGTCGGTTAAGCATCTGCCTTTGGCTCAGGTCACGATCTCAGGGTCCTGGGATCAACTGCCACATTGGGCTCCCTGCTCAGCGGGGAGTCTGCATCTCCCTCTGCCTCTCCCCCTGCTCACTCTCTCTCTCTCTTAAATAAATTAAATAAATAAATAAATAAATAAATAAATAAATAAAATCTTTTAAAAAAAGAGTTAAATGAGAAAAATAAGAGTGGATATAGTAGCAAGCTTATATAGGCCACAGACGTAAGCCTTTTTCTTCAGTCACCTTTATCAGTAAGAACTTAACAGTATGATCTTTATGTGTCTAATATCAGTGGGTCTATATTTCTCAGGTGGGGAACCTGAAAGATAAGACAGACTATTGTATATTGACTTCGTAAAACCTGAACCTCAACATACATACCCATAGCTGAGAATACCACTTATCTTGTATCTTGTCTCTATCTTGCATCTTTATCTTGTATCCAGACTCTTGTGTTTATTTTTCTTCATTGGTTCCCAGCATGGAGGGATGTTTATCACCGTCTCCTCCCCAGCATCCCCAATCTATGCATCTGTTGGTCCATGATATGGTTTCCTTGCTTGAATCTCTTATCTTTTCCATAGGCACCATTTGTTGTATTCTCTTATCTTTCTCTACTCTACAAAGGTCTAGATTCAGAATCTGTCACCCCACAGTTTCGCCAGTGTGGTCAAATTGACTTTGTCGGGTCACATCATTCAAAGCATAAATGGTTGTCTTCGAAATCCAGATTCCTGGACTTCCTCATCACACTAAGCATTGTCGCCTCTGCATACCGGTCCAGGCCCATCCCTGCTGCATCTGACCCTTGTGCTCTTGTGCCAAGTTATTAGTACGTGAGAAATGTCTGGGAAGGCAGGAAAATGAGATTGTTTTAAGTTTTGGAAGACTTTTTTTCTTTGCTAAGAATTCAACTTCAGAAAGGCTGACGAAAGCTAAGGTTTTTTGGTTTTTTGTGTTTTTGTTTTTGTTTTGTTGTTGTTGTTGTTGTTGTTTTTACAATTTATTGTATCAGTAACCCATTAGAATTTTTATCTGTGGAACCTTATGAAAATTTCCAGTTGATTTTCAACATGGTAAGAACCACGAATATTTTATTTTTTTTATTTTTAAAATTTTAATTCCCGTATAGTTAACATACAGTGTTATATTAGTTTCAAGTGTACAATATAGTGATTCAACAATTTTATACATTACTCAGTGCTTATTACAACAAGTATGCTCCTTAATTCTCATCACCTATTTCACCTCTGCCCACCTCCCCTCTGGTAACCATCTATTTGTTCTCTGTAGTGTGCTTTTTGGTTTCTCTCTTTTCTTCTTTGTTCTTTACTTTGTTTCTTACGTTACACACATGACTGAAATCATATGGTGTTTGTCTTTCTCAGTGTGACTTACTTCACTTAGCATTGTCCTCTCTCGGTCCATCCATGTGATTACAAATGGCAGGATGGCATTCTTTCCTATGTCTGTTCACTATTCCCTTGTAGAATCATGAGTATTTTAAACTAACTGAACATTAGATATCAAATTAATGATCTGCCTTATTAAGATTAAGCCACTTCCAGGCAATATTCAAGAAAGCATACTTGTCAGTAATTTACTTTTAAATTTCCTTGGCAAATAAACAATTAAAAATGAAAAAAATGCATATCATTGAATTGCAATTTATTTTTAAATATTGAGTGATGAATTAGCTGTTATAATAATTCTTATTTGTGATAGTTCCCTCGTTATTTTATTAAAGAAATGATTCTTGGAAAATATAGCAAGTTAAAAAAAAGAAAGAAAAATTAGCACCTAAGAAGCTAAGAATAAAAGTGTGCTGTATTATACTGGTCACACAGCATCCTTCCTCCCACTGTTAAATTACTAGTATATGTGTGTATGTGTTCGTTAATTCAGGGACTCACCAGGTGGGATGAGGGTGGTTTCCGAATCATGCGGAGGAGCTTTATAAAATTCCACTTTACCCTGCTTCTTAACCTCTTCACCCTCCCCACAGGTGTCTGCATGTCCGAATGGAGGGATGTAGGAGGGGTGCCCTGAAAAGGCAAGGGGTTCCTGGAGGGGCTCTATGACCCCACCCCTCCTTATGTTTGTGGTCTGTGGAGATGAGCATGTCTAGAACTTTTTTTTTTTTTCCCCAACTGAGAGCTATGCATTTAGGAGACGAAGTTCATTTGAAGGAGAAGTTTGGGGTAGTTATTCATAAGTAAATGTAACAGACTACTCTTGCAGGGTTATGGAGCAGATGACAGACCTGCAAGAATGTTGGAATCAATCACTATGAATCTTCAATAATTGATTGACTTTCTGGTTTCCATGGTAATCGCTCCGCCTGCCCTGCTATTATAACCCCTAGTAAGATGCTGACAACCTGTTGTCCTCCCAGAACTTCGTGTTTTTACCTTCTCATTTTCCAGGCGTCCCTAGAAGATTAGAAGGATGGAAAACTTGGGTTTTTAAATACAACCTTATCAATCATATGTGACTTTAAATTGAGGAAAGCTTCTGCCCCCCACCCCAGACAAGTTGTTGATGAAAACTAAGCAGAATCATAGTACAGTGATGAATCTAGCATGGTTGAGCGTGGTCTTTTGTGGAACTGTTTGCCCAGACTCATAAACAACTTCCAACAGAAAACTATGCAATCACAAAAAAAAAAAAAAAAAAAAAAAAAAATTGTAAATACCAAAATAGGAGGCTGTGAACAAGTAAAAATGTTTTAAATAACATTTATCTGCTTAGTCTTAACTAGAGAGAATGGTTCCTATAGGTAGAACTAAAATTATATATGATTGGCTTTTTTCCCACATCAGTCACATTACTTCTAAACCAAGAGGGAACGGTCTTCATACTCTTCTGCTCTGGGTAGAATAACAGATCCAAAACTCCCAAGGCTTTTTGTGGGTATCACAGATTAATAAGGGTCAGATGAGGTCAAAATGCATTCTAAACCAATTTTTGACAGTTCTGTAAAACCCTGTGGAAATAATTTTGCCTCCTCCTATATTATATAGGCCTGAAATGAATATCAAGGAAGTCTTTTACTGCAGACTTGTTTTTATTTCATACAACAGTTTTCTTGTAAAGTTCAGAATTGCAGTTTGTTCATTGCAGTGCATCAAACAATTGAAGATTCTAATTTTGCTGTAGAGCAATAGTGTTCCTTCTGCGGGGATGAACTTTACACTTTTGGAAATGTCACCGAGGAGCTCAGGCCAAAACAGACAATGCCAGGGATTAGCAGAAGCCACGTTTATAGTGTGACTTCTTTAAAGTAATAAAGTAAAACAGAGATGCAGGTCAAAACACAGAATTTGAAAGGGCTTTTTGTAAAACACTGGTAAATCGTGGAGAAAAGGAGCCATTCCCTGAATTGACTTATGAAAATGAAGTAACTGAGCTGGATGCTTATCATTTATTATTCTGTGTTAGTGCCTTTTATCAAATGTGTAGATAGCAAATATAAGCATCCTCTACAATAAAGCATTCTTACTAGATATGAGAGCAGTATTCAACACACCTGATTGTTACAGAACACAAAAAACAGAAACATAATCAACATATGAACCCCAGGCTTCTGACCCTGTGGGTCTATGAAAGTCTGAGTTTTCGTTTTAACTAAGAAGAAATAGTCATAAAAGATTGATCTTCAACCAAGTTTGGAAGGAACCAAGTTTGGAAGGCTATGTTTTGGCAGATAAAAATCTGGCTATTACTGCATGTAAATGGATCAGTGAAAACAGAGAGATTAATTTTGGAGGGAGAACTGTATTTGGGGTACAACAGATAGATTCCCGTGAGTGGCACAGGAAGCAGGAATGATTATGTCATCTGTTTGATGGTTGTGACTAACAAATGGAAACGTTTTCTTTTTGGCTCCTATGATGAGGGGGCATCAGTTAGGGGTCCTCTGATTCAGATGACCCGTCACATATGAAAGGCGTTCTGGCAATGGCATGAGGGACAGATAAGATTAGGGAGGAGTAACCGGAATGGGCACCTTCAAGAAAATGCAGTTTTAGTACTTTACATGTATATATGAATGTTGAAGTCTGGTCAATGAATCAATGGTGTTGGATGAAAGAAAAAATCCACATACCTCTGTCAACATGCATACCCCACAGCATATTTATTTCTGCAGACCTGGTTTTTCATAAGTTTTGAAATTTTTCACACACAAAAAATGTCTTCTTAAGAACTTTTAGTGTGCGGCATACACACACACACACACACACACACACACAGATATCAGGTAGAAAACGTATCTTTTTGATCACGTAGCTTGCACATTTTGAACACCACACAAACATACACATACAAACACATACTGATTCAAACAGGGCTGCGGCATACAGTTATTCAAGTCGTGCATTGTGTAAACACACAGTGCCCATTCGTAGCGTAACCCTTATAGATGGGTGTATTTTTCGTGGCCACTTTCCAGCAGATGAAAAAAATGTCCTGAGGAAGAGGCGCTCTTTCTGAACTTACACAAAGGTACCACATGGGCTAGCCGTGGCCTTGGACAGTTACCCTCCCAGGTGCTCTCCCCTACAGTGGACGTCCTGAGTTTTGTTTTGAACCTCACTGTAAGTATCTAAGAATGAAAGAGAGTGAGGTCCAGAAGTTTGGACAAGGACAGTGAATGCAAAAACCAGTACCATAAGTGTCGGAGCGAGGGAAGGACAGGATTGAGACAAAGCTGGTAGGCCCGAAGTTCTGGTTTCAGGGATGAGGGCATCGCTGCTGTGAAGCCTACAATACTTTGTGGGAAGAGGGCTTTGTAATGCTTTTCAAGTCAGAGATCCCCATCCATGGATGTACATCCAGAACAGTTAAATCTTTAATGAGATATTATCTGGCTTCCCTCAAGTCTGGTTAGTAATAACCATAGTCTTTTTCTGTGAGAACTGCAGATGGACTGTTCTCCAGAAAGGAAATTTCAGAGAGCTGACAGTGTTTCTGGAGTATTCATGCCTTCCTTACAATAATCTTTTTTGAAGCTATTAAATAATATTTGACTTAAACAAGAGAATATATGCAACCTACATAAATTATATAGCATAAGAAGGGTGAGGTCCTCAGGTTAAAAGCAGACCATCCCTAGAAACTTTGTGTCTAATCAAACTCCATGCTGCTTCCCATTTGTTCCCTCCAAGTCAGAGGGAACTGATGTCCTGAGTTTTTGTGTAGGGTTTTCCTTTGCTCTTGTCTTACTTGGTTGTTTTATCACATATGTACGTATGCATTCTTAATTCCCTTTTGCTTGTTTTTCAGTTTTGGGTTTTGGGTTTTTTTTTTTTAATTACTTTATTTATTTGGGTGGAGGGGCAGACAGAGACAGAAAAGGAGAGAGAATCTCCAGCGGACTCCCTGCAGAGCACGGAGCCTGACTCCAGGCTCAATCTCATGATCGTGAGACCATGACCTGAGTTGAAATCAAGAGTCAGACACTTAACCAACTGAGTCACCCAGGTGCCCCTTTTTCAGTTTGATAAAATTGTATCCCAGTAGTCTTCTGTGACGTGAGTTTTTCACTCAATTCTGTTTCTAAGATTCATTTTTGCTTTATTCATTTTCATTACAGTATAATTTTCCATTGTGTAAGTATTTATCTGTTTTCTCGTCAGTAGATGTTTGAGTTGTTTCTACACTCTTCTTTCATATTCTTTTGTCCACAGAGCTGCTGAAAACATTTCTGTAGGTATTTCCTGGTGCCCACGGGGAACAGTGTCTCTAAGGATGTGTCTTTCAACCTCTTTCGCTGCAGGATGAACTGTGTTTTACATTGTATCACAGTTACACAGATTCCTATGAATTTGCAAAGGAGTGTGTTTGTATACCTAGAGCCAAAATTGCACCATACAGTCCTCACTTTTGGACCAAATGCATTCTATCATTTACTTTCCTATTCTCTTTCTTTAAAACAAATGCTGGTCTGAGTGTAAGATTTAGGGACCCAGGCTTCACTCTGAAAAATAATCCGGTAAGTAAGAGTTTCTCAAGCTTTAATGTGCAAAGGCAGATGCCACTTCAGGAGGTGAGAAGTGGGGCCTGAACATCTGCAGTTGTAATGAGCTTCCAGGTAGTGGCCCTGTTGCTGGTGTGAGAACCATACTTTGAGAAAGCAGACTCTAGGCTCCTTCTCCAAACTTCCCTAGGGATAAGACTCACCTGGATTGCTTCTTCAAGACTCAGATTTTGCAGTTTCATTACAAGATCACCAAATCAGCATCTCTGGGGAAAGGCCTAGGAAGCCTGATATTTTTTAAATGTTCCAGATTGCTCTTACCATCAGAGAAGTTTAGAAGTGCTGTTCTAGGATGTATACCTAGAAATAGACCTGCTAGGTTATGGAGTATTTAATGTCTACCTTACAAGATGATGCCAAGCGTTCATCCATGGTAGCTCTACCAGCTCACGCCCTCAGTAGTGGAGTGTGTGTATAATACCTGCCATTGACCTACATCCTGCCCACAGTTAGTAGGACCAGACTTCTCAATTTCTACTAATCTGATTGGTATAAAATGGAGCCTTGCTACAACCTTACTGGCGTTTCTCAGGTTAATACGAGGCTTGAGCACGTTTTGTGTTTATGGTCTGTTTTTTCCTCTTCTGTGAAACTCATGTTCTTAGTTTTCACCCATTTCTCTTTTGAATTGTCACCCTTTTCCTATGATCCATGGGCATTCTGTGCATATCCGGGATGTCTCTCCTTTGTTAAATGGTTGCCATGGTCTTCTTCCTGGTGGCATGCCTCGTTTACTTTTCTGTGAAATGCCTGTTTATATCTTTTGTTCTAAGTCTATTTGGTTGGTTTTGTTTTTTTTTCCAAGAATAAGCTTATGTCTTATCTTTTTTAATAGTACAGCTTAATAAACATATGTTCTTGATTTTAATGTAATATAAATAATCGAGGTTTTCAATGACACTTGGTGCTTTTTCTGTCCTTCATTTTTTTTTCCAATGTGGATGCACAGGTTTCCCAGTACTAATTGTCTTTACTTCAGCAGTCGGAATAAGACTTTCCAGCTCTGCCATATATTAGCATTCTAGACAGCTCCATGCCTATTCTTTCAGCAATATCAGTGTTTAGTCACTGTAGCTTGTAAATAACTCTTGATATCTGATTGGACAAGTTTCTCTATTCCATTTTGGTCAGAGGTATTGTGGCTATTTGGGGGCCTTGGCTCCGTATTTTAGAATCAAATCATCAAGTTTCTCAAAACTCTAATTAGATTCTAATTGAACTTGCACTGATTCCAGTGATTATTTTAGGAGGAACTGATAGCTTTACAATACTGAGTCTTCCTATTCATGAACATGATATAGCTCTCCAGTTATGTTGAAAAGCATCAATGCTTTTCAATACATTTTTGGATTTTATTATTGTTCTTTTGTGAGATTTGTTCCTGAGTCACCTATATATCTTGGTCCTGTTGCAAATCTTTTTTTTTTTAAATTGGTATTCCAGTTTGTTATTGATGTATTTCTATACAAATGATTTTATTTTTTTTAAAGATTTTATGTATTTATTTGAGAGAGAGAGCAAGAGAGAGAGAAAGAGGTTGAGAGAACAAGTGGGGGAAGGGGCAGAGGAAGAAGCAGCCTCCCTGCAAAGCAGGGCCCGACTTGGGCCTTGATCCCAGGACTCTGCGATCATGACCTGAGCCGAAGGCAGACGCTAAACGACTGAGCCACCCAGGCGCCCATATACAAAGGATTTTAAAAATAATTTATGTTTATCCACCTTGCTAAACACTTGCTGCTTCTTAGAATTTGTAGATCCTGTGTATGCTGACATGTATGTTGTGTATAATTAGAGTTTTGTTTTTTTCCTTTTCAAATTTTATACCATTTATTTCCTACCATACTATCTAGAACCTCCAGGAAATACTCAGTAGACGCAGTGATAACTTGCATCCTTGTGTTGCTCCTTAATGTGTTTCCATTCAGAACAGTGTTTGCTGATTAGGTGTGTGAAATTTCATTCTGTTCTAATTGGCCGAAAGTTTTCCCTATTATGAATGGACATTTTAACAAATACACTTTCTGCATTTATTAAAACTATCATATAGTTTTTCTTCTTTAATTTGTTACTGTGATGAATTACATTTATAAACATTTTATGTTAAACCATCCTAATTAATCTAACTTGGTTATGCAGTATTGTCGGATATATATATATATATATATATATGAATGGATTTGAATATTTTGTTCATTATTCGCCGATGCATGAATGAAATATGCTGCTCACACACGTTATCCTTGTTTGGTTTTGTATTAAGATATCAATTGCTTCGTGTATTCTAAGGCTATCTATCTTATTGGGTGCATAAGAATTTATAATTGTTATATCTTCTTGATGAATGTTTTATCTTTTTGATGAATTGAAACTTTTATCATTATGTCATGATTCTCTGCCGTCCCTTAATGCAGCTATTCTTTCTTTTCATTAATATTTCCCAGGTACCTTTTTTGTATTCTTTTACTTTCAAATTCCCATGTACATATATGTTAGATTTATTCCTTATAACAACATATAGCAGGGATATCGATTTTACATTGAGTGTAATTCTCTGGATCTTTTAATTGACAAGGCTCCATTTACATTTATTGTGATTGGTAATATATTTGGACATGTTTCTCCCAACAAGTAGAATTACTTATATTAGTATTTGACTTGCTTTTTTTTTCCTTTGAGTGTATCAGGTTTTTAAGAATTATTATTCTTTACAGTTGCAAAATACCACTCTACTTCTATTTTTGTACTGGTTACTGTAGGAAATTTGCTATGTGTACTTTAAAAAGTCTATACTTAATATTTTAAACCCCCTCTTCCCAATGATGTAAGGATCTTATACTATTCTGACTCTGAGCATTGCCTTCCGTATTTATATTACTTTTATTGTCAGTAGTTAAATTCCATTCTGTTTTCTAAAACCTCTCAAATTAGACATTATTACTATTTTATGTATATAGATTTAGATATCTTTTTGCTCATCTCATGTCTCTTAGCATCTCGCACCTTCCTTGAAACATCATTTTTATTTATTTCTGAAGTTTATCCCTTAATGTAGGTTATTGGTAGTAAACCCACTTGGTTTTGATTCTTTGAAATCCTCTTTATTTCGCCTTTACCTATTGAAAGACCATTTTGCTAGTATCCAATTATAAGTTGACATGTTTTCTCTCAGCACTTTTTTGATATATTGTTCCCATTTTCTGCCTTCCATGGATACTGTTGAGAAACCTTCTGTCAATCTAATTGTTATGATTTTATAAGTGATATGTATTTTCTTTCCAGATATTTTTAAGATTTTCTCTTTGATTTTGGTATCTGTAGTTTAACTACACTATCTAATTGTGTACTTAATTTCACTTATCCTCTTTTTGTACATGTTATATGTTCTTTATATTTTAATTGATGTCTTTTGCCGGTTCTGGAAATTTCTCAAACATTCTATCTATGGATAGTGTGCCCTCCCCTCTATTCTCTCTGTTCTCCTCCTGGAGAACCTCCATTAGAAACAAGTTCGACCCTCGAATTCTGTTCTGTGTCTCTCTTTCTTATTCTCTACCACTTTCCTGTTTCCAGTTCTCTGCACTACATTGTAGATAATTTCCTCTGATCTATCTTCTGGTTCATCCATTTTCTCTTAAGCTGTGTCCAAACTTCTTGTTTTATCTGTCCTTTGAGTTTTTGCTGTATTTTAATTTGTTATTTCTAAATGTTACATTTAGTTGCTTTTAAAATCCAACTGGTCATTCTTCGTGATGGCAAGCTCATTTTGGTGATTACATTTGAAATTTGAAAGTGTGACTCAAAATTTGTATTCTTCATCTGGCAATCTTGGGGATCTAAGTCTGTTGTTTCCTGTATCTGCTGATAGTCACTGGTGAATATCTATATTTGGGGGGGTGGTGATCTCTGCTAATGGCTGGTCTTAATCTCTGAAAACAGGAGACCAAATTTAAGGATGATTTTGTTCAGAGAAGATTTGTGTTTGTGTCTCTTGGGATCCAAGAGGCAGTATTGACTATGGATGCTTTAGCTACTTCCAAGCATCTGAGATTAACCTAGCGCTTAGATGTTTAGCTTCTCTATGCTGCCCTGGGCCCAAGGATTATTCTTTAGATTGCAGAGCTGAGGTCTGCAATCCTATCATTTACTTTATTTTAGACAAGAAACATGATGTAAGGTGCCACTGGAGATACATCATAGTCTGTGCAAAAAATATATATATATATGTGTGTGTGTGTATATATATATATATATATATAGACACATATATAATATTTATAAGTATATAATATAAATATAACAAAATACAATATATATTAAAATATACATAAATATATAAGATATATTTATATCTTATGCTGGATCTAGTTGTGTTGAAGTAGGAGAGTCCTTCATAGTAAATGATATTCCATTTTGTTTGAAACTTAATGATTATTTTAGAAATATATTATCCATCAATTTATTAATTTATCTAATTCTCTATTTGATGAATTTGGATCTTTTAGTTTTACACATACATATAATATAATATAATATAATATAATATAATATAATATAATATAATATAATATAATATAAAACAGTAATTGGGAGAGATTCTTAACATAAACACTTGTCAAACACTATAGCCAAAGAAAAAATAGTTATGTACATAGTAAATTTCCATTTCAAAGGTTATGTCAAATAAATGATACAGTTCATAAAATGGCCCTAAATTAGACTTTGCTTGTTTACATTTTATTGGAACCAGCACCAATAATTCAAGATCTCTCCTCAGGAGTAGGTTTTAGATTTATAGTCTTGAAATAGAATCTCACTGGGGGAAAGGACCATCTGAATGTTGTTTTCTTTTGGAGAGCAATTTGACATTAGCGAACACACTTGAAGACATGCAGACTGTACAAGCCAGCAGTCCCACATTTTATGTTCACTCAAGGGAAACTGGCTAAGGGATATACAAGCAGCGATGCTCCTTGTACACGGCTTGTAATAGAGAAAAAGTAGACTCAACCTCTCTGTCCCCCAGTGAAGGAATGTATAAGTGAATATGGTTTATTTGTTTAATGGAATTCTATGCACCAGTTGAAATGACACCTAGATTTATATTTTTCAACTTGACTAACATTGAATTAATTCTCAAGTTGCGAAGAATGGTAGCATTTATGTAAAATCATAAGCATCCCAGATATATGTAATAAAAGTATAAAAATATGTCTGGTAATGAAACATAATAACCTTGGGGTTGCTTGCAGGAAAGTGGAAAGAATTGATATCAGTAATGTTTTATTTCTTTAATAAAATCTGGTCTGAAGCAAAACACAAAATGTTAACATTTGATATTAGTAGGTACACAGGTGATTGCTTTATTTGGTACTTTTCAATGTGTTTCAAAGATTTTATTACCTAAAATTTCAAAGAGCTTAAAAAAATTTCAAAGACCTTAAATTAACACCAACAAAAAGAACATTTTATGTTTACCAGAATAACATCTTTCAACCATTGTGCAACTTCTAGCCTTATTTTATGCATTTAACCAATTCAGGCAGAATAAAATATGACAGATGGCATTGCCATCGAGTACCTTGTCAATGCCTACATTTCTTTACCTCAGAAGTTGTCAGCAGTAAGATGTTTACTGCTTCTCTTTTCCACTAACCTTTCATCAAACTTTACTTAAAAACATTAAACTAAAAGAATTTGTTTAAGAAATATTATCCTGGGGGTGCCTGGGTGGCGCAGTTGGTTAAGCACCCGACTCTGGCTCATGTCATGATCTCAGGGTCATGAGATTGGGCCCTGCACTGGGCTCCATGCTCAGTGTGGAGTCTGCTCAAGATTCTCTCCCTTTGTCCCTCCCACTCATGCTCTTTCTCTCTCTCAAATAAATAAATAAATCTTTAAAAAATTATATTATTCTGAAAGACTTGGTGAAATTATCCTAAAAGCACGCACATTGGGTGATTAACCAAAAACCTGAGATAGATATGTATATATTTTTTTACTTTATTTTTTTTAATGTACGAACCAAACCAAAAACTAAACAAAACATTTGTCCCCTCTACTCTTTCAGTTCACCTGGCACCGCTAGAGAATCCCGCCCCCTCCAGGCGATGAGTGGTTGCTCTATTTAGAGGCTGTACAGCCTTAGCCTCCTTCCTGAGAGGGTCTGTGTTCTCACCTTTGTACATATCCTAGTCATTTTGTTATGTAAAATTCCTTTACACTTTCCATAAAATGTGAATGGCAACTCCAGCTTTGTTCTGTGATGGAATTTAAAGCAATCAGTGTAAGTGGATAGTCCATTTTCCAGCAACAAGGGGTAGTAGGTTACATACCTTTATCAATTAGGCCAAATTCAAACCCACACTTGGAAAACACGAGGGACATTGTGAAGAGTATGTCCATCCTAAACCAAGGAAGAAAGCAGAATGTTTGATTTTGTGTAAGGCTTGACATTGCTACACTTCCATTCATCTATTCAATAGTCTGTTTATTCATCTCTTAAATTAGTACTATTTTTGAAATTTATTTTTTTAGAGAGAAACTGTCCTTTTATATAGGACTGTGTGAAATATTTAAGAAAACTAGACTGCTTTCAAGTACATTTCTTGATTTTAATTATGATACAATCCAGAAGCAATTCATACAATACTTGTGAAAAGTATTTTGGTGGATGAGACTATTCAAATTCATGTAATTCTTATAGCAACTTTTAATTTATTCAATTTACATCTTAGATATATAGATGCCTGTAGGGTAGCATAAATTAACTTTTCTAAATTAAATTTTCAGCCTCACTGACAAGGGGCACTTTTTAAACTCTGGAAAGCATTGGCTAATCCGAAAATTGCAGCTGTGTCACTTGAAAACAGTGCCACGTGCCTGGAATCCTTACTGCTTAGGAATAGTGAATGATTGGGTAAGCCAACATAATATTAACTAATCAGGTATTTGCTCTGATTTAACTGATGAGTAAAGAAAGCTGTTGCGATATTATTTTGTCCCCTTTTGTGTGACTGATGAAGCAGAAATAGAGTAGCTGAAGGTGCCAGAGGGGGCCCACCTGGTTGTTATTCCTTTTACTGTAATAGACCTCTGGATAGTTCATGAAGAGGGAGGAAAGAGAAACCTGTTAGCAGGAGCATTGGCTGTGATCTGTGTTTTTGACGATCAATGGCAGGATCCTAAAATTACACCCAAATATCTCTCACGGGTTCTGAAATTGAGTTTCTGAAAAAGCACTGTAGTAGTAATAGAAGTAAAGAGCAGAGTTCCAGAGAAATGAGCTGTGAATTGAACCTGCAATGGAAATTGATCCGACCAGTCAGTTTCTGCCCTTATTCATAGGAAAACAGGACTGAGTGTAGAAGAAGCCAGGATCACTGATTAAATAGGATGCTAAAGTGCCGGAGGCTAGAACCGGGCCTGCTGGTCCCTCAGGTCAGGCCTGCGACTGTCAGACTTCTCTGCGGGAAACCTGGCTGGAACTGGCAGAAAGAGAACAGAATGAAAAATGCTGCCACCAGCCCAGGAAGCGGTAAGAACTCCCGACTAAGCTTCAGGCGCGACAGCCATTGCACTCCTCGGGGAGGCCGTTCTAGTCTCTTATCATGAGTCAGTGGGCCCACACTGGGCCGGCCGGCCTCATGATTCATGCCAGTGGAGCCTGTCATGAGACCCATTCCAGTGAGGGCCGAGGGGATGAGTGTGAAGAAAACAGCCTTGAAGCAACTCACATCCTCAGTAGCATCTCTAGGATTCTGAGAAGGAGGCAAATATCCGACAACGAGTGGTCCTGTGAATATAATTAATTACCCTGTTATCTAACCCTAAGAGATTTATTTTGTGTGCATATAATGGTAGTAATATATTCCAAGTGTTTTTGGCAGTGCTTGTATTCTGCTCCTAGAAATGCAGTATGAGTTGTAATTAGCCCACTGAAATTACACATTTCTGGTTATGAAGTTGCCATTTATTGCCTAGAGTGTGATATATTTCTACAACAATGCCCTTCAAAGTCTGCAGTGATCATCAGTATAACTCACTAGGGCACATGTCCCTATGGAATGCCTCATTCACACTTAGCGGCACGCTAATAGAAATGGTTCCACCAGAAACAGTGAAGATAAAGAGACTATAAAACACTAACTTAAGATGTAACCATTATAAACCATTTCTGAATCAGAGCTCAATTTGCAGAATAGCAGAAGAAAAGAAAAAAAAAGCAATGAAATCAGGCCATTTGCTTGGGATGAGTTGAAAGGATTTTCAGATTCCCTGAGTCATTGGACTTAGCCTATCAACACTACCCTCAAAAGAGGATGTTATCACAGGTACGTGGCAGTGCATGGAATTCATTTATGTTTCAGACGTCATTTTCCCATCATGCTTAACTAACTCTTCCCTCCTGGCCCTGGCAAGAGAAATGACAGCTCTCCATCTCAGGCGGACTGTGTTGTCTGTGTCGCAGTATTGATTCAGCTTGTGTGTTAAGCTTTTGGGCAATGGAAGAAGTCATAGAATAACTGGGATAGAATGACACTCAAAGTGGCATTCATCCCTGCCCCCTGTTGATATGATTTGACCCTGCCGTTTTGGTATGGACATAGTAGGAGACACAACAGCACTATACCCCAGACAAAGGCCCGTGAAGAACATAAATGGAGGTACTCTGTTTATAACAGCTTCTGTAACATATTTCGTTTTGGTTAGCCAGAATCTCATTGAAGATGCAAGCCAGTGAGCACAAGCCTCTTTTCGTCTAAGATTTAGACCTCATACAGCCTCTGTCTCTCTAGTCTGCTAACTACCACTCTGACAGTAGGGACTCTGGAAACTTGGTCATAGATAATGGTTGTTTGTGCAATACTTAACTCTTTTACTTGGCAAATTTATGTAAAGTTTGAAACAATTTTACCATGATGGAATTTTTTTAGGTATTAACAGAGAGGAAGCTAGCATGCATTTCAAGAAAACTTGAGCAGTAAACAGAATTCTTGGGTTTTTAATCCTGGAACTTCATTCATGTGTGTATTTTCTTGACTAAGAAGTGCTGAATTGATGCAGGCTTATTTATGCAGCAGAAAGTAGTTTTCTATGGAAATTAAGGTAGAACAGCATTGTTTAAACTAATATCCGAAACATTTAGTCATTTTATTCGTAAATAAAATTGATGAAAACCTTGGGAAAATGCTTTGGAACACTTCCAACGGATACCGGTGATTAATAAGGAAAGTAGCAAAGAGATGCATGTTAATCTGTTTATGTATAAGAGATCTGGAGCTTATTAAAAGTTTCTGTAAACATTCAACTAATGAAGCATTATATAAAATTAGACATTTCCTTTACATTGTAAGAAGTCACTAGGCTTGAAAAAAACCTTCAAGTTATTTCTAAATAACTTATGATATTTCCCCTAACACTAGTAATTTAAATATTAAAAAAAAATGATTTAGTAGTATGGAACATTCCATGGGGAACGCCACTAAAGATTCCCTGGGGGAGTTTTTATCTTACTCGTCTTTGGTTCCTAGAGTTATTACAGGAAGGGGTAGCGTGAATGGTCATTATTAACCTCATTTTATGGTTCGAGCAGAGGTCTGGCAGATAAATTCCATCTTGCATATATAAAATCAAAGCATTATTTCAGTTGAAATGTTTTTATTTGTTGGAGGTCACAGGAAAGGGAGTAGTTCTAGGTTCTCCGTAGATCCTAAATGATGGAGCAAATAAGGAATGGGAAACACAAACAGAAATCAAGACATGAACTTCAGTAACAGTCCGGACAAATTTCCGGTAGCAGGTAGAGTTATCTGCTAACGCTGAACTGGGAACATGGCATAGATCCCTCTTCTGTAGTATTAGAGAAGAAGAAAGAGTCTTCACAGCACTTGTGTTCCACAATTAAATACATGCGATCTGTATTATATTTTACATTCTTTGGTCATGTTTTAGATGGAGTTTGGGGTATATAGAACATTACAATTCCTTCTTATCTGATTTTCTTTACTTTGGTAGAGACGCTGCAGTAAGGTTAAAGCAGCATGTCTCATTGTCAGACAGGTATGAATTCACAGCCACCATCAAACCTTGAACCAACTTCTTGAACCAACGTTGGCTGCAATTTTTTTCATCTATGTATTGAGAAGAATGGTACTTGGTTCACAGGATTGTTTTGAGGAATAGGGACTACATATAAAGCAAGTTACACATAATAAGTGCACATACAGCAAATGGTAGCTATTATTTCTCAAATGTTCATGCTGATTTCCCTTACCAATTGTAGATCTCCTTACATTCATTTCTGATGACCACAATTAAGGAAAACAAAAAATCAGAATATATGGAGAAAGTATATTTATGGATATTCCAAAACAGAACATTTAAGATTAGATTCTCCCCAAACCCCTGAAAGGTAAACTTCTTAGAAAACTGTACAGCACATAGTAAGTGCTCAGTAAATATTATGTATTTAGTATTATTGTATTTTCATCATTATTTCATAAAGACATTTAAGCTGTCTGTGTATACATTCTTTCTTTTAAACTATTTAAAATGCTTATATTCCCTGCATGTCATTTCGATTTCTAAGCTTGAAACTCTGTATCTGGAGCTTGGGCTCAAGAATAATACTAAGACATTGTCAGGGATAGGAAAGAGCAGTAATTGCATGAAATTCTATACAAATAATCAAAAGTCACAGAAGGCCTGCAGTCCTGCTCAAAAGTTTATGTTCTGTAATCGTTATATTATTTCATGCTGAATTCTCAAGCTTTTTCTCTTATGTTTGCCAATTACATAATCATAAATTAATTTAAAAAGATAAAATATATTTATCAATGAGCATTAAGATTGGTTTCATGTACCAGAGCCTCAGGGGAAAATAGCCTTAAATAAAAGCACTGTATTTCTCTCTATGAAAATTTTGTAAGTAGACAGTCGGGGATAGTACGGTAACTCAGGGATTATCAGGAACTCTGGCTCCTTTTTTTTTTAATAATAATTTTTTATTATGTTAGTCACCATACAGTATATCCTTAGTTTTTGATGTAGTGTTGAGTTCATTATTTGCATATAACACCCAGTGCACCATGCAATATGTGCCCTCCTTAATACCCATCACAGGCCTATTCCAGTCCCTCACCCCCCTCCCCTCTGAAGCCCTCAGTTTGTTTCCCAGAGTCCATAGTCTCTCGTGGTTCATTCTCCCTTCTGTTTACCCCCCTTCATTCTTCCCTTCCTTCTCCTACCAATCTTCCTGCTATTTCTTAGGTTCCATAAATGAGTGAAACCATATGATAATTGTCTTTCTCTGCTTGACTTATTTCACTTAGCATAATCTCCTCCAGTCCCGTCCATGTTGCTGCAAATGTTGTGTAATCGTTCTTTCTGATGGCTGAGTAATATTCCATTGTATATATGGACCACATCTTCTTAATCCAGTCATCTGTTGCAGGGCATCTCGGCTCCTTCCACAATTTAGTGATTGTGGACAATGCTGCTATGAACATTGGGGTGCATATGGCCCTTCTCTTCACTATGTCTGTATCTTTGGGATAAATACCCAGGAGTGCAATTGCTGGATCATAGGGTAGCTCTATTTTTAACTTTTTAAAGGACCTCCACACTGTTTTCCAAAGTGGCTGTACCAACTTGCATTCCCACCAACAGTGTAAGAGGCATCCCCTTTCTCCACATCCTCTCCAACATTTGTTGTTTCTTGCCTTATCAATTTTTGCCCTTCTAACTGGTGTAAGGTGGTTTCTCAATGTGGCTCCTTCTTCATCATTGCTTTGAATGTTCATGTTTAAGTGCTTCATGGTCCATCATGGCGACATGAGCAAAAAAACCTCATATCCTAAATCCACCTAATGGATAGGAAGAAGGAAAAAAAATGGTGAGCCCTTCTTTTTAAGGATACCTCCCAGAATCTGTTCTTGATCTCATCTTGTATCCATTCACCAGAACTTAGGCATATGGCCGTATCTCACTGCAGAAGACACCAAAAATTCTAGTCTTGATTCTGGGTGGTGTTATGCCCAGCTAAGATTTAGGGATTTCATTATCTTGGAAGAAGAGAAGACCAGATCCTGGGGACAAGGAGGACTATCTGTGATACCTGAACTTCACCAGAACTCTTATAATTCATTTCTCTTATGTTTTCTTGTTCCTCCTTTCCTTTTCGATATTAGATCCCATGCGTGGCCCAAGAAAACTGGAAGTGGTAGAAGTCAAATCTCGACAAATCACTATCCGCTGGGAGCCATTTGGGTATAACGTAACTCGCTGCCATAGTTATAATCTCACAGTCCACTACTGTTACCAAGTCGGAGGACAGGAGCAAGTGCGAGAAGAAGTAAGCTGGGACACAGATAATTCACACCCTCAACATACAATCACTAACCTTTCACCGTATACCAATGTCAGCGTGAAACTCATCCTCATGAATCCTGAGGGACGGAAGGAAAGTCAAGAACTCATAGTACAGACAGATGAAGATTGTAAGTACTTTTAAATGATGTGTTTGTGTGAAATACATATGCATCAGAAAAGCAGCTTTTATTTCTTTTAAATTGAGGTCTCTATAATGAAAATGAAGGAACTAGTTACTCTGTTGAGTAATATAAATGTGCTTCTGGGAACTTAAGCATGGATTTTAAAAGGTAAAGGAATAAAGATGTAGAAGTTTAATTCCTTATGAGTCATAGAGTTACCTTTCTTTATATAATTATTCTGTATTGCTCTGAATAGTTCTTCCATTCAAGTTTTATTCTCATGTTGGACTTAAGAGTTGCTACTTGGGTATTATTTATATGAAATGCTCATTTAAATATATTGAAATGGTATTCTGAAACATACTTCATAGTTCAGATAAAAATTCAGCACAAAATAGAGGCTGCCCTTACTTTTCAGCACAGTGCTGAGAAATTACCTCATTAGGTTGGTGGTCATGTAATAGATCATACTTTCCCATAGGAACAGTATTGTAATTGGATATTACCTCCATAAACAAGGACTTAACAAATAGACAATGTGTGTCACCAGCAACTCATCAAAAAAAGCTAATACGCAATTGCAATAAACCTCTGAAATAATTTAAAATAGTAAAATTATACATTGAATCCCATAGCATAGATATAAATGAGCTTTTTATGTTGATTATACAGGGGACGCCCACATACAATAACACGTACATATGGAACATAAAATGCAGTGGCAGTGTATTGTATATTTGACCTACAATTTATTTGCCAGGCATCAGAATAAGTGGCAAAGAACTTGAGAAGCCCCTCAAATGAATACACTTACTAAATTCTGGGGAAAAGGAGATGTTACACTTTTTTTTTTTCTTATGCAGCTGATTATGCCATGATCCTTGATTATTGATTATAACATGCATTAAATGTTTACAACAACACTTCATTGTACCATTTAAAGAGCTGACGAAGTATTTTTGAGTGTTTATCACCTATACAACACCATGCATATTGCTTTGGAAGGAAAACATGGGAACAGCCAGGGTAAAGGAGGAGCTCACCCCACAAATTTTTCTTCTGTTTTCTGTAGCCCTACAAGTCCTCCCTGTGCTGGTTGTTCTCAAATGGTTGTCTTTTTGCAGTTATTTTTATAAGGAATATTAGTTTGCTGCAGGTCACCCAATCTGGCTGAGACTAGAAGCCCTGTCTCTATTTATTTTTTTTTCTTTTTTTTATTTATTCCACAGAGATAGAGACAGCCAGCGAGAGAGGGAACACAAGCGGGGGGAGTGGGAGAGGAAGAAGCAGGCTCATAGCAGAGGAGCCTGATGTGGGGCTCGATCCCATAACGCTGGGATCATGCCCTGAGCTGTGCCACGCAGGCGCCCCCTGTCTCTATTTCTTCTGGTTCCTCCTCATCTCTCCGAAAAGTGAAAAGAAACTGCCAACATTGTCAGTGGGTCACCTCTAACTCTCCCCCCACCCCACCCCGCATATCTCTGCCTGTTTTGGTTCTTTTTTTTATTGGTAATATTTTTTATTATATTATGCTAGTCACCATACAGTACATCCCTAGTTTTTGATGTAAAGTTCCATTATTCATTAGTTGCGTATAACACCCAGTGCACCATGCAATACGTGCCCTCTTTAATACCCATCACCAGCCTATCCCAGTCCCTCACTACCCTCCCCTCTGAAGCCCTCAGTTTGTTTCCCAGAGTCCATAGTCTCTCATGCTTCATTCCCCCTTCCGATTACCCCCCCTTTCTTTGTGCCTTTCTATTTTGGTTCTAACTCCTGCTGTTTCTGCTCCCAAAATATTAGAGTGTGCTTTTCTCTCAATTTCCACTATCTATATCCAAATCTTCATTATTTCATACTGAAATTTCTAACCTTCATTGGTGACTCCAGCTTTACCCCATTCTAATGTTGCCTACTCACTCACAGAACTAATCTTTAAAATACAGTTGCATCTCTGTGGTGTCGCTTGTTATTTCTCCTCCTTCATTTCTTATTTTATTTATTCAAGTTATAGAAACATTTTTCTAGGTATGTCTCCTCTGGCAAGGGAAATAAAAGCAAAATTAAACTTTTAGACTACATAAAAATAAAAAGCTTCTGCACAATAAAGGAAACAATTTTAAAAAAAGGCAACCTACTGAATGGGAGAAGATATTTGCAAATGATATATCTGATAAGGGTTTAATATTCAAAATACATAAAGAAATTGTGCAACTCAGTACCAAGAAGACAAATAATCCAATTAAAAAATGGGCAAAAGACCTGAATAGACATTTTTCCCAAGAAGACCTACAGATGGCCAACAGACACATGAAAAGATGCTCAACATCACTCATCATCGGGGGAAATGCAAATTAAAACTACAATGAGATATCCCCTCACACCTGTCAGAATGGCTAAAATCAAAAACACACGTGTTGCATGGTGCACTGGGTGTTATACGCAACTAATGAAGCATCGAGCTTTACATCAGAAACCAGGGATGTACTGTATGGTGACTAACATAATATAATAAAAAACATTAAAAAAAACAAAACACAAGAAATACCAACTGTTGGCAAGGATGTAGAGAAAAAGGAACCCTCATGCACTGTTGGTGGGAGCGTAAATTGGTGCAGCCACTGTGGAAAACAGTATGGAGGTTCCTCAAGACATTAAAAATAGAATTACCATAAGATTTACCCCCCAAAAATGAAGCCACTAATTCAAAAAGATATATGCACCCCTATTTTTATTGCAGCATTATTTATAATAATCAAGATATGGAAGCAACCCAAGTGTCCACATATAGATGGACATAATTCCATAATACATGGAATATTACTCAGCTGTAAAATAGAATGAAATCTTGCCACAAGGCATGGATGGGCATAGAGGGTGTAATGCGAAGTGAAATAAGTTAGAGAAAAACAAACACCATATGATATCATTCATATGTGGAATTTAAGAAACAAAACAAATGAACAAAGGAAGAAAAAGAGACAAACCATAAAACAGACTCTTAAATACAGAGAACTGTGGTTGCCAGAGGGGAGCTGGGTGGGGCAATGCGTGAAATAGATAAGAGGGATTAAAAGTACACTTACGCTGATGAGCACTGAGAAATGTATATAGAATTATTGAATCATTGTATTGTTCACCTAAAACTATTAAACACTGTAATTTAGTTATACATGAATTTAAACAGCATTTAACAATTCAGTAAAATACATCTGCATCGTGTCACTCTGTCCACAGAGCTTTCAATGACTTAATTTAAATCTTGACTTTCAAAATTTTCTGTATTCCTGGCTCATTCTCTAGGACTAGCGACTTTTCCTCCTTTGCAGCTCATTCTGCAAAGATGTCACCCTGACATCAGGTTATTATGAAAATGCTATTAATATTAATATATTAATATTTGTGTATAATTTTATGTTAATATTTGTGTAGAATTTTTTGAGTAGTGTATGTTTTCAGTTCTCTTAGGTATGTATCTAGGACTGGAATTCACATGGTAAATTTATCAATGTGTATTTATTTGAAGAGCTGCTAGATGGTTTTCAAAGCAGCTGTAGGATTTTTATATTTCCTCCAACAGCATATGAGGGTTTCAATTTCTCCACATTCTCAGTGATACTTACTATCTGCCTTCTGACTATGGCCATTTTAGTGGTGTGAAGTGCTATCTCCTAGTGGTTTTGATTTGCATTTTCCTGCTAGGTGGTGATGCTTAGCATCCTTTCATGTGCTTATTGGACATTTGTTTATCTTTTTTGGAGAACTTTATACAGACCCTTTGCCCATTTAATTGGATTATTTGTTTTCTTATTGGGTTTTAGTAGTTCCTTATGTATTTAAGATATAAGTCTCTTGTGAGATATATGATTTGCAAAACTTTTCTCCTATTCGGTGTGTCATCTTTTCACTTTCTTGATAGTGCCCTTTGAAGCACAGAGCTTTTCATTTTGATGATGTACAGTTTATCTGTATTTTTTGTTGTTGTTGCTTTGACTTTTGGTGTCATGTCCAAGAACCTATTGTCTGATCCAAAGTCATGAAGATTCCCACCTATGTTTTATTCTAAGAGTTTTGTAGTTTTAGCTCTTACATTTAGCTCTTAAATCAATTTTGATATAAGCTTTATATATGGTGTGAGGTAAGAATCCAACTTCATTTTTTCACATGTGGATATCCATTTGTACCAGCCCCATTTGTTGAAAAGATTATCATCTCCCCATTAAATTTTCCTGGCACCCTTAATGAAAATCAGTTGACTGCAAATGTACATTGTATCCTCAATTCTGCTCCACTAATCTGTATGTTTATCTTTATGTCACTACCACACTGTCTTGATGCTATAGCTTTGTAGTAAGTTTTGAGAAGTGTGAGTCCTCTCTAACCACTTTTTGATTTCTGACACTGTCACCAAAAAATTTGATCCTGTACCTTCAAATATATGTATAAATACTACAGATATACTAGTTTTAAAAGGAATAGACACACTAATACACTAATTTGTGTATGATATAGTGTATATGCAAAAACTGAATTTAAGTGAACACGAGATAAACAGTATTTTAAAAATAACATTAAATGTTATTTTATAGAAATTGGCAGGTAAATTTCCACCTTCCCTTATGTCAATTAGATTTATTTGAAAACTAGTCAAAAGGTGTTACATATTTCAGGTTTTTAAAAAATGGCATAAAAATCCCCAAAGTCTTTTGTATTATTAATAAATAAGATAATTTTTAAAATATTTATTATTACATATCATTTTATCTACATCACATCTTTTTAGAACATCTATTTGTGTGTATTTTTAACAGATATATTAAATATCAGTACAATAGTTCATATCTATTTTTCTTTCACATAATTTTGTCACTTAATATTGTAAGTATAAAATATATAAAAACATAAAATTTTAAATATAAAATTCATCCATGATTATATATATAGCTGTCATTTTGTGTTATATTGTGTGACTATAACAATTTATTAAACCATTCAGTTTGTCCCCAAATTATTATTTTTATTAAAAAATGCTATGTTGATGTCTTACTACATGTCTCCTGTACATACATACAAGAATATTACTAGGAGGGGCGCCTGGGTGGCACAGCAGTTAAAGCGTCTGCCTTCGGCTCAGGGCGTGATCCTGGCATTATGGGATCGAGCCCCACATCAGGCTTCTCCGCTATGAGCCTGCTTCTTCCTCTCCCACTCCCCCTGCTTGTGTTCCCTCTCTCGCTGGCTGTCTCTATCTCTGTCAAATAAATAAAATCTTTAAAAAAAAAAAAAGAATATTACTAGGAAATATCTCTGGAGGTAGGATTATTGGATCATATGATACATGCCTCTTTAACTTTACTAAATACTATCAAATTATTTTCCTAAGTGGCTGTACTGATTTCTGCTCCCACAAGCAATGTGTGGGAATTCTTATTGCTCTATATCTTTATTTCTGAAGAATGTGGAAGTTCATTTAAAAAGTGATTACTGAGCTTCGTCTAATTGATTCAAACTTTAAAGAAAAAAGTGATGAGATTATTTTCTTTAAAAGGACAGTGTAGCCAAAATGGTCTTAAATTTCAGATTTTTAAAAGAATACTGAGTGTATCTATGGACTATTAAATCTTACATTTCAAATGAGAGTGAAAAGCCGAATGTGTAAAAAAATCTAATTTGGGGGCAGAGCTCTCAAACATTTATTGATTTTTCCCCCCTTCTAGTGCCAGGTGCTGTTCCTACTGAATCCATCCAAGGAAGTACTTTTGAAGAGAAGATATTTCTTCAATGGCGAGAACCAATTCAAACATATGGTGTCATCACTTTATATGAGGTAGTATATACATTCATTAGTAATTTAATTTTTCATTATAATTTCTGTGATACCTAAACTGCCTAGTATTTAAAAATACATTATGGCATTATGTCTTTTAAGAAGTTTAATGCCTTTGATAGTTACAATGGTTACTGCATAGAAGCAAAAAAAAAAAAAAACAAAACCAAAAAACCCTGAGTTTTTCAATTATGTATCATTTCAGGATGTATATATATAATGATTTAGATGTTTCTGGAATATATATTATATGTAAGGACACAACATAGTATTAAAAAATCACCCATATTAAAAACAGTAAGTATTTTGAAGTGTACATTGATTAGGAGGCAACCACATGATCCTATTCTTGCTAGCTATAAAATATTTTACTACTGAATTATAGAAGAACGCTGATTATCCAATTAGCCAAGTCAATAGACATTGTCTCAGGGGTAACAATAGAATAATGTCTTTTGGTTTCTTAGTATTAGCAAAACATTCTTTAGGCTTCCTTGACATAATTTTGTCTACTGAGGCATATCAAATGGTTGAATGATAGCAGAGAAGAATTTGATGAATTGTTCAAGGAAAAAAATAACAGCAGTACCGGGGGTGACAGTCATCATCACATCTGTATGAGCATCATTCGCTGTGCCTATTGTCATAGAAACAAGCAGGTGCATTTTTTTAAGCAAGCATTTATTTGAATGCAAATTTAACGAAATTACATGTTGTTAGGTTTCTAAAAATCATGGCAATTCCTCCTGTGGAACCTCTGCTTGAATACCTTTCAGAACTGCTGACAAAAGCCTGAGCAGATTAGCTGTCAGACAGTAATCACTGGTAAACCCCCTCTCTGACCCAACGAGCCTCACATTTATGTTTCCTTTTACCTTTTGAAATTGGTATTGAAATGCAAAAAATAATGTTTTTAATTGAAAGCTAAACAAAGTAAGAGAAAAGATAAAAGAAAAAGTTGATTTTCATGTTAAGTTATTGATGCTGTTCATTGGGCTGCTTCATTGTGAAAGAATTCGGTGTTATGAAAATCTGTGGCTCAGCTTTTAAAGAGCTAAGTGTTATAATCAAACAAGTTCAGATTTTTTCTCAGTGATCAGAATTTGTAGTTAATATTGTTGGGCCCAAGACCATTTTCTGGGCTCAGTTTTAAAGATGCCTACCTAAAAATATTTTACTAGAAAAGAACCAATGTTAAGTTCCAAGAAATAAGTCCATCTGTCCTAAAAGCCACATGTTGATATCTAGACAGACAGAAAATAATAGCCAGTTTCATTCTTCTTGATGCCATTGAATATGCGCCTTTGTGTAATAAGTAACTTTAGCATGAAAACAATAGGGATAATAATTCAAAAGAAGAATCCATTAATCTCTCTGAATTCAGTGGCCC
Organism: Ursus americanus; assembly: GCF_024610735.1. Lineage (NCBI taxonomy): Eukaryota > Metazoa > Chordata > Mammalia > Carnivora > Ursidae > Ursus > Ursus americanus. Next base: position 55,136,823 of record NC_142145.1, read on the forward strand.
GGGTCTCCCTGTTGAACCCTGATCTAAATGTTGTTATAATGGGGATACCTGAATATGTGGTAAATCAGGGTTTTAAAAATCAGATCTAGGTAAGTGGAATAAGTTGGTTTATTTTTCTAGGTACCAAAGGGAAAATGTCAAATGTGTGCATCAGGCTTCAGTGATTAAATACAAGTTTTCTGGCCACCAAATCTTTCTCTCTCTTTCCCCCGTATTTTCCAGAAGTAGGAGAGGGGATTTCTGTTCTCTAAATAGGTCTCAGGAGGGAGCTCTTCTTCAGCTATGATGTACGGTATGCCATGTCCAGCCTGTGCCAGAGTCAGTGATAGGCACAGCTTCCTCCTAGAGCCAAGGACCGATGTTGAACCAGACTCGGTCCCCTCCGGAGGACCACAGTCTCTGGGTACTGACGTCATGCTAAGGAAATAGAATAGTTGCCCCCTCAAAAAAAGCAGGAATCTTACGGACAGTATGTTCTAGCATAGAAACACATTTGACTATAGGTACAAACTGGAAGGCGAGGTAAATTGTCATAGTTTTTGCAGGAGAGAAGAGGAAACAGGTTGAATGCTGTAGATGCTGTCAATGGATATGCTGTGGCTTCGGGTTATTTTCAGGTTCTCTTTACGTCTTAGGAAATACACCACACCATCAGTGACTGGACAATGCTGACGTCCTCATTCTCTGCCGGGAGTCATGGCAGTTGGCAGCATTAAAGCATTCTCCTGGTGTCAGTCTTTGCCTCTGCTTTTCATTCCCCTAACCACCATCTTCAGCCTTCTTGAACTAGCCTTTCCTTTCTCCCCACCTTTGTTCAGGCTCTGGGCCTTCCTGTCCCTTACGTCTCCGTCAGCCCTTTATTTTCATCAGAGTCATCGGCCTAAAACCTAGACTGATAGATACAGCCTTCCTCAACAGCAATCAAAATTTTTATTTTATTGAATTAGAAATGTAATAGTGCTCTCCGAAAGAATGTTTTAAGTACAGAAGTAGTCAAAATAATATCCTTGCCTCCCAATTTCATTTTTCAGAGGTAACAACTGGATGTATGCCCTTCCAAAATTTTACAAGGTAGAAATTATAGTACAAGTTCATTTATGAATAGAGATCAATAAAATTTAATAAATATTAGCAAACCCAGCATTTTTACAAGAATAATGTGCCATATATGACACCTGCCTCACATCATACAAGAAAAAAAATAACAAATGGATTCACGTTCTAAACACAAAAGTTAAACTACCAGAACACTATATGAAAAATAAGGAAGATATGGGGTGCTTGGGTGGCACAGCGGTTAAGCATCTGCCTTCGGCTCAGGGCGTGATCCCGGCGTTATGGGATCGAGCCCCACGTCAGGCTCCTCTGCTATGAGCCTGCTTCTTCCTCTCCCACTCCCCCTGCTTGTGTTCCCTCTCTCGCTGGCTGTCTCTCTGCCAAATAAATAAATAAAATCTTTAAAAAAAAAAAAGAAAAATAAGGAAGATATTTCTTTAATGTATCTTACTAAAAGATTGACAGATTTACTTATTTAAGAGTTTAAACTTCTGAACAACAAAAGATAGCACTAGGAAAGCCTAAATACAGACAGAAGACTTGAGGAAATTATTTTCAAAATTAATAACAGTGGATGGGCTTTTGGCCACTGTAAACAGACTTGATACAGATTGCTAAGAAATGGACAAAACATTCCATTAGAAATCTAACTGGACAAAGAATAAGAGGAGGCAACTCACAGAAAAAAAAAAATCCAAGTAGCATTTGCACATGAAAAGATACCTATCCTACCTTACTAATGATTCAAAAATGAAATAAAGCAAGTGCTACGAAAAGTTAAGTTTGTATCATATCAAGTGTTAAACAGCGATGTGGGGAAATGCACGTGTGCATAGGCTATTGATGGGAACATACATTTTGCATCTCTTACATAGGCAATTTGGGGGAACCTATCAAAATTTAAGCATTGTGTATCAAGTCTGTTTCTAGAAGCTTATCAAATACAGAGGGATATACATGGTCCAAGTATTTTCATTGTACCTCACTGACTTTATATGGCTCTTGATCGCCTAGTAAGTAAACTCCAGGCTCCTGGTCATGAGAGTAACCCATCAACAAGCTTTGGGAACAAAAAGAGAAAAAAAAAAAGGAAAAAATATATATATATATAAACAGAGAAAGAGGCAAACCAAAAAAGAGACTCTTAACTATAGAGAACAAACTGATGGTTACCAGAGGGGAGGAAGGTAGGGGGATGGGTTAAATAGCTGGTGGGAATTAAAGAGTGCACTGTCATCGTGAACACTGGGCGACGCATGGAAGTGTTGAATCACTCAATTGTACACCTGGAACTCATATTACACTGTTATGTTCACTAACTGGAATTTAAGTAAAAACTATAGAGAGAGAGAAATATATACATATATATATGTGTGTGTATATATAGAGAGAGAAAGAGAGAATATGAGTGTGTGTGTGTGTGTGTGTGTGTGTGTGTGTGTAAAGGGACTGGGAGAAGACAGAGGTATAAAAGATACTGTGCCTTCTCTACTAGAAGTAACAGTCCTAAAAGCAAGTGCTTCATTCATTGGAGGCATGCAGTGAATGTGTTTCAAATGGGTGAATGGATGGATGGATGGATGGATGGATGGATGGATGGATGGATGGATGGATGGATGGGTGGATGGGTGGATGGATGGATGGATGGATGGATGGATGGATGGATGGGTGGATGGATGGATGAATAAACTTTGGGGAGCAAATACGCCATCACAGCTTGGATCTAGTGAACTACCCTTTTCTCTAGATGTGTCAGAATGAAGACTTAAGTAAGCAACTAAGCACATAGTGGCGACGATGCCCAAGTCCCTCCCAGAGCAGCTGGTGGGAGACACTGTCTTGTCTCTCGACAAAGAGTAACCTTGTGAGGGAAATCGGCTAGAGGGTTAACAACAGATACGCTGCCTAACTCTGAGAGTGGCATGCACCGTAGTGATTAATACATACAGCAAACATTTTCTTGCCAAAGCGTAGATGATTCAATCTAAATATTCTTTCAGAGAGGTCTCCCTAATTATAATGACATGGTATAAATATAAGAAGAAAGAATGTCAATTATCACTTCGTATAATAACAGTGTTAGTGTTCATGCACATAAATTATAAGTAAGTTTACCTATTTAAAAGCAAGAAAAGTGCTCAGTTTTGCAATTTAAAACTTTTGAATATGCCACATTTAAAAATTATGTCGTTACAACCAGTAGAAGTTAGTAATCACCACTAAAATGCGTGTTCGTGAATAGTTGATGAACTACTTACGGTGAAATTCTTTAAAAATCATTTGAAAGGGCACATTTCAAGACACCTATGGTATATTTATTTTCACACATTCCAGACGCGTCCAATGTGCTTTGAACACCTGTTATGTGGCAAACATCGAGAGCCTTCTAGAGTGGCACTCCCTGACATGGCAGCTCCTAGTCATGCACGGTGATTTACATTTAAATTTTTGTTAATGAAAATTAAATTAAATTAAATTAAATGCTCGGGTCCTCAGTCTCACTAGCCCCATTTCAAGTGCTCTGTCGCCACGCGTGGCTGGTGGCTACCATAGTGGAGAGCTCAGAGTAGAACATTTCCATCACGACAGGAAGTTCTATTCACAGCGTTGCTCTGAAGAAAAGAAGTGAATATGACCCTTCATGAGCACCACGGTCATACCATCAAGAGCTCCTGACACGTGTCTAGGATTTATTGTGAGAGCAGATATCTTTGCCCACATTGATGAAAACATTTAAAAGTGCCCTTGTTTCCAATAGACAATAATCCTATTCAGTGCAGAATCATACTGGCCCCTGGATGAGAGATGAGGCCTTACCTTGGACGGTCCTTATCTGTTTGAGCTAGTTGTACATCTTGTGATGTTGTTTTAAGCCAACTGTAATGTAGTTTTCCAAAGTGACATTTTGAAAGCAAACAACTTCAAGGTATTAGCTTAAACCTGAACTCATCCTTTATGTTCTAATCTACTGGCTTTCAGTTCCTCTGTCTCTAAAAGTAATAACTCATAGCAGTTTTGGCTCAATTCCTGCGCCCCTTCACCGGATCCAGGATTTGAAGAGTCTAAGTGAGTAGAGGAGCTTATCGTAAAGCATCTGACAGTGAATACATCACAGGGGTTTATTGGATAAAGATGTGATCCCAGTACATCTGCTCCAGATATTTTATCGCATTCTTATTCTCTTGCAGATCACCTACAAAGCAGTCAGTTCCTTTGACCCCGAAATTGACTTATCCAATCAAAGTGGAAGAGTTTCAAAACTGGGGAATGAAACCCATTTTCTGTTCTTTGGGCTGTATCCAGGGACCACGTACTCCTTCACCATTCGAGCTAGCACAGCTAAGGGGTTTGGACCCCCAGCAACGAATCAGTTCACCACCAAAATATCAGGTATTATACCTTTGTGAGTTATGTCTTTTATCAGAGGTAGTGTTTTTGTCTTTTTTTATCCCCATTGTCAAGGATACAAAGCTCACCCCGACTGACACATTGTATTCAGATTAACGCTTTGGCATGTATGAAAATCAGACTCATGGAATTGAATGAGATACTGCAAATACTTAATAATTCAGGATCCCCTGCGGTAGGAAGTAGCCATGTTGTGTCAGTTTGCATTGGAGGACCTGAGCATGAGTGAGGGTTCTGGTCTGTGTGCTCCTACCCCCTTCACAGTACAAGTTACCAGAGCAGCAAAAGATCTCTGCAATGAGCCATGAACAACTGAGTGCTCAGCAGAAAGACAGCATTATATGGAGTCTGCTTCCAGAAGGATCAGCCTTCCTTGGGACCTTCCCCATTAGTGGTTGCATGTCCTCTGCGATGACAGAAGGGTGGTACCAGGCACTTACAGCCTCCAGCTTTTTGCTGGTAGAGACTCAATTATGCTATCCAACCAAAGACATAATTTGAGAAGTATTTCTGGGCATGTGCGACTGTGCAGAAAATGTCTTTGTGCTTCAGACTAGAGGAAATGGAGTTGCCATCTGCTGTGGGGTTATATAACAGCAATAAACAAAATTCCATGGACATTTCCTCTTTCCATTTTTTTTTTCCCTTTGGGGAAGTATTTGAGTTTTGGCCTTGCCTGTTTTGGTTGGGGGAAGATAAGCAGGAGGCAGGTGAGGGAAATAACTCTTTTAATCAATCAGCGTTAGCTAAATCATATTTAGCCTTATTTTCATATCTATTGTCCCTCATTTCTAGTTTTTGGAAACTTTTTGCGTAGAATCAGAGGCAGGGAAGTGCTTACAACAAGAGTACTATAGGGGTGCGTGGGTGGCTCAGTGGGTTAAGCATCTGCCTTCAGCTCAGGTCATGATTCGAGGGTCCTGGGATCGAGCCCCATGTTGGGCTCCCTGCTCAGTGGGAAGTCTGCTACACCCTCTCCCTCTGCCCCTCCCCCTGCTTGTGTGCTCTATCTCTCAAATAAATAAATAAAATCTAAAAAAATTTTAAAAAAAAAGTACTATAAGCACTCAATTAGCTTTTGAGGGAGGGAGGTTTGGAATTTTGTTTTTAAGCAATTATAACTTAAGGGGAAATTTTTCATCATGTAAGATTTTATTTATGAGCACAAACTCAACTTAAAGTTCAGTATGCACTTGGTATTTCATAGGAAGCATTAGGTAATAACAATATGGAGAGTTGGAAGAAGAGAAAGACGTCCTTGGGAGGTTAGGAAAATAGTATAGGTTGTACATCTCTAGAGACCACTAGACTTGGAATCAGAAAATCTGGCATCTAGTTGTAATTTTCCATGCACACCCTCTCTGATCTTGATCAAGTGCATTAATACCTGGATGTAATTAAGATGATCTAATCTGGTGCTTGAACTTAGGATGGAGACTGAAGCGGAAATGTGTGCCAATATGTGTATCTCCAAGCCTCCTTTGTTTTGGTAATTTTCCCCTATGGAAACCATATTTCAAGGAGTATTACCTTAAAGAGAATGTTCTTTTAGAAAAAATAATTCATTTTTACCATTTCTGTTATCTAAAAATTCTGGTTGATGTGAGTCTGACCACTGTTAGCTCACCAAGTTCATACAGTTCTATCCAAAACAAAGGCAGTTGACATTTTAGTTAGCCTGCACAGACTCATCAAGAATAACTATTTGATTTTTATAGTTCAAAGAAAATTACAGTTTATGGGCCCCAATTTTCTACTTTCATGGACCTCAGATAAAGAACTATTCTCTATACAAAATGTAATTCTGTGTTATGAATCGGAGTTAATTTTTAATAGAATTGGAGTTAATTTTTAATGCTGAGAAAATCCAATAAATGGAAATGAGATATAACCCATGTCTTTTACATAAAAGCTTTTTATATGTAAGAGATTTAAAAAACTATACTTGTAAAAAAAAATGATCACTAGCGTTCTCATCAGGCACCTGCACCTGTGGGTCTTAAAAAGACCGTGTGCCCACCCACATCGCAGCTTCATGAAGTCATCTCTGTAGTCCATGGTGATGACAAAATAACAAATATCATTATCTTCTCATGATAAGACTGAACAATCCAGAAAACAAAGAATGCCAGGAAATGGACTTGGAAATAGGATTCGCTAGAGGTGGAGGAAAAGAACTAACATTTGTAGAATTATATTTGCCTGGCTGTCTTGATTATCTCTTTGAGTTCCCATAATAACTCTAGAGGGTAATTTCTCCTATTTTGAAAGAAGAGTAAACTGAAGGTCCAGAGATAATTCATGGGCCTAAGCTCTTTTGCTGATTAAAACAAAGCAACAGAAAGTCAAACCCAAGCCTTCCTTACTCCAGTTCCCATATCTTTTCCACCTTCCTGCTCTCCCAGGAGCCCACTTAGTGGTCACTAATCTCAACAAGCCTCTCTGGCTTCTACAGTTTTCTTCAGGTCCCTGGATGGATCTGTGGCACACACAGAGTCTTGCATCTTGACTTTGCTGGGAGAGCTAGAATGTTCAGTTTCATGATCCTAGTGATGATTTCTTCAATATGCATTTAAAGTTATTTTTCAACAAAAGCATACCTACCGATAAGTACACAAATTATAAGTACCCAGCTTGATGTATGTTCTCAAGCTAAGCTACAGCCACTTAGCAAGGATGCAGATCAAGAGACAGAATGTGACTAACATCTCACAAGCCCCCTCATACTCTCTCCCAATGTAAAGATCAAAGACGTCGACATATACTGGTTTTAGCAGCGGGTCCTGATATTCCGTGTAGGGTATGTAAATGGAGGCTGCCCATGGTGGCTTCATAGCTGCAGTGTAAGTGCACCGTGTTCTTAATGTTCTTTGCAACACAACTAGGAGGAAAACTGAAAAGATCGACCAGAAATAATGAGTTTCCCATCTCACACGTTTTTTCCCCCAGCACCTTCCATGCCGGCTTATGAGCTTGAGACCCCTTTGAATCAAACGGACAATACGGTGACGGTCATGCTGAAACCAGCACACAGCCGAGGCGCACCTGTCAGGTACTGAGCAGAGGAGGTCTGGGCTGGCTCCAGAGAGATAGACACTAACATCAAACGGATGAATTTCTTGACTGTGTTTTCTAGGGATCCGCTACAAACATCAGTCAGCATGTAAACCCGTATCTTTATTAGCTCTAATTAAAAGAACTGACTCAGGAAAGGGAAAGTGCTTTGATGTGAGGTGATCAAGTATTATGTACAGAGTTTGATTCTGATGCAAGTGGGTTGTTCTTTGAAGATAAGGAACAAAAGCCTTAGTCTGTTGAGAGGTGGCTTTAGTTCTAAAAAGTAATTGCTTGCTGAAGTTTAGTTACCCAAGGGCAGATGGCATTTTTATCCTGAGCTCTGTTCTTTAAAAGGACCTTTGGTTTTTTGCTTGTTTGTTTACCTGGGGTTTTAAGTCAGTTAACTTTTGGGAAATTGGCTAATTTCTCTGTTGAATATGTGGTATATATTTATTTTTTTTAAAAGAAACAGATGATTGGAAAGAGCATTGTGAAGTCTTTATTCTAACATATTTAAGTTTATCACCAACATGTAGGCCCCATTTCTCATTCCATAATGATTTATATAGCTAAGAAATTACAAAGTGTAACTTTTACAGTGAATGAATAAAATAAATTTATTCTTCCTAGGAAGGAGCAAAAGAATGCCTGAATAACTCTTGAGTATGAACTTGTCATAAGCTCATTAATCTATATAAATGAAATTTCTACTTGTTTCAGAGGGATTTAGACATTCTGTGCTATCAGAATAGATTCCCTTCAAAATAACCAATTATTTTGAATAGCGTACCCCAAAGAAACATTTAACATTCCCATTTAAGGCTATATAGGGTTTGTTTCCATACTCCTTGTGTAGAATTTTATTTTATTAACCTTTTCAAACCTGGCTTTATGTGATCATGTTTTCAATATGGGATCATAGAACAATCAGTTGGACTTCTTTCTACATGATAAGATATGTACAAGCTTCATTTCACAGAGTTAGCAGTAAAAACAGAACAGCATTCGTTGATAGTAAAGTCTGCTTAGGGTGGGATCACAGAAATTTTTATTTGAAAAATCTAGAAAAATTTATGAGACAATTTCTAGTTCACTCTGTTGACTTGACATAGTAGGAAGGGATTTTCATGCCAGGGATTTAAGACTGCCATTCATCAGCGCAGTCTGTGGGAACACTATGAAATATGCCAAAGCTCTATTCCAAATTTAAGATAGTATTACTGCTAGAAAAATGTAGCCACTGACACTACCTAGGCCCTTTGCATTGACATGTGTGCAGGGCCACAAGGTTGCCCTAATCCAGATGACCTAGGACACACACTCATTAAATGACTGGTCAGGATCCGAGTGTATCTGTGACCATGGGGCAGACTTTTATCACTCCAGAAAGTTGAAGTATCATTAAATGAAAACTGATGCTCTGACCATGGCCTTGGAAGCATCATTTTCGTGTGACCAATTTAAGAGTTGCCTGGACTCCGCAGTGTGGGCTGTTAGGACGGAAGTCCGTGTCCTCCCGCAGGAGCATCACGAAAAAATGAAAGCATACAGGCCAACTCACCGTCAAGGCCTCCAAACGGAAGGGATCTGAAATCCTAACCATTTCTCCAAAACAGCCAGTTACTCCCTATTCTACTCTGTTCTCACATGAACTCCTTTTCATTTTCTGCTCTCACCGCCTCTTTCCTTCAAACACTTCCAGTCGGATTTTCATGCACGTCTCTGTATAGATCTTTCCAAGTCTGAGTTTTCAAATAATATTCCTTTGCGCCATCTATACCAGCCCCCTCCCCAGTTCTCCTTTCCTTACTTTTTTAAAGTGCCTCTTGCATTCCAAACTACTATTCATATTTTCTTAAACATGCCTTTCTAAGGTATTATGCTGTTGCTTTCTTTTATACCTTTCTTGTTGTTTTTGGAAACTGAAGCCTTACCAGGTAGTTAATTGTAGATATCCTCAGGCTTTTTATTCTTAAAAAATACACATTCAGATGCTTGTCAGAGTGTTCAAAATACACAGCTTCACCACGTTTCACATCATTTCTTGAAGGCCGGTCTCCAACTCAAACATTTCAGTTTATGTTAGCGCGCCGTCCTTCACAACTATCATGATGCCTTATTTCCATGCTCACCATCGCTCCGCTTTGATTAAATATCGTCTTGTTATTGGCTGAACATTCCTTGAATTTTCCAAGATTGCTTTTCATTGTCTTTCTTATACCTTCTTCTGCAATATTAGCATCTTGAAATTCATAAATGTACTATCCATGCTCATCATCTAAATCTACTCGAAAATCAAGATCAGTTCTTATGGGACACTATTCAGAAGCATTACAGGCAAACCCACTACAGATATCACCTTAACTGGAAGGATACTTATCTTAAATGGGTAAATATTATCGGCACACATTTGCGAATGGAAATTGTCTTGACCCCACCTGTTAAAAAGTTGTGTTTTTTGTTGTTGTTGGGTTTGGGGGTTTTTTTTGGTTTTTAGTTTTAGTTTTGGTTTTTTGTGGTTTTTTTTTTTTTTTTACAGAAAAGTGAATGTTCTTTTCAAGGGTTTTGGTATTACAGCACAACATAATGGGACTGATTATCTATTGAGTAGATGCAAGACCAATATATCTAGAAAGACTAGTTTGGAAAAAATGTCCATAATACTCTCAAACTAAATGAGGTATATGAAAATTTTCAATTTCATTTAATGTTTAGAGAAATAAGAACTCTGATTAGGGAATCATGGGGACCTAAAATATAAAGCCATAATGTAGATTAAAACATTTGAACACATCTGGAAATTTGCAAAATGCACATGTAATCAAACTGCAATACAAGAAGGCTTTTCCCAAATGATAAGATAAATACTTGAAGAAGGAGGGAAATGGAAGCGAACATCTGTTTGCTTTCCTGGATGTTGCACGGTATTATATGCTCAAAAATACTGTCATTGTGTGATTTCCAAAGCCAATTCTTTCAATTGATTTGATTTTTCTTTAATCCATAATCATTGGTGTTAAAAATTCAGTCCCACTTCATTTATGCTCTTCACTAAGTAAGGTGGTTCTGCATTGAGTCCATTACGAACACTCAGCTTGCTTAATGCGGATTCTTAAAGTTGTACTAAACTCTCAGCGTAAACAATTGCTGTCTTTTTATTGATCAACACATCAGCTCTGTCACATAAAATTATTTAAATCCTGAGATGGCCAAGAAGAACACAAATTCCATCATTCTAGCTAGTAAACTAGCACCTAGGACAGAATTTTAATGTCTGTTCATGGATTCAATTTTTTTTCTTTAATAAGACAGGGGAAAGCTTAATTTTCTTTTACTCATTTAGAGTCCCCTCATTTCTCTCTCTTCTCTCTACTGTTCATTACACACAGACACAAGCCAACAGAGAAAATCCTTGTAATTTGCCAGTAAAATAGCAGCTCTAAATAAAGAATGAGTTTTACACAAACCACGTGCTTTTCTTGCACTAACAAAAATTCGCTCCGTGGTTTTACTCTTGTGATGCACACTCCGTGAGCAGTGTCTCTCATTAATGATGTCTTACACGTTCTCGTGGTCTACAGCATGAGGCTCCGTCAGGTTGTTGCACCCTAGGTGATGGTGTTTTCAAATGACTCTCATTTTTGTTCTTTAGGCATTGTTGTTTCAGTTTATTCATAAATGTTTTGGAGCTATATGTCTTCTTAATTAAAACTCAGTGCTTGAATATGTTAATTAAACATGCTGATATTCATTTCAGCGAAATGTTAGAAAATTACCATTTTAAGTACTCATTCTTTGATTCATTCATTCAGGAGAAACTACTGAGTGGGGAAAACATATAATAAGTTGCCTGTCCATGGGGATGGGAGGTGGGCAACAATCACAGCAGCAACCAAAACATTCAAGCTGATGCCTAAACGTGCGAGTACACTTTTAATGGATGGCAGCCACCTTGTTCTTCTAACAAGGGTAGTCCTAATTATTTTAATGCTCTGCTTTTACTGTCATTGGTAACTTCTTATACTATGGTTGTCTTCGCAATGAACACTTCCTCAGCAGTTATTTGCAAATTGTTACAGTTGCTGAGAATCAGGGCTGCAATTTTAAAGCAAATAGGAACTTCACTACATTATGAATGGGGAAGAGATGAGGCCATAAGGAAGGGGTGGAAGAAATACTTTGCCTTATTTTTTTTAAAGCGCGTGTCCTGCTAGGTAAGATTTCAAAGGAGACAGGGAATATTTTCTGTTAGTAAGAGGCAGGCATAAATGTTTTATTCATCCAAAACACTTTTGATTTAAAAAAAAAAGACTTGTACCATATAAAAACTTCAGTTTCATGTATAAAAGAAGAATTTATTTATTTTTATGTAATATTTTCAGGTTTTTATTAAATAGATTTCACCTTGAATTCATTACCATGGTAGACTTGACAAATGTGTGATGTTTTCATTTACTCCTCTTTGTCACTTTCCCCTGATGCTGCTTTGCCTTAAGCAGGTAGCCAGCAAAAAGTGTACGGGCCTTAAAGCCTCATTGTTCACTTCTAGTATGTCCTGATTTACCCAAACTACTTAACAAATCTTTTGTAACAAATCAGATAGAAAATTAAAAATGTATTAAAGGATGCTATTTTTTTCTCATAACTGAGCTTTTTGTCCTTTGAAAATTCTATGCTGTGTTCTTAGACCAAGGTGAAGGACAGGCTTTCATGCCATGGAGGATGAATAGTCAGTAAAGCAATTGTATTTATCTTAAGAATATTTGTTATACTTCCTAAACATGTTTGATTTGATCCTGGAGCTGTATGGAAAACGGGATTTGTTCTTTCGGGGGCATCAGCTCACAATCATGTTCCCAGCTGGTTATCACACAGAAGTTTTTTATTAAAGGGATTCAGCAGGAGAATGTCAGGGAGTCTGTGAAAACTGCCACCTCAGATGGGACAGTGAAACAGATCTTTTAACAGTAAAAGCAAGGAAAGAGATCATTATTATTAATGAATGATAGGAGGTAATCATGCATTTTGTTTTAAGAAGTTTCCTGGAGAAATTACACTTGTTGACATATAATTAATTATGGTTTAGGAAGTTTTATATTAGGAAGTATGGACCAGATATTAATTTTTTAAAAGTTCTTTTAAGGCAGTGGCAATGCATTTCATTGTCTACCATCAGTAAATCCAAGGAAAGGCATTTTCACTCCGTGAACACCACCGGCTTGGACATCCTGTTCTCTTCTGCTTCATGCAAGGAGCCTATATGCAAATCAACATTATGAGGTTCTTGTGAGGGTTAAAAGAGGTAGTTTGTTTGTTTTTTTTAAATCACTCCACACTGTACTTCATACCTACTAACTGCTGTATAAGTGTTTCTTCTTAGGGCAGCCTTTCAAACCATGTCAGTAGGTGGTTTGTGTTGTTTTTCATAGGGCTAACTCTGGTCCCTCTCACTGTTCCTTGTCTCATTTTTTTTTTTTAACCTAATGGGGTAAATAGAAGGGGGAATGAACCATGAGAGACTATGGACTCTGGGAAACAAACTGAGGGCGTCAGAGGGGAGGGGATGGGGGAATGGGATGGGCTGGTGATGGTTATTAAGGAGGGCACGTATTGCATGGTACACTGGGTGTTATACACAAATAATGAATCATGGAACTTTACATCAAAAACTAGGGATGTACTGTATGGTGACTAACATAATATAATAAAAAATTATTATATAAAAAAATAAAATAAAATGCTTTAAACTAAAGAAAAATTTTAAAAAATCAATTTTGGAAAAAAAATAATAAAATAAATCTGATATCACAAAAAAGTCCTAGTTTTGTGTGAAAAATAAATTAAGGATTTAATAAGTGTCTCTATCAATAAAATCATACGTAATAGCATTCTAATAAATTCTGGCATCTCTACTACATTTTGAAATTTTATTACATCTGGCTGCCTATTTATTTCTGCATTTGCAAGTTTTTCAGGAATTGATATTATAAATAGGTAATGAACCCTTCCCTGCCCCGAATTCTGTAGTACAGTTCTTTAAAAAGGTTAGATGTTTCCCTGTTGTCTCCTGAATCATTAGCTAATTTTGGTTATGGCCATCTCTACTGAATAAACTTAACCATAGAACAAAAGGAAACCCATCTTCTGCTTATAACCATTCTGAAAGTGAAATTCATAATCTGACACCAGTGGGGAGTCAGTGAGACACAGAACTCAGCTCAGTGAAGTCTAATGTTCTATTCACTGCTGAAGAATCTGATTCTTCCCATTTCTTAAAAAAATCTGTATGTACACTTGTGATTCAAGTACCATTTTATGGTCATTTAATCATTGTGATTATGTTAAAACTTATTCCCTAGATTCTAAAAATTATCTTTTTAATCAGAACAGTTTTGTCCAAGAATTTGATGTTGGGTCAGAGGAACCAGTAAAATAGTGATTTGCAAATACTTTTTTTACTTTTTCCCCAAAAGTTTATGACTTTATTTTATTTTCTTGTTAGAATGACAATATTGTCCTGAGAAAGGAAAAACTATCGTGCAAAACCTCACAATGCAGAGTTTACCTCAAGATCCAGAGATCCTGTAGTATAAATTTAAAGTAATATAATTTTAAATTAACCTGTTGTAAGGCAATGTAAAATTTCCATATCTAAACAGTGCTTTGCTCTAAATTAGAAACTGCTGAATCTGTCAATAATCGAAACCACTGTGACGTGAGACACAAGATAATGTCAGGTGTCATGCATCGCCTTTTAGGCGGGCAGGCAGAATCGCTCTTTCCTCCCTTGGCATATTCTGAGGAAGAAAGAGTAATATTCAAATAAATATTCTGTTTTATGGATCACATAAATTGTGGACCTAACTTTTCAAATGAGCCCCAGGATATAGGGAAAGGACATACTCCGACGTTAAATAAACCTAGTTTCAAATCCCAGCTCTCTCAATGACCAGCTATGTGACTATTGCCCGTATCTTTACAGCTCTAAGCCTCGGGTCCCTCATCTTTGCAGAGCAAGGTAATATCACCTTATCTCAGGGAGTTGTTAGGATTATAGTTATTAAGTACTCACTAGGTTTCAGGCACTGCGCTGAGTACTGGGAGCACAGAGGAGCCTGTTAGGGGCTCTCTTCATGGATTAGCAGTCGAGATGGGAGCGACCAGCATGTCATCTGGTCCCCTACTGCAGGGATGAGGACGGGCACAGAGAGCCCAAGGGGAGGGGGTTGTACACAGGAAGGTCAGGTAAGACTTCAGAGAAGCAGCTCTGAAGCCAAGCAACTGAATCTTGCAGATGGATATTGTCCAAGAGATGTATGTCAGGGGAGGTATTTGCAAAGGAGGTTAAGTGTGTGGCAGGGAATAAATAATGAGTGAGACAGATGAGTTCCAAAAGGGCAGGGAGGACTGAGGAAGTTGGCCTGATCTGGGAATGAGAAGTGTGTTACAATTAGAGTGGGCAGAATGGGAGTTGGGGGTGGGGCAGGAAGCCACAAGGCAGATCGGGGCTAGATTGGGCAGCCTTATGCTCCATGCCAAGGAGTGGAGATGTAGCCTTTGGGCTGTGAGTAGTCATTCAGGAGCTTTAGGCAAGGAAAAAAATGTGAGGGAGATCAGCCCTGCTGTGGGGTATGGCTTAGCCAGGGAGAGCTTAAGAGGAAGTGTGGCTGGTGGATGCACTGAGCCCTTCCACTGTTCCTTTTCACTGGGCCCAGTTAGGACCTTGTTAACCTTTAGGCATGAAAGGAAAGGATCTTGTAGGTGTCACATGCTAATTTTTATTAGAGACAGGATTTAAAGAAATCAGAACCATTTAGTCCTTTTTAGAGGGAAAAATGTATTGATTAACCAAAGCAACTGGTGATATGAACTGTTTATTGTTAAAGTAGACACTAGAACGCTAGGAACTGAAAGCCGATCTTAGCAATGACTCTCTAGTCATTTATTGGAAATTACTCATTGTATGAATATTTTTAAATCTCAGTTTTCCTAAGCACTAGAAACATGGCATTATTAGTCCCCCTCCTTGGCTGAGAAGCTCCTGGATCTTTCTCTTTTTGCTTCTTTCTACCCTCCTTTTACTACATCACCCTAACCCCTTTGCATTGAACCTGTGCTCGCTGCTTTTGTGATGATTATAATTTGTGCTGGGCTGTGTATGCAATGCCTGCTGCATGGACACAGTGGTGGCTTTCCCCACTGAAAGCCAGAGTGCAGAGGCTTCTCTGAGCACTAGTATGCCTTGTGGATGGTTGTGGCTAGACCTTGGCTAGGGCCAGGGAAGACCCAAGCGTTTGATCGTACTATATCTTATTTCTGCTGTGCCCAAAGGAATTCATACTTCTCTTGGAAAAACTAGGTGCTTGAGATTGGAACTTCAGGTTACGTGAAAGCCTTTGAGTATCATGTACAGCAGAGGCCAAAAGTTATGCATGACTGTCTCCCTAGAGGTGAGAGGAGGTAGTGCTGTGCATTCCCCGACCCAGACTGACCAGCCGCCTAGACGCCATCCAGCAGGGTGACGGAGGTAGGCATACAGGTTGATCTCATTTTCCACTGACGGTAGAGAAAGTTACATGCTGCTTTCCCCCTCTATCTGGACCATCTGTAAATGTTAACAGTGGAATAATTTACAAGTGGTCTTAGTTGGAAACCCAGAACACCAGAAGGCTGCAAATGCCTTGAACTGAACACTGCGTCGCCTCAGTTGTGAATCTCAAAGCCGCTATGCCCTTTGCTCTCAGGGGCTGCTAGTTCTTCCTAATCACGGTTATTGATTCCAGGGAATATAAGGGATGAATTTCTAGAGGTGTTCTGAGCTAAGACTGATAGCCTTTGGGAGCGAAGATCTTGGAAAGTTTGACAAAGACTAATTGATTTGACTATAGATGTCTCGCTTTTACTTTTTTAAAGTGCTAAAATCACATATATGTGAGAGAAAAGATCCCAAGTTCTAAGAGGCTGATCGAGTCACGTGTGGGGCAGAGAGGGCAAGCCAACCCAATGCGCTGCTTAGGGCCACAGGCTTTCAGAGCTGAGGAGCAGCCCAGAGAGGGTGTGACCACTTTCCGGTTGTGACAGCACTTTTGATCCTGTTGTGGGGGAGTAGCCATATCATGAGTGTGGTTTTCCATCATCCTCTTCAGCAGAACATTTCGTCCACCAGTACATGTAAATACATTCAATGTAATTGTTGATGGCGGGAACACCAAAGCACACAAAAATTCTGACCTGCCTTCTGTTTCATTAAAAATGATTTCATTATGCATATTATTGTCTGATGCTTGATGGTCACCTGTATTTGGTTTTCAGCTACCTAACGAATCCTCACTTTGTCAGCCTGTTTGGTAGCAGAACCATCGGGAGCGCTGGGAGTTTTTCCGTATCACCACATCGCTTTTGTGTGGTTCTCTGTGTCCCAGTATTCCACTTCTCTACTTTAACCCGTTAGTGTTTTCCTGACCAGTTTTTCTGGAAGTGTTTTCTGCTCAGTGAGAAGCCCTAAGAGCTCTCTGCAATTATTAGTATCTAGTTACAATTCTTGCCCTTTGTCACATTGCAAAATTATGGAAAATTTCACAGTTGACGTTTGGCTGTTATTCATATCCACTGAGCACTTTAATGTTCAAGTCACTGTGCTAAGATGGTGATCGAGCTGGAGAGAAAAGTCCAGAGTCCTCCAAGAGCGTCTAACAGAGAATGAAATCTCAACCAGGGATCAGAATACGCTGGTTAGGCAGAAATGCGAAAGAGAAGTAGGAGGTAGCCAGTGAGGGACTGGACGTAGGAATAGGGCCGCCCAAGAGAGTAACAACCTGGAGAAAAGCCTGGGAGAAGAGAAAGTAAAGAGATGTAAACAGGGGCCATCTTAGTAAATACAATTAAAAACACACATAGTAAATGAGGTTTGACCAGCACTCAGGAGTATTAATTAGATTTATGCATTTAATGCTGAAAGTGAGCATTTTCCTTGGCTAATCATTATGTGAAATGCATGTAAATGTAATAGGAACTGCAAAAGGATCACTAAATGATTTTCATAATTTAGTTCCTGAATATCATTCAGTACCTCAAACCTAATTAAGTGTGCAATATATGTTTATTGAATTGAACTTCATCTTTTTCTTGTGAGCAAAAGTAATTATCACTGAAACTTCTATAGATAAGAAGCCGAAGGACTGAAATCTCCTATTAACTAGCTGGACATATTGGGAACAAGAAGGATTTTAAATTTATAGTTTCATCCTTAAATAAAAGTTAAATACCATGTCCCATCCATATAGTACAGAAGCATGAAAGAATATCCTGCCTTTACCCTTGAATCAATTTATTTTTTTTAATTAGAAGAGAAATTCAGAAAAGCTACTTCAAATAAGCCATAACTCCAAATTCAGACTCCCTATAATCGTGCACGTCTGTACTAACTCCTTTGGAAGCCATCGTGCTTCTCACCTCTCGAGATCACTGACCGCCCCCCTTTTCTCCTTTACTTCCATTCTCCCATCACTGCCTTAGTTCATACTTTGCCTTTCTCAGCTCTCCAGTCCCCACTGCACAGCATGGCTGCAGGGATAGTTCACTCTCCTGCTTCGTAATCCATCAGGGTTTCGCCATTACCCTCAGGATGTATCCAGACTGTGTTTAATGTGGACAGTCTCTATCGTTCAGTCACTTCCTGGGTCAGCCTCCCCTTCAGGCCATCCTAAAAAGATGTAAATATGTGCTCAGCACTGGGAATATGCCAGATTGCAGTTGATGTGTTCTTAGCCTGGAATCTTCTTTCTTCTTCCCTCCTCTGCTTACCCACCACCCCCAACACACACAAATGATGGGACTGTAGAATTTTTAATGGGGCAGAGATATGATTGCATTTGCACATTAGATCAATCACCAGGGCAGGGCCATAGAGGAAGGAAAATTGACGCATGAGGCTTCCTGGCAGAAAGCTAACAGGTACCTGGGTGGGTGCTTCGATGCCATGACCCCCACCAAACACAGGGGCTATCGGGTGGGAGGAGGCTGGCAGGTGCTTCCATGGTACACTCTGAGTTTTCTCCAAATGACTAAAGTTTTACTTAGAGTGAGTGGAATCTGATGTCTCTAATGTAAATCATTCTAGGACTTCATCTAATTAAAGAACACTCGGCATGGACCAGAAGCTTTCCGTTTGTGACCTTGGGCTATTCTGTGAACTTTGGGCCTTTCTTCAGTTCTAAAACTGGAGGCCAGTACACATTCCACCTGTCTCATAGCCTTGTCATGAAGAATAATTCAGGCGAAAGTTCTTTGTAAACTGAAGTGCTCCAAAGGGGTAAAATTATACCAGGATCTGCTTAACAAAGCATGTTGGCCACATTGCTGTTTAGTCTGGATTCCTTTATTCCCTGCTTTTGATAATAAACTTCAGATTTCTAATCATCACTGTCCTTTAACATTTATGCCCCGTGTGCTGTGATTATCACTTAAATAGGATCTATGTTCTAGGGGTGCGTGGATGGCTCAGTCAGTTAAGCCTCCAGCTCGTGGTTTCGGCTCAGGTCATGGTCTCAGGGTTGAAGATCAAGCCGCCGCGCTCAGTGTGGAGTCTGCTTGAGATTCTCTCTCCCTTTCCCTCTGCCCCTCCCCCTCCTCACACACTCTCTCTTTCTCTCTCAAAATCTTAAAAAAAATAATAACTAAATAGGCTCTATGTTCTAAAGGTAACACATGTTTTGACATTAATTTTATGGAAGTTGTAAGAACTGTGTGTGTGGTATTAATATGGTACATTCATTCCATAAAACCATCAAAGTTTCAGAAGACCTTGTGTTCTGTCAACCACTATTGGTTGAAGTAGTTACAGGTAACAGCTCTTTCCTGGGAAGAAAGGCACAAAGGTATTCAGAATCACAAACAGTGCCCCCAACTACCACGCCCAGTCTGATGGCCCTGGGTTTAAATCCCGGTACGTGTTTGCACTGTAACCTTGGGCAAGGCATGTAACTTTTTTGAGTCCTGTTTCCCTCATCAGTCAGATATGAATAATCATCTACCTGAGAGGACAGCTGAGAGAATTAGTAACAGTCAGCAAAGCACTCGGGATAGTATCTAACACAGATGTTATCTGCTCAACGTAGGAAAGCTTTTCTTATTTATTAATGTTGCTATTCTGGCCTGTTATGATGGCAGTAACATTAACTAGATAATGTGGCAGCCCCTTTTCTTCTGCGCATGACTTGGGAAATTTTCTAGGTCTTACTATAATATTCCTGAGCTTCAGTTATGATCTGAGCAGTTTGTCATACAGGAATAATAATTACGATAATAAAAAGTGAATAATCATTGTGACCTGGACTGAGTAGCTATCATGCACTCAGCCAGTGCTCAGTCCTTTACGAAATGGTTCCTAACCATCAAGGGCAAACATCCTCGTCAGAAGCCAGCATCCTTGTGCACGGGAGGTACTAAGGTCTGGGGAGGTGAACTCTCCGTGCGCAGCCCCACGTGACCAGCGAAGCCAAGTGCACGTCAGGCACGTGCTCCCTCCCAAGAGTGTCCCTCTCCCCGCCTCAGCCCACAGACCTCTTCCCTGCAAACTCTCTCGGGAACCAGCCTGGTTCTGCCTTCCTTTGCAGTTATGGGTCACATCACAAATTAATATCTTCTCTTCATTGTCTCTTCTAGTGTTAAGAAAAGATGTTAACTACACCTTCAATTTTAGATTATGATCGTTAGAATCTTTGGGGTTTATCCCTGTTACTTCCTGGAGGTTAGGAGGGTTTTTTTCTTGTTTTCTTTGTTATTATTTTGAAACCAACTTTTTTTTAATATTTTGGTGAAGCCCACCTTCCATTACAATTTCCTCATTGTTTAGCAGTACAGCTTTGAGTTCTTGAAGGACTTGTATTAAACAAATTAGCTTTATGTATTGGATTGTTTAATCAAATTAATCAGTCTTTTTTTGTTTTTGATATGTGTGTTCTTTCTCGTTTCACCATTCTTAATAGTCTCCAGAGAATGAAGAAAAAAAGATACCAGTTCTTTTGAAATGCTTATTAGTGGCTTTTTAATTGCTCCCTCTTATTTCTTAAAGAAATGTGAACTACAGGACCATCATAAATTTGGGGGCTAAATTTTCTTTTGTCAGTGCTTGAACCTTTTGAAAGGTTCTATCTGGTGCTAAAATTCTTTAAGGAAAAAAGCTCTAAATATTTGACTTCCAACCTAATTTTTTTTTCCTTTTTTTCATTGGGATACACATAATCACAAAGACCAAAATGTCATCAAATGATAAAACTTCAATTTTATATTACTATATTGGGCTTGGTTTTTTTTTATTACTTATTATAGCTGAATTGCAACAGTGTGTGTTAACAAAAGGTGCTAAATCTCTTATTACCACCACCACCACCATCCTTCCCCCACCTGATTTTAGGTGAATTTTATTGTATTAAAAAATAATACTCTGGATTCCTTTACTGTCAGGAAACAAAGATCATTTTTATTAATGTTGCTACTAGGATGACAATGTCAGTCATCTCTTTGAAAATTCATTTTGGAAACTAAGTTTGTTCTTCAAGAACCCTTGAAAAGAAGCTTTAAAAATGGCAGGGGAAGATAATAATAATAGAGTAGATGTATTTGAGCATTTATACAATGAAACTTAATTTAACTTTCCCTCAAACTCCATTTCAAACTTGCTTTTGTGCATGAAAATATAGTGCATAGCTTTCCTTCCCCTATTTTTCAAATTTTCTTCTCTTCAACATAATCTCCTCTGAAGGATTCTATGTATTAGATCAGAGCTCCGGTCTTATTACCAGGGCCTCTGCAGCAGGTGCACCAGCAAGCAGAGCCGCCATGCTCAGGGGATGGCAGCTGGCCCTTCCATAGAGCAGAGAGGCTGCCGGTGGACAGGGACAGCTGGAAATGGCTCTCAGGGCCAAACTCTACAACCACCAAACACCCCCAGTCCCAAAATACAACAGAACACAGCTGTACGAGCACCTGAATGGCTCAGTCAGCTAAGCTTCTGCCTTCAGCTCAGGTCATGATCTCACGGTCCTGGGATCGAGGCCCGCATTGGGCTCCCTGCTCAGCGGAGAGCCTGCTTTTCCCTCTCCTTCTGCTGCTCCCCCTGCTTGTGCACTTGCTCTCTCTCTTTCTGTCAAACAAATAAATAAAATCTTAAACATACACGCACACACACACACACACACAGCTGTAGTATTTTGATTTGACCTTAATTATTAACATGGATATCAATTGAAATACTGACATTGAGAAACTATGGATCTCATAACCTGAGAATTGATCATACAAGGCAGAGAGAATAGTTGCAAATTTGCCTGACAGCAATTTGGAGAGAGATAGAGTGGAACGGAGACCAGGACTGCATGTTTGTTGGCTTCTTTTCCCACTGGCCCCCAGAGAGCAGAGGCAGCTCGGTTCTTGGTCCTCACCTCAGGCATCACAGGTGGCCATGGGGGTCCAGACAAGGAGCCTGCTTGTCATGCTCTCTAAGACAGTTTTGCTAAGAGCTGGGCAGTATGGAAATTGTGAGGAAAACCCTGACACTCTTGGGGTTGCTCTTGAGGTAACTCAGGGAACTTTTGGGGCAAGACTTGGGGAGGTGTCCGACCTAGGGCACAGCGCATTACCTTCAGTCTTCTGTACTATTGATAAAGGGTCCTCACAGGTTCTTGGAAGCTGTTGCAAGCAGTCATTAGTGAGTCTGAGGTTAAAGCTTGTTGGAACTTTGGTGGGGTTTTGTTAGCACAAGTGGTTGGAAAGAATGGGGACTTTATATGGAATCTGAAGACATTAGCTTTTTTTGTTGTCATGCCTTTATTTTTAATTTGGGGAGAAAGCTGGTGGGCCTAAGCAGTACAGCAGTCTTTGGGTGTTACTGGTGGTAATGTTTGGGGACTAGGTCCAGCCCAGATATCCTCAACGAAGAGATGCTGTAAGAGGTTGGTGTAAACATCGTCACTCCTCCCTGCATTCCATTACACTTGGTACAAACCCAAATCAGGTCCCCGTCACAGAAGTTCTTTGTTTGAGTAACCTATTTCTTATACCCTTAGGCTGGTCTTCTCAAGGACAGAGTCAGTTTGTGCCTAATTCTTCCTCTCATTCTTCCCCTGTGCCTGTCACAGTGCTTAAAACCTGAGAAATATTGTAAAAAGGAAGGATGGAGGCCACATGCATGAAATAATCATCTTCTCATGTATTGATGTAGAGACTTACCTGATCTTGTGCCGGGAGTGATAAGATATTAGATCTTGAAAGGGCTTTACTGGTCAGTCCATGATTTAGTGGCAAAGCTGGACCGAGTTATCTATGGTATGGTGACTCCCAGTTCAGTGTTCCCTCCACGGCAACCCCCCCTTTGGTTCACCTGCCTTTGGGGTAGTGGCATTTATTTTCCAGCTCCCCTAGCCTGCAGTATTATTCCTCTTAGGACTGGAAGATTCTGAATTGAATATAATACAAACATGCACTAATGAGAACATTTAGTGCAGCTTTGATGGTATTTGATTTCCATTTTTATTCAGATCACTAACGCTACTTAAAAAAAAAACATAGTAGCTGACCTTGAATTATAATTTTTACAATCATATGTTTGTTATGAAATTGTGATGAT
Source organism: Ursus americanus (assembly GCF_024610735.1). Taxonomy (NCBI): domain Eukaryota; kingdom Metazoa; phylum Chordata; class Mammalia; order Carnivora; family Ursidae; genus Ursus; species Ursus americanus. The sequence continues at coordinate 55,159,969 of NC_142145.1, forward strand.
TAAATTATGAATAGCTTAAGTGAAATAAAATCTGCAAAGGAAAATATCTTCATTTTTTAAAATGGGGAGAAATCATTCTTAAAGAGGTTCCATCTAGGACTAATTTACTAGAAATTTGGTGCCTGTTGTGAAGATTAATAACAGGTGGCCTTTTACAGAGCTTCTCAGCCTGAGTCTAATGTTTTAGTTGTTCCTTTATTATACCAAACTTCCATAACTAAAAGATTTTTTTTTCTTCCTGCCCTTTGTTCACAATATGGAACTGTAATTGACTTCATATTTCTCACCCAACCGTTCAGCTGTAATTAATATTTTATTATATCAGATTTTATCACTAACTACCAGAGCAGCAGAGTATCGGACTGCACGCTCAGGCGTGCTTACACATGCACACATATATGCGTGCACACACGCATGCACACACACACACACACAGAACACCAGTAACTTACGGATGCTAGGCAACCTCCTTGTAATGAATTATGGCTGAGAGAACATAAAATGTATTTGTGGTGTCCCACAAATATTCCAAAGCAATTTATGGCCAATCTTATCTGGAACAGAGCAGGACAAAGAGAAATTAAAGTTGCTAACATTAAATATTCAACCCCCCAGATCTATTTATGCTGTGCGGTGTGTTACCCAGTGCCCACTATCTGTGCAAAACTAGTTACCAGTCGTCATTTAGTGACTTGATGAACGGGACTGTGTCAGGTCAGCAACTCTCAGCACTGGTGTTACAGGAAGAATCCTAGTCGTGATGATAAACATATGGAACATATTGAACTGACCTTTTATCCCCCTAATTGTTAACTGGTGATAATATTTTTAAAGCTTAGTTTAGTGTACAATGTTGTTTGAATTAGTAGGGTGTCATTCCAGTAAGTGCTGACAGGTTTAGGAAAAGGGAAGGACCAAACCAAGAATAGGAAGAAAATAAATTCTGTGTTGTTGCATGGCAATAAACTTTAATTACACATTTATTTTACATGCTTTGCATCCAATTTATACTTTCATTTTCTATTACCCCCCAAAAAAATAATCTTCAGGAAGATAGAAATACCAGTCTTTATTTCTTTCTTATACATATAGAATAGATGGTTTTACCAAAAATTGCAAATCAAGCTAAAAAGGCACTCTTAGGTACCATGAAATGAACAATATTCTAAGTCCTTGAAATGATCAGAAGTGCGGACTTTAAAGGATTAGCAAAAGCAACAATGAAATGGATCATTAACTTCTCTTGCTCTCCCCCCTCCTCCTCACCCCCTGTTCTGCTATCCGGTTGGATAACCCTCCAATATTTTATGCTGATAAGAAATAGAATAAGTGGATAAGAAAAATGGACTTACACCTAAGGGTTTAATCTTGAAATGAATTAAGACCAAATTTTTAAAGTCAATTTCAGCTCTGCAGCAGGCTTCCCCTCAATGTCTTCAAAGTTAGAAAAAAACAAAAATATCTCATCACATTTGAACTTTCAGGTTTAACAGAGTACATGAGAGATGTTCCGATGTTCTTTCTAGGTTATACTTCATGTGCTAGTCTATATAAATGCAGATTTCTTACTCTCCTTGTAAAAGTCTTAAGAGTTTTGTTGTAGGAAAGCCTCGCATAAATTAAACTTTAAATTTCATTCCGTAGGAAAGTTATGATATGGTGATGTCACGTTTTTGGCAGACTCATCTGCACGATGGACTGTGCCTTCATATTGCAAATGCCTTGGAAGATTTTATGTTACTTTAAATTCCGGGATAGTGGTGGAATCAGGATAGGGCCGTTGTAACTTTAATAAACAAAGGGAGCATGAGTAATACATGAAAAGGATAATAGAATTTTAATTCAGCTCACTAAGCTAGAAACTTCTGCTTGCTTTTCCATCCTCGAGATCTCGCTCTTTTTAATCATCTTTTTAGAAAAACCATTCAGAGAGAAAGATTTTCAAAGCTACTTTTTGAGATTGCCGTTGTGGTTGGACAGATTTTATGAAATTCACTAGTGAAATGATGTCATTTGCACCAATGAAAAACGTATCAGTCAGAGAGTTCTGTTGAGGTGCCATTGACCTGGATGCCAATAATGCATTAATTTCCATCAGGAAGACAGCAATGTGTGGCAATTGGGCAGCAGATAGGATTTAGCTATTTTTCATTAGCGCTTGGACGTTGATAAAGGGGAATGGAAAAGAGCTGCTTGACCTTTCAGTGCTTAAATTATTAAAGAGCAAATAGATCTGAGGTCTGGATGCTTGCAAATCTAATTTCTCTTGTGGAGCAAGGAAGAAAAGACATTTTGGGTCTGAAATTGCTCTAGTCAACTTAGTTCTTCCTTTAATATATCTGAAGATGAGTAGATGGTAGCCATTTAAAAAGTAATATATCTGGAGTGGAGTGGAGTGTATAACATACCAGCTGGCTAAAATGGGGGCCCATTAAATGATCATTTAATTCTCAAATTTTCATCTAATCCTCACAAAATTCCTGCTTGGAAAAATTAATTTCTTTCACCCATATCCACATAGATTGTATTTAAATCACAAAACGAAATTTTCTTTCATTAGAGAATGTCAAATATTGTATTGTTAAGTCAGAGTAGGGCAGTGCCTGGTGCACAGTAGGTGCTCAGAAGCATTTCTTGAGTTAGAAAACGAGTAAATATACACACAAGACAGCACACATTCTAACAAAGTTGGGGAAAAGATGGATGGGAAGTGAGAGATGAAGGTGTGAGAAGGGGTAGAAAAACAGGCAACTTTTGATTCTCTCAGGGCTCATTATTTAATCGTGGGTTATCTTGCATAAACTTACAGTCCAACCAGCATCTTCTCATCGTGAAACCTGTTTCTTGATCATTTCTTCTTCTCTTTGCTCTTGGGTAATTAAGAAACGATTTCAAAATTAACTTAGTATTAAGTTTTAATAAAGTGGAGCATATTTGCGATTACCAGTGTATTTCTTCCCTACCACTATGTATAATGTATATAAAATAGAAATTACTTGTGGATTATATTATGCTTTCAAAAATATGTACCTCATGGCCCACTTCATTCTAAGTGTGCTGAGACAGAGATGACTAAATCATAGGCATCTTCCTTCAGGAACTTGTGAGGTTTTTTAAAATACTGATAAATAGACACAAATGATTAGTAGTCTTTACAAGAAACATATTTTTGTGAGTGTGGAGCATAGCAGAGCAAGACTACATCAAAATGGGGAAGCAGATCATAAGCCCCTGAGAGAAAGTTCATGAGAGGGTCTCAGTCTTTTTATGAAGTAGGGTAATGTGTTGAGAGTAGCAGAAGTTTTCTCTGTGTTGGGGAGAACAGCATTTCAGTAACAAACTTCGGTCCAGGCCAGGGTGAAGGAATAGAGCACAAGGTGTTTGTGATGCGAGAATTCAAGATGGTGGCACTTGGACAGCCTGGAAGTGGTTGTGCTAGTCTTTCATCTAGAGGAGCTGGAAATGAAAAATGAATGATTACTGTCCTCAGTGCCATTGGCGACAGAGTTGCTGGTTGGGATCAAGAGCTGGAGAGGACACCAGCCAGGTGTTGGCCTCGCTGCAGATCCAGGGGCGTCCTCCCTGGAATTATTAATGACTCAAAGAGAGATGGGAGAATGAATTGAGGTCAAAGGTGAAATTACCATCTATAGTTCCGTTGATGTGATAAATGAGAAAGAATCTCTACACAATACTCAAAATAAATTGATTCTGGGATGTAAGTTGGGACCAGGTTGTGTGTCAGTTGTGTCTGCATAAGCAGAGGAAGATGCCCATGGAGCCCCTTAACCAGGACTTAACCAGGGCTTAACCAGCCCCTTAACCAGGCCCCTTAACAGGTGGTGCTAGTACTGCCTTGTCTGATGGTCATGAGACCACATCTGCTTCCTCATCACCTGTAAGCCCCAGATGGAATGGGCATTTTACCTCTGAACCCCAGTTTTCACATCAGTAAAATAGGAAAATAAAGCCAACCTATGCAAGACTCCCGGCCTAGCACTTCCTATATGGAATAATTTCTGCAAATTTTTTTCTTCACATGTATCTTCACATTTCCACTTTGTGTAGTGTATAGGTTTTCCAGAGTTGTTTTTAAAGTGAAATTTTGAGGGGCACCTGGGTGGCTCAGTTAAGTGCCTGACTCTCGGTTTCAGCTCAGGTCGTCTCTCAGGGTCATGAGATCAAGCCACATGTCTGGCTCCACGCTCACCTGGGAGCCTGCTTGAAGATTCTCTCCCTCTGCCCCTCCCCCACTCATGCTTGCTGTCTCTCTCAAATAAATAAATTTTTAGAAAAAGTGAAATTTTGAAAACCATGTCTTATAGCAAATAACTTGGAAAAAACTGACTGATAGAAGGAAACCAGTATTAAATATTATTTTAGTTAATGGAGAATCCCTTTGCAAAGCAATTAATTATTCCTTTGATTTATCCATTTTTTTAAGAATAGGTTTTATATGCTGAACAAAATTCTGAATAAAAATATAAAATGCACCATAGAGATCCATCTAATTCTCTTATATCATTGGGAAAAAAATAGGACCCAAAGGAATTAATTTAAAAACCCAGTTGTGGGACGCCTGGGTGGCTCAGTGGGTTAAGTATCCAGCTCTTGGTTTTGGCTCAAATCATGATCTCATGGTCATGAGACTAAGCCCTGCTTTGGGCTCTCTGCTCAGGGGGGAGTCTGCTTGAGATTTTTTCTCTCTCTCTTTCAAATAAATAAATAAAATCTAAATCCCCAGTTATTAGCAGAACTAGGATTAGAGCTTAGATCAATGCACATGCCACTCTGCCCCACCCCTACAAAAGTCATTTCAAGAGAACAGTCACATTTTCTCAGTGCTGTTTGTATTTAGTGGCGTAGGTTAAACTTCTTCATGAATCAGCTGTTGTTTCTGGTGTTCTGTCTTTTTTAAGATTTTATTTTTATTTATTTGAGAGACAGTGAGAGAGAGAGAGAGAGCATAAGCAGGGAGAGTGGCAGAGGGAGAAGTAGACCCCCTCCTGAGCAGGGAACCCCGATGTGGGGCCCGATCCCAGGACCCTGGGATCATGACCTGAGCCGAAGGCAGATGTATAACCGACTGAGACCTCCAGGTGCCCCATGTTGTGCTGTCTTTTACTTTGACCTTGACCTCTTACTCTTGCATTCTATGACCTGACCTTCTGTTTCATATTTGCTGCATATCCAGCTACTCCAAAACTCAGCCGTTGAAAAGAACATTTCTGTTTTGCCATGATTTTGTGGACCAGCAAAGCTTTGTGCAGTTCCTGCTTGGGGTCTCGGGGCTGCCATCATCTGACGCTCAGCTATGTGGCCTCCCATGGTGGTCCACACACATGGCTCTCAGTGATGGCTGGGGGCTCTTCGGGACTGCAGAGCAGAATGCCTGCATGTGGCCTCTCCAGTGTGGCAGGTTCAGGGGGATTGGACCATACACATGGTGGCTGGCTTTTTTTTTCCAGAAAATGAAGCCTGGCTGAAGCCTGCGGAACTAGGCTGAAGATGCATGGCTTCCTCTAACCAAAGCCTTGAGAGTTACCCATTGTCCCACTGTTACATTCTGTTGGTTGTATGTTGTCATTAAGGTTGGCTAACCCCATTCTTGACGGCATAAGTGTCAGAATTTGCAGATATATTTTAAAATAAACACATCTAACCATATATTTAGGAAGTCGGAGAGAAGGGGGCAAGAAATTAAAGTCCACTATACCTCCGTATGTGTTCCTTGTCCTCCATAGAGGATGATTCTTCCTAAATACAACCTTTCGTGTCAGATCCATTATGCAGTGAAAATTCTACCAGGTTTGGTGGAGTGTCTTACATAACCAATAGAAAGTCTCTGATGTTAGGAGGTTAGGGAGTATTTCTGGTTTTTATTTAAGTTTACATCACGCTCAGAATATTCTTTATCGTTGTACGGTAATCCTGCTGCACTACCTGTCTACTGAGCAGTCATCCTGATGTTCTGCAACAGCTGATTTTTATTTGGACAGAATTACAAACTGAACCGCAGCTGCTGTGTCGCATTCCTGTAACGGAATGTGCTAAGTAGTCGTACTCCCGGAAATAGGTGATTTCACTGAGGGCACGTTCAGAGTTCACAAGGGCAAGACCCAAAGAGGGTCCTCTCTAGGCCCTGCCCAGGCAGGTGGGGGTGTACGACACCTCCCTCCTGCTCCTCTTGGGCATTGACGAGGACCCTGTGAAGCACTCTAGGATTGCAGCATTGTTCCAGGGAGTCACGGTGCTTTTCTGAGACCGTGAGAACAAGATACATTTCCTTGCCAGAATCCGTCTATCCTGATTCCGTTCTTGAAAGCTGCTGTCAAGTGTTAGTTTTGCTCAGTATCAGAAACTATTTTTTTCCCACCAAAACTGCACAAATGTCCATCATTCTGGTAAAATATATATCTTAATAGAGCTATCCATCCCCTCAACATTTTTCCCATTCTTCTATAGCTACTTTGAAATTCAGACGTTGGAAGGGGGCAGGGGGCTGGGTGCTGGGACTCCTATCTCAGAGCATGCTCATCCCCATCTTTCTATGTAAGTCAAGTACCCCGGTTCACGTACTCTTTAGGAACTGCTTGTAACTCCAAGGCCTTGGCTTTTAAAATTCCAATCTCTTCTCTGCTCTCCTTGTGTCATCTCTTTCCATTGATCTGATATGGTGAAGGGCAAAAAAAATATAAGAAAATATGAGAAGTTAAACCTTACTTAAACATGAATTGTTACATATTGTGTTTGTGACTTGTTAAAACTTCCCGTGCATTCATACAGATGTCATTGAAGAATAATACATTGCCTACTTTTAAAAATAAACTTACAGTTAATATAACTTCGCTTATTAGGTAAATTGAGTTAATTTTCTATAAATTTGTCTTCAGTTACACGTGAGAAAAACATTAGTTTAGTGTTTGGCTCACGTTAACCGCAGAGATCGTTATATAATTCTTTTTTTAATTTTCGTGAACTTTGTTTCCCTCAATACATTGTATTATTGGGGGTGAGCGAGTTCTATGGGAGAATATTAAGCCCCTTCCCTCTCTTGCATTGAGCAAGAGTATCCATTATGTACTAAGCCCTTATTATTGACTACATCCAGTGCATTCTTTATTTTGGATATCCTGTGGGCCCCATGCAATTGAAGGCAAAGGGAATCAGCTCAATTATCATAAAATATCACTAAAAATACTCCTTTTTCCCCCTAGTGTCTATCAAGTAGTTGTTGAGGAAGAACGTCCTCGAAGAACTAAAAAGACGACAGAAATCTTAAAGTGCTACCCCGTGCCAATTCACTTCCAGAATGCGTCAATACTGAACTCACAGTACTACTTTGCTGCAGAATTCCCAGCAAACAGTCTCCAAGCTGCTCAGCCTTTCACTATTGGTGATAATAAGACATACAATGGATACTGGAACACTCCCCTTCTCCCCCATAAAAGCTACAGAATTTATTTCCAAGCCGCTAGTAGAGCCAATGGGGTAAGTTTTACAGATGGTTATTTACTTAGGCTATTTAGAGTTATTAATGTGAACATAGATTAAAGAAGATAGTAGTAAGAAAAAAGGCATGCTTTTGTGTGTTTTTATTTGGAACAAACGTGGGTTTTCTTTCACTTTCTAAACTTATTTTCACCTAGAGAAATTTATGGAAAGAAATGAATCTATTTGTATTTGTTTTGGTAGGAAGAATGTATTGTCAACATGGTGGTTTTTATTTTCAGTTTTTACTTGTTACCAAAAGTTGGCTAGCAATTCTGCTTAGCTTCCTATTTTACAGGAAAATAGTATAGCTACAACACATACATTCAGCTCATTTAAAATTTTGTGAGATACACAACATCTGTCTTTTCAGCATATTCTGTCCCATTTCTTTGGTTTCACAAGAGTTTATGCTTCCTATAGCTGTGACTAAATTAGGTGTCTTTTTTTTTTTCTAAGAGAAAACAGCTTTAGAAAGATAAGATGAAAACAAAATAAAAATTATAGAGTCATTTCTGAATTTTTTCCCCTTTTCTGTTCAGGCCAACCCAGAACTCTGGTAAGATATTAAAGTCTCCTTAGAAAGAAGCAAGAGTTTTCCAGATAGCCACCTTCCTTAACAGCATGGGTCTAAGGATCATCATTGACTTGACTTTTGCCAGTGAAAAGGGGGGAAATCTAGGACCCTGCACAGAGAGCTAGCTGGGATCTGGAGAAGCCAGGGCCGCTAGGCAGAGAGATTTTGGGGGTATCTCCTCAGTCATCATCCGCTCCAGAAATGCCCACGGCTGCCAGCTCTGGAGCTAGAAAATGTATCTGAGCGTGGTGCAAGGAGTAATCATCTTGTGAACATGTATTTGAGCGGAGTTCCAGAAGTTATCATTGTGTGATTAATACCGCCCTCGGAACAATGAGATCTTTCCTTATTGGCATTTAAATAGAACGACAGATACTTTTATTTGTTTTACATAAAACATGAATAGTGATTTTTTTCCCCTCTTTATTTGACACAGGAAACCAAAATAGACTGTGTCCGTGTGGCCACAAAAGGTAGGTTGAAATCGTGGGATGCTCTCCCAGTTCCTGTCCTTTAAAAATTTAGATGGTATTTCAGAACTTCTTGGAATGTTAACTTCATTGAAAAAAGTGTGTGTATGTGTGGGTGGGTGTATTAGAGTCTTAGCGGTTAACATTGACTCACTATTTTGTGTAGATGCTTCTTAAAAAATAAGGAATCATATTATTGTGTTCCAAGTAGTTTTCAATGGTTAGCCTTTTCAAAATTTTTTAAAAATAAAAGTAATGTGTATGTGATCTTAGTACAGGTTTTTTAAACCATAGGAGGACCATAACTAATGAATCTTCATATGCAAAGTAGTAAAATATTGCCTGCTGTTTTGAAGCAATACCTAGGGGTAAGAGCTCTCCCGAGTGGAGAGCATGACCTTTTTTTCACTGACGACGGGTCTATTGAACCCAGTAACTGCGTGATGTTAGTGGAACTTCTGTTTCCCAGACCTGGTTAAAATTCTGAGAAAATGTGATCAAGAACCAGTTGTAGATGTGACTGGGGCAAACTACCATAAGCTCACCACACATCACCTCCTAAAAAGGGTACAGTTGTGTGTGGCCACGAGCTGTAACGTCATCCTCCCAACCTTGCAGCGTGGTTTTAACCAGCATATGGGAAGTGTATGAGCAAAGTAAAGTCCTGCATTAAAATGAGGCATTATAAATTAACACTTGTGGTTGAACATGCCCTTTCAGACCATCCGAGTGACCCTGAGCACGATGAAGTTCTGTGTGGTGTAATTGAGAAATGACGGCTTGAAGGCACCATTGCGTCTGGGGCACTAGGTGTAATCGGGCCATAGGCAGTCAGTTGAGTTCTGTTGGATAAAAACATCTTGTTTTTGTTGTCTCCCTGTCAGGGAGCATAGTTTGGTATGTCATGGACATCCATCTGCATTTTCAAGCTTCTCATTGAATTCTTATTTCATGAAAATATATGACCTTTTTATTGGGTTAGCACGACAAATATTTCTTAGTTTCATGGTATGTGCCAAGCACTGTGACAGGTACTCACGTCATTTGTATTTTGTTGGTCCTCGTGGGCTCATAGTTCTGTTTCTAACAATCTATTTATATTGATTTTGAAACACTCAGTTTTTTATATCACATTGTACCTGATTAAGAGCCTTTATTTTTAGGAATAAATTAATAATAAATGAAATTACAGTTAGTGGCTGTACTTTATAAACTGCAATATGCTCTTCGCTATTAATTATTATAGTATTATGAAGCCCTTGAATGAGGTAGTGATGTCCTGAGACCTCCAGACCACCACCCATGCTCCAGTTGCTGGACTAACTTCTCCTTCCCCTTGGGGTCTGAAAGAGTAAATCCAGTTCCACAGTGCCTAATTTATAATGCCTTCCATTGAACATCACAGCTGAAAGATTTGAAAGCCCTTTCATACATGCGTTATCTAGTCCTTCAACATTACTGTGAGAAAGGAGGCAGGTATTGATATTTTTATTTTTTAAATGAAGAAAATGTGTATTTTTAGAGATGACTTGACTGACCAAGATCCCTCAGCTGATAATCTGTGGGTCAAGGCTTAATTCCAAGCTCTTGGACTCCGATCCAGTGTTTCACTATGTTTCACGGCTCTTCGCCCAGCAGAACCTCTAATATATCCAATTATAGTACTGCATTGTGTAAGTGTCTGCTCTTCCCCTTTATTAAAATTGAGGCCCTGCCCAGTTTACTCTGAAAGCAGTGAAATATCTGTCGTCATGCTCGGCTACATAGCTAAATAATCATATAAGTAACACGCTTGTAGATACGGAAACCTGACGTTGGCCGTTTTCACAATAGATTGAATTAGAGGGTGGTTTGGATCATTTTCTTCCATCAGCTAGATTTAATCAATATTGTGATTTGTTTTTCAATTCACCCAAGGATGATTAGGCAGTCAGATGACCTGATTGACTAAATATTCCCCACTCATATTTTCGGAGTTGTTTGCAAACATTTATATAGCAACAAACTCTATCCAAAACAACTCTTTTGGGGAAAGAAGGGAACGGATGTTAATAGTCATTACGTAAGATTGTCATGTCTATTCATGAAAGCGTAATGCAGGAGGACACCTCGGGAGAGCATCTCCTTGCAGGTGAAACTGCACTGTCCCGTACTGTTTTATTTGAGTATGTTCTACACTACAGATTCAGTGAGCTTCTTTACGGCACAGTCTAAAGTTTCACCCCCGCTACAGTCAGATCATTTTTCTTTATTCATGCTCAAAATTCTTTCAGCAGCGCAGGAAGCCATTCCATCTTGACTACTTAGTCAACACAGAGAAATAGGCAGTTCTAATAACTCTGTTGGTACCCTGCAGTAAAGATGCTTGAAATTTAAAAGACCTCAAACTTTCTGTGTTTTTGCCACACACGGCTGACAGTGTGGTGGATTCATTGAATTTCCAGGCACTAAACCACTTTCCTAAGCAGCATTTTGAACTTACAAAGATGTCGATGTTCTCATGAAACAACTGTTGACAAGTATCTTTATAGAGAAAGTATGGAGGTGGATTTGTTTTCACAGGAAGCTAGTTTGTAATTTCAAGTATGGGTATGTCTCTTAAAGATATATTTCATACTTTTTATACATTTAATGTTGTGATTATTTTAATCATATTCCACAGGTATATTTTGACACTAATCATCTCAAATATAAAGCCTCATAAAAATTAGATATGGGAAAAAGCCCTAAGGTGTGTTCTTACCTATCACCGTATGTGTGGGGGATTGCCTGTATATCCTCGTACCCTTTAATTTTTATATCCAGATTCCTCATAGGTGTATGTGACTGTGTTTTTGTTGTTGGCTATAGGCAGACTCATCACAGAATATTCTATCTCTTGAGTTAAAAGAGAAAGACACCATACAATAATAGAATATACATGATGTTTAGATGTCACCCTCGATCCGTATGGTGGAGTTAATAGAGTAGCTTTTAGCTATTCTTAGATTCTCTTCGTTTTATTTTGATTTTTAATCACATTCACATTTTTATAGTTGGATTCTTTTCAAGACCACTTTGGTCCAACTGTGTCTTAGCAGTTAGCGTATGTGTTTTCTTTGACTTTCGCATACCTTGTAGCTGCCTCGTGGTCAGTGGTAGGGTTGAAACTCTTTATGCCAGTTCTGGATGGCTTTGTTGATCATCAATTCTAAATGGACAGGATACACTTAAAAATCAAAATCTGTCTTGTAGGTAAATTAGACTTCTCATATTAAATGAGGTGTATCCATTCTAATTGATATAATAATTTAAACTATATACTAGCATCAATCTTCCATAAAATAATATTTTCCATAACATGTTGCCAGCTGTCTTTCTCCTTGACAGTATAGCCGTTTGGGGGCTTTCTTGCTTTACACTTATTTTAAGATGCATGTGAACACCTACTAAATGTTAGGCGTAGTATAATATATGAGACTTCCTAGTATGTAAATATATCACTTTTAAATGTTTAAGGATTTTGAGTTCATAAAAGTTTTGGGTGTTTTTTGTTTGTGTCTTTGTTTTTAGTGTATGGGGGCTAGAGGCAAATGTGTGCTTATTCCTTTCTTTGCTATGATTTGGCTAACAGCAGTGTAACTAGAACTTTAAACAAAAACTTCATGAGAGCACATGCTAAATTCTTTCCAAAAGCATTATAGGACTCAGACTATAAGTCTTAAACAAAAAGAAAACAAACCATTATTCTAGTGTCATATTTTAAGGTGAATTTTTTGTGCAAAAAAATGCTTCACTGTTTTTAAGCTAGGTATTTTATTTAACTTAACGTTTGTACTGCAACGTGCATATGCTTTGCTGGAAGACCTTCAGAAAACTTTGAAGGATTTCCATTGTCCTGATACAGTTTCTAACTAGATTCAGAAATTTGAATGTTTCTTTTTTTAATCACTAGGCTCTTTGAAAAGAAGTTTCTCTAGACCGTTTTCCTATTCACTGTTTTGTTCAAAGAAATACCATAGTTTCTAGGCCACAATGCTACAGAATGAAAACACACCTATAAAAGAGCTGAAAAGAATGTTGACATGCAAAGCTAATTAAGATTCCTTTTAATTATTCATATTCAATACAGGAGAAAACAAATTATATAGTAAGACCACTCATCTATGCTAATCTGCTATCATTTAGCTGTGGATTTGGAAATAGAAATATAGATATGATCTACATTTGTCATTCAGCATTTTGTAGAGAAAGTATTTTCTTCGAGTGATCTGAAATAGTCTTCCCAATGAATGTCATGAGTACATCCAGGCCCCTGAGAAGTTACTAAGGAAAAGAAAACCTGTTTAACTTTGTCCAACCCTACGTTTCCCAAATTATTTGATCCAAACTCATTTTCCAAGGAACACAAAAGTCATGTAAAAGAGGTTGGTAAATACGGGTTCCTCACATTCCAGAAGACCCCACCACATGCAACTGAAATGGGACTTTGGAAGCCTGATCCACTTTTTGCTTTTCCATTCATACCTTTGGACCTAAAAGAGATCCTAAATTTATCAGCTACTATCAGATACTGTCTTCAAAGCAGAGGATTGGGATTTTCGACTTTACCTTACCGAATTTAGCAGTATTCTGTTTTATAATGCATTTTTATTGGTATTTTAAGACAGGGGGCAGCAAATTTTTAGGCAAAGGGCAGATGGTAAATATGTTAGGCTCTGTGGGCCATATGGTCTCTGTCACAACTACTCAGCTCTCCCGTTGCTGTGCAAGAGCAACCATGGGTGGTGTGTAAGCAATTACGTCTGACTGTGTTCCAGTAAGACTTTATTTGCAGGCCGTGGGCCGGCTGACTCCTCTTTTAAGGTAATTTGTAACAGAATCAAGTTTTTTCCCTGGTAACTAAAAATAATAGTCACAAATGAACGCTTTAGAAGGCAGAACATGGAGATCATATAAAAATCCCTCATGGTATCATAATGTACCTTTTCCACTGGGGTTTTGAGCCTCCGATTGCAATTTGCCTTTCCTTTAGTTGTGAATACACGGCTGCCCAACATAGCCATTTTCAAGTAACTTTTTGTTCATATTGTTTATCTTTTTCAGTGTTGGGTAGATGCTCTGTTTTCGATAAGACAATATAATTGTTCTCGAAAGCAGAGTAGGTCACATTTTCTCGTAAGTAATAGAAAACCACACAAGAATTTTGGTTGAACAATAGTCTATGACCAAACAAATGTTATATGTTTACACTTGGTACCAATTTTGTAACAAGTCTTAGAAATCACATTTTACTGTTTACAGTTGATTATATCAGTATGCAAAATTGCATACTATATCCTATCAAGAAAATTATCTCTGTAGTACCTCGGGAGGCCTCCATCTTCTGACCCAACTGGTAGTTTATTCATCTCACTTAGCAAGACTAGAAAGTTTTCATTAACAATGTGCGAAAGACAATTATCCCACTTTTGAACCCAGTCGCTACAGTTGTCTAGTTATAAGGAGCAGCACCGTTTGAATGATGCAGAGGGATATTTCAAAATATTATGCAGCACCAGTTTTGGGTTTAATTGTCTGCAGATGGTAGATGATCTATTTTCCTTACTCGCTGCCACATTTCTAATAGCACCCAGGCTGTTCCGTGTAAATTAGTAATCTTTCATGTAAGCCTGTCCTTAATTTTCCAATATTTTTTCTTTGCATCATTTTCCAGCTGTATCATGTTAGAACTAACGTTTTAATTTTCTACCACCCTCCCCCAATATCTGTGTGTCATAAATGTTAACCATTTAAACACGACTGCTGAGCTGTGCAGGCAAACCAAGAAACCTGACTGGTCCGCTTCAAGAATCTTAATCTTGTCTTGGGTCACATGTGGACCATGACAACGAGAGCAAAGGCGATTACTCAGTTTCCTTTCTTTAACCTATGCTTTGAGATGCATTTTGTTCAGTCCTTTAATATGACAAAATAAGGTTCCTAAATGGAAATGTTCTACACGAAATTTAGTTATCAGAGAAATTTCACTACCTAAAAAATGTTTTTAGTGAAAGAAGATAATATGCTCCACAAAGGTGATTTTAGCAAGAAGAGAAAATATTGTGACTTCAGCAGCAGAATTTTAAGTAATCTAATAAATTTTAAAAGCCTACAGTTGGGATCATCAGCATTAGCAACGAATCATTTAGACACCATGCTCAACAGCAGTTAGAAACACTATTCAGTCTAGAGCCTTATTTAGGACTTATATTTTGTTTTTACTTTTTTCCCCCCTTTGGTTGATCTACCCAAAATCTCAGCCAAAGCTCGCAACTGTGTCATAGTTAGAAATCTAACTGCCTGACGAAAGCCTGTTTAAGGGAAAAGAATTCTGAAAATTCAACACTTTGCTATGTTTTTTTTTCCTTTTTTCTTTTCTTCTCTTTTTGTTGTTGTTGGAACAAAGTTGAGACGATGTGATATACTGATCGAGATTCTCCTTGCTAGCCTAGCTTCAGTCTGGCTTTTTCTTCCCTCATGCATGCTGACCTGGGAATCTTCCTTTGCCATAGCTGCGATAATCGTGACTCAGCTTACAACACCTTACATTCGCATCGCCCCTGCCGCAGGCGACGACCAACTGACAGGTCAGACGTTCAAGTATAGATGAGTCATCTTGCCCATTTCCTGCTCATTTTTCTCAGCTCTGTTTCCCCTCTACATTTCCTCCTTTGCTTAAGGCTTGTTTACAATGTCTCAGACTCTTGGTACAGACCTGTGCCCGCATTAAATTAAGTGATGTGCTTGGCCTCTTCTGTGTGCGCATTTATACCCATGCATTAAGCACAATGCCACTGCATGTTTTCATTGTGTGTTTGTCTGTTGGTGTGTTCCCTTCGAGCCTGATGTTAAACAGAATGAAATTTGCTGGATTTGCAGTAGCAATGCCATCAAACAGGATTTCAATCAAAATACAGAAAGGTGGATGCCCAGTTATGCAAATTAACCTAAAAAGGCTTTGCAACATGAGGGTGAGCGAGGTTTACTTTTCACCTTGTAGGGTCTAGTTTGCACGCACATTTAGCAATGCACAGTCTTAAAATGAAGCCACTCAAAGCTGTTTGGGGTGACACTGTTCAAACAGCTTCTCGTGTACATACAACTGGAGCGGAGCTGATTGCATTCCTTCTAGAGCCTTGTTTCAAAGCAAAGTGTTTATATAAAGCAGTGGCACATCTGCAAGTCAAATGCATTGAATAATTTAGGGAAGTTTTTAAAAAATTGAATGGCTTAGTCATGGAGTTGAACTGTGTGCTTCTTTGTAGAAGGAGAAGCACAGAGAAAGAGAACTTAGCTAAGAGAAATTAGCTTGTCCATTCGTACTGTCTCTAAAGGTGTATGGACATCTGCATAAACTCCTAAGGAAAGAGTCCAGTAAATTACTCCAGATCAAAGGTGAGTGGTCAGAGAACCCCAGAAGACAAAATTTTGCCCTGCAGTAAAAGCAAGCCATTGTCAAGATTTCTAACATAATTACATGGGCAGGTTTCAAATTCTGGTCTCAGAGACATCACCGACATTATAGTTTGTGGCAGGTAGGACAGGCGTGACTCAAGCTGAGTAAGAACATTCGGCTGCTTTCCATAGAATTTCCACTCCAGCAATTGTTTTAAGCGTATGAAACAAAGGAATGGTCTCTAACGGTTAAGGAAAAAAGGATAGCTTGGACTCATGGTAAGAATCCATAAATGTTTAAGTTGTTCTGTGAGCTTATTATTTTGGAAAATAAAAGCAGCTGAGACTCAGGAAATGTACAGGCTGAAGTTTTGTAAGGTGAAGAAATGTAGGCTAATTCTGCTTCTTCCTCTCCTGGAATTCCATACATATTTCCAGTCCTCTGTTTCAGGGCCTGAAAGCTATAAAATTATTATTAACAGTTCTGCTTCTGTTGCTTCCAAGTTTCTTTTTAAGCACATTTCTTTTAATGATTGAAGTCCTACTTGTTACAAACTCTTTCCTATCCTGAACTTCTGAAGTTCTCTTCCCAACAATAGAAGTACTTACGGGATAGTGTCTTTCTTAGCATAAGCCCTCCGCTCTGAAACCTTCATATGTAAGGACTGGCGCATGGCCCATGGTCAGGTTAGGGGACCGGCTCAAAGGTGACCTGAGATCCTTGAGCAAGTCTGACCCCCAGCTGCGTCTGAGCTGGCACCATTGTTGTCAGCAAGCCATTAAAAATGGGTTGGCCCCACTATCCTAAAAGAAGTGCCATGGGAAATATGGTTAAAGACCCCCCCCTTTGCAAGCTTTGTCTCATCTACTCCTTCTCTATTAAGCATGCTGTTTACTAGGCATGAAGTAAGTGAAACTTCTGAACATAGCTTCTCTCTAAATCTTGCATAATTAAGAAGATACCTCATAAATCAGCCCCCTTCACAATGCTTTCAGATCCAGCGTATCTTGTTATTTGGGAACTAGTCTGTGAAGGACACATACGTTGCTAGAGTGTATGGCTACCATTCTTTTAAGGGCTGCAGGAGATCGCCATCATTTACTTGGGTTTATTAGAGATTAAAATGATGGAGTATTAGAATAAGGCTCAAAAACCAGTAGAAAACGACTCCTGACCAGTATTTACTGCTAGTTTTAATGATGGTTAATCTAACCCAGATAAATTCAAAATCAAGTAATATTTCTTTTGCATTTTCCATTTGCATCAGCCATCAACTTTGATAGCAGTAACACTGTCTTTTTTAATAGATTTATTCATGAGTCATACTGCAAGCTTGAGACTTACTGCATTCAGTCACTGATCTGACATTTATTGAGCACCCTGTGTGTGCCAGGTAGAGATCTGCTACCTCTTCTAAAGAGCTTTGCTCTGTATGGTTGCCCAGGCTCTCGGCATGAGCCGTTTTGCATCGGTCACATCAAAACTGACGTACACACATGCTCTTAGGAATGAAAACTTACTGTCATGCTCGTCATTTAGCAGTGAGGAGGGGACAACAGTTTTGTAACTAATGGGCAAAAAGACATGGATTTCCAAACCTTTCTCGTCGTGCAGAGCAGCTTAGGAAATGGTCACTGGGACAGCTCTGAGCACTGCACATCTGTGACCCATTGAGCAGTTGTGGTCTTGTTTATTAGATCAATATGGTCCCTTCCAGAAGCCAACAGGAGACGCATGAGGGATACATTCTGAAGTGCCCTCCTCAGTGCTTTGTTCATTTTGTTGTATCTGTGCTGACATCATACTCCTACCAGTTACTCAAGGCTGTACTTAGACTAGGAAACTTGAGCGAGATGGTCCTCTGCAGCGCCGTTCCTTTGCCCCAGAACTCGGCACATGCGGCTTGGGTTTTCCTTGGCATGGGTGGGACCTCACTCACTCATCTAACACCAGAGAACGCAAGCGCCCTGGTGACCCAATGTCCGCACCAGGACTGTGCTGGACACAGGAAGATGCTCCTAAACATTAACTGACCTGAGTCACTGAGCAGAGGCCGGTCAGCCCGCAGAGTGCTGGTGTACTGGACGCGCGGGCCTGTCATCGCACTGGGGAGTGTTTCTTGAAATGTGTTGTGTTCAGTCAACAGTGAGAATACATCATTATCCAACACACACATATACCTACACATTAGTTTAACTGAAGCAAAGGCATTAGAGACCATACTGCCAAGGCTACTCATGCAGTCTGGTGTGTTCTATTCTGTTCCATCTTATTCTAGTTCTTTTTTTTTTAAATTCTAGTCACTACCTTCTAAACTGATTTCATTTCCCACTCTTGGGTTGTAACCCACAGATTTTAAAATGCTTTACTCAACCACTGGATTTAGGAGATTATAAGAGGAAACAGAATATATAACTGGAATAAAGGTCCTATCTACCTCAAAACCACTCTAAAGAGTGCATACAGAGAAAGTTCTAGAAACTAGAAGTGCTTCTGGTTTCTACTTTGTTCCCTTTATTATGTGATTAATTGTCTGCAATATAGTACTGCTTTGGGAAGAAAATTAAAAGCCGTACACACTAGGAATTTCTAAGATTTTTTAGTTAATTTTATAAATATCTCTAGGCTGTTTATTTTATATTAAGATATTTCTGTTTATGATTTAATAACCCAGCCAACTCTGAAATGCAGTGGAGAATGTTTTCCTTAAACAAATTTTTTATCATCCACTTCAGTTAACCCATACATCTAATATGATAAGATCTGTATCTTAGAATATTTATAAACAAAGTGACTTCTGGGATTCAAGTACAGATCAGATATATCAGAGCATGTAGAATTACTTGCTAGATATAATTAGTACTGAAAAAAAAAAAAGAGAGAGAGCGAGAACTAGCCAAAGATTATTCCTACACAGTTTCAAGTTTTGAAAAATATACATGTAGCATATGTCTGTATTGTCAAAGATAAACACAGCTGGACATTAAAGCTGTAAAAACAGATTTTATTCAGTAACTAGTGACTGTAGGCGATAGAGGTGGGCTCCATTTTGATTTGTGCAGAGGGGACTGGCGTCTTAAAGGGAAAATGAGAGGGTAGGGAGGATGTGAGCAGGGCTCAGTAGTCAGGGCAGTGAAAAATTACAACAATCAGGAAGGGTGTGTTGGTCCACGAGATACCTATCTGGTTCGCTAACTGGCATTTTTCCAAGTTGGGCTGCTCCCCCCCAGGGGCTGGGACACAGGGGCCCTGTCTTCACATGTCACTAGAACAAACCGTCAGTTCTTTGGGCAGCTTCGGGTTTTCTCAGGCAGGCATTTTAAGGGGGATTGGGTCACCTAGGGATGCAGCCTTGAACAGTTAGAAACCATCGGTGTTTAAGTCTTTACAGGCCAAGGTTGAGGCCTAGGGGAGGAAGGGCACAGGGGAGCTGGCTGGGAGTTTGGTCCCAGAGAGAATCTTTGCCAATATGTAGGCAAAATGATCAAGAAATAAATCCCAAAGACTTTCTTTTTCTCCTAATGTGGCTCTTAAAGCAAATAGTTTTTATTATTTTTATGTATGTATGTATGTATGTATTTTAGAGAGAGTGTGCACATGGGAGGAGGGGCAGAGGGAAAAGGAGAGACTCTCAAGCCACTCGTCTCGGAGGAGAGCCTGACTCGGGGCTCCATCCTGTGACCCTGAGATCATGACCTGAGCTGAAACTAAGAGTCGGCCTTTTTTTTTTTTTTTAAGAGTCAGGCATTTAACTGACTGAGCCACCCAGGCACCCCTATAGAGGTTGTTTTTTTGTTTTTGTTTTAAATGTAAAATCTAAAACATGGAAGTCACTGAACTAGATCCCACTGAGGAAGTCAAGGCACTGAGTGTACGAGAACCTTCTCTGTTCTGGATGCTATGCTAGAGACTTCCACAGGCATTATTTCACTAAGTCTCACAACAGCCTCCTGAGAGAACATCGTCACACTTTTCAGTTGAGAAAAGGAAGCTCAAAGGAATTAAACACCCCCACAGGTCCCAGAGGACTAAAATGCAGTCAAGTCAGGGAGACAAATAAGATTCCAGGCTTTCTGACTTGAGCCCTGGGCTCCTCTGACCTCAGCGTCTGTTTGAACTTGTCCCTTTGTGCCCTCCGTGCCCTCTGTGCTCTCCTCTGTCCTCTCCTGGACCCCTCAGGCCTCGCTTGCTTCCCACCCGGCCCTGACACCCCATGCAGCCCTTTCAGGTGGGCTTTTATTGACACCTGGACCTTCTGGGCCCCTTGCCCCCTTGCCCTCACCGCACATCATCCTGGTCCCCAGCCTGAGAAACTCCCATCGCCTGCTTGCCTGGCTCCTGTTTTCATACTTCCAGGTGTTGCTTGACAAATGGCAGAACAGGCAGATTAATTCTACTCGAGGTAGGTGCTTTGCCCCTCACCTTGGTGTTTCCCACTGATCAGTGAATGTCCCCTGTATACACAGTGACAGAACACTGCCCTCCACTCCCACCCAGCTGTTCCCTCAGCCCTGAGCCCTGAGATAGCAGGCTCAGGCCTCCCCTTCCATTGCTGTGCCCTCTGTCCTGGGCGGGCTGCCCTTCGCCAGCCGTGGCACGTTTGTCCTTCCTCACAGCCCTGCTGGTCCTAGCCATTGGGTCACAGAGAAGGATACCTTTTCCTTAGGAACAAAAACCATAATTGAGGTTCACCAGAAACAGCCCAGGGAGATTTCTCAGACTCTTTCTGATGAATGGGTCTATAGCAAACATCACATTTACGTATACCCTGAAGCCCTAACACCGTCTTTCCAGAACATGTGTTTCTCCTGTTATCTTTACAAAGAATGAAGAAGAGTGCTAGATCCTTTATGTCTCAGCTCATGAATTTTGAGCCCTAGGCCAGGGCTGCCACTAGGCAGGGAACCCAAATTAGGATCTAAATTTGGGGGTGACTGTAGGGGGAGATACATCAGGAAAGGTAGGGATCTCAAATCCTTCATTCCACAGATGTCATTAATCAGTTGCCAGAGACCGTCAGCAGTAGAAACCCTATAAATTGTCTGGTCCAGTGGTTCTCAAACAGTGCTCTGTGGTGTTCCACGGGAAAGCCTCAAGAGCTTCCTCTCACATGGGCCTCTGGGCTGGGCAACAACTTCATGTTAGAACAGTTATGGGTTAGCATGGCAGGTGGAAACATGGGCTCCAGAGCTAAATCAGTCAAATCTCAGTGGGGTCGCCTACCAGCAGAGTGACCTCGGTCAAGTTACTTTGAATCTCTGTGCCTCAGTTTGCTCATCTGTGAAATGGGAG
The DNA here is from genome assembly GCF_024610735.1 of Ursus americanus. Classification (NCBI taxonomy): domain Eukaryota; kingdom Metazoa; phylum Chordata; class Mammalia; order Carnivora; family Ursidae; genus Ursus; species Ursus americanus. Next base: position 55,181,216 of record NC_142145.1, read on the forward strand.
TTACAGTTTTACTCACAGGAAAGTTGGCAGGATTAAATGAAAAAGTAAAGTACTTAGTAAACCTTCAGTAAATGTTAGCTATTACTATTTCTCTAACACATTCTTTTCAATTGTGGGAATAATGCAAACCCTTTTATTCCTTCATTGATTCATCGAGTGCATATTTCCTGAGTGCCTGCTATATGTGGTAGACAATGGTGCTAGGCTCTTGGGATATGTCAGCGAACAAACTATAAAATCTCGGATATACCGAACATTTTTACCCTATGTCTATACAGACCTCATCCCCAGCCCCTATAATAGCGGTCTTTCTCTCTACATAAAAATATACAAGTATATCCAGATGTTTTTTCACTACCACTTATGTACTTAACTCTGCCACTTGCATTTTATATTTAATAGGCAATGAATTCTCCTTCAAACCGATACATACCAGTCTAAGACATTCTTCACCAAGTTGAATATTGTTCCTCTGTAGGGACATGTGATGGTCTATTCACACAGTCCCTTGTTAAGGGACATTCAGATTTGCACCAGTTGTTTGTTTGTTTGTTTGTTCCTGCTAACAACAACAGTCACCACCACAAACTGGAATCAGTAACCTTCTGGATATGTTCTTTCCCTTATAACATTTATTTCTTGATGATTCCCAAATGTGGGTCAAAGGGCAAGTTCATTTTTTATGTACGACTGGCCATATTCCTTTCCTTCCAAATTGTAACAGTTCATCCTTCCACCAAGTACTTGCTAAGTGCCCCTTTCTCACAGCTCCACCTGCTCTGATGTTTACCACCTCCTGTTTCCAGTATGGTGCGTGAAGGTGGGGTTCTCCTGACTTTTCCTGAAGCTGGGTATCCTGGCCTGTGTTGATTGGCCAGTTGCATTTCTTCTTCTGCATTTGTTCGTACTGATTCCTGTCAGCCACTCTTCTTTTGACACATTGTGTCATTTGGCATAAGGAAGTTTGCATTTTCAGATAATCAATATGTTCCCATTTTCTTCTATTTCTCCAAGGTTTTTGTTTTGCTTGAGAAGGTCTCCACATCTCTGTGATTATTCAGCCATTCCCCTGAATTTTAGCTCTTGAATCCATCTAGAAATGACCACTGCTATGGTGTGGTGTATTGCCAAGGGAGAAGTCTAGCTTTTTCCAGATAGACAACAGTTAGACCAGCTCTCGTTATTAAATAAACAATTATTTTTTCACAGAACTGAAACACTGTCTTATCATATATTAAGATACATGTATAGAATTTGTTATGGTCCTCTTTGGGTCTTCCTGCGTTATTATCATATTCTTTTATTATGCTGGCTTTTATGATATTTTTTGATATGATAAAACTAGAATTCTCTCCATATTCTTTGTCAAAAATTCCTCCCTACTGATCCCTCCTTGTCTACTTCTCAGTCCTTAATGATGGCCACAGACTTAGATGACTGCCCCGCTCCCCTGAGTAACTCCCTCCCTTCCTCCCTCTGCCTCATTCCACACCCGTTGCCCTAACCTCCCAGTTGTTCTTTGGCCATATCAGCCCTGCTCCCTCCTTCGACCTTTTGCTCCCACTTGCCCCTTGCTTGAGAATATTCTTCCCCAGATATCCACTCGGCTAACCCTCCTACCTCTGGTAGTCCTTGCTCAAACCCACCTTCTCAACAAAGTCGGCCATGAACAATCACCCTTCTTCACACTGCAGCCTTCCATGAGACCTCTCTCTATCCTCTCCGCACAATCTGTCCCCTTACGCTGCTATTTTCTTCTTTTTTATAACACTTCTCACCTTATGTGCTTATTGATGTTTGCTCCTTTCTTTTTCCCCCTCCTAGAATATAAGCCCCTGAGGGCAGGAATCTTCATCTGCTGTTTTGTGATATATCATAGGCACTGTGAGGGTGGCCAAGCGCATACCGGTCAGGTTCCAAAAATGCCACTGAGGTTCCCATTGGAATCTTATCAGATCTACACATTATCATGACTGTGGAAATATGATAAATCTCTCCATCAATTCAAATCTTGTTACAAGACTTGTAATACAGATTTGGAGTTTTCTGCATTAGCTGGCCTTGTCAGGTCTCCCTCTAAAATATATATTCTAGGTTCAATGATGTCTCACCTTCTCGTGGCCACCACACCAGCCTGGACCACCGCACATGCATTTTAACTATTCTCATGGCTCCCTGTTGACTCATTCGACCCATGGCAGCTGGACTGACTTTTGGAAGTTGAAGTCTCGTTCCATCGCTCCTCTTCTTAACGCCCTTGAATAGCTTCTTCCTGCACTAGTATAAATTCCAAATGTCATGTCACAGCAAAGGGGCGCACAGGGTCTGGCCCCTCTCATACTGGCCCTCGCCTTCTATCGTGTCCCATGCTCAGTGCTGATCTCCTTTCTCTTCACAGCACCAAGCTGGATCCTGGACCGGCAGTTTACACTTCCTCTTCCCTCTGACCGACACTCTAACCCTAATCTTCGTATTTCCAGCTCCTTCTCAGAGTTCAGGATTCAGTGTGGAGGTACTTCCCTCCGAGAAGCCTCCCTAGACTACCATGCTAAGCTCAGGGCCTTGTTGGCCCCCGGCCATTGTCCTGCCCATCACTCTGCTTGTTTGTGAGGCTGCTGACGACTGCGTGTCTCCTTCCAGAACGTGGGGGAGGCAGGGCTTCGTCTTTCTGTCTTGTTCCAGTGTAGCGCGTGGGCACCTAGCAGGTGTTCCACATTATTTACCAAATGACTGAACAGTTGACCTTCCTTGTTAAATTTAGTCCTATGTATTTTATAGCTTTCATCATATCATTAGTAAATTTTGAATAAATTTTGATGAGAACAGGAAGCTTTTGAATCTTTTTATTTTGCCTACTTTGGACTGATTTTATGTTAGTCACAAAATTCTTCTTAAAAAATATATATATATATTTGATTCAGTAGACCTTTGCACTGCAAATAAAACAGACCCATGGTTTTCAACCTGTTTTTAAAAAGCACAATATTAATCAGCCATTTATTTTAGCAAGAACCATAAGAAAGGTTTAATTTTAATTTAATTGTTTTAGAGAGTGGCCTGCCCACTCACACCAACATTATCTGGTTCCTCCCACTCCCCAGACTCCATCTGACCACTTCTCTGCCTCCACCTGTCAGACCCAGCCAGTGGATCTTTGGTACTCTTTGGGAATAATAAGCTAGGACAGGCCTAAGTATAGATAGGCAACATTTGCCCTTCTGGGGACCCAAGGTTCTCTATTTGTAAGTGAAGAGGTAACTAAAATCAGATTTTAGCCATACTGAGTGGCTCAGAAGACTGGATACAGCTTGAAGATGGTGTGATTGTTTACTAAATTTGAGCTTAGTCAGTGGTGGGAACAGCAAGTGCAAAGGTCCAGTGGTGGGAAGTAACATGACCAAGAATGAAATATTGTAAAAAAGACCCTCGTGGCTGGAGAGCAGAGAGCAAGAAGGATGTGTGATGAGTGGTCAAGTTGTACAGACAGACAGAGGCCAACTGGGACCTCAGAGGTTATGTTAAGGTCTTTCTTGTTGATCCTACGAGCAATGGGCAGCCATGAGGTATTTTCAGAGGTGGACAGGTTCAAGTTTGCACTGTACACTCTAGCCACACTAGAAACATGGGAGGGCAGATGAAATAGGTCAAAGACTGGAATAAAACTCTAAGCAATGGAAGCTTGTCTGGCAGCTTGAGAAAAGAGAAAAAAGAACAGAGGGAGCGGGTATGAACAGAAGAGCTAAATGCCAGCAAACTGATACAGCCCAAGTTCCGGCCCTGAGGTCTTAATAGTTGGCAATCAGCATGGAAGAGCACATGGTAGGGAATTTAAGGGACAAGTTCAAACATATCAAAGCAACACTCTAAGTACCTTTGAGATGGAATGAAAATTCAACCTCTTGCCTGAGTTATCCACTTCATTTATTTTGAGAGCTATTTACTGGGGTATTCATATGAATCAAAACTGACAAAGAACATAAAGGATAATAAAACTCAGCAATATTGTTTGAATATATGGTCACTCAAATAAAATCTCACCACCATTAGCTGCAGACAGTTCTATGTTGCCCTTTTAAGAGTTCAGTCATTAGACTCATAAAGTGTTGTATTGGAGATTGTTAATTTTGTCGACTACGAAATACATGTAGAAATAGTTTTATCTACTACTACAGGGGCTGTATTTCCTTTATCTTGATACTCCCACAACCTGCCACTCAGTGTTTGGCGCTTGAAAGACACTCAGAGACCAGCTGTAAATTTCTGATGGACTGAATTCATGTGTAAAAGTTAAAAATCCATTAAAGGCATGAACTAATTTCCACACCCCTTTTTCTAAGAAAAATAATGTCTGTGCTACAGACGAGCTCCCAACAATGGCTGCCATTAGGAGGCATGGGACTCAGGGAGGGGAGGGCTGGACCAAGTGTCACATAGCCATCCCGTGGTCAGCCTTTGTTAGCAAATGGGACATGCAGCTCTATTCTGATAGAACTAAGTTAACAACTTTGCCAACCCTGAAATACTTTGCTTTAGGGGGATAGGCTCTGCCCTGCTCCAAACACGTTCACTGTCCATACTTTAGGAGAGAAGTGTTGCTCATTCATCACTTAATGTGAAGAGCTTTTCGTCCCCTTGGGAAGCTCGATGTGTAATTAGCTTTGTGTTAAGAGATACAGAGAATTCAAAAAAGTGCAATGTATACTCTTTGCTCTCAAGGAGCTTACACAAAGGATCTTTGTTAAAACTAACATAAACAAACAAAAACACCTGACATAAACAGTTGACTAAATATTCCACGTCAATAACATTTACTAATATCTGAACTGTTTGTAATAATGCTAAGTGTGTAATGAAATAAGTTAGCATATATTCAGTTGTGCTCCAGAACATGGTATCTGTATGATACCAGAGTCCTTCCCAGTGCCGGGAGCTTTGATTAAATCTTTTGAGAGAATTTTGGGTAAAAACGAAGGGAAGATAATGCCTCTGTTAGGCTTCCATATAAATAAAAATAGCCAAACTCTTCATTTAAGCTAATAATCCATTTATTGGAAACAGTGGCTGAATTTAGAACTACCATTTTCCAATTAATTAGGTATCAATTTTTCAGGTGCATTATCCTATCAGTGTGGGTGACTAGCAGTTCATATGCTGCCCTGTCCTAGGCATTTTTTATTTATTAAACAGTGAAGGGGGGATGTGTATACTATACATCAGTGCTATATATATTTTGGCCACGGAGGCCAATATAGAAAGTTACTGAGGAGAGAATTTGTTTGGAATTTCAGCATCTCTGAGATTATAAGGGTTGCTTGAGGATTCTAAAAATTTCCTTTTCAGCTGCAAAGAATGTAAAGTGAGGGGAAATTTTTATTCTTTCTGCAACACCAGCTGAATGCATTTTAATGGGCTGTAGTGTCACTGGTGATTTATTACCCCTTTTTGTTCTTTTATGTGTTATATTTGTCATTTTGCTATGGCAGTTTCATCTATAAAACAGTATAGTTACAAGAAAATGGTGAGGGGATACAGGACTGCCATGGGAGATTCTGTTGCTTTTTCCTTGTCATTTTGGGGAAGGAAATACTGAGTCAAATGTCAAGCATTTAGTTTCAGAAATAATATATTTTAAAAGATGTATATTGCACCGAAATAGTATTGTTTTCCATTTTTGCTACATAAACTTAAGAATTTCTATGTAACGATTTTCAATATAAGAGAACAACTTCATTTTTCAATATCCTTTTGTGTTTTCCCTTCTATCAGCAGGGTGATAAAGGAAAATAAAACAATGTATTTAACTGTCTTTTATTTGCTTTGGGCATAGACTGTTCAGTCTTGAAAAGCACAAATTGAAATTTTATATTTTAGGAAATCTACCTTTTAATTTCAATATGAATCTGGTGCATTGTACATGTCCAACACGGATGCTGCAAGTAAAGTTTTGAGCTCAAAATAAACCAAGCTTTTGGTAAGAGATTCAATACATTGTGAAGAAAAGAGTACCTACACTCTGAAAAATAGTTTAAGATTTTTGCATGAAAGATTTCATATTGATGAATTGACTATTCTTGCCTTTTTTTCAGGAAAGATAATTTAAATTTTATAGTAAAATTAAATTAATTCATCCTTGATATGAGTAAACATGGAAAAGGCCTGGATATTTTTAAAGTATTTATCAAAATTGAGTGACACTATCTGTTTCTGTAGGTCTTTCTCTTCACCCTTGTGTCCAGCATGGAACCAGACACATAGAAGCTGTTCAACAGCATCTACTTGTTGATAGATACCAATCATGATATTTTGATTTTCATCCCTTGCTTTAGACAGATGTCTCTACAACTTAGAATATAAGGCATCAAGATTAATTCTGACAGCTTTAGGTGTAAGAAATCCATGAATTTTATTCAGAATTTGTAGGCAAAGGGCCATGTTCTGCTGTTGTGCAATTAACTTTTTGGTTGGCCTTGAGCTAGTCTCTTATAATAAGTATCTTTAGAATACTGTAAAATACCAAGTATTTGTGAGAGGGTTTTTTAAAAAATATTTATGGGTGTGATCCAATATACGTAATCAGGATGGAAAGGAGTCAGAAATTCCTTTATCATCTTGACATAGCAGGATGTGGAAGAGGCAGCAGATCAAGAAAATATTGAGATAGATCTAGAATAAATAAATCTCACTTTAAAAGAAAGAATTTTTATTTTAAATGCTTTGCTGACCTTGTAAAAGAATCAGGGGACAGTCAGGATGGGCAAGTGAAAGGGAGAAAAAGCACAGCCTTTCAACAAGGACAGATTTCATTTGCCATCTTGACAATATCAGTCAATGCCAAGATGTGTTCATCAGTGACTCCAGTGGGCTGAGAGGAAGGCCTAAAGTCTTTTAAAAAATGGGCTTCTAAAATTCTAGCATGTTAAAATTCCTCACCCCCCACCCCCCCACACACACCTTTTAGAACTGTCATGGTTGCCAAGGTGAGAGGATCTCGGGTAATATCTGATTCCTTCTCAAACCATGCATTTCTAGCTTAGCCACCACACATTGTCTTTCTTTTCTTTTACTTTTTTTCTGAACAGAAAACACATTGACTTTTTATTTGGAAATAATGTCAAACTTTAAGTAGCAAAAATAAAAATATCAGAGAATACTGGTATATCCTTTATCACATTCACCTGTATAAACATTTTACCCTATTTGCTCTATCATTTGCTCTCTCCTCACCTGCTCGTGTGTGCACACACGCAAATTTTTTTTTTTCTGACGGATTCAAGGACAACTTACCTATGTCATGACCCTTCACCCCTAAACATTTGAGTGCATATTTGCTAAGGATAGGGATAGTCTATTATGTAATCATAGTAGAGTTATCAACTTGATGGGTTTACTTTAACTCAGTACTTTGCTTGTTGTAGTTTGTCAAACCTAAAATGCCCTTTGTGACACTGCCCTCCTCCACTACAGGGTCTAGTCTAGGATCAGTTATTTTATTTGTTTTTTATGTCTGGTCAGCCTTCTCTCTCTGGGAAAGCTGTCCTAGGGACCAGGGCAAGAGAGGTCGCTCTCCTTTGTGAAACTCTAGTGTCTATCTTGCCACTTTCCCATGTCAGACGCTTTTCAAATGAGAATCCATGATTTCATGAAGGTACAGGACCAAGGGGCTATCAGTTTACTTGATGATAAATCATTCAAAACAATATTCTTATTAAAAATCAATATGTCCTGGAGTGAAATGCAACATTTGCATGCTTTATTTGAAAAGACTAAACAACAGACTTCGAAGAAATTTTATGCCAGTGGTAGGTCACTTAGGATAAACCTCAGGTACTTGTCCTCTCTCATCTGCTATTATGAGTAAAAGCGATGGAAAAGTATTAAGAATCACAGTCCCTTTGACCAGCTCATGGGGAACAGTGAGTTGAGGGCCCTCAGGTTTAGACTCTAGGTCATTTTCAAAACCACGTGGTTTCCAAGGGCAGTTTTTAAACATATCAGACAGGAATCCGGGCCTAATGAATTTCTGTACCAGATTTTAATAGGGTGGTTCACCCAGGAACTCTGGATCCCAGTGCATATAATTCAGAAAACATTTACTTTAGTTTTTGTTGGTTTGTTTGTTTCATTTACTTTATATAGAAGGTAGTGAGTCCAAAGTCCAGGCTTTTCAGGCAACTTTCTTAAACTCTAAATATCAGCTTCCCTATCTCCAAAACAGATATTACTTTTCTTAGCCTCATGGTAGGCCTTGGGAGAATGAATACAATGACACATACAAAGGGCCTGCACCAAGCTGGCTCAGAGTAAAGAGGAGGAATTGGCAGTTGCTGGTAACTTCTTTTGTAGCTCTGTTGTTGTTATTCCAATAGAAGATTGTTTTATGGCCCTCCAGTCTTTCAAGAGAACTAGGTAATTAATCCGGGCCACTGCCACTCCCAAATTTGAGTGCTGCAGCCCTTCTGAGAGGCTCAAAATTGAACTTCTGGGGAAATGAATGGATTTCTTGATGCTATGGAGTGTGTTATTTACATGAACACCATGTACATGCGTGGTCTCCAGGAGCACCAGCACGTGAGAGGAACGTTATTATTCTATCACATGTCAAGACCTGTAATGAGTCCCCCACAGATGATATTTTCCATTTGCCTGTCTTTGGGATATAAACTGCATCAGCATGGCCCAGGCTATTATCTTGCTCCTGGCAATGATGGTGATGATGATAATGATGAAAAAGTTACTGTGTTTTCAAAGACAACTACTTTATTTGAAGCAGTAATAGCCCAAAGCAGTGTATAACCTATTCTGCTCTTCCCTGTAGCCCTGCACCACAGAATAAAATGCCTGACTCTCTTTGTTGTCCTGGCCATTTGGGGTTCCTTTGTTCCTCACTGTCCTTGGTTTAAATGTGGACACCTCTCTTTGAATTGCCCTCCAGTTACATCCATTCTCCAAGGGGCATGAGAGGACTCACTTTAACAGAACTCCATTAAGAAAGCTTATAGATTATCTCGTTGAATAACGTTTTTAGACATTGAATATGAAGTTGGAAAAACACAGAGTGCTTCTCAAGTTTTCTTTCACATGCTGTTTTCATTTAACTGTCTCTGAGAAACAGTCTTTGCAAGTGAGCTTGGCACCTGCCTTAGAGTTAGTAAATGGCATCTGTTCAGCACATCTATCAGCATCTCTGATGAGTTTTCCCATTTACTCTAGTAAATATCCAAGTAATACATCACTTTAGCAATGTAATTGATGTTCAGTTTAATTTACATATTGGTATTGCTAATGATGCAATTATTAATTATGGCTTATTATTAATTATAACCGTTTACTTGATTGGAGCTCTTGGTCAGAGCTCATACCGGCATATCAGCTTTTGCCTGGGATTTTGCTGGTCTTCGCGATGGTTTAATTTTACTTATTTACTCAAGATTATATATGACTTCAGAGTAAACATGATGAGAAACAAAGTTGTCTTTGATATTACCAATTTGATGGGTTCTCTTATATGTTTTTGAATAATTTCCGTAGATACTGGTGTATATTTATGTACATGTATGCAGGCACATGCATGCGCCTCATGGATGGAGACCTCATCAGAGTGGGCTACGTGTGTCTTTTAGCCAGTTTAGGGGCTTAATAGAATTTTCAGATTTCCACCTTGTTTCATCTATGAGTAATAAGAAAGTTAAAAAATACTTCTAAAGTAGGGTCATAGAAATCATATAACCATTTTATTAAATGAAATTATTTTCAATAGTTTGAATCATGTTACCATTATCTTACTACAAGTTTCCTTCTTTTTTTTTTTCGTTCTAAAAAACCCCCAGACCATTGTCATTGTTCTCCAGCAGAAATTTTTCTAGCTTAAAGACTCTTAAAACAAATTCCATATATGAAGGTGAAAAATGGTCTATAGCTACTTAATCATTGCGAGTACTGAGTTCATAACACTTTATTCTTGACAGATACTCATTTCCTGTCTCTCTGATATGTACCCAGTTAACTTTCTCGTCATTGATGGATATATATTTCACTGCTTTAGTGCTGAAAATATAACATTTTGCCACTAGTATTTATTTCCATGCTCTTTCTTTCTATTAATCTCATTTTATCATTGATGAAAATTTGGTCAGTGAAAGTAAGGACTTTGATCTGTCATCAACATACTGAGAAAACACTTCTATGTACTGTCTCTTATGTGCTCAGTGGAACCAGTGTTCAGACATGTTCCTTCTGTCTCAGGATATTGTCTGGATGCCCATGGAAGGTCATCTGAAAGTAGCTGCAGATGCCTTTTTCCATTGTAATCTCCTCACTACATCCTGGGGACCAGTGGAGGAAAGACCACAACACTGGGCCTGCTGTTGCCTTTACTTCCTTCCACTTCCACTTGTTTCTCTTGTTTCTTTCCTTTTATATCCATTGTGCTCTCCGAGAACTTCAACGTAAATGGAAAAAGAATAGGCAGGTTACGAAAAGAGTGCAATTCAGAATTGATTAATTGTGAGAGATCTTCAATGCAGTAAGGTGTTCTCACATGTACTTTGGATACATAATAAGATACTAGGTCAGGTCATAGGAGCGCCAAAAAGTCAAAACAGCTTTGTCCCAAGGGACTCATGTTAGTACGTGATAATAAAGAATTTACCAAAATGACTGAACTGAAAGTTGAAAATAAGTTCTATGCAAGGGGGGGTAAAGCAAGGTTCTATAACAGTTCAGCGGAACAGAAAATACTTCCTACAAAACAATCAAGAGCACTATTTGAGCTCGGTGGCCTTTGAAAGATGGGTATGATTTGAACCTATGAAAAGCGAGTAGGGGAATGTTTCCACGGAGAAGGAGCAGCAGGAGTCCTGAGAAGGGGGAAATGTTGGATGATGGGGAAAACTGAACATGTCCATCGGGTTGGAACATAGATGAAGGAAAGTATAAAAACAAAAGAAGGACATACAGTTAGAAAAAAGGGGTTGGAGCCAGCTCATGAAAGGCCTTGATTACCTTTTGAAAGAAGCATTAGGAAACTCTTGGTTTTTTTGTTGTGTTTTTAAATGAGTGACCTGATTAGAGCAATTCTTTAGGAAGACCAATATGGCTGTAGTGTGTGAAAGAGACTAGATGGGATGTCTACGTGGGAGTCAAGTACGAAAGTCCAGAAGAGAAATAAGCCAGATTCATAGGAATGATAATGGAGAAGAGATGAAGAAAGTATAGCATTTTTTTACTTTTCAGAGATTGGGTGGGGAGGTGAGAACTGACCTGTGTAATGTTAGGTAACTCTTCTTCAACCCAAGGATAGAATGCATAAACCTCCTTTGTTCATTTCATTTTTATGTGCTGAGGGTCAAAAGGCCCTTTATGTACAACTAAAGCTCATTTACTAGCTCTGACTTTTGTTGAGTACATGCTACATTCTAGGCACTAAGGACATAGAGAGGAAAAGATGCAGCTTTTCTCTGTAAAAACTTGAGCTCCCATTCTTGTTCAAAAATATTTCGCATACAGACAAACACAGATCACATATGGTCATGATTCTCTTTATAAATACCTCCAATGTGTTTTAAGAGATTCATGCAGTAAAGACTTACCAAGTGACCACTGTGTTGAAAGCATTGTGTTAATCACTAGAAGTCAAAGGTGGATAAGAAATACTCCTTACTTTTGAAAAGCTCCCGTGGAAGACTGTATCAGGGCACCTGCTGGTCTTCTCCTCCGTTAGATAAATGATCTGAATCCCTTGTCTCTTTTTACATAGTCCTTCTTTTCTCCCCTGTTGGTCATTTGTGTTTCTTTTCTTTGATTCCTTTCCAGCATCTCTGCCTTGATCAGTGTATTGTGCGCTGGAAGGGTTATGTGCATGTCATTCCTCTGGTTCATTTCCAAGTTACACGGGCTGTATTACCAGTCCTATCTTTTCTGCACTTAGGCCCAGGAATTCCCATGTCTTCATATATTTATCCTATTCTTCTTTCAGGATTTTAATTTTCCTTGTTGCATTGTTCTGCACTATTTTTTGTTTGTTTTTCTTCTTCTCTTAGGCTCTTTTCTTTACACCTGGTCAAGATGATTTTAAGCTCGAGTCTTGTCTTTCGGTGTGTTAGCAGTAGGCCTCCACATTTGCTGTGTTGGTAGGGAAAGTTCCAATGCAGTGAAGCAGGAGTGAGCTTCACAGACATGTCTGGACTCAGCATGTAGCTCCCTCACTTCCCCTCACGCTGTCTTAGGATAAGCTACTTATCCTGATTGTTTCTGCTGCCTTAGTGTCTTCATTTGTAAAATGGTATTGATTTTACCTCGTGGTGAAATATTAAATAAAGTTAGATAACTGGCAGGACTTCCAAGAGGTCAGCCTTCTTCCTTCCTATGGAATGTAGTAGTAGCACCTGGGCAATCAGTCAACATTCCTTAAATTCCTTTACAATTAAGGATCTCTTCCAATCTGTTCTTGCTGTGGCAACTCATAAAACTAGGGTTTGATTCCATGAGGTTTTGCCTCTTAATCGTGTAAAAAGATCATCTAAAACAGTGCACTGAAAGAAATTTGCTAACTGATAAAGTGAGATATTAATGTATCGGGAGGTGTTTTAAAAATAACAACCAAATTAAATATTTTTCCCATTCTGCCATAGTCTGTGAAAACCTTCCTCACGGATATTTAGGAACAATGAGATTCTCAAGTGAGATTTTTTCTTCATGTTGTGTAGGGAATCACTTAGGGTGTTTGAAAACCTAGTCATCTTCATGTTTCAAAAACTCTCCAAATGTTTTTAAACTCTCTATGAACGAAGAACCTGTATTCTAGAAAATATTGAACAGAATGACACAATGAATATAAGCCTTGTTTGTTAAAGAACTTCACTGTTTAAGGAAAAGTTATATGTTTACTAAATGAGTATGGGGGAATGACATGATCCCACTCTCTCCTAAGACCCCAGGAATCCTGCTTACATTTCTGAGGGTTACCTTTTGGCTGTGTGAACGACACTTTCTGCCTCCAGTTTGCTAGACTCTGTACATTTTTTGAATCTCAGAAATACTGATTCTTCTAGCAAGCATATAGAATCTGTTAGGTATACTCACTTCTTGATAAAATAGTGAAGGAACAATTTTAGGCAGCAGGAAAGGCTACAAGGGGTTTTGGCAAACAACTACTACTTTGGGCAGGAAACTGTGGTGATTCTTCCTTCCACAGGAATGATTTTTAAGAGCTAAACATAAGCTAGCTAGATCATGACCCAGACACAAAATCAGGAAGGAAATTAGAGGGACAGCAGATTTTTATTTTAATGCCTTTAAAGTTTAGTTTCAAACAAATCTCACTCTTAACAGGCTCATCCTCAAGAAACATCCACTCTCATTCCCTTTATGGATTATTCACTTTGTATGAGAAGTGAACACGGTTGATACCTTATTATTGACAAGTTGTTTCCTCATTTTATGACTTGACCATGATTTGAGAAATGCAAATGGAAAAAAATAAACCTATTTCATCAGAATAGTAACAGCACTAATAATTCCCTTGAAACTTTTAGTGCCCAGATAGCAAGTGATAAGGCTTTGATAGATCATCTCACCCACGGGGTGTTGGCCACATCAATAAATGAAAGCAGTAACTGTCATGAAATTAGAACAAAAATAAAAAAGTAGATTAATTTTTTAGAGACAGTATATATCAAACAATCCAGTATCACAGTTTTATATGAGAAATTATATTTCTGATTATTACTTGTAAGCTGTACGTGCTCTGCATGCCCTACGGTGGAAATTAGGGACAAAGGAAGAGTTATAAATTCAAAAGCATAATCAGGTTACAAATAATACATAAAGTGTGAATGTAGATTGTTCCAGAGTAGTTGATTGACTTTGCATTCCCAGGAAGAAAAACAATAATATGTAATTTAAATGAAAAATCTTGGAGATGCTTTGCGATTATGTATAACGTTAAGGTACAGCTGAAAAAACTAAAAACAGACTGCAAGGAATTCTCATTTTCTGCACAATAAGACATGAATGAACTGTCTCATGGTCCTGTTTAAAACCAGGGTGTTGCTATTTTTAAGAAACAGAAAAGAAATGTACTTCTGCAAAAGGTGAAACAAAACAAAAACCTATGAAAATTAATTAAAATAGACTTTGTAGACCAAAAAGTCATAAAAATGCTAGCACAGAGTGGCTGAGGCTTCTTCAGCTGACACTTGAGAACATCTTTTGGCACCGGAGTGCTGGGAAACACACTTGAGGAAACCGTCATCTTATGAATGTCCACAGCTGCCATTTTACTTTCTGCTTTTATTTTTCTTCATGTCTCATCTTGTAAGATGTCTCAGCCTCCTCAGTTTCTCTTGTCAGTGCTTCCCATAGTTGCTGTCCCCAAAGTTTTTCTCTCCTTTGCCTCCAAATGCCAAGAGTGGTATTTTGGTGTTTGGTTTGCCACCTAAACCATTTGCGTGTGGTGGGGATGAAGTATTTTGTTGCTTAGATTCAGTTCAAACGTCAAACCCAAACATGTTTTCCCCTGCAGGAGGCCAACCACGTACTTCCATAAATGGCACCAGCATCCTGCCGGTGCTGGGCATCTGAGACCTGAGTGTACCTGTGTGTAGCTGGTGGGGTGCCTTTTGTGAGCCCCTTGTGCGCACCTTTTAGTTCCACTTACTCCTTTAGATCAGACATTGAGGCTCCAGGCTCAGGTGAGGCAGTTGCCTTTCCAGTGGCCCCCAAATGCCTGGCTTCTCCTTCCCGCCACAAGCCTGTGTAGTACTGCCCACTTACTCCTCTCAAGGCACAGCTCCGTTATCTTCTGCAGCTCCCCGTTTCTTATATTCAGTACAGGCAGTTCTAGCTGGTAAGCAAAGCCAGGAAGCAAACCATAAAGCCACAGTTTCCCACGCCTCTCCTCCACTACTCCCCAACCTGCACCTGGGCTTCAGCCCCGCTACATAAGAATGGGATCACAGAGATGTCTTTGTGCTCTCTACCTCTCTGTCTTGGCTTATGAGGCATCCTTCTGTTGGAATCCTCTCCGTCTTTCAAGCCCATTCATATTACAGTCTCTGTCAAGGAGCCTTTCCAAGCCTTCCTGTCCACTGCCCCCACATTGGGTTCTAGAGCTCACCCATGGCACTTCACGTGGCTTCTGGTGTTGTTTCCCAGAGGATAAGTGCCAGTCTTACCTCGAATTCCCCTACAGATACAGTTACAACACTTGGAGCATAAAAGGTACTCAGTAAGGAGTTGTGACTTTGAAGAAGATGAAAACCAAGTTTAGCGTTACCACACGAGTAGGATTGCTCAAGCTAGTGTCCATTCCAGAAATGCTTCCACCATTAATTCCTGACCACTTTTCATGCCCCTCCCCACCTTTGAGATATAACTCTGAGTAGTGTCAGCTTCTGTCTTTTTCTTCTCCTCTTCCTCTTCTTCATCCTAGTTATAAGGAGTGAGGAGGGGGCCCTAGAGCTCTGTGCTCCTGGATAAACCCACAGCCCCTACCCCAACCCTCACATCTCACCATCACAATCTGCCTTGAGACCATCAGGATTCATTGCATTATGCCTTTCTCAGCAAGCCCAGGTATCTAGCTCTCCCTTTTCCCCCTAGACCTTCACCCCTGTACCACTCAGTGCATCCCTGTGTCCTTCCTCTTTCTGCTGCTCAGAAGCCTCTGTGTCCTCTGGGACTCAAGCTTAGTCACCACTCAATCCCACATATCCACAGCCTCTCCCGTTCTCCTTTCCACTGTTATTGGCAACTATTCCAAAACTCCTCTCTCCCCAAATTACTCTCACCTTCTTCCTCATGCACAGTCACACCTGTCCCTCTTGCTTTCTCTGTAACTGGGGAAATGAAGCAGTCAGGAGAGCCCAGTTGAATATTCTACCACGAGACCCCCACATCTGCTCACCCCAAAGCCTCTGTGCTTGGCATTTCTGCTGTTTCTCTGGGTGAAGCATCTGTCCTGTGGCTGAAGGCAGCCCCTCTCTTGGGCGCTGGGACCCATCCCTTCCTGCCCCTCCATGGAAGGACACTGCTCCAGCAGTCTTCCTTTTCTGCTGCCTTATCAGAATTTCTCTGTTGGGTCATAAGCATTAGCATTCAAAAATGCTGTACATTCTACCATCTTCAAAACAAACAAACTTCCCTTGATCCTTACCTTCTTCTCTGGCTCATCCACACTGATGCCTCTTCCTCTGTCTGTATTCTCACTGACCCCCTCTTCCTTGCTGGTTTTCCTCCTTCATTCATTGGCTGCTCCTTTTTGTCTCCACTACCGGTTCCTCCTTATGACTGCCCCCCCCCATTTGCCTCCTAAGCGCCCGCATGGAGTCTCATGGCTTTAAATACCATGTTTTTGCTGGTACAACTCCCACATTTACGCCATTGAATTACCTAGATCTTTCCCCTTTATTTCCAACTGCCTACGTGATGTCTCCTTTGGATGGCTTAATACCTCAAAACTAGCCCAAAACTAAACTCCTCATTTCCCCACCTACCTCTCCACGCTGCCCCTCTCACTTCTCCACATTTCAGTCAAGGGCAACACTACCTTACTCAGGCTGGAAGGCTGGGTGTTGTACCCAGCACCCTCTACTTCCCATATGCGGGCAAATGCTGGTGGCTCAACTGTCAAGATGTATCTCAAGGTTGACCTCATCTTACCACCTCCACTGCCATAGTCTTATTCCAAACCATCCTAATCTCTTGCATGAATTATTGTAATAGCCTCATAACTGATATTCCTATCTCCACCATTGACCCACTATAGTCTACTCTAAACACCGCTACCAGCATGACCAACACAAGCCAGATCATGTCACTCCAACACTCAGAATCCTCCCATAGCTCTCCCACGCAAAGAAAAAGCCAAGTCCTCCCAGTGAGCTATGGAGGTGCCCCCAACTCTGACAATGTGTCCCACCACTTCCCCGGCTTGGTCCATTGCAGGCCCACCTCAGTATTCCACAATCCTATCTTGTACCTTTTAACTTTTTCTTGCTTTGCCTAGAATGCTCCTCCCAGGGTGTCAGTAGAGCTCCCTCCCTTCCCTCTTCCAGGTCTCTGCTCTAATGTTGTTTCCTCAGTAATTCCTTCTCTGATCCCCCATCTCCGAGCTGTGTAGCACCTGCCCCACTCTTGAGGACCCCAGCCTGATGTGCAGTTTCCTCTACAGGACAGCACTGGGTAACACCCTGCTGACAGAACTTGTTTCCGTCTGGGGCCATCCTTCCACACAAGAAGAGAACTTCCATGAGGACAGAGTTGTTCACTGTGATTTTCCTAACACAGTGTGTGGCACTGCTGGGGAACTCCATAAATTCCTGTAGAGTAAATGAAGTATACTGCTGATTTTCTCCCACATTCAAGAAGAAAGCCTAGCACTAGTCACCATTACACAGATGTTCTGGGCAGCCAGGCTGTCCCTGAGCTATTTCTAATGTTCACTTTTCCTATTAGGAAGGCTTCCTATTTTCTCAAGGTGAGGCAGTCGTGGTGCTGGGGCCACTTCGGTCAGTAGCCTTGGGCAGCAGTGATGGCTTTTGTGGCCTTCTGGAAAAATTTCTGCAGCCAGTTCAGTAGTCAAAACTGGGCCCAAACCTCAAACCAGTAGCTGAGTACATCATGTTCTCAGCCTGGCGTGTGCTGTTATTTAATTTAACATCGAACACTGAGCCAAGACTCACTGTTTTCTTCTAAGTTGAAAACCAACTAAATACAGCATTGCATAAAATCATTCCCTTTCTTTTGAGATTTTTCACATGACATGTTATATCTGTAACCTTACCTAATGCAAGTTCACTGCAACACCACCCTTTCTAATTTTCTTGGTCGTTAAACAAAACACCCAAAGCCATCACGAGGAGTCAGTAGAGGGGGCATCTGTGAAGATTATGCTCTACATTTCAGCAGCCTGTCACCCTCCATCTATGAAATATTTAGCTTATTCATCATTTTTACGAATGTGTTCAAGCCTCGATAATGCCCCCTATTAAATGCATACATTTGAATATATTCCCTTTAAAAAGATCTAAACATGCAGTAAACTCTAAACGGAATGCACAGGAGAAGGGGGAAAAATGCCTTTCCACAAAGAATTAGAATTTGTACCCCAAAAAAAGGAATAAAAGTTCATACCATTAGAAACCTGGCAAGAAAATAACAAGACAGAGGGGAAAATATTATGAAAACAACTCTTTTGCCAAGCAGTTTGTAAATTATACTGTTAAATTCATAGATTTGGGTTGGGGGGGTGGACAAGCTATCAGTTGCAACCACATTCTGTCACAAATTATCATCTGTCCCAGGCTGACTGACAGCTCACAACCACATGTTTCCAAAAAAACAAAAGTGGAGAAAAGAGCATCCTGTGGAAGGGGGTCATAAAGATATCCATTTCAGGAAAGGCTGGAGGGGCAGGGCAGGCAGACAAAGGCAGGAATGGCTGGTACGCAGAGTGAACTTGGAATTAATGACGCACACCTCCGTGAGATCATCTCAGCAGGGTGACTTATTCCCTCCCAACTTGTGTTTGTGTTGATGCTAAACCAGGACATTCCAATCAATCCCTTCCTTCTGGCGTTCTGGCACTGTCACCGTGATTTGGTGGCCCTGCCGCAGGCAAAGGGAGGGTTGCTCACCAACAGCTCAGAACCTCCCTCCTCTCCCTCTTTGAGCTGCTCTCCCATTCTGCATGATTGCCACCATCATCACCTTGCAACTGTGTCCTGCAGAGATAGAACGTTTCATTTTCTTGACCTGCAATGTGAAATGAGTTAAAAGTGCTAAAGAATGATAATACTGCCCTTATGCTGGCTGCATAACAATGTACTTGTCTGCTTCCCAAAGGAATGAAAGGCTCGACTTGGAGGGGTCTCTTTTCCTGACTCAAAGATGTGTAGAGAATTCACCTGTTCTCATGGAGCGCAGGCAAAATTTTGGCTAAAGTGAAACATCACCAGTTGTTTAGTTAACAGAAGCATTCATGACCGTTAACAAGACAAACTCTCCCATACTGAGGGTTTACGATGTATAAGTTGTATCCGTGTTGTATTTTATATTTCAGTATTTTAGGCTAAGTAAAGTCTTTTCTATATTTCTTTCCCAAGTGTTGGCATAATTGAGTTACAAAGAAACTCAGTGAATCAGTTATTTAGAAAATTTATTTGGGCTACATGAAATCTACTAACTGGTGAGATCAATGGAATGGCTCCCAATATGCCAACATTTGGATGAATGAAACCAATCCATTTTATTTTTTTAAAGTTAAGTTTTTTTAATTGAACAAAAGAAATCAAAATTGGAAAACATTGCCCCCTTTTTCACTTTTGTGAATTTTATTTATTTTTTTAAAGATTTTATTTATTTATTCTGACAGAGAAAGAGAGAGATTGAGCACAAGCAGGGGGAGTGGCAGGCACAGGGAGAAGCAGGGTTCCCACTGAGCAGGGAGCCAGATGTGGGACTTGATCCCAGGACCCGGGATTATGACCTGAGCTGAAGGCAGACATTTAACCAACTGAGCCACCCAGGCTCCCGCTTTTGTGAATTTTAAATGTTTATTTTTATATGGATTTTTAAAAAATTTTCATCTTGTTATAACACACATTTTATCTTTAAATCTTTCTTAGCAATTTATTTAATGTATCAATATCCTGCAAATCCACCACTTGGTTGTACGTTCCAGTGGCATATTGGAGTGGTATACGTAAGATGTAAATATACTAAAAAATAGTAAACATTAACAGTTTCAAGTTATCTGGATAACTAGTGTGAGGGATATTCATTCAAAGTAGCAGGACATCCTCCTGAAGTTATCAGAAATAAAAATGACCTGAAACAGGTTG
Organism: Ursus americanus; assembly: GCF_024610735.1. Taxonomy (NCBI): domain Eukaryota; kingdom Metazoa; phylum Chordata; class Mammalia; order Carnivora; family Ursidae; genus Ursus; species Ursus americanus. Next base: position 55,201,057 of record NC_142145.1, read on the forward strand.
TGCGGAAGGGTTTGTGTTTAATAAGGTGTGATGTTTACATCACGAGGCTCTCATGACGATTATCCCTTTGATGCAAAGTCATCCTCTGCCTCGTGTGTCTCCCCAGTCTTAACCAGCTTCATCAGTCTGATGGCCACAGCTGGGTTCAACAGCCAGCATCATATGTAAAATCTTAACAGGAATAACTTTTGAAAGAAACGTAGTTTATATGTTTCCAATGGAAGCAGATGGAAAGTGAGAGCTTGACTCTCCCCGTTTCCCTGTGATGATTTATCTGAGGATAAGCCCAGTCTAAAATGCACCAGACACAAGGATGGCTAAGTTTTTCAAGAATCAGGAGAAGCGTGAATGGAAAACCCAAGGAAAGGGTAGAAAGGGCTGGTATCAATATTAAATTTTAATTACGTTTTTTACCAAGAAAACCAAGACAATTCTAAGGCGAGAAATTTGGACATAAAATGCCTACTTTCAGAATGATCTCTCCTGACCCCTCGTGAGGGCAGTGGTATGATGGCTCAGATGCTCAACACTGTCACGTTCTGATTCAAAAGGCTAGAAGCCCTTAAAAAAAAAAAAAACGGATTCTGCTTAGTGAATTGAACATTACATTCCTAATATTTTTTCGTCCTGAACTCATTTAGCAGAGGAAATGGATATTTCATCAGACATGGATTTGACATTCCATCACATTATACTGTAAACAGGACAAACGGTGTTTTGGAAATGGGGAAGCAGGCGAGCTAAGACAGTAGCCACTGGAAGTCTCTGGTTATCTCATTTAAACAGATATTAAATGTGGGTGCCAGTAGTGTGATCATCAGCTGCTTCCCACTTTGTGAATAAATTGCTTAGAAGGAGTCTTTTGCCTACCAGATGTGACCTAGATTTAGATTTCCAAAGGCAGGGGAAAAATCTCTATTGTGTTAAAAAAAACAATTGCTGGTAAAATGCATGGTAAATGAGCTTATCGCACTTTTCCAGGTGTTTGGGCTAATATGTTATGGAATTACTCCTTCACTTATGAAAAATAATTGAGGAAAATGTTCCAGCAAATCAAATTTGGTTAAAGGCTTAGGATAGCTATTGTGTTGTTAGCAAGTTTTTTAATGGCAGAAAGAGCAGGGAGCCAATAGAGATAATAAAATATAAAAAAACTGTTTGAGAAGAGTCTCTTAGAAAAGGGTCAGGCGTGGGTGTGTTATCCAACTTATGTTACGGTTTCGTAAAATATTGAAGAACAATATGAACAATTACCTCCTTTCAGTGCATACGAAAGCTGTTGAAAAAAATCAAAAGCTTGTCTGTCTGCTGGCTCCGATAAGTCTTCTTACTCTGTTAAATGCAGCATAATTGTTAAACATGTAACATCGTTATTCCCTTACCCACCGCCTGTCCTTTCCCATTTCCTTCCACCTTCAGGAGCTGCCACCCCGAAGCCAGTCCCAGAACCCGAGAAGGAGACAGACCACACAGTCAAAATTGCTGGAGTCATTGCTGGCATCTTGCTGTTCGTTATTATATTTCTCGGAGTTGTGTTGGTAATGAAGAAAAGGTGAGCCTCCTAGCTGTGGCCAGAGATGCGGTTCCGTCCCATTGTTTGCCAGGTTGCTTCATGCATGTGAAAATATTCAGTTATGGAATTGGTTTTGAAGACACACCTGTGACTCTGATTGTTGGTATTTTTCCTCATCTAGCATTCAGGGTTATGGGACAAAATTTAGCGTAATGACTGTGGTGTCGTATGAGTTTGCCAAGCATATCATGCCAAGGTAACGTAAGACGATGCGTCTTCCCACACGTCAGTGCATGAAGCTCTGCAGAGCCTTTATAGACATTTATTAACCAGGGAATTTTTAGTGCTGATTACTGGTGTATTAACGCATTTGATGTTCTCGACGACACGAGAAATGAAAGTTTTCCTTCTCATTATACTGAACATAACAGTGATGACCGAATTTACTGAGCCAATGTTATGTGCAGGCACCATGTTAGGGGCTTAATCTACACAACACCCCATGAGAAAGAGACTCTCAGAAACAGCCGTAGAGGAGTGCAGGCCACGGTATGACTCAGGACAAGCAGAAAGCACGGTGGATGTTGTCAGACTGCTCTGTCTAGCTGAGGGGCGGTCTGGGGGAGCAGAAAACCCGATGCGGCTATAACAAGCAATCCTCACCTCCCACACTTGAAAAATATACTGTGCCTTTTGTGTTGTAGAAATGAATAAAAACTTACTTAATGGTACAGTGTTCAATTTCTATAAAAATTATCAACATGGAAATATAGGTAGTAAGTGATAGCTTAAATTTTCCCAAAAAGAAATAATACTCAGATCTTAATCCTTTTCTTTGTGGTTTAAAAACAATAACAGAGTGGGAGTAAGGTCATGGATGGTAGGAGGTGAGGATGGAGACGTCAGCAAAGCGAGGTCTTGAAGGTCTTGTCTGCCATCTGAGGAGGCTGGACTTGGTCCAAAGATCCACCGATGGCCTTTAAGCAGGTAGTAATGGGATGTCATTCTAATCTTAGATCACGCTGATGTTAGGATCGAGCACAGTGAAGAGGGAAAGAACTCGAGTCAGGAGGAACAATTGGATGAAGAGGGGGCAGCTTTAGAAATATTAGGAGATAAGTTTTAGTGGCCATTTGGAGGCCCAGTTTAGTGGCCCAGGGAGAAGGAGCAACATAGAAAGAGCCTAATTCCTGGCTTGGATGACTTAGTGGAGACACACCATTCAGAAAATGCACAATGTGGAAAGTGGAACATATGTGGAGAGTGAAGATTGGGGAGGTAGGCGTTGCACTTTTTCGGTTCACTGTTCCGGTGAAGTTCAGTGGAAGCTTCCACTGGGCAGTTGGATGGGCTGGTGGGGACCCGGAGTAACACTTCCCACGGTCTGAGTCATCAGCCTAGGCTGAGCTGAAGCCCTGGTTTGGATGAGGTCTCTCAGCATCACTGCAGAGTGAGAAGGAAGTCAAGGAGGAAGACAAAACCTCGGGTAACACAGTATTTAGGGGGTGAGTTCATATCCACATACATATACCTACGCATGCATCTCTTCTTGCTTTGTCCTTCATCTTCTGTTTATTGTTCTGCTTGGGCCCCAGGACAAACCTTCGCTCTGTCCCAGCAGCACATGGTGCTAACGGGCCCCCACCGTTGGAGCTCTTCCTTCCCACATGTTCTGCATCCTCCTTTCCTTTCTTTTTCTACAATTTAATTTCTATCCTTATTTTTCTTTCCATTTTTTTCCTTCCAATGAGAGATTTTAAGATCTACTCTTTTAGTGGGGCACTGGGTGTCTCAGTCAGTCAAGCATCTGCCTTCGTCTCAGGTCATAAGCCTGGAGTCCTGGGATTGAGTCCCACGTCAGGCTCCCTGCTCAGCTCCTGGGGAGTCTGCTTCTCCCTCTCCCTCTGCCCCTTCCCACCCCCACCTGTGCTCGATCTCTCTGTCACATAAATAAATAAAATCTTAAAAAATAGAAAAAGATCTACTCTCTTAGCAACTTCTAAACGTGCAACCCAGTGTTGTTAACTATGGTCACCATGCCGTACAAGAGATCCCATGATCTATTAGTCATATAATGGAACGCTCTTCATTTTTAATTCTTTTAATTTTCTTTTTGTTTCACTTCTCTGTAACTTTTTCTTTATCCCTCTTTTCTTCTTCTCTGGCTATTTATCTCTTTAGTTCTTGCCTCCTCCATGTTTCTCTTTTTTTATTTCTTCTTCTCTTACTTCTCCATCACCTCCGAGGCATTTTTCTCCTGGATGCCCTGCATTGCTCCCTACCCTAATGTTTATGCAGATAGCTTCTCTCTGCTACTAGTTGGTCTGTGTTTTTCTAATATTGATCTGTATAAATTTGAAGCAACACTAGGCCTTTCCATGTCTGGATATTCAAACTAAACATTTTGAAGAGATTTATTTTTAGTTGAGGGAATGTGTTGGATTTTTGTGTCATCTGGCAAACTCTATGAGGAGTTTGAGACTACTAATCCAGTTGCCCTTGTGACCTTACCTAATGACATTTCATCCTCCAAGGGTCTATTTTTGCTGGGTTAATTCATTCTACCTAGGTCTCTCAGGTAGTCATGGAGGTTATGTTATAAATTATGCATTTGAAGAGCTTGCCTATGGTAACATATGGTCTTGATACAACATTAGACTAAATACCAATAACTCATATCAAATTTACATGATTATTTCCTAGGTACTAATCTAAAAAGGGTTGTTTCCACAGCACATACCACTTTTGTATTTGCTTTTTCTGAAATACAGACTATGCTCTCCGGAAGGTAAATTTGCCAATATATCATGCCTATAAATACAAAACTTGTAAAATTTAGACCTGAACAGTCATGTGGTACAAACTTTCATATTCAAGCAATTCTTAAAAATTCTGATTGTTTGGGTTTTTCTCCAAAATTTTAGTCTAAATTTTAAAAGCTGTATTTTTAAGTCATAATCATGGATAAGTTGCAGGAGTATCATTGATATGTAATAAGCCACATCGTTTGGTTAGAAGAACACTGAATTGATTTTTTTATTGAGGCCTAACTGCCGTATAACATTACATTAATTTCAGGTGTACGACACCATGATTCAGTATTTGTATATATTGTGAACTGATCACCACAATGAATTTAGTTACCCCCCACCACCTTTTGACCCACCTGCCCCCACTTTGCTCACCTCCCACCATCCCCAGGAGAATACCGACTTTAGATTTGGAATTTCTAGACCTGTATTTTAACTACGTTTGTGGCTCTAAACTTCTCTGAGCCTTAGTGTCCTCATTTATAAATTGAGAAAATTATACTGGATGATCTCTGAAGTCCCTCCCACTTCCCAGGTTTTCTCTATGCCGCAGCCTCTGATGACACTGTATGTGTGCGATTCTGGAAGTGCAGTGGGCGGCTCACTGCTGTATTTCATTGTTTGAACATAGCCTCTAGTCCTTCCAAAGACTGTCTGGGTTCGGTCGGCTCAAGTCTAGAACTGTGACTCGGTGAACGGCTTATCTTTTAGCCCTGTTTCCCACCATCAGACAGGAGGCCCTCAATTAAAAGGAGGGAGCAGGAAGGAAAATGGAAACAGGAAACGAGAGAGAGGGAAGGAAAAGAACTGCCCCAGGCATGGGCTTCAGTATGTCATTAGTCGTTTTTGCTGGTTAAAGCCTGGTGCTAATTGGATTCCAGTTCTCTTCCTGCACAGGCTAGTTAGTTCCCAGTGCTTCTGCCCACAGCACTTGGCATCAGCCAACGCGACTATGCGGCACTGGTCATAAAAACCGACTGGGCCCAGGAGAAAGTGTGGTGGAACGCGCTCATCAATATTTCTGGAAATACGATTGGAAGTCTGTCCTGCTGAGGGAAAGTCACTAGTTACCGTCTGTATTTGTCAGCATGCTGGGCCAGATGGGCCTGAGCTCCTGGGAGTCGGGGGGACAGCAAATTTAGTTGGGAGGCATTGCCAATTATTAGCTTAGCTAAGATCACGTTGCTTTCTGAAGGACTGGCCTTCTATAAAAAGTAGTTGCTGAAGGTAGGCCTCCAGTAGAATAGGTAAAATCTGCCCAACTCATGCTAACTCATGGAATTCTCTGACATCAAGGGAATAATGACTAAAAACAGAGATAACCCTCACTTTCATTTGGCTATAATGTTTTACGGACCTAGCACAAATGAATGACTAGTTGTTAATTTGTTGATGAATATTAATCCATTTGAGCCTTGCTTGGACTAATATGATATGAAACCACCTTTTCCTTAAAAACTGTTACAAAACCTTTACATTTAATTTTATCTGATAAGGAAAGCAACTTATTATTACTTTCTCTTTCCCCAAAATATATGTTCTTTTGAGGATGCAGTGTTTTGATGCAGCAAATGTTAAGAAAGGGCATAAGATGGATATGAAATTAAAGTTTCATAGAGTCATATGACAATTACAGCTGACTCTTGAACAATGTGGGGGTGAGGGGCACTGAGCCCCCCCCCATGCAGTCAAACATCCAAGTATAAGGGCTCTCCCAAAACTCAACTACTGATAGACTACTGTCAATTGATAACACAGTCCATTAACACATATTTTGTGTGTTGTATGTTTTATATACTGCATTCTTAAAGTAAAGTAAGCTAGAGAAAAGAATGTTATTAAGAAAATCATAAGAAAAATAAATTTACGCTACTGTATTATATTAAAAAAAAACAAACGTGTAAAATGGACCCACGTAATTCAAACCTATGCTGTTCAAGGGTCAGTTGTATTCTCAAAATTAATATAAAATAAGTTGAGCAGGAGATACTTAGTGTTTATCATTTTTCATCCATGTATAATTAAATATATTTGTGAAAATGAAAATACCTGCATTTTCAACATTTTTCATAGGGAATAATTTATCTCAATAACATGTTTGACAGAATTTAGCATACAAGCGCCATCAATTTTACTCTGATTAATTATATTTACCATTGTTTCTAAAATTGCTATAGATCTTTTAGAAATTTGAGGACATTTGTATTAATTACAATACTATTTCTGTTTCAGCGATTGTGGTAAAGAGAAGTTAGAGAGGTTGTGGCTATATGAAAATAATTAAAGAGATATGCATTCGTGTTCAAAACAGCAAATGTTAGCTGTTCAACAACATGAACACCTGTTGTAGGTACATGTGACTATTTTAATCCTGAAGCACGAGACCTCTACCTCCTTTCCAGAACATATTTTAACAAGTGTACATTTTGCAAATGCAGCACATGTCATTAAATATTTAGAACCTATTCTATTCTATTTAAACAATACTGATACCAAGGAAAAAAACTCAATAAAAATAGGAAGTATTTCTGAAGACATGATGAAACAAAAAAGATAAGAGAGAAAATTTGATGAAAGCCCAATTTTCAAAGAGATGCCTGCAGCATGTGGCTGGAGGCAAGTTGACATTATCTATAGTTCTCCTGCTATACCTGTTTACATATGCAATAGGAATTTTTTTCCACGATAGCTCAGTGTGAGCTGAATTCGGAGAATGTCTTAAGTCTGGGTGCTCTATTCAAAGTCTTGTTTCAAAATCGCATTTTCTGAAACCACATTGAGAGAGTCGTACGTAGACATTGCTTTGTGATTATTATTTAGAATACGTGCACTTGGTAGGTAGCCTTATAAATAAGCAGACGCTGGGTTTTTCTGCTCTGGCACATGCTCTGGCATGCAGGAAACAGGGTAGCTGGGTACACAGATAACTATGGACATGTCATCCTCATCTATCAGTCAGCTAATGTCCTTCGTTTTCTAGATGGTAGCTGGATAGGTTTGTGGTACAGAGGTTGAGTTAAACAAACTAAGGCCTCCTCTAACCCGGACTTTATGTGATTATCCTAATAGCTCCTTTATCCTCATAGCTCCTATATTAGCTGCTGTTTCTGGACTCAGCCTAATGGGTTGACTGTGTTCTCTTATGTTCTAGTAATAAACAGCTCTCTTTGGGAGCTGTTTATAAGGAAGATTTTATTTTAAATGTGAGGGTGGGGAACCCAGGCACCAAGATGTATTTGATTTCTGTTTTATAGGAGGAAGGTGTCGGAGAATGGTCAGGGGTAGCCACTTGAGCTTTAGGATCTTACAGACCTGGTTTGAATCCCAGCTCCGACTTGGTACAGAGTAAAATTGGATGAGTTACCAACCCTCTCCGAACTCAGTTTGCAATGGGAAATGTGCGGATGGGGCTGCTGTGTACTTCCTAGCGGACCACAAAGATTAGGATAACTCGTACACGTAGCTGGTGCTTGATAAATAATAGCACAGCGGCCCAGGAGTTTGGAAAGTTGCTCACGATGACAGGTAGTAGGGGGCAGAGCCTCGCGTAAGTCAGGTCTGTCTGATAGTTAACCACTCTGCTCCACCGCGCACAGCCAGGGCACTAAACTCAGAGACCCCTCTTGCTCTGTGAATACTCAGATACTGTCTGGATGGATTCATTGGAAACGGCATTGTCGTCAGCTTGTGGCAGCTAACCGTTGCTGTAAGTTTGCAAATACCTGAAATGTGGCCATCGGGTTTGAGTCTTCTTTTTGAGCCATCACAGGAAGAAAGCTAAATAAAAGCTTCTTCCACTCCCGCCTTCACAGAAGTGTTTTGTAAATCCTTCCAAGAACGCGTATTTCATGTCATTTTTTCAGCTGTTACGTTTACTTCGGATAACTCACAGCAGTGAGGGTGCTGTATCCTTGTCTGCTTTAGTGGCTGAGAGAACGTTGCTACGTTTGACAGTGAGCCGGGAAGCAAGGGAGTGTTGTACTCCCGCTTTTCCTCCTCGGAGACAGACTCTGGAGACAACTGCCTGCATGCACTCCTGGGCTCTGTGGCTTACAAGCTGCGTGACCACAGGCAGGCTGCGTGGCTTTGTGTCCCTCGGTCTCCGCAGCTATATAATACCAAGGGCATAATAACAGTACTTACCTCGTAAGAATGTTAGAAGAAGAAAACGAGTTCTTACCGTCGAAGTGCTAGCCTCCATAAATATTAACTGTATTAATGATATACATAGTCCGCTACTTTAGAATATGAGCTGAGTCTGCTCAGGCGCCTGCTGTGTGAAGAGGAGGGCTGAAGTATGGCTTACAGAGAGGTAAGCCACCGTCCTGGGGCATCAGTACGACCGCTCTTGGGGATTTCTCTCTAAGCCCCTGATTCTCCTGAGCGCTCTTGGTCTTGACATTCAACACAAATACTTTGTGTATCCAAACCTGTGAGACCCAGACCCAGTAAGGGGCTGAGTGGTCTGCCTCTGGGGTCAGACCAAAAGGCCAGCATCACTCTTCGGCGAGCTGAATAGTGTCATGCCTCTGTTTGGACTCCCTGCACCTGCCTTAGCTCCTGCTCGGCCAACCCCCTCAACTCCCGCAGGTCCGGGTCAGCCTGCAGAGCCATCTGGAGTGTGGACCCTCCTGCCTTGCCACCAGGCACCAGCCCTGAAACTGCATAGTTGAGTGGGGTGCTTACCAGCCATCTCGAGGTAATTGTTCTGCTGGTTGGTATTTCTGATGCCTGGACTTTGCCACACAGCTTCTTTTTTATCCTATACCCATTTGCATAGCTTCTTAAAACTTGTCCTGGTCTATCTTACCTCTGAAGCTCAAGTTTGACAGTACCTAGAAGGGGGTTAAGAAGGAGTTGCATATTTACCACTAAAATTGACAGTTCCCCACAGCTGATGTCCCCAGATGGTGTGCATGGATACTCCCAGGTCAGTCCCACCCAGGCTGTCCGTGTTCTGTAGGGGATGTATGTCTCCATTTATGTTGACATGACTTCACTTTCTGGTTTGTAGAGTGGGAAGTTCCCAGGAGGTGAAAACTGAGGATGACTTTAAACCTCACATCTTGGTTAGAAATTCAAACTTAATAGGATCACTCCTTCAATTCTTTCTGGTTTTGTTTTATATTGATGAGTGAGATAATAACAAAAAATACATAGAGTATAAGAGAAATATAAGTGCATATATATATATATATATATACATATGTATATATAAGCATATATATGTAGGTATATATATATATATATACCTACATATATATTTTTTTATTTTCAAGTATACCATTGTCTATACATATATATTTTTTTTCGAGTATACCATTGTCTAACCTGACTTCTTTCGTCAAGATTCCTGACCCAGTTCTTCTAACGTAAGTCTAAATTTCTTTTTTAACAAGGAAAGAAGTTATATCTGGAATCTTTGACTTAGATTCATTTATAGAAAATCACATAAAGTTAAACTTTAAAAAGAATAGAGAAGGACTACCGAGATAATGAGAAGAGGAATACTTCTCTCTCTCTCTCTCTCTCTCTCTCTCTCTCGGGCAGACCTCAGGTGCAACACTGCATGAACTGGTGTATGGAGGTGAATAGGAAAAGGCTGGTTTTGCCCAGTGCCCTCACAGTGTGTCTTTGAAAGTGCCCAGGGCTTCCCCAGATCCATCGGAGGTAGTTTTTGTTGCTGTTATTCTTATATACGCTGTTTCCCCATCGGCACTGCTGTGGGAGAATGGAAGTGGAGCTATTTTTATGGGTTGTACTGCAACAAGCAAAACTTGACTGACTTATTAAATTCAACATATTTCTATTTGTTTGTGAAAACAACACAAGGCAGAAAATGAGCAAAAAATGTAGCCCTGGGTGTCGTATCTAAGAATAGCCCGTTTGATTGCTCAGGTGCACGCACAGGCGTGAACTCGGCTTCTGGAAGTTAACTCTGGTCCCTCGGCGGCGTGAAGCAGCCCCTGCCTGAATGCCAGAATCCCTTCCAGTTTGCATGCTGGGATTGGTGCTTTCCTTACTCACCTCTCATTGCAAAGCTCACATACACTCTCCTTCCAGGCAGACTCTTGAGTTACCTGGGTCCCATCTGTCTTTTCTATTAGATTAGAACATATTAAGTGCTGTGGTGTGTTTTTTTCTAACTGGTTCTGACACCCTGCTGTCATGCCCTGCAAGGTGCTTTGTGGTAGTGGGTGTGTAGTGTGTTTCTCAATTAGAGACAAAAACTCTTATTTAATGCAAGCCCTTCCGTGCAACACTGGACTTTGAATTGCTTTGGCTTCTTATTTATTTGAGAGATGTAAGTTTTATAATAGCATAAGATATTTTTTACATTTTCTATAGTGTGGGCATTCTGGTGGACAGATTCCCTACTTTGAGTAGTGCGAATAACAATTATTTACATTGTTAATTTGATATATTAAAATAGTTTAAATGAGTACAGATATTTTTAAATTCAGATACAGCTTAATTAAAAGAAAATGCGTTTATAACTATCATTTACTTAAATTATTATTTATTTTTAAACCACCTCTAAAACATTTTTTTTATAAAGCATGTACTCCTTTAGATTGTTTTCACAACCAACAACAATTGGGATAAAAATTATATTAAAAATATGAATAAACAGCTTCAGGATGAATTTCTTTGATACCATGAGCATGGGTCCTAAATAAATTAAAATATTCAGTTTGTTAGTCTTCCTTTCAGTGGGTTTACAATGGAAATGTTCAGACTCCTGTCTTTGGTAGGTCTGCCAGGGCTCTTTGAAATTCATTTGTTTTCTAATCTCCAGCCCTTTGGCTGCTGATAGCTCTCCCACTGCATCCTTGTAAGGATATTGTGCTTTTGACTGTGTGTTTGATAGGAGCATATGATAAACATTGGTTCACTGTCCTTATGTCAGTAAGAAAACATTAACAGAAACAAAATCATTTACCGAACAGCTTAGTGGAAGTATATAGATCCCGGAAACTATCAAAATGGCCTTTATTTTTTTCTGACTTGCCTAAAAGCTGGGTGGTAGGTTTGGAGTCAGCACTCAGTCACTGAAGAAATTGGCCACTCCTCAAAGAGAATAGGTCAGTTATCAGTGCCTAATTCGTAGGTGTGGCCTTAACCTTTACTAAAAGGGAAGGGAGGGGAAATCTCAGAAATGTAGTAAGATTTTGAAAATGAAGTGCTGACATAGCATTCACCAAAATTCTTAACTCAGTGGCTGTCATCTGGGAGTAGTATTGCCCCCTTAGGGGACACTTGGAAATGCACGAGGGTGTCTTTGCTGAGAATCGCTTAGTTGAAATTGCATCTGTTGGTTTGTATAGTTTTGTAGATACAATACTCGAGATGTTTCTTTTATAGTTTGTCAAGTTAGGGTTGACTCAGAGCTCTGGTCTTAAAGGTCACAGTACGTACAGTCTAAAGGTCACAATCAGCACTGCCTGTAGGGCCTGTAAAGGTGACCCGGGTGAGTAAAGGTAAGGCCCTTGGTGCAGAGTATGTCTTGGGAAGGCACCTGCCTTTTAGGTTCAGTCAAGTATACCTCAGTGACACAGATCTTTCTGCCCTTTCCACCCCCAGGGAAGCAAGAAGTCATCATTTCTTTCATTAAATCTTCTCTTTATTTTTTTATTATTGGGAAATAATCCATCTTTAAATTTAAATTTTGGCCAAATAAAATGAATATCTAGTCACCAATTTGTGATTTCTAATTCTCTTTTAAGATAAACCAACCAAAAGACATTTAAAGGACCGCATTTTAAAATCCTTTATCTCCTGTTTCTGGCTATAGGTATTGTCTTATACCAGACAGGACAATAGACTCCTTGCCCATGCTTCCTCTCTGCCCACATTCTCATTAATACCTATGATGCCCTCAAATAGTGAAGCCGGCCCACAAGGTATTTTGTGAGTAGGTGGTTCCTATTTGGAAACACCCAGTAACTTAAGCTTCACTGAGCTTGTTGGTGATGTTGCCAGGTGGTGTGGATTAAGCGTGTCTCCAGGTTATAACTAGAGCCTGTCCCTGCTTTCTGCACTTAGAATACTGTTGACTCCTGTCGGTCTCTCTAATCCAGGTTTGAGATCTCTGGACTCTAGACTAGCCTCAGCAGTAACATCTTTCAGAGTGTTTTCACTGATAAGATTTCACATTAATCATCTTCCTGCTCTTTTAGAACAATTCCCCCAGTGTAAGAGAGCGCACGAGGCTGCCCCCCCACCCCCCACCCCCCCCCCCCCCCGCAATGCTCATCTTTGTGGGTGGGGTCTGGGGAAGGAAGCCAGCCCACACCAGCAAGGCCTTCCTTCCTAAGGTGACTTCCTGATGGAATGTGCCCTGAGTGCTTGGGTTCCCCTGCTGCTGAGTCCAGCCCAGGTAACAAAGCCAGGAAACGTGGAGATCATGTGAGAACAGGCTCTATGGCTCTATAGCACCATTGGGCTATCGATTTCCTTATGCTGAGTTTGAGAGGGAGTAATACTTATCACTCTGCTATAATCAGAGAATAAGAAGATAGTCTATCTCCCCTCTATATCCTTTCCCCCTGCCTCAACACACACACACACCCTTATAACCTGTATTTAAGAAAAAGAATCCAAATGTAAACGGTTTCCGATGCCCTGTAGCTTTTGAGCTGCCCCATGTCCAATCCACAGAATGGTGACCCCACTTGGTCTTGACGTCAGGCTACAGTTATGATAACGTTCTGCTGCGTTTGTCCGCAGTAAATACCAGAGCCCTCCTGACACATCTAACAGACCTGCCCCACAGCCCTGCCGCCCCCACCCCAGCCTGCGTCTAACACCTTCGGAGGAGCGCACAGGAGCCTACGAGCCCCGTCACGGTCAGGCCACAGCTCGCTCCCGAGGGCCGGACCAACCCACTTTCACTCCTCGGCAGGAAATTGCTCAGGTGCCTGAGCTCCACTGGCTTCACTTCAAGAACAATTTAATTTTCTGTGTCCTAATTGCTCTGCTGGTGCCTGGACTTCAATGACCCATCCATTTGGATCTCCAGACAGCTTCTAACTCTTGTCCCCACACTTCTCCCTAAATTCCAACACTGATTTTTTTTAAACCTGGAATTTCACCATGTCTACCTTATTGAGCGTCCCCTCAAGTAGGGCCATACTTGTCAGTATCGCAATGGGGAGGTCCAGGCTCTGTCACTCCATAGTCAGCCTGAAGTGTCCCTCTCTTGCCCACAGCTGACCCCAGGTTGTTAGCGATTACTCCCAAAGAGAAGCCTGCCAGGCACGGAGGCCCAGCAATGTTTTAGCAAAGGAATACAACATACATTAACGGTTCCTATTCTATGTGCCTTTTAATTTTTTTTGATCGACAACTGATATAAAGAACAACAGGGACGGCAAAATTTAACAAGTTATAAGTTGCCAACTGAAATGATAAATCATTATGTGAAGGGAGAAACCAACTATAGGAAGAATGTGGTTGATTAATGAACATCATTAACAAGTTCAGTTTCAAAGGTCAAAATTATAGATCCGATTATGTGCAGTGACACTCTTTATTGATGTTCAGGTCCTTTTGCTAAGGCAGAGAGCTAAAGGACGTTACCAACAATTATTTTAATACCATGTGTTCTATGACTTATAAAATTTTGAATTCTCAAAATATCTTTTAATTACTATCCTGACCAGAGCATGAGCTTTAGCGTTTTTAGTTTAAATTGAGGGCACTCAGCAATCATTTCTCTTTCAGAAGTTACACTGCTAATTTTAGTGATACTATGTGAAGAACTACAATTAAACTGGAGTTCTGAGCAAGTAACAAATCAAGTTAAGCTAAGGTAAATGAAATAGCCATAATGAAGATCCACAAATTAAGAGAGAAACTATGTAGAACATAGAAAAACAAACTAGATTTTTGAAATCTAACATGTTGCTTATTATGATGACTTGAGCCCACGGGGAAGGAAGTGTCTTCCTGAGTTAATTTTGTAACTTGGCAAACATAGTCTGCTAAAAGTCCCTTTTTGAGGCGTGCATGAAATGGCAAATGTACTAAACTGGGACACAGAAATGCAGCCCTACTGTTTTCATTTATAAAAACATCTTTCTAGGTATATACCCAGAAACATTGAAAGCAGACTCAAACAGATATGTGTACACCTGTATTCAAGTAGCATTATTCACAAGAACCAAATGGGCGGAAACAACCCAAATGTCCACCAATGATTAACGGATAAACAAAATGTGATATATACACGCAGTGGAATATTATCCAGCCTTAAAAAGTAAAGAGATTCTGACACAGGCTACGACATGGATGACCCTTGAGGCCATTTTGCTAAGTGAAATAAGCCAGTCACAGAAGGACAAATACTGGATGATTCCACTTGTATGAGGTATCTAGAGGGATCAGATGCCTAGAGACAGAAAGGAGAGGTGGTTGCCAGGGGCTGAGGGGAGGAAGAATGAGGAGTCATTGTTTCATGGGTGCAGAGTTTCAGCTTGGGAAGATGAAAAAGTTCTGGAGACGGATGGGCTGATGGTTCCCCAATGATGTGAGTGCACATAAAGCCGCTGAACAATTACACTTTAAAATAGTTAAGTCAGAAAATGTTGTGTTACATAGGTTCTCCCATGTTTGCCACGGACAGTGCTCTTGAACTCAGCACTGCCCTCCGTTCTAATCGACGCTCAGCCTCAGAGCGCCAGCCCAGCCGGCAATCTTGCAGAGCGGGCTGGTAATGCAGTGTCAGCCTTGTGGGCTGCAGGCCTGGGCTGTCCAGGCTGGTTTCTTTGTGCAGCTCACAGCAAGAGAATACGGATGCCATGAGTGTGCGTTTCCCTGACGCTAGGAGGGCCACAGAAATACATCAAGCCACGTTCAAAGCGTGCAGCCAGAAGTACCCCAGCATTTTCACTAACAGTGGTGACAGTGAGAAAACCACACTGTGCCTCTGAAAAGCAGCTCCTGAATTGTCCCAGAATACCCCTGAAGCAAGGCAGGATGGCCATGAACCTGGAACCAGCCAGGACACGTGAGCCCCGATCACTCGTGACGCACTGAGTATTTCTTTTGTAAGGGAAGAAAACAGTATGTCCTCCTGCATTGTCTCTAGACACCACAGAGTGAAAAGAGGTCGTGCCAGGCCAGTGGCTTACATGGCTGCCAGTTGTTTTATTTTCTTTACTAGTAATGGTGGCTGTGGCAAGAGAGCATCTATAAACAGAATGTGAATATGTCCAGCATTCTAGAGGCTAACAGTGCATCAAATCAGATCCACATTGCTCTGCAGATGCAGGCCTCGGAGTTTGTGTAATTTCACTCTCATGGCTTTTATTTTAAAAAATAAAATAAATTCAGTATATGCTGCATAAAACTTACAGCTATGGTTCCTCTGGGTTGAATGAAGCTTCAGTTAGTGGATCCTGAATTATTCTCTGGTTTGACTATTTCTTTTTTTATTTTTCTTTTTTGGATTGGGAATCTTACTTTTATATTTTTTAATGTTTTTTTATTATATTGTTAGTCACCACACAGTACATCCCTGGCTTTTGATGTAAAGTTCGATGATTCATTAGTTGCATATAACACCCAGTGCACCATGCAATACGTGCCCTCCCTACTACCCATCACCAGCCTATCCCATTCCCCCACTCCCCTCCCCTCTGAAGCCCTCAGTTTGTTTCTCAGAGTCCACAGTCTCTCATGCTTCATTCCCCCTTCTGATTACCCCCCTTTCTTTATCCCTTTCTTCTCCTACTGATCTTCCTAGTTCTTATGTTCCATAGATGAGAGAAACCATATAATTGTCTTTCTCTGCTTGACTTATTTCACTTAGCATTATCTCCTCCAGTGCCGTCCATGTTGCAGCAAATGTTGAGAACTCGTTCTTTCTGATAGCTGAGTAATATTCCATTGTATATATGGACCACAACTTCTTAATCCAGTCATCTGTTGAAGGGCATCTCGGCTCCTTCCATGATTTAGCTATTGTGGACCATGCTGCTATGCACATTGGGGTGCATATGGCCCTTCTCTTCACTATGTCTGTATCTTTGGGGTAAATACCCAGTAGTGCGATGCCTGGGTCATAGGGTAGCTCAATTTTTAACTTTTTAAGGGACCTCCACACTGTTTTCCAGAGTGGATGTACCAACCTGCATTCCCACCAACAATGTAGGAGGGATCCCCTTTCTCCACATCCTCTCCAGCAATTGTTGTTTCATGCCTTGTCAATTTTTGCCATTCTAACTGGCATAAGGTGGTATCTTAGTGTGGTTTTGATTTGAATTTCCCTGATGGCTAATGACTTTGAACATTTTTTCATGTGTCTGTTAGTCATTTGTATGTCATCATTGGAGAAGTGTCTGTTCATATCTTCTGCCCATTTTATGATTTGTTTATTTGTTTCTTGCGTATTGAGTTTGAGAAGTTCTTTGTAGATCTTGGATACCAGTCTTTTATCTGTAGTGTCATTTGCAAATATATTCTCCCATTCCGTGGGCTGCCTCTTAGTTTTTTTGACTGTTTCCTTGGCTGTGCAGAAGCTTTTTATCTTGATGAAGTCCCACAAGTTCATTTTATCTTTTGTTTCTCTTGCCTTTGGAGATGTGTCATGAGAAAGGTTGCTGTGGCCGATGTCGTAGAGGTTGCTGCCTATGTTCTCCTCTAGGATTTTGATGGATTCCTGTCTCACATCGAGGTCTTTCATCCATTTGGAGTTTATCTTTGTGTATGGTGAGAGAGAGTGGTCAAGTTTCATTCTTTTGCATGTAGCTGTCCAATTTTCCCAGCACCATTTATTGAAGAGACTGTCTTTTTTCCACTGGATGTTTTTTCCTGCTTTATCAAAGGTTAGTTGCCCAAAGAGCCAAGGGTCCATTTCTGGGTTCTCTATTCTGTTCCATTGGTCTATGTGTCTGTTTTTGTGCCAGTACCATGCTGTCTTTGTGATCACAGCTTTGTAGTACAGCTCGAAATCCGGCATTGTGATGCCCCCAGCTTTGTTTTTCCTTTTCAACAGTTCCTTGGCGACTCGGGGACTTTTCTGGTTCCATACAAATTTAAGGACTATTTGTTCCAGCTCTTTGAAAAATGTCATTGGTATTTTGATCGGGATAGCATTGAAAGTGTAGATTGCTCTGGGTAGCATGGACATTTTAACTATGTTAATTCTTCCGATCCATGAGCATGGAATATTTTTCCATCTTTTTGTGTCTTCCTCAATGTCTTTCAAGAGTGATTTATAGTTTCTAGAATATAGGTCCTTTACGTCTCTGGTTAATTCCAAGGTAACGTATGATTTTTGGTGCTATTGTAAATGGGATGGATTCCCTAATTTCTCTTTCTTCAGTCTCATTATTCGTGTATAGAAATGCAACTGATTTCTGAGCATTGATTTTGTATCCCGCCACATTACTGAATTTCTCTATAACTTCTAATAGTTTGGGAGTGGATTCCTTTGGGTTTTCCATATAGAGTATCATGTCATCTGCGAAGAGAGACATTTTGACTTCTTCTTGGCCGATTTGGATACCTTTTATCCTTTTTTGTTGTCTGATTGCTGTTGCAAGGACTTCTGGTACTATGTTGAATAATAGTGGCGAGAGTGGGCATCCTTGTTGTGTTCCTGATCTTAAGGGAAAGGCTTCCAGCTTTTCCCCATTGAGAATGATATTTGCTGTAGGCTTTTCATAGATGCCTTTTATGAGATTGAGGAATGTACCCTCTATCAGTTTTAATCAGGAAAGGATGCTCTATTTTGTCAAATCCTTTTTCTGCATCTATTGAGAATATCATATGATTTTTTAATTTTTCTTTCTGGATAAAATCTATGACACTGATAGATTTGCGAATGTTGAACCACCCTTGTATCCCAGGGATGAATCCCACTTGCTCATGATGGATAATCCTTTTAATGTACTGTTGGATTCTATTAGCCAGGATCTTGTTGAGAATTTTGGCGTCCATGTTCATTAGGGAAATTGGTCTGTAATTCTCCTTTTTGATGGGGTCTTTGCCTGGTTTGGGGATCAAGGTAATATTGGCCTCATAGAATGAGTTTGGTAGCTTTCCTTCTGTTTCGATTTTTTGAATAGGTTTGACTATTTCTAAGCAGCCTTTCTAAGTGGCTCTGAGTTGACTAGAGATTCTCTGAGGGCAGGAACTACGGTTTAATTGTCTGCCATTTCTAACCCAGACTATGTAAGTGTTTGCAGATCATTGAGTACGTGAGTAAACAGCAGGTGCTACTGTCCGTGAACCCCCTAGTGCTCTTCCTACCATATGGCCCATCCCCCCAGCTTGGCTCACTCCACACTCTTGCTTCCTGTTGTTACTGAGGGAAGGGGCGAGGCCTATTCTTGCTTCCCGCTCTCTTCTTCTGGCAAAACTCCATTTAGTAAGTGGAGTCGCCATGAAGAAGACAGAGCCCTCGCCACAGGATTTTGCTCAACTCTCTTATTCAGGGCACTCTATGTTTGTGTATATATGATGTGTGGCATCTGTAAGAAACTTCGTACAGAGTCCATCTGCCCTGGGAACAAGTTTATTAAACAAAAGAGATGATAGTGACCCCAGAAAGGATAAAAACAGTTTTCCTTCAAATGCGTAAATTGCTCTGAACACATCTGTGAGTGAGCATGAGTTGGCTCTTCTAAATAGCCCTTCCATCTGTATCACCTGTTACTTACGTAATAATGACAACAATAGCGACGATGACAGTGCAGAGCCAGGCGGGCAACCTGGAAGCTGCTCCCAGATATGGGCTCTGCTCACAGGAGGGTGGGAGGCAGAGGGGGACTCGCGCACCTCGGGCTCCTTTTGAAGCCTTAGACGCAGCAAGCGTCTCCGCGGGTGTGACATACACAACAAATGAGGGGCTGTCTTCATGTGTAACCGATGTCCAAGCCCCGCAGTACACACATGGTGAAATCTAAGGTGATCTGGCAGCGTCTGTCACCCACATGTGGTGACTGCTTGGTATGGAAATCCTGCTGGCTCCCCCCACTTCTAGCCCTTCCGTCATGAAGCCCGTGACTCCAACAAGCCAGGCCTGTCTCTGGTGCGTGTACATGCATTCCCGAGGAGAGCCAGGTTCGCCGCTTCTCAGCGTGACCCTGATCGCCGGGGCTCACCTGTAGCACCAGAAGTCCACAGTTAATCCCCTGCTTCCCACCCACAGAAAAGACTGGACCTCAAAACTCCAGCTGTGTCCTTGTCACTTCTTACGTGCTGACTTGTTAGATTCTGAGAGAAGAAGGCCAGGCTGTGGACAGACGTACTCCAGCCCTGTGCTTCGTGGGGAGGAGGAAGGAGGGCTCTCTTGCTTGAGTTGCTGCAGGCACCTGTGGCGAGAAGTTTAGTGTCCTGGCCGAACGGATGCCAGGCGGTCTGAGAGGTGAAAGGTAGCAGGCCAGATACAGGTGCTCCGCACAGGCTTGCGGACCCTTCCTTCACAAACAGGCAAGGCCGTGTGAGTGTGGTTCTTCTGTGTGGAAAGTTGCATAAGAAGAATAGGATGCAGCAGCTCTTCTTTTCTTCTTTTTGTCTTTGCTGACATAGTGTGGCATCTGACACTGAGATAAATATACCCTCCAATGATATAGGGAAATGGGATGTTAAGTGTTTGAAGTGCCATTTTGGCTGGCATTGGGGCTCTAAACTGATTTTCCTTCCGGCTCTGTGCCCTTCCTTGCTTATTCCCAGGTGTAAATACTCCCATCTGTATTCTCTTCTGCTGGGCAGGAAACGGTTTCGGGTTCCCAGCTCTGGACAGCACTGGGTATGTTTCTAGCACTCAGTTAAAAATATGTACTGGCATCTGTATGCTTTTTTTTCATCTATTTCAACATTATATTATAGTATTTATCTTAGTCTGAAATGTATTTCCTGAGCGCTATTAAATATTTTTAAATGAATTTGATGAAGACATAGTTTCATCTTTGATCACATCGAAAGCTCAATTTTATGCCAAACTGTTTGGTTTTCACATTAAATCTGGCCGCCCCAGACTACTTTATGGCCAAGACTAAGTAGTAGGAAACTATGGTAAGGTCTTCATGACATCTTTTGTAATTCTTAGGAAATGTACTTTGAAGTATCATCATAACTATTTTAAATTAAACTTAGCAGAAATAAATGCGTATACTACACTTAGTGTGTGCAGTACTCTTAATTTTAATTATTTTTCCCTCTCTCGCAAATATGCGAAATTTGATAATTTGCAGACTGTTTTTCTTCATTAGTGAGAAAAATAAGTTAGCTCCATATTCATTTTTCTTAAAATAACTATTTTCTAAAGTTCCCTTTATAAGTAGAATCAACACTCAATTATTTGTGTTAATGGAGGAGGGAAAAGATCCAGATAAAACAATGGATAATCACAAATTGTTTATATAAGGGGAAAGTGCTGAATTTCATAGAACAAAGCTGATTTATGGACCACTTACCCCTCTCTTAGTAACACAAATCTACATAATGACAAATACCTTGTGTTGGAATTCCCCGCAGTAGGGCCTTCCGGTGGGGCATCCAACGTCACCATAGTACAGATCCCCTGCCACCACAGATAGCTTACAGACAGGGACGTTTGCTTACCCATAATCCAGATTCACTGCAATATCGCACATGTAAGCTCTGCGCAGACTCCGGGGAACAAGTTAAATAAAATATATTGCATTCCTGTTTGACTTTGGAATTAAATTTCTCTATAAATATCATTATCAACCCCCTTAGAGGTAGTTTCCTTTAAGAAATATTCTAAGTCTATGGAAGGAAAATGAAGACTAAAAAGGATAAATGTCATTGACATATCACAGTGAGAAACACAAGAGACAAGAGTCCCATTTTCCCCTACCATTTTATGTTCATTATTTTCTCTCCCTTCCCCAGAAAAATTAATTTAGAAAGTCCGATTGCAGCCTGTGACACACACACGTTAGCAGTGCCTGCCCCAAAAGTCACATCTGCAAAAATACCATGTTGAAGAAGGCAACTATTGCTTATCAAATTAATAGGACAAAAACTTTTTGTTTGTTGAGGGAGTGAGGGAAGGGTAAATGTAGTGGATTTATTTAAAACTACTTCCCTCACTGCTGAGTGCTTTCTCTGAACACTTCATAAAGTGTATCTCCATGCAGCTTTCCCAGATAGCAGAAATTTAGACATAGAAACAACATTGGCAACAACAGAGAAAAAAAATCTTAACTGTATAATCGATAGCTATCATGAGATTCCATATAATTCGTAGGATTGGTAACAGTTTCACCCAGGGCAGGATCTGCTGTGGCACATTATATGCACCTTTGTTTATTCTTGAGAAATGGTATGGATTCGTTGCGAATGTGTCTTTTTTTTTTTTTTTTTTCCTGCAAAGCTTAGATATTCACATAGGCTGAATGGATACTAATTCCCTGAAATGCAGTTTTTTTTTTTTTAATGTTGAGTCCATTTTTTGTTTTCTGTAAGTGCTTATTCCTGAAACAACTGTGTAAGTAATTTGGAAACATGATTTAGTATGCAAGTATTCACTTTATATTACTATCGTTTGGAATGCATTTAATGCACAAGATTGTTCAAACTAAATGATGCATAGAATTTCAAGAGCTACAAGGAGCCTTGGAGTTCATCTCTTCCTAACCTCTCATTTTATAGATGAAAAAACAGAAGCTCAGATAAGTTAAATGCTTTGGTGGGGCAGGGGAAACCTTCCCACAGCTGTGAATCCCAATTTGCAATTTCTGCACAGACTGCTTTAATGTGACTTTTCTGGGGACTGCTTAACTGAATGATGTCATCTCTGCTAATTTCGTGACACGTCACTGACAATGCAGGGGCCATACGATTAATTTGAAAACGTCTGTATTTTTCTAGTGCGGCTAGGTGAGCTCCACTAAGCAAGAAGTCTTAATCTGCGACAGGCCCCAGATGCCTGGAGAAGGCGCTCAGCCCAGGAAAGGCCGAGCCGTGATTGATGGCTATGCCAGCCGCACAATTATAGTCAGTTACAGTGTCACCTCTCTCAAACTAGCATGCCGGAAATTGGTGCAGGAGCTCAACATTCTTGGCTCTTAAAGCTTCATTGTGCTGTTTTCTCTCTGCAACAAACACCTCATATTAAACTCCCAAAAAAGATAGCCACCCTCAAAATTAGAGAATTGGCAGACTTGGTAAAACTTGTTTGTTTGGGGACCTTGAAAGTCATAGACAAAGGTTTGCCTACCTTT
Organism: Ursus americanus; assembly: GCF_024610735.1. Taxonomy (NCBI): domain Eukaryota; kingdom Metazoa; phylum Chordata; class Mammalia; order Carnivora; family Ursidae; genus Ursus; species Ursus americanus. The sequence continues at coordinate 55,223,583 of NC_142145.1, forward strand.
TCATTCATTATCACAAATAGAACTTCAGACTCGTGGCCCAGGATAGGAGGGGAAACGCATTAAAGCAGAAATTTACAGAAAGATTCCTGACAAATCAATCTCTTGGCCAGTCCAGGCACTTTAATTGTGTCTGGTCCCGGCATTTTTATTGTAACTGGGGTAGAAGGCCTTCCTGTCCCTCCTGATAGCCATCAAAGGTGTCCACGCTTCTGGACTGTTCAGGTGGCAGCAACATTTGAAGGTGGTGTGGACTGACCACTGATTGTCAAAACTAGTCCAGAATGAAAACTGTTCATCCAGACTGACTTCTAAGTCACATAACTTGCAGATGCCCTACAGCAAAAATAAATTAGCTCTAAATTTTCTGTTGAGGGGAGTCTTCGATGTGGCCATCGTGTGAGCGCTCTTCAGTCATTTTGCTCAGGGCAAAGAAAGAAGTGGAAGATCCTGGGGCTACAGGTGCCAGAACACTCACATTCCCAAGAAAAGATTCTACATTAAATTCCTGGATAATTAAGGCAAAACAAAAACTGTTCATTGTAGACCTGAATAACCTTTCCTTGCTAAAAACCTTTTTTTTTTTTTTAAGTTTCAGTGTTTACTGTCTGAGAGATGCTTACAAAGGTTCTGCTTCCTGAATCTAGAATGTGCAGAGAGTCTGCGGCTATAAATGTCCCCACAGCAAATGTGCTGTGTGGTGTGCTACCCCACGGCCTGCTAGGTAATTTATGTCGCTTAGGGACTGTACTTTCCTAATAGATTGAACTGTTAGTTTTCAGGAGGATTTAATGAAATATTGAACCAGATGCCACTGGTCTGCCACGGATGTGGGACTATGAGAAATGAGGAAATGTTGCTTGGTAAACATCTCGGGCCTCTGTGAGGGGGGGACACGTTGGGGCCTCAGTGAAAGCGAGTCACAGGCAAGAGAAAACGTGGCAGGCTTCGTGTCTGCATCCATGTCCTGTGCTTGTTTAGAATAATAGGAGGCTGTATCTAGCCCAGGGCCCTTTTGATTTTCCAGAAAAATTGTCTGAGTCTGGAGGTAGGGAATAGGGGCTGAGGTTTTTCTGGGTCATTATTGTTGGCCGGTGTTAATCCTCTGACTACCCTATAATTCCACTGGATAGGCTTTTGCCGTATTCCTGTTTTCAAGGATATTATCAGATAATTGGCGTCAAGGTTGAACTAGTGGACTTTTGCAAAGAAAACAGTCTCCTCAGAATGAAATTCTTACGTGTTGTTTTGAGAGCCCTGACAATTAGACTCCTTCTTAACACTTTAAAACTCTTACCCTTTTTTTTATTACCAATGTCAGGACAAGAGGTTATTTCTCAAGGAAAAAGAAAATCTTCAACTTGTGAATTCAAATTTTGATTTTTCTCATTAGGAAAGACAAATATTGTTAGATTTTTTTTTCCTCTTGTCTATAAGCAATTACTTCAACTTCCAACACCTTCTGGAACATCATCCTGTTCATTTTTCTTGAGATTTAAAAAGTTTGTATTTTAAAAGATATCTCTAGTTGTCCTATTTGTTTTTAATTTTTTTTTCTAGAAAAAAAATATTAGTTTAGGTGTACAACACGGTGATTTGGCATTTGTGTACCTTACAAATACTCACCGTGGTAAGTGCCCTTACCATCTGTCATCATACAAAGTTGTTACAACATTCTTGACTATATTCCCTATGCTGTGTTTTTCATCCCCATGACTTATTTATTTTACAACTGCAAGTTGTACCTCTTCATCCCCTTTGCGAATAAGACAATCTTCTAGTTTTCTTGTTTTACAGAACCTTCTTATTTCTGCATGGCCCATCCTGACCAGTGCCTGAGAGCACTCGGCCGAGAGCCATGTGCAATGAGAAGGGTCCTGGCGTAGTTCTGTGTTAAATGTGCAGATTTACTTGCCAATTAATACAAAATTTGTGGGCTTAAAGATGAATAGTCAAGTCCATAAGGATTCCTGTCCATGGGGACATTACTGTCAAAATAACTAAATGTCCAGTGTAACCTGGATTAACTTTTAACAGTGTGAAATTGAAAGTCGTCGGCCTCCTCGAAGTGCTCTTGGATAGGAGTGGATGACACCGTTGGAAATCTTGTTTATGTCATTCTGCCGGGCCCCAGGCTAGTCCCTAGTAGCTGATCCTAGAAAAGAGGCGGAAAGCTAAAGGAAAGACGATGTCTCTTCTTGCCGAGTTAAAACCACAATGACTGTGCCTATTTATTTGTACCCATTTTGTAGGACAGGAGTTTTCTTGCAGATCGTTGAAGGGAATCCTAGTGGATGCAAAATGTTAAGCTGCTTCTGAGAACGAGTAAGCTCATCCTGTTTTGGAAGAGCAGGCATTGGGCTGTGTCCAGGGGCCTGGATTTTAGCGCCACTAGGACCACTAAGTCATCCATGACCTCTGACAAGGCATAGGACCTCTTTTGGCCTCTCTGTTTGTTCCAGTCAAAAACTGCAGATAATGCTTCTGGTTCCTTAACACTACTGATGTCTAATTCTGACATTACCGGCTCTGATTCACAACAAAGAAATAGATTCAATAAACTAAAACGCAGATAGCTCCTATGAGAACTCTAGTCCGATTATTTGATTCATTCATTTCTGTGACACTCACTTCAGTCTCTCAGATCTGTAGCCTCAAATGAATAGGACAACCTGTTTCCTGTTTTATAAAGTTCACATTTTGGCTACAAATGAAGTTTGGAACTTATTAATTGTACTCTCCTGTGCACCTGCTCTTGCCCTCAGCTACTCCTTTTAGAGAAGTAAGGATTTATTGTTTTTCCAGCATCATGCACATCACATCATTGGCTTAAGGCAAAACATGATTTAATAAAGACCCATAAATGTATTTTCAGGTATTTTCCCTCTTAGCACTCAGATGTATATGACGGATAAGGATAGCCTATGGGGGGGCGCCTGGGTGGCACAGCGGTTAAGCGTCTGCCTTCGGCTCAGGGCGTGATCCCGGCGTTCTGGGATCGAGCCCCGCATCGGGCTCCTCTGCTATGAGCCTGCTTCTTCCTCTCCCACTCCCCCTGCTTGTGTTCCCTCTCTCGCTGGCTGTCTCTATCTCTGTCGAATAAATAAATAAAATCTTTAAAAAAAAAAAAAGGATAGCCTATGGGAGCAAAAGGGAAATTTCAAGGGAACCTCATTCTGTGGCTCCAATTTTGCTGGTACTGTGTGACCGTCCTCTAGCAATCACCTTTGGTATGGCAACACCTAGTCTTGAGTGGGGCCCAGACAGACTCGCCTGACACTGTCATTAATTGTGCCACAGCGTGATGAGACATCAAACAAAGCCCTGTGTATATGTGTGTACATATGTGTATATACACACGCAAGCACACGTACTGTTTTTCTTGATTTATGATATACTTGTTTCATCATCCTTAATAAGGGATTGTGCTCAGTTCAGGGTTTAGGAACCGTAGAGAGGGACACGTTGATTGATGCAGCGAATACGTGAGTGTGTGCTTATTCAAGGGACTAAGCAGGGGTCATGCGAACAACACATTTCAGACTAACCCAAGAATCGCAAGAGCAGTATAGTCTAGTAGGAAACAGAAGCCATGTACATAAACTCAATATTAGGTTGAAGATGATGAAACACCACAGAATATGTGAAAAAAGTCTGCAAATTCAGAAGGAAAACTTCCTTTCAGGTAGAGATATTATGAAAACTTTAAGGAGAAAGAGGCAATTAGGTTGACATTTTCAAACATAAAAAGTGTTAAACAGTATGCATTGGAGTAAGTTTTATCATTATTAATAATTATCATTTTCATAGTGTTTCATAGCACTTGCTATAACAGAGCCCTAGCTTGCTTATTTCTTGTCAGTATTGTGTGCAGAGCGATTGAAACAGGTCAGGGGAGAAGAGTACTGCTTTCCATCAGGGGACATTGGTCCATTTACAAACAAGCAAAATGAGTGTGATTGGGGAAGTGAAGTTACAGATCAAAGCAGACAGGCGGGTTTGGGGCTTCATGACATAAGAGTGGGTAACACACTTAGTTTGATGAATGAAATTATCCATCTAACAGTAGTATAATTCCAACAGAGCGTCGAAAACTCTTCAGTGCAGGAATAGTAAGGCAGTGAGAAGAGGGGAAATATACCCAGGAAGAAAGTGCAATTTGCTCTTTTTAAAATAAAAAAATGAATTGCTCCATGAGTAAGAATGAGCGCACTCTCTTATTAAAAATAGGTTTGTCTTATGATTGCCTGTTACTGTTTGAATCATGACTTCCAACTGCTGCTTTCATTCAAAAGAAGCCATTAAACTCGCATACTTCTTGAATGTGCCCAGTGTGTGAAAGCTTTAATTAAATCTACAAGAAGAGCCTTAAAAGAACAAGAATCAAATTAATTGCAACATGGGCCACGCATTTGTTTCTCTGACAGTCCCCGTGCTTTGGAGAGAACGCAGTCTGGGTGCCTTTATCTGAATTAGTAAACTCAATATCACTTTCCATTAGCATTGGCCACTCGGCACCATGCATCTTCTCCCTGACACTGTTTACATGTTCATGCCCGCACAAATAGAGTTTGTTCCGACTGGTTTGCTCGAGGATTCCAAAGCAGTAAATCCAGGAGGTGGGGATAAGTGGTCTTCTGCTTTCTGCATCACTGGCTTCTGTGAGTTCCTCTCTAGATGGAGCTTCATAATTAGACTGCAGAGTAATTAAGGAAAATTCAGCACATGCAAATAGGGCAAAAGGATTTGCTGCTAATTATGGTTGTTATACCATCGTCAAGAAAATTAATTTGTAATATTATTCTCTGGCTTTTCAGTGACCTAAAATCTAAAGTAAGGAGGTGATGTTTTGTGCTTGAGAAGGATTTCTACAACTGGAGTTAATAAATATTTGTCCCATGAGGCAATTAGATATAAAAGCATATATTTGAAATTTTAGGCCTCCCCCCCAGAAAAAAAAAAAACCTCCAAAATTCCTATAAAAATGTCAATGTGTAATTACTTTATTTTTATTTTTGTGTTGGTTTTGGAAGGTGCTGTTTTGTAATGTGCCAATATTACAATATAATCACACTGGCAGTCTGTAACTACCCCCTTCCCATACCAACGTGCGACATTTGCAATTGGGAGTCTAATTAGACAGTGTATAATTTTCTTGTTTTAAGGTCTTCACCTATTAATACCTTAGGCCAAATATTTACAGCCAGCGAACTGTGACTGGTTATATTCAGCTTCTGTGAAGAAAATAGCCCTAAGCAAGGTGGCCTGGGTTAGCATGCTGAGTCAAACAGGTATCTCAAGGTAATTTTTTGGTTGCACAGAATTTAGAATTAGAATTGCAGGGATTTCCACTTGGAAATGTTGCATATTTTAGCGTGGATTGTTTCACAGGCAGAGAATTACATTTTCTCAGTGAAAATGTAAAGCAGATTTATTTGTGAGCTGTCTGCCCTTGCTGTTACGTGTTTTCTTCCTTGCTTCTCATTTCTGGAATGCCAGAGACTAAAAAGCAAGCCTGTGTTATTCCTGTGACTGAGAAGCGGGGGGGGGGGGGGGGGGACACGGCATTTTTTTAAGAGTTTGGAGCTTTGCATGTTAATTACGAGAGGCAATATTCACGAAGTATTAAAAATTAAAGATTTAGTCCATCCAGGGTCAAATTGGGAAATTTAAAAATTTATGAGCTTATATTGTTAATAGTTTCCTAAGGGCAAATTCATCCCGTATTTTGAGTGATTAATGAATTGCTCGTTGTATGGCAGTATAATAGATAGTAAGAGTACAGTTAGACATAATCTAGAAATTCTTTTTGGAAACAAGCTAACAAGGGAGGCTGTGTAATCTCTATCCATTGGAACCTCTAAAAATAGGTTGGATAACCATCTATCTTGAGAGATTTCAGAATGATGTGCCTGGAGGCAGGGAGTTAGATCTGGAGATTTCTTAAGTCTCTTCCATTGTGTAATTCCCATAATTATTCGTGCAAATATAAATACAGACAACATGATTTTCTTTATTCCAGTTGTCACTGTGTGAAAAAAAAAATCTCAAATTCAGCACTCCCATTATAGAATGTTGCTGTCAATTACTAAGCTTAACCCCAATAAGCATAAAGGGAACCAAAGTGCACATCATCACCAACAGGATGGTAATTTGTGATGTCTTTTGAACTTCCAAATGACCGTTGCATGAAGGGCTGAGGGAGAGGTCACGCGAAGATCAGCTTCGGACATACCCCGTTGGTGCTCAAGAAGGTTTTTGCTCTGATTAGCAAAACACCAACGGCCAGTCAGGGGAAAAAAGATCAAGGCCAGTAATCTTCTGAAAGGGAAGTCAACCTCAGTAATAAACAATGGCTGCCGTCGTCTCTCAGTACCACAGACCCACGCAGAATCGATTGATAATAAGCCACCTCATGATGGCTTTAGTTCAAATTACTTGTGAATCAGATTGATCTTTTCTTTCAGATTTTTCATCTTTCCTTTCTGCCCTTTCTCTGTATGCACACTAATTTCTTCATTATTTTTTACTTCTTTTTATATTTTTTCTATCGACTCCATATTCTCCCGCCTTTCTGAGGGGATGTATTTTCTTTTCACTCATTCAAATATGGATAAGCAAAATTATTTTAAGTTTTTTTTTTTACCTTTTTTAAAAGCATGAAAGGCTTTCTTAGACTTGCAGTGTATACTTTCTCAGCCCGTCATCCACTCAACAAAATAAGCAGTTTCTTTAGCATTTCATCACAAAGTTTTCCATGCCTCTTGACTTATTTATTCATTCAACACATTGAGGGCCCATTACATGCCAGACACTGTTCTAGACGTTGAGAATATAGCAGTGAGCAAAATAAACAGAAATCTTGACCTCTCTGTAGATTCAAAAATTACCCCAGAAATTTTACAATAGTAAGCAATAATCAGGGAGGAAAGAGTATGAGTCAGGAGTGCTTTTGCCTTTCTCCATGTGTACCCCAATCTTTTTCATTTTGGTGATATTGGTTAAGTGACCACAGTCTCCTAAGATCAGCCCATAGGAGACACGGCAGCGACCAGAAGGGAAGCCGCAGCAGTGTTTCTGTAGGGCTGGGAAGGAACACAGACGCAGGAATGGATGGGGAAGCGTGAGGAGCAGGCATCCTCTGGGAAAGCTGTCCCCACTCCACCCCACCCCCCGAGCCTGTTGCAAGAAGGCAGAGACCTCTATAGATGGGGACATAGGAGCAGTGTGACCCAGAGCTGAGCTGTGCCTCACTGTGGGGGCCTCGCAGAGGATCGGAGCAGGTGTCCTTCCCAAGTGCACCAAAGCCTGGACTAAAACGCTGAAAGGCAGTGAGGCTGAACCGGACTAAGTGGAGAAGGCAAACGACCTCGTGCAAGAAAGGTGACTGCCTTGGGCAGCTGCAGTTCTGCCTGGTTCGTTCTTTTCTGCTGCTCGTGCATCTCAGAAATGTAAAATTGCATTAGGAAATATCTCCATTGGCAACTTTCCATGACCTTCGGCTGAATCAGACAAACCCAGGGCCCCTGAGGAAAGGTGAACCTGCCTCAGGTTTTCCCCAGGTTACTAGTTCAGGACCCACTTTCCTTCTTCAGTGCTGGCAATGTTGCAAAGAGAGCTCTTGTTGCCGGCCATCCTGAAAGTAGTTCAGCTTGTTAAGATTTCTTAAAAAAAGAAAAAACTGTAAATCAAAGGGAGCTTGTTCTTTTAAAATGTTTTGATTCCATTTTAAAATGAAAATGAGCAGCATTAGTTTGGGGGCTTTAATTATACTGGGTCTCTGGCTCACCTTATGAGCTGCCTTTGATATTTTCAGTTCTTATTCTAATTTAATTATGTTTCCTGCACCATGATTACATCATGAAAGGAAGTCCCTCCGATTTGTTCACTGTAGAGCAGAATTGAACAGGGGTGCGCTTGTATTTACAGTTGCTGAATATATTAAAGAATCATGTTTATCTGATTTACTTTAAAGAAGTTTTACTCCAAGGCAGGGCTAAAGCTCTGAGATACTGTTTTAGCTAAACTCTAGTGTATTTTTAGATGTTTTAAAGTTACAATGACCTGTTATGAACAATGCACCAGTTACAGTACCCTTTTCTCTTGAACTGTCTTGTTGCTAAATTTATTTCCAAATGAGAATCATCTAAGGGAACTTCTAGATACACAGATATCTAGTCCCTACCTTATGTTGCCCAAATAGGGAATAAGCAGAGATCTCTATTTTTGAAAAAGCACCACGGAGGATCCTGTTTGGAAACTGCTATACTCTATTCAAAAGCACATGCTAGACGCATAAAATATCAGATTACAGGATAGCATTGATAGCTTTCTCGTCTTTGAAAAGCTAACCCATGTCTAGTATAAAATATTCAATCATAGAAGGAAAACACCATGAAAATGGGAAAATAATCTAATATCTTCTCCCCTACCCCTGATTCAATGATCATTTTGATGGTCTTTTCCTGCGTTGCCATGTGTGTGCATACGTGTGCATACATGTGTGTGTCTGTCTGTATGGTCAATATAGCTCATTTTTTCCACATAGCATGTCACAAACACCTTGCCTCACCAAGAGTTAGTTATATTTAACAATTGCATCATAATCAATGACCACGCTCGTGTGTGGCCCTCAGACCTGCGCTCCGTGGACAGCTGTCACCTCCATTTCCACATCAGTGACACTTGTCCAGCTCCATAGAACATTCTGTGGTCTTTTAGAATTCCCTGGAAAGTCATTCATTCGTTCAGTATTTTTGGTGGCTTTAATGATCACAACCGCAGTAGCAGAAGTGGTAGGGAGAATAATAGCAAACACTTCTATTAAGCTACGTGCTGGGCACCGTTCTAAACTCTTTATGTAATTAATCCTTACATCCTTACGGTTTAATCCTTACAACTCTATTTTTATTCCATTTTGCAACTGGAGAAACTTAGGTACAGGAGGTTAAATGACTTTCCAAAGTCACACAGTAGGCAAATGATGGCCCTAGCATTTGAACTGAAGCCAGCCAACTGCAGAATGTCTGGTTAGCACCGTATCACACTCAATGGGTCAGGCACAAGGTGAAATACAGTTAAAGCTAAGACGGCCTCACGCCTGCCTTCGTGGGCCTCACACTGTAGTTGAAAAGACAGGTAGTCATCAAATAATCACAAAATGAACGTGCAAATGCTCTGTGACTGGTGGACCAGAAGGTGAGGCACGGGTATTCTATCTGCAACCCCATAACAGGGGCAGTGACTTAGCATGGTCCGAGAAGGCTTCCCTCGGGAAGAGAATCCAGTAAGACCTACAAGTTGAAAGGAGTTAAATGAGATGAAGTGGAAGAGAGAGCATTCTAAGCAGTGGAAACATCTGCCATGGGCCCCGTGTCAAGGGGGAACATGGCAAGTCTGAGTAACTGGGAAGAGGCCAGGAAGAGAGAGGCTTCTCCGGGAAGGAGGCAGAGCCTGCCAGGCGAGGAGGCTGGGGAGGCAGGGTGGAACCACACCACAGGATGCCTTCTAGGTCGGAGGAGGGGGCGTGGAGGTGGGGGGGTTAGGAAGAGTTTTCATCTTGTCTGAAGAGGAAGAGAAACCGCTATTGTGTTTTAAGCCAGAGCATGATGCGAACAGATTTGTGTTTTCAAAGCTCTCTCTGGTGACGGTGTGGAGAGCAGATTGGAGTGGGGCCAGGCTGGCTTCGAGAGACCTGTAGGAAGGCAGTTGCAAGAGAAAACAGAAGCTTCCACCAGTTGGCAATGAGGGGATGGAGAAGAGTGGACAGATTTAAGAGGTGAAATTAACAGGCCTTGGATAGAACGCAGCCCGGGCAAGGCATCCGCGGAAGGAATGGCTGTGCTGTGCACCAGGCTGGCCAAGGTACGGCCGTGAATCGAACACCAGACGCGGCATCCGTGCCCACCTGCAGACCGTGTGGACTTCGGGTCGGTTGTCATGAGAATCACACACATTTCTTTGTGAGCTGCTTTACGCTTGAAGAACAGCTCTTCCGGGGCCATTGAACAATATATCGTGCTTTATTCCATTTGCCTTTTGGAGATTTGTATGCAGATGGCAATTTCAGATGCTTATATTTAATATCCTATTTTTTTCTGTTTCTTTCCAGCCATTCTTGAAAGCATACAAGCTTTCCATCCCATGAGCTAAAAATATATTTCATTTCATAAACAGAAGAAACTATGTCCAAAAGTGTAGGTTTCTGAATCCAAAAAATAAATTAAATGGGCTAACGTTAATTATTTCTCAGATGTTGATGGAGAGGTAGAAAGGGAATGTTCAGCACAGGGTCTCATTTTTAAAAGGTAAAACAAAACAAAACCAGTCCAGAAGGCACGCAGTTACAGCATGAAGCGAGCCATGGGTGCATAAAATTTGAATACTGTGTAGTCAGAGGATGGTTCCTCCTGCGCTTTATACAAAGGATACACACAGCTGGGATTTTTACAGTCCTTCATTATAACGGCAGCCAACATTTTTCTGCACACTCTAACACTGAACCAACTCATAATTTTGAAGCAAACTCTGCAGGAGATATTTAAGTGAATAATGCTGTTCTATAATGAAAAGAGTGCCTAATGCTTCCTGTGTATAACAATCAGTGCATTACCATAATGTGAAAGAAAATGTCCATCTTCAGGGTCTGTCCCAGGTCCCCATCTTTCACCTCTATACTGTTTACATTGAGCCCTTGTAAGACAATGAGTGAGGAATGCTCCATTTATTGAAATTTGGTCAATGCAAATGACTTAATAGTAAAGACCATTAAGCTGATGGTCTTTGCTGTGAAATTTCTCTTAGTTTCACTATCGCCAGTTGAGTGTACAAAATGTGACTTTCTTAAAATGAGCGGAAAAAAAGGAAGAAATTTTTCTTTCAAAACAGAGATTCAGACAGCACCCCAGACCTGCTAAGAATCTCCAGGGATGATGCACAAGCATGTTTAAAAATTTATAACATAAAAAAAGTTACACCGCTCCCAGTTAAAAAGCCATCAGATTGATTCAACAAGAGTAGTGGCCGCAATCAACGAATTTTTCAGAAACTTGCCTTTCTGAGATTTACTAGGTGTAAATTATTTTTGTTTTATTCATACAAAGATCTCAGAATTGAAAGGGAAATGAAGAAAGCATCCCCTATTTTTTAAAGAGATCAGCTCACATCAGGGGCAGTCGCTGGTCTTTGTAAGTGGTCAAGGCAAGGACATCGCGACCCTGTTCTGCAACACATCAGTGTGGACAGGATCGCGTCCACCCAGTCCTCCTTGGGACAGTTAAAGCATTTCTGCTTCTAAGCCAGCCAATGTTCTTACTGGTACTGCAGCCCCAAGTGAGATCCTGACAAACCAGTGTTAGAACTGTGTCTCTGTGTCTGAGATCGGCATCCTTCAGAGCCACTATGTGAAGCCTACGTTTGTTCCTGGCTTGAAGTGGAGCAGAGGGAATGTAACCCCATTGCATGAGCAGTGTGGAGACTGCCACTGCCCTCAGGTCTTCTCTTCAGCTGCCCTGTCCCCAGAGTGACCAGGGGCTTGCTCATCGCCCAGACACTTGAAAGAATCATCATTTAAGATGCAGTGAGATTTTTTAGTAAATTTCATTTATGGGCATATAAATTGGATGTATTATAAATTGTTAGGAATATCTCCATCTTTATTTACAGTTGCTTTTTTACTTTTAATTATTTACTTAAAGTTACAACTAATAATGCCATATTTTAAACACATACTCAATCCCAACCCTAAAAGGCTGGGTTTACCTTATTCGTTGTTCTGAAATGATAGCACAGCGACAGCCGCTACCATGCTTTTTCGAGCGTGTGTTCTAGATTTCTTTGTATTTCCAAAAGACAACAGTAATACAATGTGTCTAAAAAGCAGTAACTAAATGTTATCTGAATCTCTTATATTTTAGTCCACCCTGTTGGAAAGTAGTACATCCATGTTCTGCTTATATGTAGAAATTCCATATAAAAGGCAGTTAATTCACAGATAAATTAGACTTCCAGTACATAGATATCAAAGGTCACATACAGAATGATTGCTTTATTGAGGGCAGATAGTTGTACTTCCAGAGAACGTAGGTGGAAAAATGTGAAAAAACTTAGTCATGGCCGATTTTTTCCTACAACTAGACTGAATTTCCTCTTAGTGAAAAAAAATTGTGTGCAGGGGGAGAATGCCATGTGGACTAGGTCATACCTTAACTCTCACAGGCTGACATAGAAAAGACTAATTAATGTCTTATTAGGTGGAGACCTACTAAAAACATGATTAGGAAAGCAGGCGGGCCTCTGGAGAGGTCTGCACTTGCCATGGAAGAGCTTTCCAGGGAGGCTGAGGGCTTGGTGCGAGGGGCTGCTGTCACTCTAAGCTTATTCTTTCCTGCTTTGTGGAAGATTAGTTGACCATAGAGCTGAGGGTCCATTTCTGGGTTCTCCATTCTGTTCCAATTATCTATGTGTCTGTTTTAGTACCATAACGTCTTGATGATAACAGCTTTGTAATAGAGCTTGAAGTCTGGAATCGTGATGCCACTAGTTTTGATTTTCTTTCATTCTTAGAACCTGTACAGTTTGGGGGTTTTTTGCTGGTTGGTCCATCTCTTCATTCATCATTGCACTTCTTTTCTACTAAAATTTCTTCCTTCCTTAAAAGAGACACCAGTTTCCAAACACTAGGGTGCATATTTGTGACTGAGTGTGTGTTGCACTGCAAAAGCCTTCTACACTGTTGTTTGTTCTTGGCATATTGTCACATGTCCCTTGATAGACATTCCAAAGCTCTGTGGAAAACATGGGTCCAAAAGCGTGTGCCTCTGTATAGGCCATTACAACAGCTGTTTCTATAATAGAAAAATGGGTGTACTACAGCGAGAGCAAAATGAAACCAAACTGCCAGCCAGTTGATGAAACCAACAAACTGTCAAGCCAAACTGTCAACCAGTTATTTTTTTATCTTTATGGCACAATTGCCTTAAAGCCAATTAGTTACGCAGCAGCAGTGATGGTAGCAAAGATGCTCATGGTGCATCTGAATGGCCCACCTTATTGAAAAGCTATGGGAAACTATGGTACACATACTGCAGTACTACACAGCTATTAAAGCAATGGAAAACCACTTTTCTGAATGGAAGGACCATGGAATGATTGCCAGAGAAGGAGACAAACAGAAGAAAATCTCATCTTTATAGAAAGATGCTAGCCAATGAATGAGGAAAGGATGGTAGGGTTAGAAGGCCATCATTTTGAAAAAGTCAGTGAAATTTGAGGCTCAAGTGATTGTATGTGGAGTGATAACCTTCTGAGTAAGAAAGAAAGGGGAGTAAATAAATATATGTGTGTGCTTGTCTGTTAGCGCGCGCGCACACACACACACACACACACACACACACATTATTTTTACAGAGAGAACCGAAAAGGATAAGCTCAAAACACCTGATAATGGTTACCTGTGTGGATAGGTGAATGGCAATCGTGTGGAGGGTATAAAAGATAATGAGCAAGAGACTTTTCTGAGTATAATTTTTACACAGTTTTGATTTTCGAATCACGTAAATATTTTGTGTATTCCAAAAAAATAATTAAAAATATGAAGCAAGCTAGCCCAGAGACTGAATGCAGATGGAAACATATGATCTAAGTATATATCAAATTTTACCACCCAGAGAAAAAAATGAATTCAGGTAACTTTGAACACAACCCTGACTATATATTCTTAGTGACCTATAGTCTAAGGACGAAAAGATCTAAAATAAAATCGTACACTCCTTAGTAGATTTATTTTTCATAGTAATACTGGTATGGTTATTCTAACATTTTCTACATGCAGTAGGATAAAGCAAGGAAGCCAATATATGAATATAATTAGGGTCAAAGTTTTCACTTCAGGAGAAAAGATGCAAATACTTAAAAGAAAATCTCTGTAGTGTTACGTTTGAGTTGGAAATATTAGTATGGTGTTATATTAGTATGATGTCATAATTTAAATATATACAATATATAATACATATAACATGTCATAAGTTCTATTCACTCAAATGATCTAGACACAATGAAACTCCAGGTGCAATGGGCATCCCTTGATTTCTAAATGCTATTCCCCAATAAAAAACTAGGGTTTCTTGGAGAAGTGACTACTTCCAGGTCTCAAGGAAAAAATCAGGTGAGCCTATAGCATCTTATGCCAGAAGGCAAGGTTATATTCAACAAGTAATGGGATGATGTCAAAAGGACAGAAGCCAGCTTGAAAGGGCTGCCACAGGCCAAATTCGGGACAGTTTGATCATCCAGAAGAATGACGGCAATAATTGGTTATAACACTTTGAATGTCTTAGAATTCATGCATCTTTGGTAAACTTTTAAAAACCGGAATAATTACAAAGAAATAAAGAGAAGGGGACAAGGGAAGTCTTTGTTTACAGAGTAATACCGGTGAGTAAATGTAGAAGTGAGAGGAGAAGATCATCTTCTGCAAAACCCAATATGAGAATTGAATGAGATGAGAACCATCAGTGCTTGTTAAAAAGACTGGGGGAGGGGGGTCTGGGAGTCAGAAAAGTCACACAATCTTAAATTGTCACCCTGCAGATTATCTTACCATGAGGGGAAACTGAGGCTCTACAATGGAAAGGTCTGGGTCAGTGCCTCACGCATCAAATTTAGCAAAGCCAGTAATGGCACCTCACGTTTTGTGCCTCTAATGTGATGCAATCAGAAGGGTTCAGATTCACCTGTGTAGCAGTTACGACATAAATGTTTAACCTGGAAACAATCAGAAATATTTCCCTAGAAGGTGAGACATTCTGCAGTACGACTCGCCCGGACTCTTCAAAAACTCAGTGCTGTTTAAAAGGAAAAAAGCCAGGTAGACTGTTCTAGATTAAAGGAAGCTAAAGAGGCATAACCAAAAACAGTGTTTGAACCTGGATGCAGGGTTTCCCTAAAAGGCATTTGGGGGGACAGTTGGGATATTGAATGGATACAGACTGCATATTAAATGACATTATAGAATCATTATTTTTTCTCAGTTGCGACAATAGGATTATGGCTACATGGGAGACACATGCTGGGGTGGTACTTAGGGATAGAAATAATATCCAAAACTGTCACATGCTCCTGGGGAAAAACACATATAAGATGTAGATACACACAGATATTAAAAAGGAGAGTGAGAGAAAGCAAACGCTCACAAGTGCTGGATCTGGGTGAGGAATACTCAGTTGTATATTGTACTATTCTTTGCCTTTACTGTAGACTTGAGAATTTTCGAGATAAAAAGTTGTGGGGGAAGAAAGCCATCAAGTAATACAGTAATACAGCTGCATTTTCTGTTCTAGAGGCTTGTAAATTGATTTCATGTTCTTTTTATTCTTCTTTCCAGTTTTATGCTTTCCAGTATAAAACTGAAGTCAACAAAATGTGTGTACCTCCCAAATCCCTTTAAAAATATGCCCAGATGACAGGACAAGGGTTTCCTTCCCCCAGTGAGTTATGGGCAGATGTAATGAGCGTAAGCAGCCCCCCTCCCCGCCCCCGCCCTGCAGCCCGTGGCCAGCTGCCCTCCCCAGCGCGTTTTCTTGTGCAGACTCCGGGTGCTCTTGTCATGGGGGCCTAGCGTGTGAGGATCAGGGAACAGAGAGCAGCAGTGCACAGCTGGCAGCCTTCTGCTTTAATTAAGATGCAGAATGGCAGAGAGGGACGCAGGCTTCTGGGGTTAGAAACCAGGGCTGCACACCAAGGTGTAGAGGAAGGGTCCTGCGCTGACTCCGTTCCAAACTCAGTGGCTGTAGGGTCAGGGCCCTCAGCCTGTATCTTGGCCTGTTTTAAAAAAGTGTTGTGGGTGTTTTAAATTGTTGCAGACTCACCAGGTCTTAAATTTTGAATTCTCATGGGTGCCATACTAAGAAGTCACCAAATCATAGTGATCTGGTACAACTGGTTTGTACTGACGCTGAATATCTTCTCTTCGGGACACTCCGTAATGTCACACTCCTACAAAAGTCCTCCTCGTTACAAAAGGCCATTTGTGAAACCAGCAACAACTTCTATTTCCAGCCATTCGCCCTTCCATCCTTTCCCCCTTATTTTACATGTCTAAGCACCACAGTTGAAAATACGTTTAGAATATCCAGTTCAGCACTAAAATGTCCATGCCCTCTTCTTTTCCTGACCTTTCTGGCCTTGCCCCCATAACCTCCTCTGACACTTTCTCTGTTTTCAAGGCTGCATGCAGCCTTAACGGTCAGACAGCCAACATAATAACCTACTGTGACCAGTATGAGAAACCGGTGGCGTTAGGAAGCAGTGTTTTGACATCGGCAAGAGAAGAAATGTGAGAAAATTGTTCAGAACAGAGATAACATGCAGAAAGTAAGAAAAATTTAAATAGCAAGTTTCTGTCTCCAGAAAGTTCTGTCTGTGGAAGTCTATTCATAAAGGAAGCCTGCACCCAGGGCCCTGTATGAGCAATATACAAACCATCCCTGTACGGGTAGGAACTTGCTGATTGATCAGGGGTGGCACTGGGGGTTCCTTCATTAGGCTGCATTTATCGCCGTGATTGCAGTAGTGGCGTGATTTATGGCGGAGGCCTCTGGAAACGACGTGAGCAGGAAATAGTGCAGCCACAGCCATGGCTGCCTTCCGCCGACATACCCCGTCTGTTCAAAGTAAATGTAGAAATTTCCTTCTCAATGACATTTTTGTGCTGCTGTTTTATTTTTCTTGCTTTTGAAATACTGTGTTGTTCTGTGCAGTCCTGTTTAGGAATGCCACGTTCCCAGGATGAAATGGTGTTAGCCAAGCCAAGACTTGTGTTGTGTTTCTCTGTTTCGTCAGATCTGAGCCGCATGAGCCCTTGTTTTCAGGGGGAGGATGGGGCATAGATCTCCTGGAAAGCCACCTGTCGGGCACCTGAGATCTCAACCACCCCAGGACAGAACTCCGCCGATGAACACGTTCCATCCTGACTCTGCCATTTCAGTACAGAAAGCTGTCCGGGGCTGCGGGGCTGTTATCCACACTTGGCCGGGGGCCCTGGGAGGTAGCCAGGGTAGAAAGGAGTCAAAATTCTCAACTCTTAGAATTTCCTTTTTTTGGGTGTGTTCCGGGAAAACCAAAAAGCAGAGGCCTTTCAGATGGACTCCATTAGCAAATTCTGGTCTCTGGCAACAAGTGTCTTATTTTGCTTTGTGGCTCTCTTGCCCATGAAATCAGCGTCAAGTCAGTAAGGGGTGACTGCCTTTTAACAAAGCTCAGCGCTGTTACGACACGGAGAGCTCCACCAGCACCACTCCAGCTCTCCATTTTGTATAAGCAAAGGGACAGTAGAGAAAAAATATAAAATCAGTCCTGACATTGTATGAGAAAAAGTGAAAAGGGCATATTTGAATCTTTACTTAAGCTTGAGTAATTTCGTGTTACTAGCTCATGTTCCTTTCCAGTGAGGCGCTCTGACTGGCCGTGGCAGACTCTGGGGAAGGCCATCAGGATCTAGACTCACAGAGCCTCTGCCTGCGTTGAGCTCACTGTCATCCCGAGTCTGGGTTTTACTTTGGGTTGGACGGCACTGGTGGCCAGGGAGGCTTGTCCCCGGGGTTACCTTGCACCAGCATCTCTTCAGAACCCTGGAATGCGGCCTTCCACGTGAGGCCTTCCCACAGGGGGTAGGTAAGCCTGCCTTTGGATACTTGGGTCAGTCAAAGGTCTTTACGACAAACATGGCAAAAGATGTCAGGTCCTGTCTCTTTTTTTGGATCAAGCTCTATCACTCTGTTCTTGTGGCTCTGACTGTGCTGGGAAGGCAGTGAAATGAGCAGTGCTTCTCTCCTGGGAGAAAAATGCTCTGTCGATACAGGAAATGTCAGTGCCGCCGGTAGACGACACCCCAGCACACTGGTTCCGCCATAACTCAAAGTGTCCTGTTTGCACACGTTTGCCTAGAATGTTCAGCTGTCTAGGACAAATGTCCAGGATAGGGGTTGACAGGAGAATTCTCGCAGTAGTTGGCTTTCAAATTATTTTTCACATTTGACAGCAACTATGGTCTGAAAGACCCTTAGATGATGTCAAAAAGCAGTTTGGGGAAACTTCTGTCAGTTGGAGGGACTCTGGCTCTGATATTTCTAAATGGTGTGCAATGTTGCCGTGTTCCCATACTGTTCCTGGCCTCCCCTATCATGAGTTCATGTTAGAAGCCACTGTCCACTCAGGGACGGCTGTGGGCACTCAGAAATTTGGAATTGCATGAGGTGTGTGGTGGGATGGAAAGAGTTTATCTGTGTCACACCTTGGACAGAAATCTGACCTGAGTGTATGGAAACAGGAGGGCCATCAATAACTCTAAATTTGTATTGCCCTCAGGTAGTTGATTATGTTAGTTCTGTGTTAGCTAGAAAGCCAGATAAATGCCCAGTCAAGCACTCTGAGGTCAGGACAATATTGGATTCTGGCTTGTTTTGAGAGATTAGAATGGTTTGTGCCCACACTAAGCGCTCAAAACTATTTGTTGACTATTTGAGTGAATATCAAGGCTTTAGTAGCAGTGCAGTCATGGTCTTCTTTATCAGCTTAGGCCTGATGAAGATGTTAGATGTTACATGTTCCATCTAACAAGGCAAATCCTTCAAGGTTCTCATGTATTATTTTAGGTAATAATGTTCCTGTTTACCCAGAGTATGTTTTCACGGAAAACGGATGCTGTGTCCTAAGCGAGGCATCTAGGGAGAACCATCGATAATCACTCAACTGACTGTTTCATGTAACTTATAATGTGGTCAGCAACCCTTAAATTGTTGGGAGGACGTGTTTATAATTAAAGGATGGGAAAACTAAAAAAACAAAACAAAGAAACAAAAAAAACAACTGTTACTTTTTATCACTTTGTGGAATTTCATGAGTCCCTACTTGGCACTTTAGTTTCTGTTCATAGGACAAGGTTAAGAGAAACAGAATTAGGAAGTTGCTTAGGAGTAAGCTTTTCTGTTTATTGGGAGTTGGTACCGAACATTCATAAATTTATAATCTGCATTATGTTCCAGCAATATGTTAATGCTGAGTTCATAAGATTAATCAGGCCACATGCTGTCCTGTGGTTTCACTAATATAGTTCTGAGTTACATCAGCATTTTCTCTTCCACACCACACACAAAAAGCCTTACAGAGCAGTATGTAAGCAGTCCTAACAGGCAAATGTTCAGACATAATTAAAGATGAAGTTTAGCTTTTTTGTTATGGTTGGTGAACAAGATAATGTTCTTTAACTGTACGACAGGAAAATAGAGCCAAGCCATTTGGCTGCCAAACACATTCTCATTGAAACTTCATGCAGGACTTCACCAGTTGCTGGAAGCTCATTCCAGGAATTCCATCCTCTGCGAGATCACTAAGAAGTCTGGTAGAATGAGAACGTTCCAAGTCTGATGTGTGGAAACAGGTCATCCCTACTCTTTGCCTACATCCTATGTGTACACTCTGCTTCTGGGATTTTTAGTAACTGGATATCCACTGGAAGGATCTGTTTCTTTGGCTAGATTGCAAACTAGGGAGATACATGTGTTCATCCCACGAAAGTAAAATTTTGCCACTGATGATTAGAAATTGGATCATAATTTTAAACTAAAGTTGTGTCTTCTTCATTAAAGACATGCCCCCAATTTACAACAAAATAAACCATCTGCAATGATCATTCGTTCAACAGATGTTTCCTGAGTACCTACTTGGGCTTGGAAGTCTGTTTAGCGCTGGTTCAACACTGGTGAGAGGAACAGTCTACATAGAACGTAGCCTGAGGAGTTCTGTCCTCTGAACGGTGAAACAGGTGCTTTCTGCCTTGGCCTCGTGGCTGTCACCACTTCCACAGCCTGCTGCCCTCATCATCTCTATTGAATATAGCACTGCCTGCCCAGTTAGACGGGCTGAACCACTGACAGCCTCTAAAAATGCCAGATGCCAGAATCAATTACAAACAAAGCATTAAGCTGACGTATTGACCTAGGCTGGCTGGACTGACTTGTTCAAATTTACTAGTTATTAATGGGTTGTGTAGGGATGATAAGCAAAAGAGGATCTGAGACACCTGGGCCAGAATCTACGTGAAGGCACAGGATGCTGGCCCTCCCCTCACTCCCCGAGGTCAGACAGCATCAGAAAGAGAAGTCACGTCAGACCTGCTCCAGTTCCGACCATCTCACCTTTTTCCTCCCCCAGCTGCATACTCTCTTGATTATTTTCTATATAATAATAATAATAATAATCCTGCTTTTCCACATAGTAGTTACATTTTTAAATATTATACAAGCCTGTTTTACAATAAATATTTTGAAGTGATATGCTGTGTTGTTTTTATCATATCCTCTTTATTTGGGATCTAATTTGAGCCCAAAGAGGACCGAATAATGTACGTTCATTAAGACCTCTACTTCTTTGTTGCTCATATGCAGGAATCGGTCTATATACAAACACACACACGCACACACACACCCCAAAAAACACAGGCTTGTATATATCTAGAATAGCCCTGCCCTTTAAGGTGCTTATGCTTGGTTTCACTCAAATTTAGAATGCTTCCTTCATGTGTGCATTTCTTCTCCTCTTATTGTCTCAGAAATGATAAGCAGTTGGCGGATTTCTCAGTGAACTCCCGCAGTTCGGCGTGTTGCTGGTGATTATGTAACCTGTCCACCATATCAGCCTTTTATTTCTTCTGAGATCAAGACCATCATCCTATTGTTTTACGTATTTTTCTCCTCGACGCTGTCTCAGCTGTGCTGTTCTTCTCCTTCTCCTGGGCAATCTCCTTATCTTAATAAAATATAATTAAAGCTGCACCTAATTCCATTAGGCCTTCCTTCATACTTGAAAAACTTCCATGTCTCGCTTGCCACTCCTCTCCCTTCCTGTACACCAGTGCCCGCAGGATTCCTCTACCTGCACGAGGGACCTGCTCACCTCCAACAGCACACAGCTGTGATTACTTTCCCATGCATCACCCCTAAAAATTAGTTTGCACTTTAATTTGCAAATATAAAATATATGTATTTGTTGACAGTGAATTAAACTGAATGTGTATCAGTGCAATTACCGCTAGTTCAGATTATTTGGGGGAAGTGCAGGGAGGGACTCCCGTCTGATGCAGTTATTTGGTACAGCTCCTTGCATAGCACCGTTCTCAGATTTTGAGGGTAACATAATGCAACTGGTATTGTACAAATTGACATTCATGGGGTTCCTTTGCCCTTTAAGATAACTAGAACTCAGAGAAGTGGGGTACAAACTACTATGGAGGGAATTTCTGAAATACATGTCATATTCAAGAAAAAACACAGGTCCCTGGGGCACCCGGGTGGCATAGCGGTTAAGCGTCTGCCTTCGGCTCAGGGCATGATCCCGGCGTTATGGGTTCGAGCCCCACATCAGGCTCCTCTGCTATGAGCCTGCTTCTTCCTCTTCTACTCCCCCTGCTTGTGTTCCCTCTCTCGCTGGCTGTCTCTATCTCTGTCACATAAATAAATAAAAATCTTTAAAAAAAAAAAAGAAAAAGAAAAAGAAAAAGAAAAAACACAGGTCCCAGGGGACTGTTCTAGATTAAAGAGACTAAAGAAACATGACCAGTAAATGCAGTGCATGATTCTCGATTACTTCTTAAGCCAAACAACAACAACAGCTATAAAGGACATTATTGGGATGATCTGGAAGATTTGAATATGCATATAAGATAATATTTTTGTATCATTGTTAGATCTTTTAAGAGTAATAATACTGTAGTTATGTAAAATTCCTTGTTCTTAGGTGATACATGCTCAAGTATTAGGGTACATTGTCATAATGTCTTCAACCAACTGGTCGAATGTTCAGCAAGATAAGTGTAGATATGAATGTTCATGTGTAAACATATACCCATGCGTATGCTCTTACACGAAAAGTCTTATCATTCTTTATTTCTTTTAAATGAGGGAAAGACAGATTTCTAAGTTAACTTTCCTGCTGATAAACATAAGATTTTCCTTAAACTTCACAAGACAAGTTAAGGGTATGGACAGTGGGAGAGGCCAGAACACCTGAGCCCTTCCCTTGCAAACTGGGTGGAAAGTCCGTCCTACCGGCCTTCTCCCGCATCTTCCCCGGTGTTGATCCTTCCATGTGTGTAGAATTAAACCAAACCAACAGCTAACTGCAAGAGGTTCTTCTCTGTTATTTCTTGACAAAATGAACCCAAGAAATTTAAACCACTTGACTCTGGATGCCCTAAAAAGGATGGCCAATTTTGCGGTGTCACTCCCTTGCTTTAAGCAGAATGGAATGGGGGAAGGTGAACCGCGTGATTATACGCCCCTTACTTTCTCGGAGTTTCAGAAGGGCAGCCCCCCTAAACGGGATGCTTTGTATTTGTCATCCCTTCTCATACTTCAGGATGTAGTTTACCCTCTTCTTTACACGTGTGTTGAATTGTGTGTGGGAAGGTGAATTGGCTCTTAACATTTTGAAATAAAATAGGCTTGTTTTCTTTGCAAATTCCTCTAATTGTTTAGTGAAATAGTTCAGTGGGAATTTTTTAATTGATACATAAATAGAAAGAAGATGAGTTTTGAAAACATAATGCCATCTTAGAAAATAACCAAAAAAAAAAAAAAAAGGAGAGAAGAAAAATGAAGTCTGAGTCTTGAAGTCAGTTACAGCTTTGGGGAGGAAGTGGGGGGAAATGGCCCACAGCCTGGTGATGCGTCTGTGCAGGCAGCACTAATGCGCCAGGGGGAGGTTGGTGTGATAGGAGGGCCATTTTGCCTGTACTTGGCTTCACTTAAGACTTGTCCCAAGCTGCATTTGGACTTCATACGGAAAATAACTGGAGTGAGAGCTCTTCTTCATGAGTAATCCTTATGTGGTAACGTAAAAACAAAAAACAAAAAACTTCCCATGATAAAACCAGAAATTTTTTTTAGAATTTATGTCCTCTTGTGTTCTCCCTAGTGTATCCAGTTGTGTGATTCTTCTGGGTCAGAGGTGGAAAGAATTTGGGTTATCAGCACGTGCCACATTCTGTGTGTTTCTTAGGCATTTGCGAACATAAAGTGATGTTCTTTCTACTGTGTGAGTTGCGGTTAAATGTTTCGATTTTTTTATAGAGTTGCTCTTACATTGTTATCAGCCAAAATATTGTGTGGCTAAATGATTTCAGTTCATCTAATTTGCTCAACAATTAGACAACGATTCTAGCCTTGGGAACAAAATATGTTCATCACAAAAAAATTAAAAATGCGATCTGACGTTCAAAGCTGAAATATTAAACTGCTTCGTGGAAAGCTTTAAGAACTACGCACTTAATATGGAAAGAAACAGTCATTTCTCACTGCTATAAATTGCACTCTTATCCATAAAAGGAAAATATATCAAGTTTAACTATTTTATACTAAAAACAAATTTCATTAGGTCACCTTGTAGGTTCTCTAAACATCCCTATTTTTTCCTACATGCATGAATAGCCTTAGGTTATGTTTATATTTCAGTTTTAGAAATGTTTACCAAACATGCATATGGTTTCCATTACTAGGAATAAACTACACTAAGTTCTTTGGATTTGCTTTCTTTATTCTTTATTATATGTTTAATTAGTTATGTACTTTATAACTTTCAATATTTTGGCATTTTGGAATACAGCAATATGTTATATTGCTGTGATCCATATATAGTTATATTTGGAATGATATGTTATGCCTGAGTTATAAAAATAATTTGACATATCCACTATGTTCAGTGGATATCATGTCTGCCAAAAATATTATCGTTTACACACTGCTAGCTTTCATACATAATTACTTACTTGTTCATCTCAGGACATGATGTCAGCTTGTACTGTGTAATAGAAAATAATCTCATCTAGATGCATAACGAATTTCTATTATCTAAGAGTTGTTTATATTTGATGACGTTTTCCTTCTTCAGAAAAATATATTTCTGTGAGAGGAAAATTACAACATTTTTTAAATCAGTGTTTTGTTTTTGTTTTTTTCGTTTTTTGTTCTTTGGGGTTTTTTTTTTGCACTACAGTATGTTTGAGTGCCCAAATTAGGATCACTGTTGTTTAGTGACAATGGGCTAAGTCTGTGCGGTGTGAGAAATGGTTTCTTACCTCATGGATCTCAGAAGGCATCCTACACACTGTAAGGTAATTAATTAAATAAGACAGGATGAGGTGAGGATGACGATTGCTTTGGAGGTCAGAGACAAATGAGGTCAGTGTGGCCCAAAAGATGAGAGGCATCAGGGAATCGAACCTTGAAGAATGGGAAAGATTAGGTGTTATAGGGGTAGAGAGCAAATGCACAGAGAAATGAATGGAGAGAGGGCAGTGGAGGCAATGAAGACTCCTATCCAAGCTGAACACTTCGTGAGCAATGAATGGCTAACACTCTTACTGCAATCCATTCATGTCCATGAGTGATGTACTAATACTTTAATAGAAAAATGGGCAAAGTATAGAACAGTCAATTTATAGAAAGGAAATGCAAATTGCTGTGATCAATATATGTACTAAAAGCTGTTCAACTTCATTAATAAACAATGAAATGCAAATTTAGAAAGTTACATCCTCTTATTTTTCATATCAAATTGACAACTTTTAAAATCCAGTAGGGTAGGCCAGTGATGGGTATTAAGGAGGGCACATATTGCATGGAGCACTGGGTGTTATACGCAAACAATGAATCATGGAACACTACATCAAAAACTAATGATGTACTGTATGGTGACTAGCATATCATAACAAAAAATAAAAAATAGAAAAAATAAAATAAAATAAAATCCAGTAGGGTAGAGTGCAAAGGGCACCCTCATGCATTTTCTGGTGAGAGTAGAAATTGGTACAAAATTCTTTTAAAGTAGTTTATAGTTGGCATCACTACTGTTTTAAATGGACATGACAATTAACCCAATGCCATTTGGAATTTCCTCTAAGGGAACTTTTAGGTTTATAGATAAAGATGCTCATCATTGGATTACATATGACAACTAACAATTTGGGAGCTACCTAAATTTCTAATAGTTACATAAATAAATGCCATTTCGTTAAATAGTGTTTGAGTCATTAAAACCTATGCTTTCAGAAAAATTTTAGTGACACATGGAAGTCATAGAAATAAGTGGAACAGTAAAATACAAATTTTATTTAAAATTAATGTATGTTTAAAAAGACTGGATTAAAAGATTCCAAAGCATTAGCAATTCTTATTCTGAGTGGTAAAATTATGAATGGTTTGTATTTAACCTTTTTTTTCTAGACTCTGCTTAATGAAAATTAATTCCCTTAAAAAAAACATATTAAACTTTCATCTATTTGAGCTATTTATTGAAACAGGACAAATGAGATAGCTAGGGTAAAGTCCCAAAGAGGGGATTTTATAAATCAATAAATGCCATTGTTATCCCGGACCAGCTAATGCAGTGAAGTTGCTGAATAAAAAGTGTGTGTGTGTGTGTGTGTGTGTGTGTGTGTGTGTGTGTGTGTGTGTTGATATGTCATAAAGCTAAGAACAGTGTTCAGATGGAGCCTGTGCTGAGAAAGGTCTGTGTCTTGTCCACAGTCTGGGGGCCAAAAAGGCAGTTAGAGAGGAGTTTAGATGCCCAGGCCAAAAATGTTAGTAGGGGTTGGAAGAGCATAGGAATCAATGTACACAATTAGCAAGAACCAGCATTGTTTAAAATACCTAAAACATTTCAGAGAAAGAGCTACAATGGCATCTTGTGTAGTAAGGGTAGGAATGAGTCTAAGAAACTTCCTGTCCTGTATTTACATGCAAATTACTTTCAAATGACTTTGTTAGTCCTAAGAACTAAATGCCCTTTTCAGAGTCATTTCTGGCCTCCGCACGCACACTTGGCCTGAGCTGCCAATATGTCAACATGTCACCATCACATCTCAACAGTATGACAACATCAGTGACTGGTGAAGTGATTCAGGCCTATAGTTCAGATCCATTGGTTGCTTTTAAATAGCTACCATCAAATATCAGCAAACTCCAAGTGGAAATCTCTTTGGGGGCTCTTTCGGTTGAAATTCGCCAATTACTTGGAATATACCTGTATATTTATTGTAAAGGAGGAAAAAATGATGCCAATTAGTTATTACTGTGAGCATCACCAACTGTATAAACACAATGTTCAAACAGATAAAAACTAAAGGAAAACCATAACTTTAGGATGAAACTTTTCATTTTTGCTCTAGCAAGTGCTCATAAATAATAAAACGATAATAAATAGCAGAACAGAATTCTAATCTTTATTCCATTATTTGGTTTGCTAGCTTTCACAACAAGTAAGAAAATTCATAATAAAGAATATAACCTTTTAAAAAATGCTTAGCAATTTGAAAGATATATATTTGATCAACAAATATTCAGAAGTTAGACAGTATGTCTAAACCTTAAGCATTTTCCATGGGAGGAAAAACAGAAAATGCCAAGTTCAGAGGAAATAAGCAAGGAGTTAAGAACCCAAAGGAACAATAAATGCTAGACACTGTCAACAACCACAGTCACAGACCGAGGTCTGTTCAGACTCACGCCTGTCCTGTCCTCCTGTGTGCCCACGTGTACAGCCACTTCGTTCAATATATAACACATTTGCAGTGCAGGTGAGTCATCCTAATCCTACAATAAACACACTCACATTGGCAAGTGCATATGTAGAGGCTAAATATGTGTTCTTTATTCGTTTAACAAATATCAAATGAGCAGCTGTAACAAGCCAGGCAGTATTCTAAGCTCAGTATTCTAAGCTTCAAATTCCTTCTCTTGTAGAGCTTGCTTTCCGATGAGAGGAGATAGACCATAAAGAAATAAGTAACTTGTCTGTATTCTCAAGAACACAAAGCTGGGAAGGAATATAGGGAGCAGAGGAGAGGGGAGAGAAGTTGTAAGAAGTTAGACATGTAGAGTGGCCGGAGAAGGTCTCCATTTGAGCACATGACTAAAGGAAGAGAGGAAGTTGCCCTGAAGGTGTCAGGGGAAAGAGACTTCAGGCAGAGGGAGTAGCTGGGAGCCCAGTGAGGCTGCAACAGAAGGAACAAGAGGAAGCGTGTTGGGGGACAAGATCTGTGAGCTGATACACAAGCTAATGGAGTCATGCAAGGCATATTAGTGGTTGTAAAGACCTAACTTTTATTAATTTTGAAAAAAAAGGAGTGGTATTCCATTCTTGTTTTAAAACAGAAGCATTTTCTGTACTTGTCTTCAGTTTCTTTTTAAAAAATAAATGTGGCTGCCATATTAAGAATAGATCATGATAGTATGGACATTTTAATAACATTTATTCTTCCAGTCCATGAACATGGAATGTCTTTCCATTTATTTGTATCTTCTTAAGTTTCTTTCATCACTGTTTTATAGTTCTCAGTATACAAATCTTTCCCCTCCTTTGTTAGTTTACTCCTAAGTATTTTATTACTCTCCATAGGTCAGAATGTGACCTTATTTGGAAATAAGATCTTTATATAGGCAGTTAAATCAAAATGAGGTCATTAGGGTGGGCCCTAATCTGGTATGACTGGTGTTCTTATTAAAAGGGGAAATTTGGGCACAGACACATAGAATGGGAAGATGGTGTGGAGAGACACAAGACGGCCAGGGGAGGACAGAAGCACAGACTGGACTGGTACTGCAGTTGAGTGCAGAGTCTTGTAATATGATGGAGGAGCTGGGGAGTTCATGAGGAAGCCATTATCACGACTGGCTGTAGGATGTGACCTGGGTCAGAAGAGAAGTGAGGACATGAGAAAACATGAAGACCTTGATGAATGAAGGGGTCGAGAATTTTTTAAAGACAAAAGAAACTGTCATCTCAAACATAGTCTAGTGAAGAAAAGAGTCATAAAAACAAAGCAATTGGCACTCTGAAAGAGGACCACGGAAGACACAATGGGAACGTTCCCAGCAGAGGAAAGGTCACCTCTGCCAAGGGGAGGGGGACCAGGAACAACTTCAGAAAGGAAGTCATAAAGAATGAATGGAAATGTGACAGACAGGCAGGTACAAGGAGAGAACATCATATGCAAATGTGAACCCCAGGGATGCCAGTGAATGTGTGGACTGCAGGTAATGAATTTATTAACACACCTAGAAACTACGTTCTTCACTCTCCAGGATTATGAACAGTAACTACTGTATTTCCTAATTACAAATTTAATGCTTCCTGTCACTCCCCAATATGTATGTGTGTGCATGTGTGTGTATAATTTGTTGTACGTAACTTCTATATCAAAACTTATGTTCAAATTTTATACATATATATATATATATAAATTTTAACTTACATGTACATCTTATAAATACAGAAGAAAAGTACATTGTTTCTCTTTGTCCTCTGCCCACCAGCCATCATCGTTCCAACTTTCTTTCTCTGACCTCCTGAATGTTCTTCCTAGCCACTTTTAGGCTAATCTCCCGTCTTCTGGCTTTAGGCTACTCTGTCTGCCAATATTCCAGGATGTCAACTTGAAAATACAAAACTCAAACTCTACTACGTTAAGTTTGGGTTCCAAGTGGTGGGGGACAAGAATCTCCTGTCCCCTTCAAGGTCTTTCTAGCCAGACTAAGAACCAAATTGACATCGACATGTTAACAGGAGAAAATAAAATTTAATTCATATGTTTGAGGAGTCCATGCAGATATGGAAATTCCAAAGACGGGCAAAATGAGGTATACGTGTCATTCTGAGCTAAGGAGAAAGTGGGTAGGGGTCTGGTACTTCAAAGGGGAGGACTGCAATTCACAGGAAGATGAAGGAGTTAAATGCCTGGTAAGCAAATGTTTGCTGGGCCATTCAGAAACCATGGAACATAGACTTTGATCAAACAGGGGGTGATCGGTTCCTCCCTCTCTACCATACCCAGTTCATATCATAAGGTAGTTACCTATGGTGATAGCTCTCTTCCTGGAGCAAGTTCTCTATCTAAATTCTTTTTAGTCAGTTGAAAGGGAAGTAAAGAGCTTTTTTCTGAATCTGCTGGGTTTTGATTGCTTTCTAACTCAAAATAATATCCATGCCAAAACAGCCCATCTTTGGGCAGCCTGCATTTGGCCCCTCCACGAACAAATAACACACACCAGTATTAGGATCAATACAGTGGAGCTATGGGTGCTCCAACCTCTTGGTTGTGAATCATGAGCGTGTCGATGCAGGTTTAAAATGTTTTGTTTTGGATTGTTTAATCACAAAGATAACAGAAGTCACCCATGCCAAGCATATTCTTTAACGATGGTTCTTACACACTGATGTTTTCTTAAATGCTTAAGCAGTAGTGACATGACTTAATATGGTAAGGCCTCAGCAGAGTCAAACCAGCAGACCGCAGAAGGTAATCATAACATGAGTGAGTCCTCTGGGATCTATCGCCTCCTGACTACAGTGTTCTGAAAGCTCACAGCCAAAGGTAAAGGATGCTGTACCCAGTCAGCAGTACTCCTGACTAATTATCAACCTAAAAATCCCACCTATCAAAAACCCTATGGACAAAAGAAAGCTTATTGGAAAGGGGGGCTGAACACAGCCCCCGGGGCAGAAGCATATTTGAGTGTCGGGGAAACAAAGAGAGCAGGTGCTCTGTGGGAGCACATTCTCCAAAAGTGGCGTGCTTGCCCAGTTGTTTATAGGAACCTATTGATAAGGTGATAAATAGATCAGGGAAACTCAGAGGGAGAGAGTTGTCAGAGGGGCACCTTTCTCATCCATTCATATGTTCAACTAATGCTTGTTGGATGCCTACGTTGTCTTAGGGGCTGGGACTACAGTAGTGAACAAGCTAGAGAAACTTACATTCTAGTGATGGCAACATACCAGAAATGAGTGTATGAAAGAAATATGTAGTATGCAGAAAACTAAAAGGAGATTAACAGGATAAAAAATGATTGATGATTACTCTTGGCC
This sequence comes from Ursus americanus, assembly GCF_024610735.1. Classification (NCBI taxonomy): domain Eukaryota; kingdom Metazoa; phylum Chordata; class Mammalia; order Carnivora; family Ursidae; genus Ursus; species Ursus americanus. The sequence goes on from NC_142145.1 coordinate 55,253,496, forward strand.
TCATACAAGCCTTAATATCGATGAGGCTGTGTTCAACGTGAACTATTCAGGATGGTCAGGTTCACATTCACCTCACATTCATTGAGCATGCATTCTGTGGCAGGGCTTTGACGCGATTTCATAAAATGGATTCCTTGTCAGCGTTCTTCTGATACTTCACAAATGACAGGTTATCAACGAGAGTCCTGGGATTCAGATCTTTGTCACCCAAGTTTATACTACTTTTGACCGGGTTAAACTTTGAAGTAGAGATTAGTCATGCCACACTCTAAATCCAGGCCCAGAAAATGGTGGGGACAGAAAGAATTTCCGAAGTCCCTAGGATACCAATCCCCCTCCCCCATTGAGGGTTTGGGGTGATGGCCATTGGTCCATCAGGAGCCAGGCTCCTTTGAGCTTGGCCTTTCATGAGAGACATACAGAAGTTCTTAGTAGTGCAGAACACAGGTCTTTCTATTGTCACCGGATACAATTATAACCCCTGGAGTCCTATAAGAAAGGGTCTGCTTCTATGGGGCGCCTGGGTAGTGCAGTTGTTGGGCATCTGCCTTCAGCTCAGGGCGTGGTCCCGGTGTTCTGGGATCCAGTCCCACATCGGGCTCCTCCGCTGGGAGCCTGCTTCTTCCTCTCCCACTCCCCCTGCTTGTGTTCCCTCTCTCGCTGGCTGTCTCTCTGTCACATAAATAAATAAAATCTTTAAAAAAAAAGGGTCTGCTTCTGTTTGGTGGTGCATTTGTAAGGACACAGTGAAAATATTAATCAGCAATAACATTAGGTAACGGTTTCTGAACCACAGCTTGGAAAGTTTGAATGATAGTTGTTTCCAATTTCCTTTATTAAACTGTGGTTAAAAGATTTGGGTATTATCCATGATGGCAAAGAAAGTACAGACTACCTTAAATGATAATTTTGTATTTTTAAGCATTCTGTGATTTCTTTCTCAATTGATCCTTTATATATATAAATCTGCAGTGACTGTGTGTCCTTGAACTTTTAAATCCAGACTCCAATTGAGTTTTCAGTGGTTGGTTTTGTATTTTGCCTGTGAAACTCAGAACATCTTCGTTAATGATTTAAACAGATATTTCTGTAGGATCAAACTTGATGTTCTTTGACTAGCACGATTTTGGTCACTTCATTAACCCTAGCAAATAGAACGAAATTTGAGAGTTATGCTCTTTGTGGTTAAGGAACAAGATTGGGAGCCAGTGGGAAGAGGTGACCTATGACATCCTTAAAAGAGTTATATCTCCATTCTGTAACACAGTAAAGATTGAAGCACCACACAAACAGGCCATCAATTGCATAAACATTTTTAAATAGCAATAACCAATATTATGCAATAAGTGTCATTTACCATCTCTTGCTTGACAGGAACTTTTCAAGATCTGCCATTTCCCAGATTTCATGAAGATACGTGTAAGAGCATCTTCCCTAATTCCTGGGAATATGCATCTTAAGAGCCATGGTCCCAAGTGTCTGGCATTATAGGCAATTAATTGTTCAAACCTTTCTGATTTTAAGACTGAATTATTCTCTCCTTATTTCAATTCTTTCCTCTAGCCCTACCTCCTGCTTCTTTTTTAAAGATTTATTTATGTGAGAAAGAGAAAGCATGAGAGAGAGAGAGAGGACAAACAGGGGGGAGGGGCAGAGGGAGAGAGAGAGAAGCAGACCACCGCTGAGCAGAGAGCCTGATGCAGGGCCCCATGGATGTGGGGCTCGGTGGATGTGGGGCTCAATAGATGCAGGGCTTGATGGATGCAGGGCTCCATCCCAGGACCCTGGGATCATGACCTGAGCTGAAGGCAGAAGCTTAACCAACTGAGCCCCCCAGGCGCCCCTACCTCCTGCTGCTTATCTGGTTCCCTGAGATGCAGAGTAACTCGGCTGCTTTGAATGAAAACAGCTGGGAGTGCCTTATGTAGCCTGCGACATACCTCCCATGACCTCCCCCACTCTCCCAATAGCCACGGGGACTTAGCTTCTGCTAAAGCAGGTGCCAAGGGCGCCCCCTCACAGAGAGTGCGGTTGTATGCATTCTTCCTCCATTTCCTTCCATGTTGATTGGTTTTATCACAAAAACCTCTGTTTCTGCTCTACTTTAACTTGACCTTGGATTCTATTACTGTCCCCGAATCTCTCTTTCTTTTCTTTTCTTTCTTTTTTTTTTTTTTAACTTTTCCCTGATAGGATTGTCTGGCCACTGTATCTGAAATTCTCCCAATGACCTCAGATCTTTGGAGATAGACATTTAGGTGAACTAAAATTTTGCATAAAGAGAATTTGTGTGTGAAAGGAGATCATGGTATTCTATTTTAATTAATTTCAGTAAGTAAATAAAAAGTTATTTCTAGAACCAGCGTCACAGCTACACGTGAACAACTAACAATTCAGAAACGTCAGACCTCACCAACATCCTGTAAGGTAAAGAAAGCACATTCCTTTCTCTCTGATTCAGGGCGACTGTGTTACTAAACTGCCTGTTTTAGTTTGTTTTCACTCGTTTTTCATGGTTTTGGGGGCAGATGGTTTTGTGTTGTGTTGTGTTGCTTCCTGAAAGGCCAGATCTCCCATTTGGTGACTCTTTTCCAAAATTCTGTTTTTAAATACAAAGTACGGTTTGATTTAATTTTTCACCCAACTGGTTTACAAACCGTCTTTGAGTCATGTGGTGGCGCATTATTTCCACAGACACGCCTGAGCCCTTTGAAGGAAACTATAGGCACTTCACAGAAATGGCTGCTCTCTCTTTTTTTTTTTTAAACAAGAGCTGGCAGAGATTTTCATTTTGAATATGCTATCGATACTCATCACGAGTTATCAAGTAACTCTTTGAATACAGCTGAGATGGGATGCTTGGGAGAATAACCGACTTCTCTCTGGAAAATCGATGCCGAGGGCCCTCGCACACCCCCTGGGAGATTAGAAATGGATGTGCTTCGCTCTAGAGCCCTGTTGTTTGTGGAAACAGCCTTGTGTGGAGTGTGTGAGTCTCAGGCCATTTGGAAACCTTCCTCCTTGGCAATATACGTATCTCTTTCGTTTCATACTTTGGCAAGGTTAGTAATATTTACACATACTTGTCTCCGTGTTGTGAGATGTTAGTATAAGTTGGGACATGCTAGCTTGTCGTTTCCTAAAGTGAATAAGTTTATCTTTGGTTTAGCCTGAAATTGCACCAGAGAATACGCTTCCTCCCGGGATCTGAATGTAAAATAACTGAAGCAGATTGAAGTTGGCAGTGACTAATGAAGTCTCGCACAGAAGTCAGCAAGCCAGTGGGTTTCTGCGGATTGGGGGGGAAGAGCCGGAGTCGCCCGAGCTTCTTTGAGATCAAGGCATTTCTTCCTTTCCCTCTGAGCCCAGCTACAATGGGGGAGGGGGACTTAAATACTCCTCCTACATTCTTTCTAAAGACATCAAATTCATAGTATACAAATTTGTTCCATTACTGATAATCCCCAGCTAGCTTCCTGGCTTAATGAGCCATTGTAGCTGCCTGAAGGTATTCTACATACAATAATTTTAATCAGTCACATAAAATTTATGAAGCTGAGATTCCAGTAAAAATTAGCATGAATTAGAAGAGTGTTTCTCTGAGAACTCCTTCAGCAGGCTGGCCACTTCGTCCCACCTTCGGTGTTCTGGAAAGGTCTCTGTGTCAGTAACGGACATCATAGTGACCACCTTACTCATCCCAAGTCTCAATGGCACAAGCTTAGCTTTTTTGTTTGGTTTGGTACGTGGTCAGTATCCATAGCCTCTGTTTCCATAGATCTCTTACACATACACACCTTTGCTTTAGGAAATATCAGAGTAATTTCTCAGTTTCTCTCTTGAAATGTTTTATTTTTGCAACGATCTTCTTAAAGCTAAAATGGTTTCAGGAATCCCTAGTATCACGTCGCATTTACTAGATTACACATACACAATTTGCTGGGCGCATTTAGAAATATGTTTTGAAAGAAATTGGTGTGCTCTCTCCCTTCGGTTCATCTCTCACAGCCCTTGCCCACACGGAGAGCAGCAAGATTTGTGTTTTCCAGCTCATTAAACTGACAGCAGAAATTAGTTTGTGGTATTAAAAACTAAAAAGTTAAATTACAGCTACACGTGTCCTTTATGCAATGGGGCGTGCGGAAGATGTTTGATTTTAATGTTTGCTATAATGGAGAATTTAAATTACAATGTTTGTCAAATCTCTAATCTTTGTTACAGAGTGGAATATTAATTACGCTTTTAACTATGAGAGGTAAATAAAACGAGCATCCGCTGCAGGCCCAGGGGTAAATTGCAGATTACCGACAACGTGACATAATGCACTAAATGTCAGTTTTGTCAAACAAATTTAGAGGAACAGTTAAACTATTAGCTTCCTGTTGTTCCAGGGCTTTTCTTGCAGCAAGCGACTGCTTTGAGCAGCAGGGACACTGTGCCTTATGGAAGACTAAGGGAGTTAAATTGAATAAGCAAGATGAATGAGGAGACGGCAGCACAGACGCACTCAATTAGTTCATAACTGTCTATTAAACTTCTCTAGGTGGTTCCGAATAAACAGCAGATTCACTGCTGCACTTTTATGGGGGACTTGGGGAGCCATGGCAGAGGGGCAGTGTGGTGCTCAACAGAAAGAAACATTTTCTGATTCTCATTTTCCTGTCTTCCACGTTTCACCATTTTGTACTGGAAGCACCGGGAATGGCTGTCAGAGCCTTCTGTGGGTTTAAAAGAAAAGCACTGAGGAGCAGAATGGGAGCAGTGCACCCCCTTGGTCCTTCTCTTGGCTGTTCTCACGCAGAACGGTGGCATAATGCTCTTCAAAGAATATGTAGAATTCAGGCTGCTGTGAACCTGTCCTTGGAAAGAGAGGAGAGACTGTTGGTTCTTAGAATTCAGGAAGAGAAAATCGCTCCATAAATTATCAAAGTCAGGATTTCCTTCAGCCCGCTGAGAGTGTGGAAGGGGTGCCGAGTGCTGGGGCTCCTTGCCTCATGACAGTGTCTGGATCCTCACAGGATGTTTGAGCTCAGCCTTGCTTCCAGTGAGGGCATTTCTTCTCATTTCAGTTTTTAGACAGCCCCCGATCTTCTAATGCTCAGCTTGTGTGGCTTTGCAGAAGCATTCCATGGTAGGATCATGACATTGCTAGGAAGAAGAACTGCAAAACTTAATATGAAATTATTAAAGAAACAGTGTGGATTAAAGGGGAAGAGGGAGGGGAAAACAAGACCAAGAAAATGTGGGAACTCTGAGTAATGAATTGAGAAACCTTGAAGTGTTTCTACTGTTTCTGAACTTCTGTCCTTCAAATATGCCTACCAACTTGCTTTTGGGGGAATGCAGACATGACATAATGCAAGCCATTTATCAGAATCCTTTCATACAGCACAGGGCAGTCAGAAAATACTCCTGGTTTTCATTACATGCACCCGGACACACACACACCCTCACATACCCACACAAAGGGATCCATTTTTCACTTTCTCTTTTGAAATAACGAAGAAATTTACACTCGATGCTCCCATTGGCCAGGTTGGGGCATTCCCCATGGAGACCTGTCCCGTTAGAAGTAACTGTGAAGAGAGAATTAGGGAAAAAACAACATGTAGTAGGTGGGTTTGCTAAATCCATATCATTTTTTTGAATTAGGAAAGCTATAGTTTCTCCTGAATAAGACTCATTTGGGGAAAAGAGCCAAGACTTAATCTGGCTTCTTGGGTATCTGTTTTGACACCTATGACCATAATTACTGGTTCGCTTTATAATAGGAGTATTTTCTTTGATCATCCCTGAGTTACCTATCCAAAGATCATTAATGTTTTTAATACCTAATCTTACTTTGGACTAAATGTAAGCACTTATGTGCTGATGGATGTTATTAAGCACTACATCACCTTTCTAGTCATTAATGAGAACCATCAGTGAGGACAGTTTACTCATCAAATACCGCACCAAACCCTTAGGATAGTGGATCCCAATGAACGAAGTAAGAGCAATCAGATGAAGTCAAGTGATTACCCTTGGAGAATTGAGGCATTTTGCTTATCTTGACCTTGAACTCTTTTTCTTCTATTTTTTTCCTCCCCTTAGCTACTGCTGATTTGAGAGGATATTTATTCTGCAAACTGCTATCAAGAGAATTTGTCATAGCAGAGTAGGATAGGAATAGACAGGAAAGAAAGCATTACCCAAATGATAATCCAGAGTGTATTCTGTCATTTTCCCGTGTGCCTTCATACTTTTTGGAGGCTGTATTATAACACGTTTTGTTGGTTGCTGCCTTGGCTTTGTCCACATGCCCATCTATCCTAGCAGCTTCGAGATTCTCCAAAGCAAGGACTCATCTCTTCAACCTGTATCCCAAGCTGCTGGCACCTTTCTAGGCTCACAGAGGGTGCTTATAAAATGCTGAATGAATGAATGTTGGGAAGGAATGAAAGGCATCTTTTGTGGATACCCAGATGTCCACGGAGAAACAGCAGGATTACATAAACAGCATTCAGCTGTTAGGAAAAGGTTCAGTCTCATTTTTCCTTCCTATTTATTGAGTCCTTCACAAGTATGAGGAAGGGTGTTTTACAGGTATTCTCATTTAACCCTCTTGATCACCCTACAAAGTAGCTGGTATGCTCTCCCCATTATATCTGTGGGGAAACCAAGACAAAGTTTCTGTGTCTTTCACATGGAAAGCCAGAACTGGCTGAGTATGTGTGTGGGGGAGGAGGCAGGGGGGGTCTGGTTGCTGCTCTTTGCTCCGTGAAATAAGCATTCATCCAACAGGAAAGGGAGGGCTAATGGAGGTAGAAGGAGATAAGAGAAGATGGAAAATTCATTTTCCTAAAATGTAATCCCTATTATGTTATCTTTTGCCCAGCATAACTCTTCTTGTCTAAGTATTATGTCCCAGCTTCTCAGCTTCGCCTCCAAAGCCTTCCACAGTGACACCAGGGCTTCACTATAGGCAGCTCATACCTTATGTGTTTTCCTGAAAGTTGGTTGACTTATGATAAATAAGCTCTGAAATGTATAGCCATATAATAGCAATTGTAAGTATTAATTATTGTATCTTGTCAAAATGAAAAGTTAACAGGGCTTCAGATTGGTGGCCTAGAGTTGTGGGATAGGAAATCCAACCAATCTTTCCAATGGATAGTTTAGCAAGAGGTTTTCGACTCTATTAATTTTAATATATGGGCCTCTCAGAGATATTTTTCACATAATTTTTTTTAGTTCTAAGTGTCATTGGTGGAATGACTTCGGATTCTCCTTGACTCAGTGAGGAGACCCTTCACAGAAGAACATGGCCTTGCGCGGCCACCAAGCAATCCAAAGTGACATGATTGAAAATGAAAATTGCATGTGATGGGCCCATCTTTGCTGTTACCCCCACCCCCCAGGAGTCTTAACTATTCAAACTGCTCAAGACAACACCTCATACAATTGAAACTTATGTCAAATGTCAGTATATGTCTGCTTTCATGCCATTCAATACAGAGGGGGAAAAAAACAGTTGTTTTAGAAATTAAACAAAGTCACAGATCTCTGTATGTGCAGTATGTGCAAGAGAAGCTTTCAAATCCCTTCTACCCAATGTCTGCTCCCCTTTAACTCTTGGACGTGAATGGAGCACCATAGTGTGACACAGACAGGTCATTATGTTTGAATTAGTTGGGGGTGCAGAGGGGGATGGTAGAGTTTTTCTCTTTGCTTCAGAAATCAAAAGAAAATGCAATACCTGCTGGGTGTATATATCCCCTGAAAGTTGCCAGCACTATTCACCAGACAGCTCCCAGATAAGCAGATGGCTTCTTTAATGATTAAACCCAATTTTTCTAAAATGCTAATTAGTTAGAGAAAGATAGTTTGAAAGTCTGTTATACATTGCAGGAAATGGCTTTCATGTCTGTTTTGTTTGCTGCTAAGAATCACACAGCTATCACCTGAGTAGGCTCAGTTTCTCTCTTTTTATTTAAATCGTGTGACTGTTCAATCATAAGAAAAGGGGAAAGACAGTCAATGAGGAAGAGGAGAAGCCCCTTTCAGGATGAAATGCTCAATTAAGAGGAAAGCTATTTTTTTGTTTTCAAAAATCAGGCTTATTGTTACTTTTCGAACTCTGTATTCGGTACAGTCTGTTCACTGGCTTCATATGGCACGCGCATCCTAATTCCCAGTTCTGCGAATTTCCACCAAAACATGGAAAAACTAAGTTGCCTGTACGAAAATTAGTTCTGACTATGAACTTGTCAAGCTAAAGGTCTTAGAATGTATTAGAATGTGTTAGAAACAATGAATTAAAATAATGAAGACCTGGACTTTGTTCTGGTCACCTAACTTTTCATACATGATTCCTCATTCAGAACATAGGTTAATAGGTTATACCCTCCCTTATTTGTTTGTTATGTAAACCATTCATCCTATAGAATTTCCCACATTGTGAGCTTGGCTTATAATGTCATTTAGTGTGTCCTTTTATTATCTGTATTTCCTATGAACTGGGGCAAGAACTAGAGGCTTCATTAGATTCAGGTTTCTTGTTTTGGTAAGAATTGTTCATAGGCGATGCTTTGTACTCCCTAATACATCGCATCAAGAAATACATAATACTCAGATTGATTAGGGGGTGGCAGTTTTGCCAACCCGATCCATCCATTATAAAGTTCCACATCAGCTTGTCACTTAATGGTTTTTTAAGCTACTGATGATGATTGCCTAGATCTGTTATTTTATTAGGGGTTTCAAAATGGTGACATCCTAATTCTATCATTCTGTCTGTATTTATTAAGTGTCATTCTCTACTTAACTGTTTGGTTACCCTGAAATATAGTTCATATAGGAACTTGAGATAAATGTTCGATTTCTTCCCATTATTTTCCAGTTTCAGAATGAATTGATGCCGTAACAACTTTATACATTGGCCAACAGTATTGCTATGGACTCAGGGATTTTAACATGTTTGATATTTTTGAATATTTTATAGTAATTCATGTTTAGATGGTCAAAGTATCTGATCTTTGGCCAATAGGAGCCCCTTCCAGTTGTCTCTTGTGTTTTTCTGAGATCACTCCAGAAATCTTTGAGAGCTTCCCTGTTTCTTGGCATGCCTGGATGTTCTCAATGCATTTTGTGCACTGTCTTCGCCATGACATTCTTCAAGATTTCTTCGAGAAACCCTGGTTTCTTTTAGTGGGAAATGGCATTTAGAGACCACAATCTGGCTGCAAAGGGTGATCACTGAATCAAGACAGCCATTGCTTCTAGACCCATATCAACTACCTTCACCACCATCTTTAACCCTGCTGTCAGCTTATCTTTCTGCCATATCTGACAAGCCAACATCCCCTTTGTCTTTGTCAGTAGGAAGAAAAAGGTCTTTGGCATATAATAAAATATAGAATATCTTTATGACCTCAGGTAGGGAATGCCTCAAAACTAAAATAGACATAATTGATACATTTGAATATATCAAAATTATAAACTTCTGTAAACCAAAAAATACCATAAACAAAATTTAAAAACAAGCCATAGATTTGAAGAAAAAATTTTTAATATTTATATGTCAAAGTACTTACTAGTAGCCTAAATACAAAAAATATCTGGACACCGGGGCGCCAGGTGGCACAGTTGGTTAAGCGTCAGACTTTTCGTATTGGCTCAGGTCATGATCTCAAGGTCGTGGGATCTAGCCCCATGTCAGGCTCTGTGCTCAGCAGGGAGTCTGCTGGAGATTCTCTCTCTCCCTCTTGATCTCTTTCTCCCTCTGCCCCTCCCCCATGAGTGCACGCACACTCTCTCTCTCTCTCTCATATAAATAAATAAATCTTAAAAAAAAAATCTGTACATCAATAAGAAAAGCCAACCCAAATAGAAAAATGGATATAAAATATGCACAGGCAGTTTATAGACTAGCGATGTATGTATAGCTAAGTAACATTTGACAAGATAACCAGCCTCACACATAATCAAGTCTATGTAAATCTACACAATGTGAGATGCCATTTTCTACCCATCAGATTAGCAAACATTTTTGTAACTGATATCAAGGGTTGGTGAGTATGTGGGAAAACACAGTTTGTTAAAAATGCTAACTTAGAACAACTTTGGTAATACTTTTGAGATTTCATTTTAATTCTGAAAAAAAAAATCCCTTTGTTTCCCACTATCCCCCCTACACACACACACACACACACACACACACACACACACACACAGCACATGAAGGCCAAATTATTTGCTTTTCATATTTCTTTTAACAAGTTAGAACTCTGTACTATCAGCATACCAAAATACTAAAATAAATCTATTTTTTTTTGCCTTTTTCAATAAAAAGAAAAACTTACAAATTCAGAATCAGAGGTAAAAAATTTTTAAGTGTGATTTTTATATTTTTCCATAGAGGAAGTATTTTTGACAATAAAATGACCATGATATAGGAGAAGTTAATAAGAAACTGTAGGCCTGGGTTGGGAAAAACAATTAGTAACTATATGTTTTAGAAAAGCGTGTTATATGCAAACAATGAATCATGGAACATTATATCAAAAACTAATGATATACTGTATGGTGACTAACATAACATAATAAAAAATTTTAAAAAAAGAAAAAAGAAAAGGCAAATGGTCAAATGACCACAGAAATGCCTGTAACATTAAATATTTAATAATTTAATAATATTTATCATAAAATTCAGGACACTGATGAAAAGCAGTTGTATTATTCTCCTATTGCTGTTGTAACAAGTCATTACAAACTTGGTGGCCGAAACAACACAAGTTATTATCTCTCAGGTCTGTAAGTTACAAGCCCGATGCATCTCCTAGGCCTCAAATCAAGGTGTTAGCATGACTACATTCCCTTCTGGAAACTCTAGGGGAGGATCTCTTTCCTTGCCTTTTTCAATTTCTAGAGACCAATTATTTGGCTTGTGACCCCTTCCTTCAAAGCAGCAAGGGTGAGTTGAGTCCTTCTCACACCCTGTTCTGCTGCTTAAGATTACATCAGGCCACCTGGATCATTTAGGATAATTTCCTTCTCTTATAGTTGCTAATTAGCAACCTCAATTTCATCTGCAACCTTAATTCTCTTTTGCCATGTAGTATAACACACATGCATAGGTTCCTAGATAAGGAGGTGGACATCTTCAAGGAGTGGTTCTGCCTAGTGAATGAGCTGTGGATCCATGCACAGGGGGACATCCCTTTCTGGGATAAAGCTAGTGCTTCTGGAATAATCTCTTTTAGTTGCTCTGTTCCATGATGGTCGCTAGAGCTCCTGAAGAAACAGGCTGTATTTGCTCCTCAACAAATTAACCAGCAGCTATATTTTAAACTTGGAATAGAATGATTTTGTTCCAAAATCTGATCCTATGTGTTTATGAGCTTCTTGGATACTTAGTTCTGCATATTCAAGGGGTCACCTGGATTTTACGATATCACCGCTTAAATTAGAACATGCAGTTTTGTTTTTCATTGCTCTCTGCTTTCCCTTTGTGCAGATACCAATGGCTTGCTGTTTTTGTTAGCCATTCCAGTTTTTCAGTGAGCTTAACAAACTTCATCAAGAGGAGACTGGAGGTGCCATTCCAATATGACGTGCATTAAAAATTCCTGTCTTTCTCACTTGTATTTATAGTCTGATAGAGGGTCAGCAGTGCACCAATTTAGTCTGGCTGCAGAGTGACATTTTTGAAGCCATTAAATTTCAAGATAATGTGCACACATGGAATTCAGCAACATAAGCTGGCTATGAGTGGGGACCCGCCATCACTAATGTCACTTTATGCCCATTTTGCTCTATTGTGGCTTGTACCCGTTTCATATGTTCCATGCCATGGATGGTTCCAGTCCCTCTGGATCCATATTGCCCTGATATGAGGAATAAAACTAAACAAAATATTACTAAGGATGACAGATACTGCATCTATTATTTTTACTGCTGACTTTTTTTAGTGTTTAAAAATCTTGCGCTGGTTTGGGAAATTACCTTAGGTGCTCATAGGAGCTGTGAGTTACTCCCAAGAGGAGGATGTGTTTGTCGGGAGGGTGCTATCTGCGGCTGGATTTTGGAGAACAGAATGTGTGTGTGTCGGTCCTGGCTGCCGCTCGTGCTCAGAGCAATTCGGCTTAAAACACAAGTCAAACGATTACAAAACAAGAGCTCTCACCGTCCAGGCACACAAGCCAAATATAGAACAAAGGGGGGCAGATGGAGGCCTGAGGGCCTCACAGGAATTTCTCTTTGGTGGGAAAGAAAACCTAGGGAGGTGGGGAAGGTGCCTGAGCGGATAGGTAAAAGTGAGGCGGCGTGATGATCTAGTCCATTTCAGGCTTGACCCAAAGGCTTTTCCTCCGATGTTGTTAGAGGAATAATGCTAAATCCAAATTATTTTTTCAAAGTTGTTAGGGTTTTTTATTCCTTTTCACCACTTAGAAAAAGGTAAAACATCGATATCCATGAGCTGGCTGTGTGTTTAAAGCCATGAGGAATGTAATTTATGTAATTTAAATTTATTTTTAGAAGGAAGTCCATCTTTTCCAAATATATCATTTTCTAAATTTGGGAGAGAACAATTTTTTATCAAATTTGTGTGAGAGAACTCTGTTCTTTGAACCTCTTCAACATGAAATACACATGGTTATGCCTGTGTGTATGTGCTTGCACATGTGTGCATGTGTGTGTGTGTGAGACAGAGAGAGAGAGAGGAGAGAGAGAGAAAGAGATCCTGACAGCTACTTGTCTAAGAGATGGACATTGTTTTTCACTTCTCTTGCTGGCGTATGGTTCTTTGCGGATGCCCTGACCTAACAGTGAGACATTCCCGGGCATCTTCACCACTAGGTCACCCGAAATAAAGTTGTAGCCTAAAGTGATGTGTTAGTACGATTCATCCCCACTTCTCAGTCGCAGGGTAGAAAGACGAGTGTGTCAGACAAGTCTGCCTTTAGCCACGTCAGCCAGTCATCTTATCTCATCACAGTCAAGAGGTAAATTCTGAAAGAGACCCAACAAAGAGCGAAATCTTGACTCTTCTTAATATGAAACTGTGTTATTTGTGATAAACACATGCCATGTTTACTGGTCAATGAAAACCAGAAGGCAGCAGGATAGGCAATGAGTGTGCTTTATTGTACTGTGTGTATAAGAGGCAGATTGAGTGCATTTCTTAGATGATGATACAGTTAGCGGTGATATTAGAAGAACGCTCCTACCTCGGTGAACAACGATAAAGTCCCAGCTGGCAAAGAAAATAGCCTTATTTTCAGCATCCAGATTTAAGCAATGGATAAATTTTGGTCAGTGATGCCAATGACACTCTCGTGGAGATGATTTTATTTCAACACAGGAAAACAATGCCACATGTCTGGAGTTCTCTGCCTTGTGACCTTGGGCAACTTAATGCCACCATGCCTCAGTTTCCCTCCCCCTAAGATAGGAATGTTAATAGTAATTTCCCCACTGGGCTGTTGTAAGAACTAAGAGAGTTAATGAACATAAATTTCCTGGCTTATCTGAAGTTCTACATAAGTTTTTATAGTTATTGTTCTCATTGTTTTTGTTTGTAGTGCTAGTTCTTTCAAATTGAAATAATTAAATGGCAGGCCACTGTTGTTTTTTTCCCTTAAAATTTTACCTTTAAAAACAACATTATCTGTTAATTCTCACAGATCCATCTTTAAGGAGACAGCCCCTCATTCACGTAGGTTTATTCAGCTGGATCTTAGCAATTTGGTATAATGTATGCATTCTTTGACTCGGCCAATATCTATTTCATCCCTACTGTGAGAAAAATTAAATACTTCTTCTCGGTTCCAGCCTCCGCCCCAGTCCTTAATTAAGTCAGAGCACACGCTTAATTGTAGAAGTCAGGACCAGAAAGCCATTTGCCTCTTCATTCTTATGTCTATATGCAATTTGAAAATCCTCAAGTTTTGCCATCCCAGTAGACTTTTAAATGACAAATAGTTTAAAAAATGAAGACGCCTTTTCTATAGCTAACAACTGACCTTCAGGTGAATGCCACTAAGTCATTTCTCAGTCACGATCTTTGTTGATATAACCCAACATGGCAGAGTCTCTCATAGGAGGGGGACAGGCAGCAGCCATGCTCTTGAGTGAACCATGTCCTCCACCCTGAGTCACAATAAACAGAGTGACTACGGTCCATACTGAGGTTGGGCCTTGGATTCCTTCCCCTTGAATTTGCTGGGTATCTATGACAACATGCCTTTCCATCCTGATCCTCTCACAATTTCCAGTCAGTTTAGCTTCGGAGTGGAGACAAGAGGGAGAGTTACTTCTGCTTCCTTTGCAACCACGCTGCACTTGGGTCCTGACTGGCAGCCATTCTGAGGCGCAAGAGTCCATTCTTCACCATGCTTTCTTTGCCAGTCCCGATTCAAACCGTCACATACTGAATAACTTGCCAAAAAGCTTTCTCCCATTGCTTTAACCCCCATCCCATGTTTTTTTTTCTTTTTATTATTATTTTTATGGCAGGGAATATAAGAGAAATAATGGAATCTAATCAGCATGAAAGACCGTTCTTTTCATTGGAATCCCTCTCACATTTCTCTCCTTCCCCACCTTTATTCCAGTTTGGAAATTTAGGGCTGTAACATTTTTTTCTCCCTCTAATTTTATTCCAGGCATTATTGTATTTTCTTTTATTTTTAGAACAGTTTCAGGTTTACAGCAAATTGAGCGGTCAGTGCAGCGAGTTCCCATATACCCTCTGCCGCACACAGGCGCCACCTCCTCCACTCTCAACACCCGGCACTAGAGTGGTACCCTTGTGACAACTGGTAAAGCGACACTGATGTGTCATTATTACCCCAAGTTCATAGCTTACATTAGGGTTCACTCGTGGCAGTGTCATGCTGTAGTTTTAACAGCCATAGAACAACTTGTATCCACTCCAACAGTATCGTATGGAATAGTTTCACTGACCTAAAAACCCTCCGTGCTCTGCTCAGTCATGGCTCTTTCTCTACCAACCGCTGACAAACACTGATCTTTTTATTGTCTCCACAGCTTTGCCTTTTCCAGAATGGCAGATAGTTGGAATGAGGCAGTATGCGACCTTTCCAGATTGACTTCTTTCATTTAGTAATGTGCATTTGTTGCCTCCGTGTCTTTTCATAGCTTGATAGCTCATTTCTTTTTAGTGATGAATAACATTCCATTGTCTGGACGTGCCCCCTTATGTATTTATCCATTCACCTCCTGAAAGTCATTTTGGTTGCTGCCATGTTTGGGCATTTATGAATAAAGCGGCTATAAACATCTATGTGCAGGTTTTTGTGTGGATATAAGTTTTCACCTCTTTTGGGTAAATACCAAGAAGTGTGATTGCTGGATCATATGCTAAGAGCATGCTTAGTTTGTTTGAAACTGCCAAAGTACCTTCTGAAGTGGCTGGACCAATTTGTGTTCCCGCCAGCAATGTATGAGAGTTCCTGTTGCTCCACGTCCTCGCCAGCATCTGGTGTTGTCAGTGTTGTGGATTTTGGCCATTCGAATAGGTTCATAATGATATCTTGTTATTTTAATTTGCAGCTCTCTGATGATAGATGATGTGAAGCATCTTTTCATATACTTATTTGTCATCTGTAAGGCTTCTTTGGTGAGGTGTTAAGGTGTCTTTTAAGGTCTTTTGCTGACTTTTCAATTAGGTTGTTTTCTTGTTTGTTGACTTTTAAGAGTTCTTTGTATATTTGGATTTAGATCTTTATTCCTTTCTAGTATTTACATTCAATGCCAGAAATTTCCCTCTAATCACTGCTTCTGCTGCCTTCAACAAATTTTGATAAGTTGTGTTTTCATTTTCATGTAGTTTAAAATATTTTTTAAATTTCTCCTGAGGTTTCTTCTTTGACCAGTATGTTAAGAAGAGTGTTCATTAATTTCTATGCATTGTGGGATTGTCCAGCTGTCTTCTCATACTGATTCTTAATTTAGCTCCACTGTGGTCTGAGAGCATACATTGCATGATTTCTATTCTTTTGAATTTATTAAGGTGTGTTTTATGACCCAGAACATGTTCTGTCTTTGTGAATGTTCTCTGTGAACTTGAGAAGAACATGTATTCTAATATTGTCAACTGAAGTATTCAATAGCTGTCAGTTATATCAAGTTGATTGATGATGCTATTGAGTTCAACTATGTCCTTACTGATTTTCTGCCTTGTGGATCTGTCCATTTCTGATAGAGGGGTGGTGAAGTCTCCAACTATGATAGCAGATTCATCTATTTCTCTTTGTAGTCTGTCAGTTTTTGCCTCACATGGTTGATGCTCTGTTGTTAGGCACATTATGGATTAGGTCTTGCTGGATAAGTGACCCCTTTGTCATTATGTAATGCCCTTCTTTACTTCCCATAACCTTCCTTGCTCTGACATTCCTCCATCTGAAATTAATGTAATTCCTGCTTTCTTTTGATTAATATTAATATTATATATCTTTCTCCATCCCTTTACTTTTAATTTATATGTATCTTTATTTTTAAAGTGGATTTCTTACAGAGAACATATTATTTGGGTCTTGTTTTGTGATCCACTCTGACAATTTCTGTCTTTTAATTGATGTTAAGACCATTAACACATAAAGTGAGTATTGATATTGTTGAATTATTTTCTACCATATTTGTTACTGTTTTCTACTCATTGCCCTTCTTCTTTGTTCCTATTTATGTTTTTCAGTCTTTTTCTGCTTTAGTAGTTTTAATTGAGCATTTTATATTTTTCCATTTGCTTTGCTTTCTTAGTTTTTTTAACTCTTTTTAGTGTTACCCTAGAGTTAGCAATATACATTTAAAACTAATCCAACTCCACTTTCACATGACATTATACTGCATCACAGATAGTGAAGTACTTTATAATAATAAAGGATTCCTCATTCCTCCCTCCCATCCTTTGTGTCATTGATATCATTCATTTCACTTATACATAAACTATCATCAGCTGTATTGTTGCTATTATTAAGTTGAACAAACTGCTATTTACTAGATCAATTAGGAATAAGAAAAATGAAAGTTTTTATTTTACTTTCCTTTATTCCTTCTCTAGTCCTCTTCCTTTTTTTATGTTGATCTGAGTTTCTGATCTATATTATTTTCCTTCTTACTGAAGAACTCCGTTTAAAAATTCTTGAAAGGCAGACTATTGGCAATAAATGCCCTCAGTTTTTGTCTGAGAAAATCTTTGTTTTTCCTTCATTTTTAAAAGATAATTTCACAGGTTACAGAATTCTAGGTAATTTTTTTCTCTCTCTCTCTCAACATTTTAATTATGTCACTCCACTATCTTCTTCCATGCCTGGTTTCTGAGGAGAAATCAGATACAATTCTTATTTTTTCTCTTGTATAAGTTAAGTGTTCCCCCACCCCCACCCCCCATGGCTTCTTTCAAGCTTTTCTCTCTATCTTTGACTTTTTTCAGTTTGAATATGATATGCCTAGGTGTAGATTTGTTGGCATTTATCCTTCTTGGTATACTCTAAGCTTCTCAAATCTGTTTTGGTGTCTGACATAATTTGGGGGAAATTCTCCATCACTATTGCTTCAAATATTGTTTCTATCCCTTCTTCTTCTGGTTTCTCACTACATGTATATTACACCTTTGTAGTTGTTCCACAGTTTGGGAGTATTCTCTTTTTTCAGTCTTTTTTTTTTCCTTTGCTGTTCCGTTTTAGAAATTTCTATTATCCTGTCTTTCAGCTCAGAGATTCTTTCCTCAGCTATGTCTATTCTCCTAATGAGCCCATCAAAAGCATTCTTCATTTTCGTTAACACTTTTTTGATCTCTAGCATTTCTTTTGATTTTTTTTTTTTTTTTACTTAGTATCCCCATCTTTGCTTGTGTTATCCATCTGTTCTGGCATGTTGTCTACTTTTTCCATTAGAGCCCTTGGCATATTAATCATAGTTATTTTAAGTTCCCAGTCTGGTAATTCTAGCATCCCTGCCATCTGACTCTTATTCCAGTGCTTGCTCTGTCTCTTCCATGTTTTTTGCCTTTTACTATACCTTATAATTTTTTATTGACATCCAGACTTGGTGTACTGAATAAAAGGAACTGCTGTGAATAGGTCTTTTATAATGTGATAGTAGGTATTGGAGAAGGAAAGGCATTCTATAGATCTATGATTAGGTCTTAGGCTTTTAATGAATTTGTGCCCCTGCGCTATGATCTTCACCAGTGCTTCTCAGTAACCTGCCACTAAGTGGGACAGGATGGCTGGAGGGAGCTGAAGTTGAGTATTTCTCTTCACCTAGATCAGTTAGGCTTTGATAAAACCCCAGCAGGTTAGGCTGTAGTAATACATCCTCTTGAGGGCCAGCCCTTTCAAGAAGCACAGAAATGCTCTGCTCTGGGTATATTTCAAAATGGCTGTTTTCCACCCCCTTCTGCTGGAAGCTGGAGGGTTTTGCTTTGTTTTGTTTTGTTTTTTCTCCAATCTGTACTTTGAAGACCTGGTAGGGCTCTTGGGGATGAAACTCACAAAAGTGTGGGGGATCCTCTAAGACTGGATGCCCCCCTAGAGTTTTTAAGTCTCAGACTTGTCCACCTGAGCCTCCAGTAACTCATCAATTACAGCTTAGGTTTTCCTGGCCTGGTGCCAGTTCTACCAGAGCTTTCTGCTCATGGGCTTCTGCTTTGGCGGGTCATGATTCTTCGTATTCACCTGTTTCTCTCTGTGGTTTTGGGAGCAGCAGTTTGTCCTATGACCTCAATGACCTCAATTATCTGACAAAGCTAAGGAGAGTTGCCAAGTTTCAGTTTGTTCAGCTTTTTACTTGTTAGAACAGGGTGATGACTTCCAAGCTCTTTACATTTTGGATGGTAAACCAGAAGTCTTCTCTTTAATTTTTTATGATCCATTTTTAGATATTGTTAGGAATTTATTATTATCATTATCATCATCATTATTATTAAAGGTCTTTGAGATTCATGCAGTCCAAATTTGGAGATTGGAGATTGAAATACTTTAGACAATTTGTTAAAAATCAAAATGGAAAATTCCTTGCATCTTTAGATAAGATTGCAAAGAGAATTCCCTTCACTTTAGGGGTTTCCCTGCACAAAACACTTAATTTCATTATGTTGAGAAAGTTTTTCTGACAGTTTTAAAAGTTTTCATTTAAAAAAATACAGATCTGAAACACAAAGCTTGCAAGAGAAGTAGAAAAAAGAGAAAGTGAAAACTTCCATTTATCCACAGTCATTCCCAAGCCTCCGTTCTAAATCCAGCATTCTTCAGCCCTCTGTAATTATGGACTACAGCATTTGTATATATGAGAACAAATGAAAACCCCAAGCAATGACTCGAAAACCTCCATAACCAAGCCAGCCTCTTTTGATAAGTAGGTTGTAGAAAAACTCTCCATAATAACACTGTGATATGATAATGATTAATTCAATTAACAAGCATATTGAACACCATCTCTTTGTGTAATTGGTTAGGTGCTAGTAAATTACTCTTGCTTTTTCAAAGCATAATATTTAGTTACGGGAAGATAGAGTATTCATACAACTTGGTGGTAATTATAAGGTAACTTGTAAGGAAACATAATGTAATGAAACTTTACTAGAAATAACACACTGTTCTAAAATGAGTGTCTTTGGGGTCAAGAGATCTGGAGTGCCATCTCAGCTCTACCATTTGGATGAGTCACCTTACTTCTCTGAAGCCCATTTCCCTCATCTGTAAATTAGGAAGTAAGAAGGGCTCTTAACAAGATCACTAGGATTAAATGAGGTAACACTTGTGGAGTACTGTCGCTCATTATCTGTTGGGCACCTTATGTTAATTTCCACTCCCTTCCATTCCAATCCAAGTAAGTATCTAAGTGCGGTTATATTAATGGAGAGCAGAAGTACCACAGACATGCTGTTTTGGGGCCACATCGTGTTTTAATTTTTTTAATTTGAATTATTTGACAACACTTAAAAATTAAAGGAGTCCACATAAAATCCTGGATTTCTATTTTTTCCTCAAATTTACAGCATCTGGGACCTCCATGGGGGAATCCATCTGCTGGAGCTTGAGGACATTGTGAGCCAGGTTTTGAAGAAGGTTCATGAACAGAGTATGTGCTTAATATAAGCTTAAAGCTGTGGGTCTCTGACAGGACCTCTGATTTGAGCAGGCTCTCATGGGTCCTTAATGGGTTTCTTTTCTGCTTAAAGATGATCAGCAATGAAGTGTGTAGCTTGACATCACTGAAATTAGTTCACACAGATAGAGGATTAGAAAGGAGATAGAGCTTTTGCAGTACAAGCTTAGCTTTTGTGGGTCCACACATCCCCCATCCACCCCACCCCCAGGAGCACATTTGCTGTCATCTCTAACCTGTAAGGATTAGATTAGAACACAAGCAAGAAAAGACAAAGAGGGAAGTCTGGTGAACTCGACGATGGCCTTCTTCATGGGCAGAACAAAAGAGAGTATGGAGGCAGACATCTGCATAAATCAGTCCAAAGCAAATCAAAGAAATTCCAGCAGAAAGGGAATTTTTGCCTGAATTATGGAGCTAATTATCTCAGTCCTCCACTTCAGTGTTCCTGGGGAGACCTGGCTTAAGAATGCTTTTCCAACAAGCTGGCAGATTCAGAAGTGGAGAGAAAATGTGTTATTGTAACCGCAGCTGTGGAGCCTGAGCCTGGTTGCTGCCTCTGTCCAGAACACCTGTTGAGAACATCCAAGCTCAGACCAGCATGGCTTGCTGGGGGAAAAAAGGGGGAGTTTTCAAGAAGGCCATCATGGTCTGCACGCTGGCAAGAGAAGAATGCCAGCTCCCAAAGAAGCCACTCTGGGTTGCTTTTTAAACATCTTTACAACTTTAACACGGTCATAGAAATTATAGATGATTTTCATCTTTCTGTTTCAAAATTCTTTTTTTAACAACTTTTTAGTAATAAAAAGGGCAACTTATTAATGAAACCCTTCTGCCTTCATGGTATGAAATTAAAAGATTATTATAACTACAGGCAAGAAAGCATTTGGATTATGTGGCATTTGGAAATGACAATAAAGATTATCCATATGGTCTAATGTTGTCAATGTCTTACATTGCATTAGCAATCACCTAATATGGGCGTGATTTTGAATATGTGGCTCATTTTAAATTCTGCTGAGTCCTAGGTCAATCAGAGTCAAGATGATTTACTAGAAAGAGCTGCCATCTTCTTTTGTAAATGCTGCCGGGTGCTTAGGCAGAATTAGGGTATTTTAGGACATAATATCTTTGGTATTATGGTGCAATAGTTTTAAACCTTCTCACTTTATACCTTTTCTTTAAGCATCTCTCATTTTATTCTCGGCTGTCCCGGATACATAAAACAACCTCCGGTAGTAAAAGCTGAAAAATTTTTGCTTTATCTGTTTCTTTGTATGTCAGGTCTCTTACATTTTTATGGCTTTGCCCAGGTATTTGTAACTTCAGATTATGAGTTTTTGGTGGTCAGGGAGCAAGACTCAGAGGCCAGAGTTAAACTGTGTCTCCAGAACAATTGGAAATCTCTTTACTTCCCTTGGCCTTTTTGCACTCTCTTCCACGGAGGGAGGGGATATGGGGGCTTATGCCTCTGCTAAGCTCTCAAGGAAAGCCAGCAACTTGAAATTTCTTTACCTTCTGCTCCGCTGACCGGCCTCAGTAAAGAACTAATCTGGGGTCATGCGGAGTTAAGTCACGTCACAGCTCCCTGAGAAGTCGGGATATGCACCTGAGGCCTGCCTGAGCCCCTCTTGCTCTGGGGAGGCTGAATGTCATGGCCAGCAACCTTTCTGCACATACTCCAATGATACTACTGTCTTCACTCCTTGTCTGCTTTTGTGTTTTAGTTCAACAATATGCCTCGTAGAGTCATCCTTAGCTTCTTTCAGTTTTGTTTGGCAGATACTTACCAGGGCATCTACTCTTTGCTGCGGAGTGCAGAAAATAATTTAGTAAAAAGCGAGTAACTCTAGAAGCTTATCAGTAAGTAGATTATGATGGCATTGTACTAGGGCCATTGGTCATTTTAATTTCACATGTAGTAGGAGAAGCAGAAAGTAATATTTCAGGCTGTGTGTTTCTAATATCACTGTGGGTTTTGAGGCTGGCAGTAGATGTTTTTCATCTCTGTGTCTCTGCAGCTGGAAGAGAACCTGACTTTCAAAAGGCCCCATAAACAGATGTTAGGGATGAATACGAATAATTCAATAGAAATTACTCCTGATCATTCCTCAGGACGCATGTCAGAGCCCCGTTTTTCATTCTCATGCGTGTCTATATAATGACTCTTTGTCCTAAGGAAACTAGCCAAGAAGCGGAAGGAGACGATGAGCAGCACACGGCAGGAGATGACCGTGATGGTGAACTCAATGGACAAGAGCTATGCCGAGCAAGGCACCAACTGCGACGAGGCGTTCTCGTTCATGGACACACACAATCTGAACGGGAGATGTAAGTGCAAACGTGTCTTCGCTTCTAATACCTTTCTCTGGTTTTCTAGGATGCTGGATAGTACTGGGGCATTGGAAAACAAAACCTCCCTGGAGAATTCCTATGCCCGATTGGTTTCTCCATCCCTTTCAGCAATTCTGAAAACTGCTGTGGGTGTCATGGCTTGCTTAGGAGAAGAGGAAACAGCAGAGATGATAGGGCCAGACCAGGGAGCACAGGAAGCCACAGTTTCTGTGAAACCTTAGCATTGCATGAAGGCTTTTCTCTTCTTGGAGAGAAAGGCACCTGCTTCTCATCATCCTTTTTGTGGTTGAGATCCTGTTTGTAAGCTAACCAGGTGTGGAATTACACAGGGAAGCCTATTCTAAGACAACTCACTAAATGGCAGTAACAAGTTAATTGTTTATTTGTTTAGCTGACAGGTTTTGCCTTTATTATAGGGCTGTTAGTGGCAATTAATAAGTTAAACTGTATTTCCACTTCACAAGTCTTACATCTCACACCAGGTGGGTAAACCAAACTTCAGCTAATGCCTTCCCAGACTGCCACCTGTGATCCAGGTACAAGGCATTATTTTAGAAAGCTAACAATTCGATTGAGTATATGACGAACAAAAGGAGCAGTTGTGGGTGTCCCTGGTGATCTTCTCAGAGACCAGAAGTAAATCCCACGTGGAAGCCTGATTCTGTGGTTCATGGCCATGCTGAGTTCAAGGGCAGAGGTTTCTTTACTGTGTGAAATCCATGCCCACAGACTGCCACTGCCACTGGCCACATAATTAGCATGTTGGACAGCAAGATGACGAAACAAAAGTGCAGCTATCACCAACACTAATAAAAATGCAGAAAGTCCAGAACCATGATTGAGAAGCACAGAAATCGGGTCTTGGGGGTTGGGGGAGAGGGCTGATACCTGTGTGGACAGTGTGTGCCGTGTTCCGACCACCCACTCGGCCTGTTCTTTTGCTGCAGCTCCCAGGCCCCCCATCTGCCTGCCCTCTGTCCGGTCACTACGTGGTCAGTGTCCACCTCTCCCGCACTCTGCCCTTCTCCTGCATTCAGCAAGGCTCCTGAGAGCTTCTACTTATGGTGGCTGCAGTTGCCCACCTCTTCCCTAGAGGCTCTACATTCATTCATCTACATGCACACCTGGCCCAGGGGAGCAGTTTAGCAGACACAGCTGTCGGCTGTCACCCAGTGGGGAGGGTGGCTCTCTTCATTCTTGGTCATTGCTCTTTGCCCTTTGGTATCATTTTCAGTGTAAGGGAACATAATCTGTGGTGATCCAGTATTCCACAAACTACTTTTTTTCATAGAATTTTCTCTTTTTTTGTATCAAATGTTTTATATATATACATACACATATATAATGCATTTAATGGCCAAAATAAAGCAATTACACTACTTAACGATACACTGTTGTGGGCTGGGGTGGGAAGAGTCCTGCTTACCAACAGGGTTAGAATCTTGGTAGTAGTGGTTAGTTCTTCAATGCCATTATGAAAGGGGCCACACAGTTGTTCTCACTTTCTGGGATAACCCATTAATGTTCCAAATGTCCTATTTCGTGGTGAAATTCCTCACACGTAAATTTACTAGGAATTACCTGCCCAGATTAGAAACCTACATGACTAGTTTCCAGGCTTTTGAGGTTTGAATAACAGGGGCTATTTGCCTCTGGACAGGAAATTTAATTTGGCAGTTACTTCTTTAAAAGTGATTGTATCTGTGGAAATCCATAAATGCTCAGGCAAAGAGGTTGCTGCAGAAACCAGCATCAGCTTCCAAGCCATTATTTTATGCCTCCTGTCAATAACACTGATAGAGGAAACACAGCAGGAGGTGCTCCGTTTTCCTCCCACTCTGTGAGCAATGACTAAGTGCCATCCCATCCCCAACCATCAGAGTGATCCTGATGGTAACTTTATCATGGTTACTCTCTTAGTGCCTTCAGAATAAGAGACGAGCTACTGGGGGAGGAAACGTGCAGGAGAGGGGTTCATTAGACCCCTAGGCCTCCAGCCCCGAACCTATTACAAGTCTGGGTATGTCTGAGGTCTTTTAGGGTTGGGAGGTGAGTAGCTTTTAGAAATGAGACAGTGAGAAATACGAAGTTGGAGAATTTAAAAATAAGCACAAGCTCGTTTATGAGAATGGGGAATAATCTGTCTACCAAAGCAAATGGGAGTTGTACCATCTTTTTTTAATGTTATACAAAGGGGGAAAATAAATGTGTATAGTGGGAATGGGTTTCATTTTTATACTAAAGACAAAAGTATTTAAAATATATTTTTAAAGGGTGAAAATAAACATAGCTATTTTGTATCTGCTTTGCACACTTTCACCAATGACATAAAAATGTCTGCAGGTAATAGACGTTATTCTTACTGACCCTAGCACATTTTATAAGTACTCGGGTTTTTGTTCTTATTTTCATCAATTACCCTCTTTTTTCCTGGCAGTTTACCATAAACATGCATTATAAATATGATACCTCTCTATTTTAGAAAAATATCTCCTAAATGACAGGCAGCCTGGGTTCTGGTTATTGGTCTGTCATTTCTTAATTCTATATTTTAAAAATATAAACAGAGGTAAAAACTTCTCCACGAGAGCTGAAATATATTAACATGGCAGCAGAATAAAGATAGCATACAATATCCACAGGGATTTGGTATTTCTGCCCCTAATAAAATGATGTAATTGGGTATTAGTGTCCCAATCCAGAACTTTAGCATCAAATAAATCATGTAACTACATCAGAAAGTTAAGATTTAGACCTGCGTTTAACCAACTTGAACATTTGAGCACATGCAAATCATTAGCCTTATACTTTAATGAAATTAAAGTGATTTTAAAGCACTAATCAATTAAGATGTTGAAGACGGTTCACAAACTAATTTTTGAAAAGGAAGTACCCACTTTCAATGAAAGCAGATTAATTGGACGGGATTGACTTTCCCTCCCAATAACAGGGAGGGAGAAGAT
This sequence comes from Ursus americanus, assembly GCF_024610735.1. Lineage (NCBI taxonomy): Eukaryota > Metazoa > Chordata > Mammalia > Carnivora > Ursidae > Ursus > Ursus americanus. The sequence goes on from NC_142145.1 coordinate 55,278,929, forward strand.
CTAATAGTTAAATCCCGAATCTTTCAGAGGACCGTTTCAAAGAAAAATAAGCATTTTTAAAAAGACTGAAAAGACTAAGAGAACAATGTGAAGGCATGCAGCTTTCACCTTAAATATAGTGCACACGAAACATCACCTTTGTTTTTGTAAACCAGGTCATAACATTATAGAAAGTCTCAGAATATCCAAAATAGGAGGAACAAGAGGAGTTAACGAACCGCGAAAACATCGACATTCAGAAAATTCTCCAACAGCCATGTGTAGACACCTCCTCATACCCTTAGTTATTAAAAAACAAAAACAAAACAAAACAAAACAAAAAAAACCAACTGGCATGATACTAGAATTCGACAAGCAAAGGCTAGAAGTCAAAACAGAAGTCTAATGACTTTCTCTATTCAAAATGGCGGCAGAAGTTATGGGGATTTTTCTTCATTTGTAGAGTACGAAAATCTTTTAAGTGATATTATCGCATGTTTGTCCCCTCAAGTACAAGTGATTCCCTGGAGACACTGGGGAATGGTAGTATTTACCACATAGACTTCCGTAGATGTCTGGCGTTTCATCAGTCAAGTCTCTTACTAGCGTGGTGTCCTTCTGAGTGACCTCGGAGGGCCGTATTCTCAGGTACTGCCTCTCTGCAACTGCTGACTAGTCCTTCTCTCATTTACAGCTGTGTCTTCACCCTCGTCCTTTACAATGAAAACGAATACACTGAGCACATCGGTGCCCAATTCTTACTACCCAGGTAACAGATTTTTCCGTTGTTGCATCCATTCATAACCCCTTAGCAATCAGAATCAATCCGCGCTCTCACTTTGCTGCCCATGATGCTTGAGGAGCTTAATACGTTTGATGTGTTGTAACCCGATGCTTTCTATGGCTTTCTGCGGGAAAAGTGGGGGGCTTTTCATCAATCATTTACTGTTCTTTCTCTTTTTACTTTCTCTGCATTGACCCGCTTATGATGTATGACAGACCCATTTGTGCCAACTGCAATTTTAGGTGAGAACATTTCCCTTTATCACAGTTTATTGCAGGAGTAATTTAGAAAGTCAGTGGCCACTCTCTAGGAGCCTGGAGTTCTGCTCTGTTTGATGCAGGGATTGTAAGCAGGACAAGGGGGTGGTGGGTGGCCGGGGGGAGGGCATAGATAATAAAAAGACTCTCCAAACAGTCTCCTTTGATAAGAAGGTTTTGCCTCATGTATGTTGGAAACGATACCAAAGGATTCAAATGAACAAGCCCAGCTCTCGTATTTTCCCTTTCTGTGTTCAGAATTTAAAGTCTGATTTGATCCCAAGGGAAAACACAGTATGTCATCACTCCACTGTGTACTTCCAAGAGCTAAATTTTGTAATGTGACAGTTGTAAAAGTAAAAATCACTTCTTATTATTTTCACTTACCACTAAGCACTAAAAACTTCAACTTCAAAAATAGCATTTTTCTAATTATGCCAAATGTTATGCAGAAAAATTATCACAGTAGAGTTTGGGCCCCCTACCCCTTCTCAGAGCCAATCAGGGCACCCCAGCATTCCAAAGTGTCTGTCACACAGTGGAATTTCAAAGGAGCTGTGTTCTCAGCAGAAAAGTGACAAGATGGCACTTTATAATCACATGGTTTATTATGTGTCAGATGTCACTAGAAATGAAATAAAATGTTAGCCCAGTGGGGCAGAATGCATTGAAGATATAAAACGTTCCCCGTGGGAAGCCGGAAAAAATCCCATTTGTCCAATGTAAGAAGGTTCTGGAGAAATGGCATTACCTGGCCCTGATAACCAAATAAGCATGAGAAGCTGTTGCATTTGAGATGCATCAATAAGCCAAGTGTATCACGGCTGTGTTCTCTTTCTACTACTAACCATACCGAGAAGGAGCACAGCACAAACGACTTCAAGCTATATACCAATTCATCGTAGCAAAAGTTCTACCCTCAGCTGTTCAACTCCTGCTTCCTAATTCTCTTTACAAGGGTTGATATCTTTGCAACATAATTTTCCCCCTGTGCTTCTCTTTTCTCTAAGTTGTTACGATTTTTGTAGGTAGGATGATTTGTTTTTCTTACCGTGTTTTCTGGGCTTGAGCAAGTTTGTCACCTGAGTTACAAGTGAACTCAGACAGAAGTGTAAGAATGGACACAAACCCAAATTTTTGAACTTGCCTCATTCTGAGCTAACAAACACAGCTCACTAAAGCCCTGCACCCCTTTTAATGCCAGCTATACGGTGAAAAGGCCGCATTTTTATTCTTTTCATAAGTAAGGGGCACAGGCTAATTTTGGGCACCCGAACAATGTAATCTACATGCAGATGACATTTGCAGAATCTTCTGATAGGCGAAGATGTGTGATTTCTTTGTGTGCCGTGGCATTCGTTCTGCAGCTCCTCTAGTAGACGTCCTGACCTTGAGGGAGCTGGAGTGGGGAGGGCCAAGACGTGCACTGTCAGAGGGAAGAAAATGTTCAGATTGCACAGCAGGATTAAGATAAGCTTATTAAACAAATACCATTTTTTAAAGTCGCTGCTTTGTTATTACAAACACTAAGGACATCTTTTAAACTTGGTTTGGCTTCTTTACCAAAAGGGAATCACTTGAACAGACAATTTAAGTGGCAAAAATGATGTACATCTGTGAAAAGTAAGTCAGCCAGATTGACAAATAACTGTTACCATGTCTGGCTTATATATGTACCAACGCAGCAAATGGCCGTGCTTGGGAACCGTTCCTCCCACGGAGTTTGGTGCAAATGTGAATCCATATATTGCATAGTAAGGATTAATGAGGTGATCCCTTGACATCACGGAAAGAAGATAAGCTGTACATACATCTACTCTGGCACTTTAGGGGAACGGCACTATTAACAGTTACATAGACAAGAGCGTTTTGCTGTGACTTGGAGCTTGGCATGCTTAAATCCTCCATTATCTCCACCTGTTATGCTTATGCGCTAAGGTGCCCCGCCTAACGCATAGAGCTTTACTGTGCCTTTATGTCATTTTCTCGCCAAAAAAATAAAAGAGAGAGAGAGGTTAATAGACAGATTTTGATAGATAGATGTTGATATTGATAGATAAGTAGATAGAACACCCCACACACACCTCAAAAACATGGCACTCATTTCAATTCTAGATTTTTCAGCTGGTGTGTTGAGAATTGAAGATGGTCTATGAAAGACTATAGGAAGAATTAATTCACAGTTCTCCAAAACCCATCAGAACTGTTAGTGAGAAACTTTGTTTCTGATTTCCTCCTAGGCATAACTTTTAATTGAAAAAAATTGTTGGTAATTTTTAAACAAATATAGGAAATCAATGTCAAATAATATATTTTATCAGTAATAATTCTTTTTAAGTCAGAGCAAAGTGATTAATCACTAATTTTGGTGGCATCAAGAATTTCTAATCGTGTGGGTGACCCAGTTTCATACCACGGGTGGCACGAGAAGCCTTCTATTCCCTCTTCGACATCTGTGTACTCAATAGTAGCACTCATGTCTTAGATGGCCTCGGTAGTGCTTACATGCCTTAAGACAGGTCCTGCACACTAGTCACGAGGCCGAGATAGTCATGCAGCGGGTGTGATCAGTACAGTGGTAACAGTGGTGGACATTCTGGGAATTAAACCTTCCAAGAATGCCTCGCCCTAGCACCAGAGCCCTACCAGGTTGTGGTGTCTCCGCAAGAAAGGCCTAGATGATTCATTTAAGGGAAGTTTAGAAGGTCAGTCCACAGTGGAGGGCATTTAATTACGTTCATCCCAAAAGGTACAAAACGGAGAGAATGAGAGAGGCACAGGGGGGAAACTAATTAATGTTCCATTTATTTTATATAAAGAACAGAACTTCCTGCTGGAGTAGCTAAAAGCTCTATGGAGTCAGTCCTTCAGCAGGGGTCCTGCATCCCACTTTATGAGCTTGGCACTTGCCAGCGAGCAAAGCTGATGCGCAAATGTCCCGGGTTATTCGTGACTGTTCTAATAAAATGGGAACGTCTGAATGGCTAATTTCAAAGCAAATCCAAATGAAAACCAGAGTCATAAAATCAGCGTACCACTCCTTTTTATTTTGTCTTTGTGTCTTTAGCCACCTCGTAGTGATCCAGGTGCCATTTCAGCAACAGCAACATAGCTACACACTTGTGTACCACCTTCCATACCATGCATCCCCAGGTGCTTTGCGATGCAGATAGAACTGAGGTTTAAAAACCAGTGCCCTTGAACGAGATTTCCTCTGGAGCTAAATCTCTCAGTTAAAAAAAAAAAATACCCATAGCTGAATTCCCTATTGATAAACCATCTGGTAATTTTTTTTTAAAAAAATGAATGTATCCTTTTGTATGTATGTTTTAATTCTTTATACCTGAAATCAATTTTGATTTAACATTCTCCTTTTAAGGGAAGTTAGCGTTATATTTTATGAGACACATCCTCAATCACAGGACGGCTAAAGGGATTCAGCATTATAATGAGCTCACCTGTAGCACGTGGAACTCTTAATCTACTAGCAACTTCCTGCATAGACATTTTTTAATAGCTACAATTTCTGCAGTTCATTAATCTAATGTACTAGGAGTCTTCCATTAAAATATAGCCTCTTTAGGCTTATTTGACCAAATTTTGACATTAGTTTTGTAGTCCAATTTGGTTGACGTGTTCAAGAATTTTAAATGAGAAAATATGTCAAATACAAATAAGACTTATTTAGTCATTACTTAGCTCACGGGGGATGAGAAGCAATTATGATACGATTTTAACCTCCTTTTTATTTTTGAGTGCTTAAATAAAACACCCCATCCTAAGGTGATGGGAGGATTGAGGCTTTGACCTCTGATCACCTACAGATAGAAAACTTAACTATAAAAGTAAAGCAGAGAATAAAAACTACCTGTAATTTTTCACACAGTACTATTGCTTATGCCCTGTTTCCTTTTTCTCCTCCTCTTTTCTCCTGATATGTACCTTCTTAAAAGTGCCAATAAATGGTAAGTTCCCCCATTCGCCCATGGAAAAGGTGCGGAGGGAATGGGAGTGTGTGTCTTATCTGTAGATTCTGACAAAGCCAGCTGATTCTGCTGTGCGTCGGCCTGCATGTTAGCTCTTGTAGAACATTCCATGTGTCATGTGCTGGTTCACAACCTTCTGTCAAGCTTTCTGACACCGGAGCATGCGAGTGACTCATCAGACCAAGTTCCGTTTTCTATTTCCGCTGTCCTTGGATTTCATGTGTCAAGTCCACATTTTCATTGCTAGCTTTATAAGCCAACCCATTTTGTGCACTTTTATTTTGCTCACAGAACATTTGTACGGAGTTTATTTACTTCATCATACAAACTAGTTAACAAATCTTCAGGAGAAGACAAGGCTGGTTTTGCGCCAGGCCTTGGCGAAGTTTCAGACCGAAACTTCTATAAACTTGAGCGCCCAATGGCTAAAGGGTTCCTACCAACCAGCTTTGTGAAAGCGATATATCGTTTGGACTGCTTTGTAAAAGCAAAGATTTCTGCCTCATTCCTATCGGTATTGCCAGTCCCATTTAAATTTCTAAACACCCAACTTTTCTTTCTTACTGAGCCACCGTGGGGATTATTGGAGCCGTCGGTGGAGGGGATGTCAGCGGCAGCTTCTTAGCGTTCTCGTGACCCCCACGTAGCCCCCCGGTCCCGCCTCACTCCCGTCGCGGCCTTCTTTTCCTAGACGAAAGCCACACGATGGCCAGCGACACCAGCAGCTTGGTGCAGCCGCACACGTACAAGAAGCGCGAGCCGGCCGACGTGCCCTACCAGACGGGGCAGCTCCACCCCGCCATCCGGGTGGCAGACCTGCTACAGCACATCACGCAGATGAAGTGTGCCGAGGGCTACGGCTTCAAGGAGGAATACGAGGTGAGCACGAGCGCCTTCCTGGGCGCCGTGGCCGGGACTGCGCCCCCAACTCCTGCAGCTGGTCGGCGGGACCCCGGGGGAGGGGGGTGCTGCCAGAAAGGGACCTGCGGCCATCTGGTGGTGAGGCTGCTTACCGGGAAGGGAACCTACATGAAATGGAAAAAGGAGGACCACTTCACCGTTTCCCTTCATCCTCATACATATGCAACGGAACAGAGGCTGAGCGGGCTCTGTCCCCATTCATGATTACACTTCTTGGCTTTTTCTATAATTAAGTCTGATGTTAAATCCTAATAATGTTGCGGTAGTTATCCAGGAAGAAACTGTCCACTTAAAACAATTACAGAGCAACCAGTGATGTCATGTGGTGGAGATTAGGCCCCAGGAAAAGGGCTGGCTAGTGTCACGGCTGTGACAGCCGCTGTCCTGCCGGCCCAGAGCACCCGGCTGTCCCGGGGCTCTAGTGCGGGCAGCTTCCGGGGACATTTCCAGGCACAGCGATGTTCTCTCACCTTCTCTAAAATGTAGGGCTCACTTTCCCACCTCAGCCATTAGCTGATTCTGTTGGAAAGTCATTCAAGAACTGGAGAGAATTAGTTGATTTGAAGAAGTCGGATTCAAAGAAGTGTCCCATCCCTTGAGTGTGTGTGCGTGGCTGAGGCTGAGGCTGGGGGGGGGGGAGGAAGGTAGCGGGCGTGGATTGCTTTTTTTACCTCATTAAATAAAACTAGTTCACACTCGTTGGTGGAGAAAGAAGTAGCAGTTGGCATACAGTGCAAACAAGATTATGTAGGTGTGGAGCTGTGGACATTTGAGAATGTGTCTGCGATACTGCATCTCCCTGACCAGGTCACAGCTGGGAAACATTTTGTCTGGAATTAAGAGTATTTTAAAAATCAGTTCCTACCACCTCCATACCCTACGAGGTTCAAACTCTGCTTTTTTGTCCCCTCGGGGACACTCGTGATACTTCATTTCATGCTCCAGACACTGGATAGTCTTGGGTTTAGCCCCACTTCTGAGCTGAATCGCCAGAGATTTTATTATAGCTGTCAGAGCCGCGCCACGGCCATGCTGCTTGTAAGACTGGGTCTTTCGGCCACAAGGACAAACAGACACACACTCTGCTCTGCTGACTTGACCAGCCTCCTGTGTTGCCAGTGACCTCAGCTCAGAAGGCTGCTGCACCAAGGAAACTGAGCCTCGAGGGCTGGATTTCAGTCCAGGCTATATTTTCAGATAAAGCTCTGCATTTTAGCAACCCCGAAGTTCTTAGATCTACCGTTAGCAATTTAGCTTGTAATTCGGTGAAACTGACTGCCTTTGCATATTTCCTCATGCACTTTTAAAGGCTAGCTTAGGAATTAATAGGATTAAGAGTAAGACTTCCAAAAGCATTAATATCTTATGAAAGACAAAATTAGGTTAGTGAGAAAATATAAGCCTAATGAATAGAGATGATGTCTTAGTTTTATCCAATATTCTGAATGCAGATATTGCTCAAATGTTTATTAAAGATGTTAATGTCAAAGAGATTAGTTATAGGCTCAAATAACAATTCATAAAGTCACCTGTGTCCCACTTTTCATGGACTATATAAAAATACCCCGAGACTTCCTATAACACACTATAGATGATGCATATTTGAAAGTGTACAAAAAAATCATTTCCCATTCATATCTCCTGAAGAAATATGATTTATAAGTGCATACTAGAACAGTTTATATTCATTTGAAGCAGTTTATAATTGATGATTTATTAAGGGTTGTTACACTGAAATAAAATGTTGTATTAATTAATTACATTTCAAAAAACTCTTTTTCTCATTCTAGCTTTTCAGTGGATCAGAGAGGACTGTAATATATATGTGTATCAAATCGCCACATCACACACCTGAAGCTGACACAATGTTACATGTCACTTATATTTCAATAAACTGGGGGGGGGGAGTAAATACTTTTAAACACCAAAACCGTTATCAGCTTGTTGGGGTTTTTTTAAGAGGGAAAGAAGAAGAAAGGGAAAAAAATTAAAAAGAACATATGCTAGAGAGTAGGAACCAACAGGGAGGTGTTACAGGGAGAATTTTGGAATAGAAGATTCTGTAGGAGATGATCCTAGCGCGCCACGGACACCTCGGTGAACCATGTGGCTGAGTGCACATCCTTGCATTTAATCCACACCTTAAGTTAGGAGTGCCCTGGCTGCCTGGTGCAGCGTGAATCACGCTGTGGTGTGGGACACAGGCCCTGGGGCCAGACTGCCTGTATGCCAGCTCAGCTCTGCATCTTTTTAGCTGTGTGACCTTGGGCAAGCTGTCTACCCTTTCTGGGCCTCGGTTCCCTCATCCGTAAAATGGAATACCTATAGTGTCAACCTCATAAGCTTGTTGTGGGGATTCCCTCATTTAGCCTCATAGGTGCTAGAACTGAATCTGGCATTAAGTGAAGTGTTAACCAGTAAAAGAGAAAAATACTAACTTATAATAAGATCCAATAGAAAAGTTCACACCATGTTCTTTATGGGGAAATTGTGTCATTTTGTGGTTTCAGTCCCTCTCTGTCATTTCTTGTGTTCAGCACTCTGAGGATAGAGTGAGCCAGTCACGTTATGGCTCAGTACATGTTTGCTTCATCTGAAACGCTCGATGGTTTCCTTACCATGTATCACGTATCATCCAAAGTTCCCATTAAAAAGTAACTTAAATGAGTAGGTAGGTTTGATTCTCTGGACAAAGGGTTTGAGAAAATAAGTGTTTCAAAATGAATGCTGTCACCTTTTATTGCTGAAAGAATATTTTCATATCTAAATTAGGAAAGTCCCCGGGAATGGTGTGACTATAGACCACCAAATACTGTTTATTTTTTTTAAAAGGTTCTCAGGTGTCTTTGGCAACAAAAGATGGAGGAGAGGCGGTTAATTGAACAAGTTGCTATGCTCATTAATTCGCCAGCGTGTACTAAGCAGGTGCTGTGAATCTGACAGTGCCGGGGACTCGGAGAACTTCCGGCCCTGCCCCCACCCTCCGGAAGCTCACGCCACTGGAGGAAGCAGCCTTACAGGGACTACAGCATGTCTGTCAGCTTAAACCCCAATGAGAGATTCATAGCAGTCCTTCCACGGCCACTGGGGGCACGTTGGCTGGTCTGGGGCACCAGACTGAGCGAGGATGACTCTTTCCTCAAAAAAGTGAGTGGGAGTTGGCCAGGAAGTGGAAGAGGGCAAATTCCAGGCAGACACAAAAGCTAGAGAACAGGGTATACTCCAAGATGGCAGTCGTGCTGTGTGCCTGAATCCTAGGAAGGGCTGGCCGTCACAGGTAGTCAGGCTCTGATCACAGAGCACCCCACCAGTAGCTTGAACATCACTCTGGAAGCCGTGGGAACTGAAGAAAGACTCAGGTAACACGAGTCTCTCCTGTATTTGGATGGAGACTCATTCCTGCTCTATTTAGCACAACCTGGTTTTTAAACATTATTTGTATGTGGCACACAGGAATTGCTTGAAAGATAATAATCAGCACCCAGAAAAGTAAAGGGGAGAGGGAAACTTTTCACTGAAAAGTGTAGTATGAACTATATTGCTCCGTTCCCATTCAAAAAAAAATTTTTTCTATGGAGTGCTTGGCTTCAGGACTCAGTGAAAAGTAAATGATGTTACATCTCTAGGGATAAAATGTCAAGAAAGTCTCCAGTTGCTGCTGTGACTCCCCAAAATCAATCTGTTGGTCTTTCTGGTTTTCTTCAATCCATGCGTATTGGGGAAAACCAGCCATCTACATTGTAAAATAGTTTTGAAATAGTGACTTTCTCTCTGTTGACAGTGTTTCAACCCATCTGTCTTTATCTTTTCCAAGACAGAAATGTTTGAAATTTGTCCTAAGTGCTGGAAGGATTCATTACCATTCAAGTAGCCGACAGAAGTGAGTCCAAACCAAAGGGAAAACATGTGGTGAGGACGAGACCCAGCAGCATTGAGTGCAAATTTTATATTTGATTTTGTTCTAACAAGATCGTCATATGGTATATCTCACCAGGGAAATGCAGTAATTTGATTCCAAAGAAACTCAGACATGAATCACAATAAAAAAGTAAACATGCTGAATGGAACAGAAAATGGCAGGTTGTCATCAGAGAGTAGATCAGGGATCTCGGGAGGAAGACAGAGCAGAAAGGGCAAGTTTGTTTACAATGCTGCAGAAGTCGCTGGTTCCTTCTCCCAGCAAGCAAAGAGCAGTCTGTGCCAACCCCTTGGGGAATATCTGTGGGTTTACCAAAAATGGGAGAAAAAGGATAGCTACACAGGATGAACGCAAGGTAGGACTGAGCTGTCTTCCCCGCCCCCCCCCCAGACTTGGGCCTTTGTCCCCTGGAGTCACGGTAATTCTGCTGCTTCTGCCTGAACCTACAGGTCCCATCCTAGACACAGGTGTCCTGTGCCCTGTCACTTGTCACTGTCCCAGGGAGCCTCAGCAGAGACCCTGTGGGGTTGGAGAGCGAATCTCTCCCCCTCTGGGGTCCCAGGAAGGCTGCCTTTCATTCTCTATTTTTTGAGTAACTTGAAGTCTCTTTGACGATCGAAGCAGAAAAGACATTAACCTTGTGTAGGACCACAGTTGCTTAATTCTGAAAGAACACATTTTGCTATCATTGTAAAATTAAGAGATAGGAAGGACAGCACTTTAAAACTATTCCCAAATAGGGCATCCTGAAAAACACAGATGGCACTGTTTCATTAGCTAATAATCAATATTGCTCTGGGCCACAAAATTTTATTTTCCGATTACTGGAGTTAAAACTCAAAACCTAAGTAATGCTTTGCAGCCCGCTCTTGAAAAAGAAGTGTACATCTATATCTAAATATATTTAGGAAAGTATTCTCATCCCACTTACTTTTCTCCTGTATATTTCTCAAGGGTACAAGCACTGGTGATTAATTTTATAATTGAACATGGAGACTGTTTTTCAGCCCAATTTAAACTGGGAAATTGAAGATGTTATGTCAAAATCTTCAGGCTTAAGTACAACCTATGCATTTTTCTGAAACCTGGATTATCTTTAAACATGTCTATCTCCTGGTAGCTCATTATAAGTCTTTTTAAAAATGTATGGATTAGATATTTTCCCCTCTCCTCCTTCCCCCTCTTTTCTAAGTAAAATAGCCAGTTTTGTTAAATGGAGCACAATTGTTGACATTTGGCGCTTTTGTCCTTGTTTGACCAAGTTGTAGCAAGTGAAGAAGGCATTATTATTAAAACATCTCAATTGCCCTTCAAAGTCTATTTTTTGCTTACTTGCCTCCCACCTCAGGGAAGCCAACGAAACAGAAAAGAAAAGCACCCCCACTCTGTGGACCTTGCAGGTGTAATTCCTCATCCAGGTTCAGATGCCCTTAGACAGGACAGGCCTGGAAGACAGATGTGGCTCCGAGGGGACAGCCGCAGAGCCTGGGAGGACAGCTCTCCCCGGGGCTGCCCGCCTGTCCCTTGCTGGAGGTGAGCTGGCAGATAGAGAACTGTCCGAACTTCTTGGAATGTTTTCCGAACACTGCACCACAGCCTCTTTGCTGGGTATTGACAGGAGAGGGCGGGGAAGGTGGAATGAAAGGTACTTTGCGTTACTTAGCAGATAGAACCATCGCCTGATACAGCTGCTGCCATGCTTCCGCGCAGCCCGGGGTGGAGGCACCCCCTTCCTGCTCACCTCCAGCCCACACACTTTTCAGATGTGCTTTTCAGTTCCCATTTCGTATTCTGAGGCACCAGCTGAGTCAATCAATTGCCACAATCAGTGCAGGTTATTTTCTGTTCCACAGGATACAAAACAAACAAAGCAAAACCATTGAAAGCTTGAGGATACGGAGTTAGAGGGAGCATTGGCAGGCACCATAAATGCATTAAGAATCACAACAGCTGTGCCTCCAATGGCTGTAGCAGCCAAGTGAGTTTTGACATGTTTTTTTCCCTTTAATTATTATGGGGAGGCTGAGCTGGTCCATGAGAAAATGATAAAAACTTCTATCTGAAATTTTGAAGTTGCTCGAGCTATTTGGGGCAAGTCAAGTGCATGTGTTTATAGATACTTTCTTCATAGATAAAAGTTTCTGCATACTTTTAAATAATGCAATAGAAAGGGTTGATTTTATGGTGAGTCCTTGGTTTATTTTTTTCTAAACTGCGAACGTAAAAGTGTCTGTTCTATTTCATTGCATGCTCTTTGTTGTCATGCTTGCTTTCAGGACCTCTTATGTGTTCATTGGTTTTTTAATTCAGTTGCCTTTTGCCCATGCCCCTGATGATATCACGTACATGCTCAAACTTCAGAAAATTTGGTTAAAAATTGTTATTTCCTGCAACAGTATTTCTTTCCTCTGATGAGAGTTGATGGCTGTAGACATTTACCAGCTTGTTTCAGGCCCCTCTGGTCAACTGTCTGGTTTCCATTTGGAAGCTGGTTGTTGGAATTTTCTATCCTGGGAGAAGTTGAGTACTTTTCCCACTTGTTAACATGCTTTTAGTGTCAGATGCCATTAGTCACAGGACCTGGCCCAGAAGGGACTACAAATGTGCCTGTGTCCTAGCTCTCGCTGACCTTGTGTGTTTGGGATCAGTCGGATGCTGTCACCACCCAGCTAGCCTCAGCAGGGCCGTCATTGCCTCCTCCCTTGCCCTCACTGCCACATCAGCCTCGTACAAGTCCTGAATGCTCACCCTGCCCACCATTCCCAATTCCATCCCTCCCACTGCCTGGTCCTCACGTCTTGCCTGAGCCATCACGAGAGTACCCTAACTCACCTCTCCACATTTCATGTCCTCTGTTCCTTCTCCACTCTGCAATCAGTTTTTTTCATAAAATGTAGATGTTATCACGTGTGATGCTAAAAATTCTGCTGCGGCTTCTTTCCAAAACTAAGAAACTCAGCGTGGTCTCCTCAGACCTCCATGACATGACCTCACACTGTACTTCAGGCTTGATTTTTAACTGCAGCCACTTTCCACCATGTGCCTTATGGTCATCTCTCCACCCCAAGCACCTTCATGACTCTGGGCAGTTCGTCACGTTGTGGCCTCTGCCTCGACTGACTTCCAGCTCCCTCTTTATGCGCCTGATTCCATTAGACCCAACTCAGATGTTACCTCCTCTGGGCGCTCTCCTGGTTCTCGCAATCAGAAACAACCTGGCCTTCTACTATCTCATAGCTCTGTGTTCGAGTAACACAGTAGGCAACACATCAACGGATAATACAGCGGGCAGTATCTTAACTGATAATATGCTAGGCTGTATATTAATTGGCTTATTCAATAGATATTTGACAAACACTGCTAACTAGAAGTTACTTTGTATTTGCTAAATTGATTTCTGTGTATTTAAACACATACACCCTTAGAAGGGGAGATGAAATTAAAGATGGATAGAACTATGACAGAACACACACTCACAATGATATAAATCATCCTACAGCCAACCAGGAGTTAGCAACAGCCAACCAGGAGAAACTGTGCTGACCAAGTTGAGCCTTACCAACAACCAATGGTTTCAAACTGGTACTAATGGACGTGGGTCCAGCACATCATTCTACTCACTGAAAGCCAACCATGTGTTTAACAATTTTAGGATAAATATTTGTAATCCACGTTTGCTTTAAATTTCTTATTTAATTGCAATAGAAATAATGTAGAATTATTTAGGTGAGACTTTAACCTGACTATTCCAAGGGAGAAACCCTATATCATCATACACAGTTTGAAAGCTCATCAAAGTAATTTGTGTTATCATGGACATATTTCAGCGGGGAGCAAGGTCTGGAGGAGCAGACTTTTCATAAAGTCTTAATCAGCTCTTAGAGTTTTGATCATGATGTTGATGGTACCTGCCTCTGGCTAGCACCTCCTGTGTTCTGCACTGTACAGAGATGTTCACGCACGCACACGCACACGCATACGCACGCATGCACAGGGATCGTTCTAACCGCAGAGCTAGTACATCATTATCATACCCATTTACAGACAAGGAAATGATGCCAAATGGAAGTAACCTCCCCAAGGCCATCCCGCCATCGAGTGGCGGGATTTATCCCATATCTGTTAACTCTAAAGCACATGTTTTTTTCCATTGTGCCAGTCACTTCCTCACGCAACACCACAGAGCTACAAACCTATGGAAATTAACCTTGTGGTTTATTGATTTGACTTGTGATTTCATGGCCAGGGGTGTTATTTTTCCTGTCTGTGGTTTTGTTTGCTGTGAAGTGTTCTGTCCTCTGGCAGAGGACCCGTCCAGCCCTGGGGGCCCGCTGACAGTGCCAACTCTGCCTTTCCGCATCTCGGCGGCAGCAGATGCTGCCCATTCATCTCGCTCGGTGCCCCAGCTGAGAGCGAGGTCACTCCAACATTGCCCCTCTCCTGCTCTAGATGTTCATTGTCGAGAAATACAGGAGACTCATTCTGCAGATCTCAGCCTGCCTGGCTCCTCGGAACTCCACCAGGACCCGTGATAAGCTAAAATCAAGCTATAGCTGGAGAGTGTGGATTCTATATGCTGTTTCCCTGGATTATTACTGCCAACCAACCCAGTAAAGGGAGGAAGTGAGGGAGAAAATGAACATGTACACTTGAGCTGCATATGAAAGCCCAAGGTTTTCTGAAAGATCCTTTCTGGAAGATGTTGAATCTCTTTTAAATGAGATGATACAACACAAGAATGACAATGTTGTTCATTGGCTCTTTGTCCTCAAGGCAGAACCAAGATAACACCTTTAAGCTTTGACTAAATGATACAAAAAATAACTAGTTGAAAAGTCAATCATCTTTTCCCAACAGTAGTGCTATACAGTAGAAAGGACAATAGATTGGCAATTACAGGACTTGGGTCCCAAGCCTTTGACCTGTCGTGCCATTGAAGAGTCCCTCCAGCAAACCACTCGACTTCCCTGAAGCAACTCAATCCGTTGTGCAGAGCAAGTGCTCACTGTATGTCTCTGACATCAGGAGTGCCGCCCCTCAGGGATGCCAGACTTCCAGTTTGGCTGACAAATGTCCATGGATGGGATGCTTTCCAGTGGGCAACACTGACTGGCTGCCTGACAGCCACAGCCTGGCGGTCACTTCAGTGTAGAGTGCCATCACCCAGCATCCATGGGCAGCTCTCTGGCTCTCCCTTGCCAGTTGTGAGTTCATTCAGCATTGCCAAAGGAGGTGGTTTCCATCCCAGTATAACCTTTCTAGCTTTTCCTCCCCTCTGTTCATCCAACTCAACCCCTCCCCACTGTAACTTCTAACCCTCACCCCATTTCCAAAACACTGACAACTCTGGGAGGATATGGTAAGAATATTAGTAAATTTTTGTATCAAGCCCTCATCATGTCTGAAATGTGTTTATGATCATAATTCCAATATGTCTTTAATCCCCACTGTCCCAGTTTTTAAGGATCATGAATAATAATAAAATATATGGATTAAATGTTTTGAATTACTTAATTTATTTCACATGTCATATTGTATCAGTTCACATTATCGTTTCAGGTATTATGCAGACCAAAATAATATTGAATCAGAGCCCATTATCTTTTTGACCTGCCCTATCACTGGAAAGAAAGAAAGTGTGCTAACTTTTCCAGATTTTTCTTTTGCATCTTCTGAAATAAAAGCAGTTTTACATCCATGTTGGAATTGGCCCGTATCACTCAGTATCTTGCGCATTTAAAAAATTTCTCACTCCCTTTATCTTTTATTGTTGCCCTTTAGGGATACCTTTTATCTGTTTACTTTTGGGAAATTATACAAGAGATACTGAACAGTTATAATGTCTTCCGTGTTAATTATAAATATACAGCATATGTTTTGATACGTATTGTATTTATGTGCTTTAGGTAATTATGCATTTGAGTTCTTTGCCAATTTTATGGCCAAAGTATTTCACTTGGCTGATTACTACATATATTTTAAGCCTATTTCTTGAAACATGAAGAGAATATACTATAAATCCAATTAACATAATTTATCTGCCTAAAGAGAATGCTTGCTTGTATTTTTTCTCTATTTTAATGATGAAAAACAGTTGTAGGATACAGAGTAACAAAATATGTTTTTAAAGGTTTCCAAGTCCTGATTTTATTGTTGTTTTCCTTTAAAAGCAACATGAGGGCACCTGTGTGGCTCAGTTGGTTGAGCAGCCAGCTCTTGATCTGGACTCAGGTCATGACCTTGGGGTCCTGGGATCAAGCCCCACGTGGGGCTCTGCGCTCAGCGGGAAGTCTGCTTGAGGATTCTCTCTCACTGTCCCTCTGTCTCTCCCCCCACACGTTCTCTCTCTCTCGCTCAAATAAATCTTAAATAAATAAATAAATAAATAAATAAATAAATAAATAAGAGCAGCACATAATTTTTAAAGAAATTTGGAAATTTTAAGAAAAGTCTAAAGAAAAAAAGGAAAAATCACCCATAAGCCCACTATCAATTTTCAGTACATTTCAGTACATCCAGTATTTTAATGCATTAAAATCATCATATAGTTTCATACCATGTTTTCCCACTTAATATCGTATCACAAATGTTTCATATGGCTTTGTCTTAAACACTGCTATGAATAATTCTTTGGATTTATCTCCATTATTTTCTATAGGAAACACCTGTCTAAGGTGCTTAAGTTTCTTCATGCATATTGACAACTTGCTTTCCAAAAAGGTTGTGCCAATTCACACTCATCATGACCAGTCTCCATGAGAATGCTTATTTCAACACACCCGCACTACAATAAGCAATTTTTATTTTTAATCCTTGCCAGTTGGACAGATGCAAGAAGAGTATCTCGTTATTGTTCCATTTGAAGCTAGGTATGTCTTCATATGTTTACTGGCCATGTGAAAATTGTCTTTAGTGAATTGTTCATATCCTCTGCCTCTTTTTTTCACTAGGGTGCTAAGGTCTCCTGCTGACTTGTATGCTCTCTTTGATGGCCTACCTTGTTCTTCTTTAGAAATGGGTTGGCAGTCCTTAGGCTTTGTGCTTCCATAATCCACAAATCATCTTGTTCATGGAAAATGTGGACATTTTATGCAGTCGACTTCATGGAAAACTGTAACTTTGTTTGGAATTGCACGGGATCCATTTATCAATATTAAGAGAATTGACCTCTTGGCAATATTATGTTTTCCTATTTGTAATATGGTTTATGTCTCCATTTATTTGGATCTTCCTTTATAATTTTTTGTAAAGTTTCAAAAAGTTCTCCATAAAATCTTGTACATCTTTTAGTTATGTGTACGTTTTTGTTATGGCAATAGCATCTTTTAAAGTTACATTTTCTTGGGGCACCTGGGTAGCACAGTCAGTCCACCGTCCAACTCTTGGTTTCGTCTCAGGGTGGTGATCTCAGGGTCATGAGATTGAGCCCCATGTCAGGCTCCATGCTTGGCTTGCAGTCTGCGTAATACTCTCCCTCTCCCTCTGCCCAGCCCTGCTTGCGCTCTCTTTCTCTCTCTCTCTAAAATAAGTAAAATAAATCCTAAAAAAAGTTAAGTGGGGCACCTGGGTGGCTCATTTGGTTAAGTGTCTGCTTTCAGCTCAGGTCATGATCTCAGGGTCCTGAGATCAAGCCCTGAGTCGGGCTCCCTGCTCAGTAGGGAGTCTACTTCTCCCTCTCCCTCTCCTTCGCTCCCCCCCCCCATTCTCTCTCTCACTCTCTCTCAAATAAATAGAATCTTAAAAAAATAGTTATATTTTCTTATTGCAAGGATATAGAATATATGCATAAGTACCTAGAGATGTGTGTGCGTGTGTGTGTGTGTGTGTGGGTGGGTGGGTGGGTGGGTGGGTGTATATATATGTTTATGTGAAAACACACACACGCTATTATTATTGCCTTTTGTATATTACTTCTATGTCCAGAAACATTTTTCAGCTATCTTTATTTCAATGATTTGTCTGTAGATTATTCTAGAGTTTTCTGTGGAGAAATCATTTCTACTGTCATTAATGACTATTTGTTTCTTTTTAATCCTTATACATTTTATCTATTTCTTCTTGTTTATAAAGCTGACTAGAACATTCAGTATAATACGGAATAAAGCTTAGGCTGGTAAGCATCATTGTCTTGGTCCTGATTTTAAGAGAAAATTCTTTTAATGATTAATAATTAGTCGGCATCAAGTTGAGGGCATTCCCTTCCATCCCTGGTTTATTGATATTATTTACCATCGGTAGATATTGAATTTGATAGAATGCTCTTTCAGTATTTATTGTTATATAAAATACTTGATTTCTTTAATATGTTAGCATGGTGAGTTCATTAATATAATTAATATTTCTAATATTAAACCAACTCTTCATTCCTGGAATAAACCTAACTTGGTCATGATACATATTAAACATTGCTGAATACTGTTCACTGATGATTTTTGCATCTGTGTTCACAATTGATTCTAGTCCCTTAATTATCCATTTCCCTTTATTATACTTTAGAATGGAAAGTATGTGTACTTTTTTAAATGAATAGGATAGCACTCTGTATTTGTGTGTGTGTAAGATTTCAAATTATCTTTGGAAGTAGCCTGTGAAACTGACTAGATCTGGCCGTTTCCTCATGGTAAAATTTTTAATTACTAAGTTTTCAATAGTTACAGATAATATTTTCATAGGAATTTGTGCATTTTATCTAACTTATGTAGAGGCATACATGTGTTAATATTTTATTATCTTTCTAATTTGTCTGCATTCATGTTCCTTTTTTTTTCTTTTTTCATTATTAATGTTGTTTATTTGCACCTTCTGTCTTTCTTGTTTCTTGAATATTCTTGCCAGAGGTTTGTTAGTTTTATTATTCGCCTTTTCAGAGAAATAACTTTTGGCTTTGTTGATCTTGAATATTGCATTTTTAAATATTCCTTCTGTTCCCACTCTTTATTAATTTCCTTCTACTTTCTTTGAGTTTCTTTTTTTTTTATTCTTAAATGGGGTGCTAAACACATTAACTTTCAAGCTTTCTTTTTTCTAATGTAAGCATTTATTTAAGGCTCTTCATTTTTTTCTCTAAGTAAGAGCTAAGTACTGTTATCGTTGACTTTTGAGTGTTTAATTTTGTAATTTTCATCACCATTTCTTCTTTGACCCATAAGTTATTTAAAGGATGGGAGTGCATGAGTGTGTTTTATTTATCAGTGGATAGGAAATTTTTTTGTTGCCTTCTAATTAGTGATTCCTAACTTAATTGCACTACGAGCAGAGGAAATTCATTGACATTTGTGCATACTATTTAGAGCCTTACGTATTGTCGACTTTCTTAACTATTTTATGTATTTTAACAATAGCATTGAGTGCAGTGTTCTCTATAGTCTTTGGGTCAAGCTTTTCTAAAAATTTTGCTGTTCAGAGTTTCTATATACTTAACTAGCTTTTTGTCTATTTCATCCAACAGTTACTGAAAGAGACATGTTAAAAGAAGTCATATATTTTGCATCTAGGTTATCAGGGAAAAACAAATGTAGGACTGTCATCTCTTCCAAGTGACTTGAACATTACATCATTAGGCTGTGAGGCTATTGTCTTCCATAATATTTTTGTCTTATAGTTAATTTTGCCCTAATTTCAATATAAGTATGCCAATTTCTTTCTAATTAGTATTTTCCTGTATATGTTTTCAGCCTTTCTATTTTAGTTGTCACTCTTGCAGATAACTATCATTTGTTGGAAATACTGATATATATGTGAATTCATTTCTATCACCTTATTCTGTGAGTTATGTTTGTTCCAGTTTTTCTTCTTCCCTCCATCCACTTTTTTTGCCTATTTATAATTAATCGTATTTGTATGTATCATTCTATTTTTTCCCTCTACTAATTTGGAAATTGTACACTCTCTTTTGTTTTACAAGTCACTATAGAAATCTTAGCATGCATATTTAAGTTTTAAAATCTAGGATTAATTTAAGTGCTTACCTTATCCTCATAGACCTCTTTCTTCCACTCTAAATATCTCATGACAAGGAAATTCCTGACAACCAAGATTGCCTGGGATTTGTAGCATCCACAAGGTAGTATTTCTTTAACTTGCTCATTCATGCATTGCCGGGTGTTTCCTGAGGACCCTCAAAGCTAGGCCCTAGGATTAAAAAGGTGAATAAATCTTGGTTTCTGTCCTTAAGACAATCCCTTTTTGTTTTCTCCTCTACAAGTACCTAGGAACCTACCCAAAGCTGTAGAACTTTCTTACATCCTAAAATCGCGTTTTCAACCTAGTCATCACATAATTCCAGTGGTTGTAGGGTTGCAGTGTTGCATGTAACAATGTTGGCCATGCCTCCCTTGCAACTTGGGCCTCTGCTGTCCTTTGCTTTTGTTACTCATGACAATTGTCACACTAGGCCATCATCATATATTTCTTCCTTCCGTTACTGGAGATGCTTTCTTTCAGAGCCAGTCACTGCATTTCTGTCATCTGAGATAAGACTCCTGACCTCTTTGCCCTGGTTTTGCTCCTTGCCTTTCCACATAGGACGTACATGTGAAAGGGAGTGAATACCCCCAATTTTCCTTTATCACATGAATCTCTCCAGTCTCAACCATTTGTGTGAGCACCTTGCCAGCTCAGTTTTCCTCTCTGGTTGCAAGGGTTTTGAAAAATGGGAGTATATGTTCTATTCCGTGTGCTCAGTCACCTCTTCTCATGCGTTCTGGGGCTCATCATCCATCTTCCTCTTTCCCAGCACTGCCCCACAGCCTTGACCGCAGCCAGGCCCACAGTCTCCCACTGCAGCTCCCATTCCTCCACCTCTTTCTTCTGATGCTCAGGTCCTTGTTGAAAAGTTCTCATTTTCTAACAAGATCATCCCAGTGGAAACATCTCCCTCATCATCAAAGGTTGGGGGGAATCAGGACTACAGTAGTCATAGCTGGTGTATGTGGGTCTGTCATTCATTGTTGGACTGTAAGTCTGATGAACGGAAAGGAGGAGAAAATGGAGCTGGATAAACAATTTAAAATGAATGGAAAAGTACTTTGCTGAAGAGCCCTGTATGGCTTGCCCATTTTCCTCCACCCTTCTGAAATTCCTCTGGATGCTCTGTTAGCCTGCGGTCCCATGATGTTTCATTTCAGCATCCAGAGCTTACATGGTGGGGCAGCTGACCCACTCTCAGTGTGCCTGCGACCATTGTCACTGGGCTCAGAGCGCCGGTGCCCCTGGTAGGTGGAGCTGGCTGCCATTGCTCACTGTCAGGCAGCTCCCTGCTTTGCTGGGGAGTAAATCTTTCATGGAGTCTTCGGTGGTTTATGCTTTGTGTACGGTCTCGATGTCCAATTTCCTTGTCCAAATTTTTGTTTATAGCTTGGCACAGGTCTCATTAATATTATTGACCTCTTAACCATTTTAAAGAGCATAGGGTGGGTTGCAGAGCGTGGAATTTGATCTATTTTGCACTAAATAAAAATTTTAAATTTATGTGTTTGAGTTCTAGTCATGATTACCACATTGGTCAGATAACTTTAGTGCATTTTTTTAAAAAATGCCAATATTTGACATCAGTGTTCCCATAAAATAAATAAATGATTCTTCATAATTGATTTTCCAATGCTTTTCCCATGTGATTCTTTCCAATAGTTTTCCCTCCAAAATTGTTTGAGTAGTGGCTGTCACGATTCTTGGCAATTATGTCAAAACAATTTAATCAGTGTTTGAGCTGTGCTGGCATTGCTCTTGGAAGACCATTTTTCAGTATGACATTCCTCTAAGCGTTTGTTAAACAATTAGACCTATAAACACTTTTCCCACAAGGACCCTCAGAAGTACCTCTAAACATTCAGAGCCTCGGGGACAGAGTCTGTGGACCACTGTAAGCGCCAGAACACCCTGTTAAGAAAAGTTAGAAAACTGAGAACAGGGGTAGATAATAGTCTAGTAGTTCCCTGTCCTCAGGAAACATTCCTGCAAGAGTTTGCATGCATAATTAATCAAGGAAGAACTCATTGGGGTTTTGATTGACATCAGATGCCATTCCAGCATCACATGTTGAAGGCTCACTAGCAGGGTCTTCCCATAATTTATGGGACACATATGATTATCCTTCAGCCCACCGTCATCGTGGAAAGCGTGTTTCTTCTGCAGTCTGCAGTGGGTAGATGCTGTAAGAAAGTGACTGCATGAGAAATGAGTAGTTGATTTTAAAACGGTGATTAAATGGATAATAAAAATCAAAGCATCCTCTTTCAGATATGTCCATTTGATTTATGGGGAGGTTAATAATAGGACCGTAATGGCTCCAAGAGTCTCTCATGTGTTCAGACCTCTGCAGGAAAGCAAATACAGAAGCAGGTAGGTAGAGAAAGGGCTCTGATGTTTAGGCAAGGCATGAGTGGGGGCAGCGTGTCTTCAGATCTCAAGCCATTTCCCAGCATCCTCCGGCACTGCCTTGCATGAGGGCGCACTCTGCCCTGGTTGTCCCTTCTGGCGCACCTCTCAAACCCTTCAGCTCCTCATTTAGCAAAGGGGATTAATGTCTCCCTCATAGGGTTGTTGTGAGATTGGTGTTTTGTGTACATACTTCTGTGTATGCATAAATAGATTTTTTTACCGTGTTGCAAACTGGGTCCTTCCATCCTTGGGTCCCTGCCACAGCCACCTGGTCACCACCTCTAACTCAATCACGTATTACACCAACACCAGGCATCGCTGTCTTGAATAATATTTCACCCACTGAAATATTATGCACTCCCTCGTGCTTAGAAACCTCCAGGTATGAAGTGCTGGGTGGTTATGAACTCCCATCAGTGAGCTTTGCCCCACCCCTCCTTATAGCCTTTAGTAAAAATCATTCGCTCAGGTCAGATCATCTCCTCCCTTTCCCTTGCTGTCACAGCTCCGTCTTCGTAGCTGGCATCAATCGCTTGCCTCTGCTTGGAGCCCATTTCTGTCCCTCTTCTCCCTTCCCATGTTCTTCTGGTTGGTTCTACAAGGACTACCTGGACCATCTCTGTGAAGCCTTCCCCATCCCACCCATCAAGTCCTCTTGGATCTCTCCTTTCTCCAAACCTTCACCACACATGAGAGTCCGGGCCGTGTAATTTGGCCTGTTTTCTGTTCTGTCCTGTTTGCTGTCTGTTTCATGAATGTTACAGCTGAGCTGTATCTTCCCCAAGGATGAGGCTTCCCTTCTTTGGTGTGTGTCTGCAGTGTCCAGCACTCTGCATAGCACCTATTAGGCACAGTGGTTGAACATTTAGGGCAAGGAACTCTTTACAGGATTGTCTTATGTCAGCGCAGGCCCGTGATGCTGAAGTTTAACAACCTAATCATTATAATTTCATGGTTTTAAAAATTATTAGAACCAGGTAGTGGTGGGCATCTTCATGGTGCTAAAACTAATCAACACTTTCATCGTAATAGCCACTAACATGACTTGGGCATCAGTCCTGGGCCAGGCACTGGGCCCAGCATTTCCTCACTTAGAGCTCCCCACACCCTCCTCACTATGGACATGGGGGAATCCAAGGCTTAGTGAGTTCCATCTCCTACCTGTGTTGCAAAACTCATGAGAGGTGTGGAATTTGAACTCAGGACAGCTGACCCTAGAGCCCATGCCACCTTCTGGCTACAACAAAGAAGTAAAATCTCCTCCTATAAAACTTGAAGGGATGGAGAAAATGAGACAGTTGGAAAAGGGGTTCTGTGTGTACCAGATTCCCAGAATGCTTGGCAACCTTCTTTCAATTGTGAATGGCAGGTCATGATTTCCTAAAATATAAACAAATAGTAGAGTGTTGGAAATTAAGTTTATTGACTGCATTACTATAGGGTATTGGTGCAAGAACTTTTATCCTGCAAACCAACCTTGCTTTATTTCTTCCGTATATGCACTTTTCACTTTATTTGAAAGTCAGACTTGAGTGTAGACTTGCTCCAGTCAACACGGAAAGGCTAAAGAGAGGGAGGTGGGCTCATCCTTTGGTGCTGGCCACCCATGGGTGCATGTCCCACCCAAAACACTGTAATGCTTTTTTCAGTAACAGAGCAGTACGTGTGGTCAAGTAAAGGAATAGTGGAAAGGAGACATTGCAATTATTTGTCAATGTTCGATGTGTAGAAATAAACATATTTCAAAAGTCAATCTCCCAATGATACAAACTTTCAGAGTTTAATTGAAATCCTCCAGGGTAAACACAAGCTTTAATTAATCAAGATTTGTGAAAGCTTGTTGCTCTTTGTTTCTGTGTACATATGTGTTTTCGCAAGTTCTCTTGGCGTGGTGAACTGGAAAGCATGCCACTGATGATCACAGGTGTGCTGCTAGAAGAGCTACAGCTTTTTGAATATTTTGTTTCTAGCACAACAATTGCCTTTAAAGTATTCAGGTAACAATGATTCAAATGGAAAAGCCAGTATATCTTGTGTGCCTATAACTTTGCATGAGTAGGAAGAAAAGTAGGATATGAAAAGGAAAAAAAAACTATAGAAAAACATGAAGATGTCTGCAGGTGGGATTTTGGTTTCTTGCTATAAGACATCTTGGCATCCGAATGGGTTGGACATACTATTTCCTTAGCACTTTGTTTGGCCAACCTCCTATATCTGCTCAAGATACACCCCAAATGCAATCTGAGAAACCACCGAAATCAGCGTCCCATGGATCTAATGAAAAAGAAGAGCCTGGAATCTTTGTAAAAATAATATTTATGTAGCAGCAGCCAAACCTTCCTAAAAATGTTTATTTGGGGAATAATGCAAAACCAAAACCACCTGCTGTCTCCTGGGCTGAACTTCTGCCAAATTTACAGCAGCTAATTTCACGTGACTGCACAGGCCTAACGAAGGACGTTGGAGGATAAAAAGGAAGAGCTGAAATGTACATCTTCAGTGTCCTTGCAGATCTGATAAACTGCTATACTTCCCCCAACTTATGCAAAACAGAAAGTGAAGAGGCATAGTGCAGGAAACTAAATTATACATAAAGTCATTAAACCTCAGCCTTCACTTCTGATTGAGGGATTGCTGCAGTCGTCAGTGAGAGCTGAGGCAAAATGAAAAAATAAATAAATGAAAGACCTGATCACATTATGCATTTCAGTGGAAATGTAATTGCTTATAAGTTCATTTGAAGTTCTTGGGTACGTGCAAAGAAGCTGCTGGAAATAAGGAAAGGGCTGTGCCACATGGCGTCCTGGTGAACCCTGTGTGCGTCCTGCAGACCTGATGGGCGCAGGACATAAGGAGGAGGCTCTCCGTGGGTGCTGCTGCTCAAACCTGCCTATCGTGATCAGCCCCAAACGCTCCCATCTGTTGAGATGCTCACTCTTTTCCTCTGGTCTTCTGCCCAGAGATGTATTTATGTGGATAACATACACTGTTGACTCCTCTGTCAAAGGGTTTTGCAACTGCCTCCTCTGTAAACATGTCTACATAGACAAACTCTTTAGGAAGGTTGTGAAATTGCCTTTTTCGAAGATCATATATCCTGGAAAATGTTCCCATCTGTCAAGGATGAACTAAATGTGAGCATTTTGTAAGGATGGCCATGCGGTAATGACCTCTCTTGGGTCATCTTCTACCACTAGGAATACGAAATGGGAAAGTTGGCACATGCAAGGCTTCATAGCTTTGAGGCCCGACATGGAGAGCTGGAGAAAGAAGGAAGGCCCTTTTCTGACCCTTAATTAACTGCAAGGACTCGCAGATCGCTGCTGGCTTTTCGGCATCCCCATATAGTTCTTAATTAATTCCAGCTGCCGGAGTAACCCACAGTATATCATGACAAAATAAGCCCTACCTGAGGTGCGGGTTAAGAGCCAGGGTAAGCCAGCAGACCACAATGCCTTTCATTTGACGCCGTGTCTAGATGCTGTGGCAGAGGGCTGTGTCTGCCTCTGGAGTAGGCCTGTTCCAATCCACATGTCGTAGGACTGTAGTATTGAGAAAGATGTCTCCCTACTTGCATGAACTATGGCTTGACTAAGAAATCAGTGATAACAATCCTCCCAAAAATTAAGACTATGAATGCTCGCTGCGGAAAAGATGTGCAGAGAAGCAGAAATTGCATGTGCCTATCCAGCACCAAATGAGCCTGCAGAGGGAGAACCTGTGTCTTCCAGAGCAGGTGTTCTCTGTTTCCTGCACACAGGTGACTTATCTTCCCAAAACATCCCGCTTGCTTTACTCCCGTCAAGTGGGCACCAAACTAGCCTCAGCGTAACAACTGGCTTTCCAGGTAGTGCCCCACTGCACATGGCACCTTGGGCACGACAGACACGCGGAAAGAGAATATCCCGTTTTAAACTTGTACGGTAGCAGTCTGGGTTACATGTCAGAGTCACTTCAGTTTAATATCTGTGCACCCTTACCTGGAAGCAGTTCATGGCTAAGTGTGCTAAGTGTGCTAGAATGCTAGGGCTGCCATCACAAAATGCCCCTGGCTTAAGCAACAGATACTTATTTTCTCACAGCTCTGGAGGCTGGAAGTCCAAGGTCAAGGTGCCAGAAGAGTCGGTTTCCTCTGAGGCTTGCAAATGGCCACCCTCGTGATGTCTCTTCATATGGCCATCCCTCTGTAAAAATGTCCTCTTCTTAGAAGGACACCAGTCATAGTGAATTAGGGCCCACCCATTTGACTTCATTTTAAAGTAATTACCTTTTGTATTATGCTAAGCGAAATAAGTCCATCAGAGAGAGAAAAATACCGTATGATTTCACTCATATGCAGAATTTAAGAAACAAAATGGATGAACTTTCTGGAAGGGGAAGAAAAGAGAGGGGAACAAATGACGTGAGACTCTTAACTATAGAGAACAAACTGAGGGTTGATGGAGGGAGGTGGGTGGGGGATGGGCATTAAGGAGGGCACTCGTTGTGATGAGCACTGGGTGTTGTGTGTAAGTGTAAGTGATGAATCACTGAACTCTACTCCTGAAACCAATATTGAACTGTATATCAATTAACTAGAATTTAAATAAATGAATACATACATTCATAGAAATAAAGTAACTACCTTTTTAATGGCCCTGTCTCCAAATATAGTCACACTCTGAAGTGCTGGAGATGAGGGCTTCAACATGTGAATTGGTTGGTAGGGAGAATGGGGGGGCCGGGGAATAATTCAGTCCATGGCACTGATAAAATCATATTTCTTATTCAGGAAATCTGAGAGATCTTGAAATTTGAGACCCAACCAAGGGGATTTCTCTGAGAGGTTAGACCAGGGAATTCTCTGGCAACTTATGCCCAACAGCCCCATTGGTATGTCCCATCACTTGAGCTGTCCAATATGGTAACTACTAGCCACATGTGGCTTTTTTTTTAAGATTTTATTTATTTATTTGACAGAGAGAGAGACAGCCAGCGAGAGAGGGAACACAAGCAAGGGGAGTGGGAGAGGAAGAAGCAGGCTCCTAACGGAGGAGCCTGATGTGGGGCTCGATTGCAGAACGCTGGGATCACGCCCTGAGCCGAAGGCAGACGCTTAACGACTGTGCCAGCCAGGCACCCCCACATGTGGCTATTTAAATGAATTTAAATTGAATTAAATTTAAAATTCAGTTCCTCAGTCACCCTGGCCTCATTGCAAGTGCCCAATAACCACAAGAGGCTAGTGGCCCTTGTATTGAATAGCACAGATTAAGTACATTTCCATCATCGTAGAACCACCATGACCTTCTGTTCTGTGTCTGGAAGTGCCATGCTCATCGGCTGTGGTAGTCGTTAAGGAAACCCTGCAACCAGTATCCTACAGCCACCTGCTTTGTACCCAGCTCTGTGCTATCTGGGTTAAAAGTGGGGACATAGACCCTCTCTTCAGGCAACACATACTCTAATTGTGGTGATAAAACAACATAAAATGTTATAGACCAGATCTGTAAAGAAAACTTAAGTAGCACATACTAATAGCTACAATAGAATTTTGGAGGAAAAAAATAAACATCATTGAACACTGGAGAAGAAAACTCATCAAAGAGGTAGGTTTGAGCTGAGTGACACCAGATCAACTTTTAAAGGCAAGGCAAGCAAAGCAAGGGCCCCCTGCTACAGCAGCATCAGAGCTCCCAGAATCAGAACATGGAAAGACATGGACAACAGCCCTTATCTTGGACCTTCGTTAATGGTGTTTTCACTTCTTCCTTTTTAGCGTAGCTTCTTAGCTTTTCTTGTTGCTTTCTCAGCCTTTGCTGTCATTCATTAGTACAACCTCTGGCTCTGGCACACCCTGGCAGATCCATAAAGATTTCCTCCATTCTAGTGTCTGCCCCTAGAACGGCTCTGTCCCCCTTGCCCACAGTCAGATGCATGCTGCAGGGTTACCTTCATGACCGCCAAGGCAGTTGAGCACGGCCCCTCCTAGACGGTCAGCAGTCTGCACTATCCAGTACCATGGCCACTAACCCCCTGTGCTGTTGAGCACTCTCAACGTGGCTGGGGTGACTGGGAACTGGGCAGCAGGGCTGGAACCCCTTTGGATAGTTTAGGGAGCTTTGCTGAGCCAAATAGAGAATCAGCAATGTTTCAAAGAACATCGACATTATTATAGATAATAATATGTATGAGATGTTATGGGTAAAGCACCTGCAAAAGTATTTAGAACACAGCAAGTGGGCTCACTTGTTATCTTGTGCTGTGATTAATGTCATCTAGTCTATTCTTACCATTATCTGTTGTTCTTATTAATACTACTGAATTGATAGTTTATTTTGATTTCACTAAGAGAATTCCTATGTGATCAAAATCTTTTGAGCCAAAGTTTCTTCCTTATGACACTTCTTGGCAAAAATTCCGATCCCCTTTCAGGAATTTTCTTTGCTGAAGCAACAGTGTCTGGATATTGTGTGAAGTTCACTCTGTTTTATGATGGAGCTGGTAACAGAGGTCCTCCAAGAGCATATTAGATCCTTGTTGTTTGCATTTCAAAACTGACCCTCAAATTTACTTTAATTTACTTTCAACTCTCTTGCCTTCTCTAAAATATTTTAAGGCAGTACTTCTAATGGCATGAAGCATCTTATTTTCAGCTCAGTCCCAAACCTTGTCGGCCTAAATAAAAAAAATTGAACCATGTGCCCCTCAGGTTTTAATCTAATATCTGGTTCCTTGAATTAGGGCCAACTCTCCATTTTTTAAAGCGTCAGCAGATTCTAAATACAACTTTTGGCTACATCCTTTTAGCATCTGACCTTGATTCACTTAAACTAATTGTCCTTTCAGCAGATTGTGATTCTTAAAAGCAACAACAACAAAAACTATACTAAAGAACGTTAGAGGGATTTTCAGAATTCACAGTACAGTGCCCTTCATGTGAACTGTGCCTTTTCAGGATTACTCTTTCAATCATGATGGTAATTTATTTAAAACGAGGCATGAGCATATAATTTTTTAAAAACTTTTTTAAGAACCAGGCCTCAAAAATAATAAATTCAAATTTAGGATGTAGGAATTTTCCAATTTGTCATTGTCACCTATTGATTCATTAATACCTGTGGAACCACTCCTACGTGGCAGGTAGACGCTCAGTGCTGAGGATGTGCAGAGGCTCGGTCCTCCTGTGGGGCTCATGGTCAGGTGGGAGACAGCCGTCCATGCTCCAGTGCCCTGTGCGTTTCTGTGAAAGTTCTACGAGTTATATACATTATACTGATAACATGACAGTTATATGGCATTTTATACGTACAAGCCCCTTACATGTTCTTTTAACTGAAATCCATTGGTTTTAATATTAAAAGCCATCCCATTAAGTAATTTAAATTGTTACAGTATTCCTATTTATAAATTAGAAATCAAATTCAGTAACTAACCTGTGGTCACATTAGGAGTCAGTCAGAGCTGGGATTTCAACCCAAGCCTTCTGGTCCTAGATCCCACGTTCTCTCCCCTTCTATGCCCGGTCTTGTGAGCCAAGCTTGATGGCGAGTTCCAAGTCCTCCCCAAGCGTGAGATGCAAACAACCAATGATGTACCAGGTGGCTTTCTAGGAGGTCCACTGAACTACAGGGTGGGAAGGTGATTACCTGTGCAGTTAGCTCTTCAGCCCTGATTCATCGGGGAGCTTTCATTTGGAACAAGAGTGTCTTCTGCATCTCTTTCAGCGAACGAAGACTCAGAACACATCCAAGCAGTAGGGCCAGGTGGAAATTAACACTTTCACTGTATTTCACTGAAATTAACATTTTCACTGTACTTACTTCTTTTATCATCTTTACCTGCAGGAGGTGCCTTGGCTTTCCATTTACTGTAATGATATGAAATTTCATTTCCAAATAAATGTATTTAAATGTGTAAGAGTTAAATTTAAATCCTGAAATGAATTAGAGGAAAGAGGTAAGGGGCGAGGGAAATAGTGAAGGTGGTGCACAGTGACGCAGATGGCGCTGGCTCCTCCCCCAGCATCGCTTGCCCTCCGGATTCCTGTTTTCTCTCTCCCTTCACCCACTTGCAACTTCCCAACCCCAGAGCATCTTAATGAGACAATAGCAGTTAGTAGGGAGTACATTCAGATGAACAGAGCGTTCCACCCAAGGTCTGTGGTAAGAGGATTGTAACCAATAATGTGAGATCTATTTTGA
This sequence comes from Ursus americanus, assembly GCF_024610735.1. Lineage (NCBI taxonomy): Eukaryota > Metazoa > Chordata > Mammalia > Carnivora > Ursidae > Ursus > Ursus americanus. The sequence goes on from NC_142145.1 coordinate 55,309,336, forward strand.
GAGATGAAGTAGTTCCTTCAGGATTCCCTGTGGAGGGTGTGAGAGGCTCTGTGTCTCCGGACAGGGGATGAGGGGTGTGGTCAGCACCTTGTGGAAATACCGTGCCAGGATTTCTGTTCTGTGCCTGGTACAGGCTCATTGTTTTGACTCTGTTTGGAATCTCCTCCTCACACCCACACACCAGGGCTGAAAGCAAGACTTGCCGCACAAGAAGTAGTCTGCGGACCTCTAAAGTGATGGCGTCCCCAGTCTTCAATGAGATGATGTTTGGTGAAACATCAGTCAATAAAGGAAAACAGCTAGGACTCTAATGTCATAATGGGTTATAATTTTCAATAAAAATGTTTGCTTTTAAGAGTAGAAATTGAACTTTTGACAGCATACATTGAAATGCAATTATTCTTCACTAAACTATTTGAAAAGGTATTTCTAATCTTTATTTCCAAATTTCTAAAGTAATTCTTCCTTCTAAATTTTTTATCTTTAATTGCCATGGCTTAGGTACTGCAGGAAGAGCCTGGGAATTGTGCTGATAGATTTTATAAATTAATAGATGTCAAAAAGAGAGCCACAAACCTCTCATTAAAATTTCCTTTTCTATTACGCTTATTCATTTCCAAGCCTGTCATGTCTAAAAATGTATCCTTAGATTTTTAGTCGCATTTGATGAGTCGATGTGCTGTGATTTCTGAGGTGAGGACATTTTAAAACTCCCCACTTTCCAAGAAACACCATGGAAAGGATGTTTGATTTTTCCAGAGAGGGGCAAGAACAAAACAATAATCACCCTGCTTCTACATACTTTATAGACTCAGCAGAGGAAAAATGTAGACCCACTAGAGGAAAAAAATGAAAAGGATTATTGTCAGGGTGACAGTAACAAAAATGGCAGCAACGTCAGTAAGAATTTATTGCCATCAAAGCCTGAAGCTTTACTATTAGAACCTGAGCAGTAGTTGCTAGCTCGCTGATTGAGCACTTACTGTGTACTAGGTGTGTTGTGCACGTCGGGTCTCTCAGTCTTCATGACCGCCATGTTGTCAGTAGAGAGGCCTGGCTGGGTATTCAGATAGGAGAGTGCCAGGTGCCCAAGTGTGTTTTTAAAAACTCACTCTGGAAGAAGTGTATAAACTGGCGGATGGCGAAGCTCCCAGATAGGAAGCTACTGCTGCAATAATGCAAGCAAGAATAAGGGGAACTCAGTGTTTCTGTCTCGGAAAGAAAAGAGCAGCTAGATTTCTACAGAAGCATCTATTTGTTCTCTAGATGTTTTAAAGATTCCTTTTTCCAAGAAGGGACTCTTGCTCGTCTCCAAAGATCTGGGCGCCTTTAGCCCAGGGTCCCTGACAAATCACTCTTTCAAGGCAGGTGCAGAGGTAGAGGAAATTACAGTTCTGGAGAAGTATTAACATCTCAAACCCTGGCAAGATCTGCATCAGAGAGGAAATGGAAATTGCTCTTTCTGAACTGTGGGTGGCAGTCCTGGAGAAAGGACTCAAAGCCAGAGTGATTTAGAGAAACTTCGAAGCTGTCAAATTAGTTGCTTTCGCCTGCTTTTAAACTAAAGCAGTCCTCTCATTGATACTATCTGTGAAGAGGCACTCACTGGCATCGCTGTTTTGATACCCCATCCAATTACTGTGGCATCCTTGAACTCACCAGGGTAACAGAGTGAGGACAGGGCCAGGTCTCAGTTCCAGAATCTTTGTATATTGATTGATCTCATGATGTCCCCCATGACCAAGAGGTAGGCAATGCCCATCTCAAAGAAGCAAACTTTAACCCAATTTTATCTGTGGAATATAAACAGTGCTATAAATCCCTTCTGCCATGTAGTCTTCACTGTGTGTAAGGAGCAGAGGCCCTCTCAGGACCATCTAGAAAAGTGCACCTGCAAAAATAGCCCTGGAGTTTCAGACTGAGAAATGTCCTCATCATGGTGGGCCCTTGACAACCACTTTGAGGGGCAAGTGCCAGGGAACCAGGGACTCCCCAAAACTCGAAGCTGCCTCTGCGGCATCAGTCGGTGTGCGCTTCCTCGTGTGTGTAGAATAGGCATCCATCCCTGAGAAAGTATCTCACATGGGCGGGGGGTCCTCGGGGCACGACTGAGAACACAGACCTTTGTCGCTAAGCGTTCTTCCAGGGAACAAAGAAAAGAAGGATGCAGGCCACAAAAGGGTTGAATATCCCCAAACAACTATGCTGTGCCTCTTAGAATTAGTGCTCAACCAAAACTCACCCTAAATACATCAAGATAGGCCCCCTTTTACCTTACTTTATTTTTCCTTCCCTTCCCCTATGCTCATCTGTTCTGTTTCTTAAATTCCACAGGTGAGTGAAATCATAAGATAATTAATTGTCTTCCTCTGACTTAGTTTGCTTAGCATGATACACTGCAGTTCCAGCCACATGGCAAGAGTTCATTCTTTTTGATGGCTGAGTAATATTCCATTGTTCATACATACCATATCTTCTTTATCCATTCATCTGTTGAGAGACATTTGAGCTCTTTCCATAGTTTGGCTATTGTGGACATTGCTGCTATAAACATTGGGGTGCACGTGCCCCCTTTGAATCACTATGTTGTATCCTTTGGATAAACACCTTGTAGTGCGATTGCTGGGCCATAGGGTAGCTCTATTTTTAACTTTGTGAGGGACCTCCACACTGTTTTCCAGAGTGGCTACACCAGCTTGCATTCCCACCACCAGTGTAAGAGGGCTTCCCTTTCTCTGTATCCTCACCAACTTCTGTTCTCTAGGTTGTTAATTTTAGCCATCCCGACTGATGGGAGGTGGTATCTCATTGTGGTTTTGATTTGTATTTCCCTGATGATGAGTCATGCTGGGCATATTTTCATGTGTCTCTTAGCCAAAATATCCCCCCTTTAAAACCACGTCACCATGCGTCAGTCTGTATAATTCCATGGGATATTGGCCCCAGCACGGAATGTTCAGCAAGAGCCAGTCCTGCCCAGTTACCATTTTCACCACTTTTCCTCCATCACTCAACTGAAGAGTATTTGTCTTTCTGGCCACTTGATCAGTGGTTTTTCAGATTTTTTTCTGCTCCAGTACACTTGAGGGGTATGTCACATGATCAGCGGGAGCTTAACTATTGAAGTGATTCTGAAGGTGGCAAGAAAAGGGACTTTGAAATTGGGCACATTTAAAGAAGAGCCGTAGATTGAGGGTCCCTCCGGAGTGCACATAGCTTCACATCCCTGGGAACTCTCTGTGCCGATGGTATAGAGCTGTGTGTAATCAAATAGGCTTACTCCATAAAAAGTGGAGACTAGAAATGCTTGGTGGCTTATGACCCACGGCCAGAGTGATTTCAGAATGCTCTGTGCGCAGTGCAGTGCAGTGGGCACAAAGCCACGTGTTCTCGGCCAGCTTTGTGGCCAAGGAGCAGCACAGAGTCCAAAGCCAGATGGTCTGGGGTTCAGGTCCTAGTTTCTGCTCACTGATTACCTGATCTCAGGCAAGCCACATCATGCCTTTGATCCTAAATTCCTTTATCTATGCAATAGGAATAAAGAGAGACTTACCTGAGAGATCTTTAAAAACCCCATAAGCATATATTTTTCAACAGGAAATATATAACATTGCTGTGAAAAGTCACTCATTCAGAGTAATATTCACTAGAATAAAAAACATGCTCTAAAACTCAACCAAATGTTGGGGAGGGGGCTGTTTCTGGGCATGAAAACATCATATAATATTTCCAGGCTGCAAACCTCAATTCCATTATCAAAAGAAAACGTGATGTTATACAATATGACTATTGCCGAGATCATCACATGCCTGCCTGGATTGTCTTGCAAAATAGAAGAATTCTGCAAAATTGGGAATTGGACTAAGTTTCAGTAAAACGTGGCCATTTGAAGTACCGAGGCCGATTAGCAGTGTTCTTTAAAAATACCAAGCAGAGTTCCTATTCAGATTTCAGTTGATTTAGACATCACGCTGTGTGTGCGTCTAGATGCTGGCCTATGCCCTGCCCCCACATCTTTTGCCCTTAAAGCATCACAGGCTCCCTCTGGCTGCTCTCTCCAGGACACTGGCTAATGACAGTGACCAAAGATCACCCTGGGGCAGATCTTGGGGCCACCTTCCCATCAGCACTCCACTCGGTGGCCCATCCGGCAATTTTAGGTGTCTTCAGCTGCCTTAGTATGATAGCAGTAAATAGTTCATGTGGCCCCAATAAAATGCAGCACCCGGAAGAACCGGAAGAAGTATGTGCAGAAAACACAGAAAGTTCAGAGACTTTGCATGCCCCAGCGAGTTCATCTCCCATCTTCCAGGGTGATGGCTTTAGTCATTTTATGTGCCCAGTTTTATTCATATGAGAAAGGGAGGAAAAATTCCATTTCAGAAGCTTCTAAAAAAGCTTGACCCTGCACTGCCTGGAAACATACTGTACATTATGTTCAGCCTTGACCTGCATCCCTTTCTTCCTGGCAGCTTTTCTGGTGAATAGGAATTTTTTTTTTTTGCTCCTTTTTTAATATCTAGGCGCTGTGGCATTTGTAACAGACTGCATCATTTTGGAGCAACGCTCTCTCGAGGTGGGCAACTGAGATGTATAATTATATCCCGTGGAAAATGATAGTGGTGTGTGGGCTGGGGGAGGAGGTTATTGGATCACAAAAACATGTTTCCCATTCAGAAAAAAATGACTGTATGTGGGATGTTCAATTTCCTTCTGCTTCGTGCCCATGGAGAGCCCAGCATCTTAAAGTGGAGAAGTCATTGGTATTCACTGGAGCTTGCCTGGTTTCATTTTTATTGTTTCTGAGACTTATTACTCTTTCCGAGTGGTTCCCAGGTTTGCTGCTTTTTCTCAGTATATATGAGCTAAGGTAGTCAGAGGAAACACTTTAATTACATTTTAAGTAGAGTCAAAGCATAAGTATATTTATGAAAATTCTAACAGAAGGTGCAGTGAGACCATTAACTTAAATCCCCAAAATACATAAAATGTTTTTTCATAATAAAAAGTCCATCGTTGGTGTGTTAAATTGTATCTGCATATTAAAAATCTGCACTAAACACTAAATATTGCCTAAATGTCCATATCGTATTTTAAAACCCTCTTATGAAAAGTGTCCTGGGAGCGTGGGCTGTCATCGTCTGTCTCCCAAGCTTGTCCTTATGTGGCTGTCCCGAGGATATGAAGTCACTGGTTGCTATAGGATGATTTTAGCCGTTCTTCCCTTACCCATCACATTGGCTCTCTCTCATTGGACCTCTTTTGCAAAAGCGCGCCTGTGCTTTGGCTGGATGTGGTTTTAGTGAACCTGCTCATAACCATCAAGCAAAAACTACGAGATGAGAGATGAAGGAGTGAAGGTTGTACTTCCACTTAATATAAGGTTTGTCTCAGACACAGGGAAATGTAAGGGGCAGTAAGCAGAGAACCCCCCAGCCAGATGCCAGATGTTGACATGTGCTTAGGAATCCTCTGGCTCCTTCGAGGAAGGGAGTTCTTTTTTTTTTTTTTTAACATATGGTGTATTATTAGTTTCAGAGGTAGGATTCAGGGATTCATCAGTTGCATAGAACACCCAGTGCTCATTCCATCACGTGTCCTCCTTAATGCCCATCACCCAGTTACCTCATCCCCCTAACCCATTCCCTCCAGCAACCCTCAGTTTGTTTCCTGTGGTTAAGAATCTCTTATGGTTTGTCTCCCTTTCTGATTTCATCTCATTTTACTTTTTCCTCTCTTTCCCTATGATCCTCTGCCTTGTTAATTAAATTCCACATATGAGTGAAATCATATGATAATTGTCTTTCTCGGATTGACTTATTCCGCTTAGCGTAATACCCTCTAGTTCCATTCACGTTGTTGCAAATGGTAAGATTTCAGGGTTTTTTATGACTGAGTAATATTCCAGTGTGTGTGTGTGTGTGTGTGTGTGTGTGTGCACGTATGTGCATGTGTGTGTGTGTGTGTGTGTGTTTCTCATGTCTTCTTTATCCATTCTTCTGTTGTTGGACATCTGGGCTCTTTCCATAGTTTGGCTAATGTGGACCTTGCTGCTATAAACACTGGGGTGCAGGTGCCCCTTCAGATCACTCTGTTTGTAAGGGAATGGAGTTCTATTTTCTCAGCACTAGGAGAATTCAAAACCTCGTTGGCTTTACTTTCAACAAATCTGATAGGAGCAGCCCTTCTCTAGATACCATGCACAGTATGTGGTGATAGCTCATGTCCCAAAAATATTGGTTCAGAGTAGAATTCTTCTCAAGACATTCAGGCAATTTATGTAATTTTAAATGGACACATAAAACTTTTGACTATCTTGAAGATTAAAAAAAAAGATAGCTAAAGAACCTTGCCCAAAGAAAAAAAATCCACAGAAGAAAACCACATCAAATGTATGTTGATTTGCTTAATTTATTAAACAATATTTAAGTGCCTACATGAGTTGATGGATGCTAACTACATTGCAGCAGTAATCATTTCACAAAATATGTCACTCAGGCCCTTATGCTGTACTCCTTAAACTTATACAGTGCTGTCTATCAAATATATCTCAGTAAAACTGGAAAAAGAAAAAATATTTAAAAGCCAAAAGTTATGTGAAATAGAACATAATAGAATGAGTGCATAGCCAAATTACTTAATTTTAGTCAGATGTGTTTCACTGGTGGGTTTATCAGGGACTATCTGTCCATCTCATGGTTTGCCAAAAAAGAGAGAGAGAGGGAGGTGGGTCACAGATAGTCAAAAAGGCTTGGTCTAGGAGCACCTGGGTGGCTCAGTCAGTTAAGCATCTGCCTTTCAGCTCAGGTCATGATCTCAGGGTCCTGGGATGGAGCCCCACTGTCGGGCTCCCTGCTCAGTGGGGAGACTGATTCTCCCTCTCCCTCTGACCCTGCTCGTTCTCTCTCTCTTGCTCCTCACTCTCTCAAATACATAAATAAAATCTTAAAAAAAAAAAAAAGGCTTAGTCTCTTGGGAGAATGAGGAGTAGAGGAAGTAAGTATGTCTGCTGCCTCTGGAGTCACACGTCTATGCCAGCTCTCCCTGTGGACCAGACAGGAAGCAATATTCCATAGCCTCAGTGACTGCATTCCTGCCTTGGATTTTTCTTGCATAGAAGTCCTAAACCTGGAAAGCGAGGGCTCACAGTGTGGAAGGCCTATGTATCATATCATAGTCTCTTGGACTGCCCAATGGCTCTAGAGTTGTAGATAAAGTTTTATTTTCTAACTAGAAATTTAAACAGGCAATGTATGCCAACAAAAACCTATAACATTTAAAACTGGGTCTATATTAGAAAATAAAAAAATAATACTAATCACCGTAACAAAAGGAAACAAAAGCCAAGTTAGTCAATCCAGAAAGCCCTTTTCCTCTCTCTGTGCTGCCTATAGGCATATTACTTATTTTCCAAGCCAAAGATAAGGACATGTGGTTCTAATAATTGCAAATGTATTCAGAAGGAGATTGGCTATATAACTGGAAGCAGAACTGTTCCAGGAAATGCAAGACCCAGTCACAGTGTCCACAGGGAGTCAGGTAACCATGGATGGCACTAGTCATTTCTTCTTTTTCTTGGAGCAGCTCTTTTTGTTGTGTTTTGTTTTGCTTTTAAGAAAAAAATAACATTTTGCCACTTAAAAGTAATTCGCATAATTCCTGGATAGGGAACTGGGGAGGCTCATGGCAAGAATGCCGTCCGATTTCTGCTCTCCTGCTGCTGCTTCCCTGCCATGATCCCATTATCCTATGAGATAAGAAAATTTCCTGTTTTGTAAAAGTAATCAACAGTTAAATGAAGTTTACATGACTTCTTTCAAAGTCTCTTGTTGTAAACCTTCATTTAGAGATAAGGAGATGTGATCAGGTGTGGAAAGCAACTGTTGGTCACGTGTATTTAAGTAGGTGTAACACCGTTTCCCCCTTGGAAGTCTTTGTCAGGGGAGGGGTAGTACCAAAAGAGAAGTGGATTAAGAGTCAAAAAACATTGAGGTCTGACCCGGGCCAATGTGTTATGAGTTGGTGGTGTTCCTTCTGCATCTCACGTCCCTCAGCTTTTAGAGCAGGGAGGCATCTCCGTGCCTGACCACTCTCATGAGCTTTGGTTGGGACAATGGACTTGTTCATTCTGCAAACACTTAGTACGTGCACCTTAGCAAGTGCTTGGCGTTGGAGAGCACGTGAGCCCCACCTTATGAAAACGCCCTGAGCTACGTGCCCTGCTCAAACGTGAGGGTTATCATTTCATTGTTGGTTTCTGTCTGTTTCCTGGTCACCAGTTACATGAGAACAATGAGATTAAGAGAACAACGAGATTAAAATAACTATTCATAAAAACAAGGGCTATCACGGGGCACCTGGGGAGCCCAGTAGGTTGAGTGATTTGCTCTTGGTTTCTAATCAGGTCGTGATCTCAGGGTTGTGAGATGGAGCCCTGGGTCAGGCTCCGTGCTCAGTGGGGAGTCTGCCGGACCCCCCCACTCTTTCTCTCTCTTCCTCTCTCTAAAAATAAATCAATAAATCTTAAAAAGTAAACATTTTATTTTTTTTAAAGATTTTTTATTTATTTATTTGACAGAGATAGACAGCCAGCAAGAGAGGGAACACAGCAGGGGGAGTGGGAGAGGAAGAAGCAGGCTCCCAGCGGAGGAGCCTGATGTGGGACTCGATCCCGGAATGCGGGGATCACGCTCTGAGCTGAAGGCAGACACCTAACGACTGCGCTACCCAAGCGCCCCCAAAAATAAACATTTTAAGTAAATAAATAAATACAAATAAGTTGAAACAAGGGCTGTCGTATCAGAAGGCCTGAGGTTGTCACAGATGCTAAAGAAACAGCTGTGATGTGCATACCATTCCCCACAGGAGAGCATCTTCTTGTGGGAGAGGGAGGGGGTTCGTATGGCTTTGCCTCAGGTGACCTGGGAACGTTATCTTTACTAGTTGTACAAGTGCCTCTCCCCCAGTCCACTGTTCATACTCTCCTTCCTCTCTTTCTCTCTCTCACAAACACACACACACAAGCACACACTCACACACACACACACTGTGATAATGTTCACCCGTGGATTCCATAGATTCTCCTGAAAGACTTCAAGGCCCCTCACAGAGGCTGTTCCCTTCTTCATCTTCCTACGAAAAAATAAAACCTGAGAACTTTTAGATGGGTGGAAAAGGCAGAGGGAATTGAAATTGGCAATTACATCACGACACACTCAAAGTAGAATTAAATTGTTATGCGGGCCGTCAGATAATAGTTATTACTCAACTGTAAAATAATTGTCATTCACAGAGTAACAAAGACACTATTCAGAAAAAGAGTATGACTCTAAAAGCCCTGAAGCTATTTTTAAATGCGTATATCATAGCAGAATAGAAGTTACATGTCTGAATAAATCCTTTATCATATATGGTCTTGCTCTTGAGGGAATTAGCTAGTGATTTTTACTGCTAGTGTTTCTATTGACTTAATGTATTAATAACCTGAAAATGTTTTTTTCCTTGTATTTGACCTGCATCCTGCAGTATTTACCCTTCAGTTAGCAACATACGGTGTGACTCTATTAATAGAGCTATAGGTATATAGTTCAGCTGATCCTGGTCTGCCGCCGTGTTTCTCAAAATGATAAATATAATGTAAAAACTAGTATGGCAATAAGGTGTCAAGGGTGATCATGACTAAGGTACCTGAAGTTAAGACAGGCAATTTAAAACTGTAACACTTATGTTCACAGTGTGATTTCTTCTCTCTTGCGTGTCATAAAGTGGGGGGTGCTCCTGCTGCTTTGTTGCATGCAGAGACTGGTCCCCGCGGTGCAGCGCTGGGACAGGGCTCTCTTCCAGCCATGCTCTGATGGGCGCTGAGCTATACGGTCACAGCAGGATCAATACGCATCAGGTCACGGAAAAGGCATGGACTTCACAAACTGTACGTAGGCAGATTTTCCAAGCATTTGAGCCCCTCGCACACTTCAACTGTGCGAGTAAAGCTTTATCTTGAGACCATCACCAAACACTGCAATCGCTCTTTCACTTCATAACGAATTATTGGATTCCTACCACGAGGCATTGGCTCTACACAGACAACAATGACAACCACACAGTCCCTGTAAAGTCTTACGGAGTTTCTGAGCTGGTGGCAGAAACACTAGAATGAGCTGAGCACCATCCGAGGCATGGTCAGGTCCTGTGCGGGCTGCCAATGGCGAGGCTCTCTCGTGGGGTCTGAGAGCGGGTGTATCCTACCCCCCACAGCAGGAGTCATGCAGTTTAGCCAATGAGCCGGAACTGGACTCGTAGAAGGAGATAATAAATGGGTTCTGTTGAACCACAGACTAATCACTGAATATTGGTAATGGTTGGAAATGGCCAAGATGGCCAAACACTGTAAAAGAGACAGAAATTACAGGCTTCAGTTGAAAAGAACTTGAAAAGCCATTCTGGGCGTTTTTGAGGGTGTGAGTTCCTGATACCACATTCTCTGATCTAAAGCATCTCAGAATGGTGCTGTCTTCATCCGCTCGGCCTTGATGTCTACTTCCTCCTCTCGTCTTCTTTCCCAGTTGGTACCAAGAAGTACAAGAGTAGCCGTGGCAAAGACAAGAAGTCAGTCTGACTAACTGCTTCTTGCTTCCATCCTTCTTCCCCTGACCTTTTACGTACTTGGCTACACAAGGATAAAAGGCAATGTGACTTAAAGTGGAAATAAAAGTCCCAGATTTTGTTTTCATCTGTGACCTGATACCAAAGGACATTTTCATTATAACTTGAACAGAAAAAAATATATATCTGACTAATAACATGAAGATTAAAAATCCTGGGCCTAATAATGCCAAATCCTTAAATAAATGGACATCTAAGCTCCATTAGACATGAAGAGAAAACTCTGGCAGAATTTATTACAGGATTTTAGCCTTGAAGGCATGAAGTCATAGCTTCCCTACCTTCACAATTTCAACCAAAAATCACCTTCTTTCAGTTAGCAATTGGGAAGAAAAATGAAATCTTTGTATCTCTTAAAAGAGTAATGAAAAATGGTAATGTAATTAAGAAATTGAGAGAAATATTCATTTTTTCTGTCTCAAACTAAAGTAGGATAGAGTGAACACCACATTTTAATGGATTGTACAATAAATGATGGGTTCACTCTTCAGCCCCCCATCTGTGTGTGTAATGTATTAAGTAAAGGAAAACCAAAAGCAAAGCAAGGTATTTAATCCGTCCTCTCATTCCTGTGAACGTCCTTTTCCTTTCTTGACCCTTGCCGTGCACTTCTTCAAAACAGCCTCCATCGTTAAGATCCCGTGTTTACAGCACCAAATTGTCATTCTTTGTGTCACTTTTCTCTTTCTTCCAGAGCTTCTTTGAAGGGCAGTCTGCACCATGGGACTCCGCTAAGAAAGATGAAAACAGAATGAAGAACAGATATGGGAATATCATTGCCTGTAAGTGTTGACAGTGTAATTGTGCTGTGGTATGACTTTCTTCTCGCATCTGCTAAGATTGACCACCAGCCTCACGCGGTGAGAATTTACAGTGCAATTACCGCCTTCGTCCTTCTGGAAAAGCTGGTGTTATGCTCGTGTTAAAGAAGGGAAAAACTACCTAAATACCCCCACTACGTCAATGTGTCTCGCTGTGGGGCTAGTTTTACTTACAGATTTAAGGTTTGGGTAACATAGGTAATGCTAAAATGCTGAGAAAGAAGATGCATTTTAGGAGTAAACATAATAGTCCTAATGTTTCCCAGCTGCTACATGAGAATGAGTAGAAATAATGATGTGCAACACGCCTTAATGCAAGGAGCTCAGAGTTCTCAGCAAGCATTAACTCATTAATCCTCCAGACACTCGGGTTAGGTAGGTCAGTAATAGCCCCGTTTTAAGGACAGGAAACTGAAACTCAGAAGTTAAATGATAGTCCCCATATCACAACACTCATTAGCTAAAGAGTGAGGATTATATCTCAGAAATTCCCAGTTCCTGTGAAGCTGAATGTTACCAATCCATAATGCCTTGGACGGTTTTTAAATCGAGCCCAACCTCATTAATGTTCCGTAACGATGCTGAGACGCGTGGTAGATTAATGAGCCTCCTTCTCCCGGGGCTGGAGCCATCCATCCCCTGCATGAAACTGCTCCAAGTCACATGGGACTGCCCCAAGGTACTGACGGGTACTGACAGAATTCATACTATTTCTGAAGATACGTAAATTGAGACAAACAAGCAAACAAGCCAACGATGTGGGACTAGAGCTGGAGAGCTTGTAGCTCCTAGTGTCTTACTGCTATTGAGAGAACAAACTAGAAACGTTTGGGTAGTCCAGGGAACAATGTATTAGCTTTATTGATTGTGAAAGTGCAGTGAAATTTTATTTGTCTTAGTTAACATTTCTTGGAAGGACAGGAGAGACTGCCCGAGAGAAGTTTCTGTGATTGTAGAAGTGTCCTGTGTCGACGTTACCCAAAACAGTAGCCACACGCCCCATGAGTACTTGAAACGTGGCTGGTGCCACCGAGGAACCGAGATTTAAATTGTATTTGACTTTAATTACTTTGGATTTAAATAGATACATGAGACTAGTGGCTCCCACTGTGGGACAGTGCAGATGGACAGTGTGTTTTATTGTGAAAAGGGGGGGCATGGTTTACACATAGCAGGAATGAACGGTCCTGACTGTGCATGAGCACGCCCTGTTCTCCCTCTGGCCGCTCCTAAGTCCCAACCACTGGTGTTGCAGGCACAAGTGCTGGCTTCGCGTTTTGTCTGTTCGTTGACTTAGTGCTTCGAGTGGTCGTGTCAGAGCCCTTGTTAGTCAGAAGGTGCTTCCCTAAGATCTCAGGCTTCATTGCCCCTCAGTGGATTCAGTCAACACTTGGGAGCACCAGACACCGGGCCCCACAGCGAGGATTCCAAGGTGACAGGGATGAATGTGCCCACCCCCAGGACAGGGCAGAGCGGGCAGGTAACAGAGCACTGTGCCGCCGGTCCCATGAGGTGATAGCGCTGGTCTGGAGCTGTGTGTGCAGTGCCATCGGGCTCAGGGAAGGAGAACCTGACTTCTCACCGGAGAGTGGTCATGGGAGGAATTGGTTGACCAATACAGATCCTTCCAAGTTCCTTCATAGTCTCTGGGAGCAGCTAAAGCTTTGCACTGTTAGAAGGATCCAGATTTCTCATAATGGCTTACAGGGTTCTCTCCAGGAGTTCACTCAGCACTGCAGCAAACTCCAGGGGCGTTCACAAGGTGAAATGGGGAGTTCCCAGCATGCTCTGGGCCTCCCTCCATACCAGGTGGTCCTGCAGTCCCCCTGACGTCCCAGATGTGGCCTCCTGCTGCCCGCACAGAAGGCAGTATCAATGTGCGATTATCCGTGTGCTCAGCGATGCAGCCACCTTTGCTCAGTAGAACTTTCAGCCTGCTCCTTCCTGATGCCGAGTTCATCCCTGCACTTGGTGGGCACTTGAGGGATATTGCTGAATGTTGAATGAAAAAGTAATAAAAGCTAGCATTTGTTGAGCACTTCCTATATGCTAGACGCCACTGTAAGCACGTTCCACGTGTTAACTCACTCTCTCCCGTGAAACAGGTAATGCAACAGGTAACTGTTTCTGTCTTACAGGTGAGGCAGCGGAGGCATAGAGAAAGGTTACAGGATTAATAAGAGGTGGAGGCAGGATTCCAACCCGGGAACAGCTTTTATAACCGCTGTGCAGTGCACGGCTGGACGGTTGCCCCCGCCGGCTTGCTACCACGCCTGAACTTTTCTCCCTTCGCGTCATGGTCTGCAGGAGCCGGTGTAGGTGACAAGAGGCAGCTCCCCCCTTCCCGTAGGGCCCTCCCCCCCTTCCTCTAACCCCTGCAGACCCCTGTAGAGCAGTTCTGGAACTGCCACTGCTCAGTCTCCTGCAGAAGCTCCTTGTTGACGACTTTGGTCGTCAATTTTCTAAGAAGGATAGTGGGGGCAGGGTCTCATGTACGGATTAGTTGTTAGCCTATTGTCATTAATTGCTAGCTGAGAATGGGTGCTGAGGGGAACAGGATGTCAGAGGACATTTAATAATGATCCGGGGGTGGGAAAGGCAATAGGCGACAGGACCGCCTATATCCTGCCTGGTCTGGCCTAGGGGACCACTGGCTGGACGGCACTGGTCAGCACTTTGGAACATAGGGTAGGAAGAGAAACAGAACCAAAGATCAGCATGGTCTAACCTACCTCCCAACATGATTGAAATAAACATTTATACTGCCTTTTTTTGGGAAGACATTGATAAGGCACTAATTCTATACAAATATAAAATATTTTAATTCTACTAAGTACTGTTCTCGTCTTCAAGTTGAAGCATGGTGAGACAAAAATGACCTGCCTGTGATCACACGAGGAGGTAGTCGTCCTTTTGTGATATAAAACATATTTTTTTCTAATTTAATTATTTGGGAAAGTTTGTTTTTATAGACCCAAGTAGAGGTATGGCCCCTCCAGGCAAACACGAGAATGGCCTACATTGATTGCTTCTTTTCTGTGAAAGGTCTGTAGGCTCTCCATGGCATTCCAGATGGATTCTCTCCTATAAAGTTCTGTTCAGCCTCCAGAAGCCCCACCCACCTTGTCTCTACCTTGAGCTTCTGGATATTGGGTGTGCCTCTGTTTTCCATAGAAACATTTGGATATCATTCCTCTACCTGGTTTCTCCTCAGGCTGGGCTGAGAGTGTGTGCTCAAATAGACGAAATAATTTATCCCTTCATTCAACAAATATTTCCTCATCACGTACTATTTGCCGGACAATACTCTAGGCACTGTTACAGAAGAATGATTAAACATAATCGGGCACTGCCCTCCCAGCCATTACCATCCAGGGCAGGGCTTGGCAGACTCTTTCTGAAAAAGGGCAGATAATAAATACTTTAGCTTTGCAGGCTGGCCAGTCTCAGTTCAAAGCATAGATGCGGGTGCTGACTCATGGTGTAGTGAAGAACAGCTCCCGCTGGGACAACTTCATTTCTACCACCCAGGGCTCACTTCTACCACCACCATCATCATCTTCAGCCCTCAAGACCCTGCACTTAGGACGGACGATTTTAAACCCCTGTGTGTAGGCACTGAATGTTCCATGACTTTACATCCAGGGGCCAAAGCAGACCAAGACACATGAACTGGTAGGAGAAGGGTACATGAGTGAGGGGTGGGCTAATGAGAAAAGACCTGTTGGACAAAAGAGAAGAACACAGGATTTGGAGCTAGAAGACGCAGGTGGGGTCTTGGCCCCACCATATACTAACCAAGTGACCTTGGGTAAGTCATGATCATTCTCTATGTCAGTTTCCTGAGTTTCACCTGTTATGGAAACAAATGCCACATAAAAAGAACACTGATCGTTAGCTGAAAAAAAATCACATTTTTTCTTCTCATTACTCCTGTGTTGCTCTTTATCCTTTAGTTTAGTGGATTTGTAGGTCATTTAAAAACTTTTTTTTAATTCATTTATTTGTCAGATTGAAAGAGAGAGAGCACAAGCAGGGGGAGCGGCAGGCAGAGGGAGAGGGAGAAGCAGACTCCCTGCTGAGCAGGGAGCTGATGGGGGCTCCATCCCAGGACCCTGGGAACATGACCTGAGCTGAAGGCAGACGCTTAACTGACTGAGCCACCCAGGCGTCCCTAAAAACTTTTTTAAACTCAGCATTTGGAAGCCTCAAGTTCAAATGATGAGCTGGTAGGTAATTGCAGGCACCACATTGCTCCCTAATTGTTAGCATGACTGTGCACAGTGACCCGAGCTCCTGACAGGCTGTCTCTGGGCTCCATCTCTGGGTGGTTTGCCTGGCTGTCACCTAGCTGATTTTCTACCTCTCACCTGCCCTCCCTCCTGTTCTCTCTCTGTCTTTCAGTGTTTCTTCATCAAGTTGCATTGTTTGTTCTTGTGCTTTTCTAAAGACAACATCAAAAAGAGACTTCTGTGCCCCAGCTACATCTCATCCAGTCTTCTATTCTTCCTTCTCGGTTGCTGTGGCATCTGGAAACCTTTTCCCGTGCACACGTGTTTATCTTTTGCTTTTTTCCATGTATTTTTTTATGTATCATAATTATTCTGTTCTACTTTGTATTGAAGCATAGCTGACACACAGTGTTAGTTTCAGGTGTATCACATAGCGATTGGACAAGTCTGTTCTGTTCCGCTGTGCTCACATGATGATTTCACGTACAGATACATGTCAAATGATTACTGTAATCAAGCTAGTTAACAGATCTCATTAGTTGCCATTTGTGAGTGTGCAGTGAGAGCCCCTGAAATCCACTCTCTCGGCGTATTTTTAGTACTTAATATAGGATCGTTAACTACAGTCCTCATACTGACCATGAGCTCTCTAGACTTATTCATCCTACATAATTGCAACTTTGTATCCTTTGGCCAACATCTCCCCATTCTACTCTGCTTCTCTGGATCCCACTGTTTTAGATTCCACATATAAGTGAAATCATGCAGGTTTTTTCTTTCTGTGTCCAGCTTACTTCACTTAGCATGATGCCTCCGAGGTTCCTCCGCATTGTGGCAAATTATAATCTTTTCATCTAGTTTTCTGTTGTTTTCGGAAACCCCTCTAGAACTGTCTGGGATTATTTATGTAATTCTGTACAAGGCCCTACGCTAGCATATCCTGAGATAGCAGTCACTTAGGCCTCCTCCAGACAATTATTAATGCCTTTTAAGTAGGGTATCCAAATCCTCAGATAGCACCACAGTCCACCCCAGCTAAGTAGGGTGAGTTTGATACTACTCAGGGGCTGCAGAAACACCACTGCCGTTACCTTGAATCCCAGACCTGCCCTGGGCCGGCCCTTGCCCAGCCTCAGAGTCAGCCTTGCAATCCTAGGCATCGGCCCCAAGTGGGTGTGAGCGCCCCAAGTGGGTGTGAGGGCCCCAAGTGGGTGTGAGCGCCCCAGGTGGGTGTGAGCGCCCCAGGTTGTTCTGACAAATCACTTCATTCAGGAGCTGCTTCGTGTGAGACTCCTTATGTGCCTTTACTTACAGCAGTGAAAATAAATCTTCAGTATTGTTAGAGTTACAGAAGGATTTGAGATAAAAAGAATAAAAATACTTCTCCAAATCCCGCTTATGTACGCACCCATATCAGTTTCTTAATGGGCATGGGGAAGCGTATAACCGTCTCCCCCCCCCCTAAAAAATGATGTAATTGTAGAAAAGTTGGTTATGCTGCCTGAGATGCCTACTTCATAGCACCTAGGCCTCAGGAAAGACCACCAACCAGGAGGAGGAGCTGGGGATTTCCATCAGCGTATCTTCGAAATTCTCCTTAGTGCTTTTCAGAGAACAGGAGAAGCGTTGGTAATGATCACATTCATTGTTCTGCAGCATCGTTTGCATATAAAATGGTTTTAATGGTGCTTAAAAACTGCTTATTGGCTTTTGCTCTTAAGTAAGTAAAACTTTTCCCTTATTTACATTATAAATTTGCTGAGCTAGTCCTTTCCAAATATAAACAAATACCCCCCTTCACCACACCACAAAAACAGCCCTCCTGATTTTCTCAGTGGTTCCTAATTATAATTAACTTTGAGCTTAAGATACACACCAAATCTCCTGGCTAACAGGAACCCCTTTGAGCCTGGGGTCCTCTTTTCTGGGGGCTGGCAGTTGATAAGGAGCCAGAAATCTGCAGGCCCTCCCAGGCTCCCTCCCCTCTTTCTATGGTCCATTCAACAAAGATGTACTGGTCTGCCATGTGCCACGCTCTGTGCCAAGCTAAAGGAATTCTTTCAACTGATATTATTGAGTGCTTATTACATGCCAGGCACTATCCTAGGTGTCAGAGACAGAATGGGGAACAGAACAAAATTCTTGACCTGTATAGTACTTGACATTCTTATGGTGGCAACAGAAAAAGTCACTAAGTAAACTATAATATATCTTATTAGAAAGGGAGACGTGTAACAGGGAAAATGGAGCCGGGAAAGGAGACGCGTGGGGCAGAGGTTGGAGTTTTTAAGTTGTGGTCAAGAAAGCCTCCCTGAGAGGACCAGATGCAAGCCTAGGCCTGACACAGGTGAGGAAGGGAGCCAGATCCAGGCAGAGGCCCTCAGGGGGCAGGCCTGCCCCAGCGTGGTGCCCAGGACAGCAAGGAGGCCAGCGTCACGGGAGCAGGGTGAGGGTGAGCAAGGGCAGAGGTGGAAATGTGAAGAACTGGGGTGACCGTGGTAGCCCAAAGTGGACACAGCCCCTGATATTTTCCAGGGAAGGGGCAGGGGAGGGGAGACTTAAATGATTATACAAAGGAATTAAATGATTACTGAAATATATGAAATAAAGTTAAGGGCCACAAAGAAGAGGTATGTGGTATGGTGAGACTCTATAATGTGGGGATTGACTTCTTCAGGCGGTGTGGAAAGGCTTCCCTGGGGATGTGAAATGGAAGACGACTGAGTCAAGGGGTAGAGGAAAGGGGTGCTGCAGACTGGGGGTGCGTCACGTGAGCACACCCTTCACAGGAGAGAACCCCCTGAGTCTGAGGAACTCCAGGAAGGCCAGGTAGCAGGAGCTGAGAAGGAGGGGTAGGCCAGCAGAGGGGGAGGGGACGGTAAGTGGAAGCCAGACCTGCAGGGCCTTCTGGGGAAGATTAAGGATTTTAGTGTTCATTAGAAAAACAAAAGGAAACCTCATCAAAGAGTTTTTTGAGGAGAGGGGTGGGGGTTGTTCATCAAATTAGAATTTGGAAAATTTAATCTGACTGCAAAATGAAAAATGAATTGGAATGGGACCCTAGTTAAGAGATTCTTTCAGTTGACCAAGCGAAAAGCAAAGATAATGTGGACTAGAAAGAAGAGAAATAGATTTAAGAGAAGTAACTGATCAGATCGAATGGATTGGATGTGGGGTAAGGAAAACAGAGGAGTCAGAGATGCTTCCATGTTTCTGACTCATAGGAGGATGGATGCGTGGTGCATGGACGGTGAGCGGATAGAGAGCTGGAAGGACGGGACATTTACTCTAATGGGTAGCACTGAAAGGGAACCAGATTTGGCAGGGAGCTCAGGGATAGGCGTGATGTTGACAGTAGCAGAAAAAGCTTATGAATTGAATCTGGGGACACAATGAGATGCCTGTGAAACATTCAAATGAGATGTCCAGTAAGAGTTTATATTGACTGCTCTGAAATCCAAAGAGGAGGGATCTGGGCCCAAATATAAACCGGTGAATCTTGGAGCATAGAATGGTAGTTGAAACCTTTGGCATAAGATTATCTGTGGAGGAAGCGTGGAGGGGATCCGGCGCCCCCCGGGACCCAGCCTGGAGGGGCTTCAGTAATGGGAAATACTGAGGCAATACTGCCTAATGTGTACAAAGGAGCATTGTCTCGTGGAGAAGAGAGGGTATCAATAGTATCTTGCTGAAAGATCTAGTGCAATCAAGACTCTGATGTAACAACGTGAAAATTATTTATGAAATTAGCAAATGGTGCTTTGAATGGACTAGGCAGGGGGTGAGGAGGCAGTGAGTGAGGACATGACTGGAGGAGAGACAACTTTATGAAGGGGAAGAGAAGAGGGTCCCTTCTGAGCTTTGGTTTTCATCCTCATTGTTACCCATGCCCTCCTGCTCCATTTTCCCAGCTAATAGTGAG
Organism: Ursus americanus; assembly: GCF_024610735.1. Classification (NCBI taxonomy): domain Eukaryota; kingdom Metazoa; phylum Chordata; class Mammalia; order Carnivora; family Ursidae; genus Ursus; species Ursus americanus. The sequence continues at coordinate 55,328,973 of NC_142145.1, forward strand.
GTATCTAACAGGGGAGCGAAACCTTTGACCCAGTCTGTCCCACCTGATTCTTTGAACCCGTGACCCAATCTCAATGCTCATGCTGAAGACCACTCTTCCAGGGTTTTGTTCCGTAGCCCTGTGCTTCTCTCTACCAGTGGAGCCCCTCCAACAGTGTCGTTTCTCAGGAATACAATAGTGTCATGACCTGATGTAGAAATAAAGGCAGATGAAGGGAGGCTGATGGGAACAAGGGGTTGGTTGGATAAGTATGGGCTGGCAGGGAGAACTTTTGTGTTAAAAATCAGATGGATGAAAATAAGTGAGAAACAAATCAACACAGCATGTTTAGGAAGGCAGAAAAAAAATCTCGAAGAATTAGGCAAAATAAGAGTCAGGGGTCCTGCCAGGACACTGAAGATTAAAGAGGCAGCATCTCTAATTGAGGGTCTAGGTGTAAGCAATAAACACAGCAAGACTAAGGAACACATAAAACCAGCAGCAGAGCAAAGATTAACATGGAGCCTTCTACCACTAAACTCGAAGGTTCCTTATTTGCTTGGTGCTCAGAACCAGCATGGCCTGAGCATCCAGGTGGGCACAAGCATCAGGCTGGCCACGCAGGGATAGACCACTGAGCACTTTCCATCCTTTCACTTGTCTCTTTTGCATCTTGTACCTTGAAACCAGTGCAGCACTAGTGCTTGGCAAGTATGTAACCACAGGAGAAGCAAAGCCATTATTTGCAGAAATCAATTGTAATTAAAATTAATTTTGAGTCTCCTCTCAGAGGGCAAATGTTACTTAGATCATTGTAATTCCAATTTACCTTAAATATGTCATCAATATTTAGCAGAAAGAGAGAACTGGTTGGAGGTGAAATATTATCAATGACACACTCCCCTTCTACCACCGTAGTAATATCTAATCACATACAAGTGAATTGCAAGGCTATTACCCATATCCATCGTGTTTAAAATGAAAATGTTAAAATATTTGAAGCTACTTAGAGGTTTTTCAAATATAATGTTACGTGACAAAAAGGGTATAATTAACCCTTTTTAGAGACTTAGAGTGAAACATAGAGACCTGCTTTAAATGTCTAGATACCCCACCGCTAGTGTGTGAATGCACACATCCGTAAATGTGAGCATTTACACATCCATAAATAAACACATGCGCACACATAAATACCCACATCCATTCATACATAAACACACACACACATGCATACATAAGTATACGTACATGGGGAGAAACACCAGCAGATCATAATTTTTCAGTAGTAAGCAATGGTTTGTTATGCTTTATACCAGGTCTTTATGTGCCTGTTTCTTGTATTATTTTTGCCCTATTTCTTATAGTAAAGGCTTTTTTGAAAGGAATGAGAGGAACAGCAAGAAGGCCTTTATATAGATTTTCTCAAAATCTCACTTTGTTATCCTTTTTGTTGGGCTAACATTGAATTGTGATTATAATATAAACATTTGTTGGATTTTGATCATATTCCAGTCATCCATGGCTACATGAGTATCTTTTTTCCCCAATTATAAAATCAATTCATACACATTAAGGAATAATTATGCAGAAATGAAAAGTTACAGAAAATTGCTCAAAACCTCACAACTAAGTTCGAACCCTACTAACATCTTTTTTGTTGTTTTTTCCTTCATCTTTTTCTATTTTCTGCCTTGAAGTTGTTGGATTTATTTTTTAAAGTAAAAATACGTTTATTGTTTTATTTCTGATTCTAAAGACAGTATAAACTGTGTAGACAATTAAAATAGTACATGAAATCATAAAGTTGAAAAGAAATATCACTCCAGATTTTCCCACCCAGCAGAAATCCCACCCTTTCACTTATCCCACTATGCATTCTTACACATATACACCATTATTTCATATAAATAGACTCTTAAGAGACATGCTGCTTTGTAACCTTCTCTACTTCACCCCACAATATGTCATAGAGATCTTCCCAGGTAAAGAAATTAAACCTATAATAATACTTTTGGATGATTGTATCATATTCCATTGTTTTATAAAACCGTTGGTTCACAACCCTCTTCAAGCTTCCTGGGTGTACTCTGAAACCAGCTCCCAGACACAGAGGGAAGGGAAAGACCAAAGAAAGAGGCAGGGCACTCCGGGATTGTAATTGGGAGTTTTAATAAATAAAGGGAACTTATATACAAGGCTTATCTTGGGCAGCAGCAAGATGAGTGGATCCCTGCATTGCCCGCCAAGTCTTAAAGGTTTATGAGGAGAACTTAACTAGGTTTAATCACTTACATTGTGCAAGCGTTCTCAAAACCATATCACTATCTCAAGACTATGTCCTTGGAGTAGCCTCTGGGAGCAGGAAAAACAAGCAGAACCCACATTCCAAGGATAATGGGAGGATGGGTGAGGAACTTCAAGTGCCCTGGTCCAGCTCATGGGTCAAGCACCAGTCATATCTTTTTAGTGACCTTCCCCAACAGAGACCACTGTTGATCAGTTCCCTGTTGATATACTTGAATGGTTTGAACTAGGTGGGGACAGAATAAATTGTGTTTTAGAAAAGCAGCTCTCAGCTTGGATTCACAAAATTCAACATCCATTTATGTCAAAAACTCTCAACAAAGTGGGTATAGAGGGAACGTACCACAACATAATAAGAGCTACATATGACAAGCCCACAGCTAACATAATGGTGAAAAGCCCACTCAATGGTTAAAAACTGAAAACTTTTCCTCTAAGATCAGGAACAAGACAAGGATGCCCACCCACTCTTGCCAGTTTTATTCAACAAAGTATTAGCAGTTTTGGACGTAGCAATTAGGCAAGAAAAAGAAATAAAAGGCATCCAAACTGGAAAGGAAAAAGTAAAATTGTCACTATTCGTGAATAACATGATTTTATATATAGAAAACCCTAAAGACTACACACACACACACACACACACACACACACACACACACACAATTAGAACTAATAAATGAATTCAGTAAATTTTCAGGGTACAAAGTCAACATACAAAAATCTTTTGCATTTCTATACATTAACAAACTATCAGAAAGAAAAATTAAGGAAATAATCACATTTACAATTTCATCAAAAAGATTAAAATATCTAGGAATAAATGTAACCAAGAAGGTGAAAGACCTATACTCTGAAAACAATAAGACATTGTTGAAAGAAATTTAAGAAGACACAAATACATGGAAAGATATTCTGAACTTGTGGATTGGAAGAATTAATATTGTTAAAATATCTGTGCTACCCAAAGCAATTTACAGATTCAGTGCAGTCCCTATCAAAATTCTAGTGGCATTTTTTTACAGAAAAAGAACAAACAATTCTAAAATTTGTGTGGGACCATAAAAGACCTTGAATAGCCAAAGCAATCTTGAGAAAGAAAAACAAAGCTAGAGGCATCACACTCCCTGATTTCAAACTACATTACAAAGCTATAATAATCAAAACAGTATGGAATTGGCATAGAAACAGATATATAGGTCAATGAAAGAGAACAGGGATCCCAGATATAAGCCCACACATATGTGGTCAATTAATTTACAACAAAAGAGGCAAGAATATACGATGGGAAAAGGACAGTCTCTTCAATAAATGGTTTTGAGAAACTGGGAAACCACATGCAAAAGAATGAAACTAGGCTACTATATTACACTAGATATAAAATTTAGCTCAAAATAAAGATGTGAATGTAAGATCTGAAACCATAAGTCTCCTAGAAGATAACGGAGGTAGTAAGCTCCTTGACATTGGTCTTGGTGATGATTTTTTGGATCTGACCCCAAAAGCAAAGGCAACAAAAGCAAAAATAGATAAATGGGACTACATCAAAACAAAAATCTTCTGTGCAGCAAAGGAAACCATCAACAAAATGAAAAGGCAACCTATGGAATGGGAGAAAATATTTGCAAATCATATATCTGACAAGGGGTTGATATCTACAACATATAAATAACTCATATAACCCAGCAAAAAAAAACAAACAATCCAATTTAAAAATGGGCAGTGTTTTTTCTAAAGAAGACATGCAGATGGCCAACAAGTACATGAAAAATGTTCAGCATTACTAGTCATCAGGGAAATGCAAATCAAAACCACAGTAAGATATCACTTCACACCTGTGAGAATGGCTGTTATCAAAATGACAAGAAATAACAAGTATTGGCAAGCATAAGGCAAAAAGGGGGCCGCATGTCCTATTGGTGGGAATGTACATTGGTGCAGCCACTATGGAAACGGTATGGAGCTTCCTCAAAAAATTAAAAACAGAACTACTGTAAGATCCAGCAACCCCACTACTTGGTATTTATCTAAAGAAAACAAAAACACTAATTTGAAAAGATATATGCACTCCGATGTTCATAGCAGCATTATTACAATGGCCAAGATATGGAGACAACCTGTGTCCATCCACAGATGAATAAATAAAGAATATGTGAGATATATATAGAGAGAGATAGATATACACACACACATAAAGATATAGGTAGATTAGATGGATATACATATAGATAGATACAGATATGTAGATATATCTACAGATAGATATATCTGTATCTATCTGTATGTAATGGATACTATTCAACCATAAAAAAGTATTAAATCTTGCCATTTGCAATAACATGGGTGGAACTAAAGGGTATTATGCTAAGTGAAATAAGTCATACAGAGAAAGACAGATACTGTATTTCACTTATATCTGAAATCTTTAAAAAAAAAACGAAACAAACAGAGAAAACAAAACAAAAATAGACCTATAAATATAGGGAACAAAGTGTTGGTCACCAGAAGGAAGGAGGTGGGGGGAAGGACAAAATAGGTTAAGGGGATTAGGAGGTACAGTCTTTGAGTTATAAAATAAATAAGACATGGGGATTAAAAGTACAGCATAAGGAATATAGCCAGTAATATTATATCAACTTTGTATGGTGACAGATGGTAACTAGACTTACTGTGGTGAGCATTTTGTAATGTAGATAAATATTGAATCATTACATTGTGCACCTGAAACTAATACAGTATTGCAGTTGCTAGAGGGAGGGGGGTTGAGGTGTAGGTAAATGGGTGAAGGGGGTCAAGTGGTACAAACTTCCAACTATAAAAGAAGTAAGGCATGGGGATGTAATGTAAGCATGATGACTGTAGTCCACAATATTGTAGTACATACTTGAAAGTTAACAAGAGAGTAAATCCTGAAGCTTTCATCACAATAAAAAAAAATGTGTAACTTTGTTTAGTGACTTATTGTGGTGATCATTTTATAATATATACAAATATCAAATCATTATGCTGTACACCTGAAACTGATGTAATGTTGTATGTCAATTATACCTTGATTTAAGAAAAAAAAATGTTAAATAAAAAGACAAGTTCCTGAATAGATGCCAGGGGATTAAGATGTAGGAGCTATTGGGGAGCATTCATCCTATTTCCAGATCTTTTTCCTGTTTCTCCTTAAGACTAGCTTAAGCTCATCTTTCCCAAAGATTGGCTACTTAAGTTGTGCTGTTCTTCCCTCCTCCACTGACCTCCAAACAAGCGTCCTGGGCTCTTTGTAGTTTGAATTGCTAAACAAGGGTGTCATTTTTATTCACATAAGTGGGGTAATTCCTTTTTAATGGAAACTGTCCTCTATTCCATGAACTCGACGTGTACTTCTCGCTTGGTCTTCCCAGTGATCCTCTGAAGGTAGCCTATCATCAGCATCCTTTTACAGACGAAGCTCAGCGAGATTCAGAGTTTGTCTAAATTCACAATCTGGGAGAGTTGTAGAGCCAGTATTCAAATCACGGTCTCTGGGACACCAAAGCTAAACACTACACAATATCAACATGACATGGTTTTGGAATAATCAAGAAAAATATACCCATACTGGAGGAGAAATAGGGATGGTAATTTATAACTCTAAAACTCAGGTCTTTTCAACCTTACTAGACTGCGTCTCCTTGAAATACCAAGTCCCTATAGTCTCGACCCCTTGGCTTTCATGAGCAATTGACCTATTGTTAGCCACAAATAGGATTTCCTATACTTTTATACCTGAACAGCTGAGTTCTCCAAACTTCTTCCTCCTTTCAACTCAAACGATAGCCCCTGGTACTGAGGAAGGCTCTCTCCCAGCTGGTCAGCCTCCAAAACAAAGTGGAAGTATGGGGCTCAACCAGTGGGAAGTAGCATTTCTGTGGATCCCTTGCCTGAGTGTCTCCCATATTTGCCATATGTCGGAAATGTCCTCCAGGCATTTCCTCATAGCGGTTTGATACTATTTCACCTCAACAGTGCCCCAGGAGAAGGGATTGAGCTTTCCTAAAAGAACGCCTGATGTATGATAGTCTTAATTGGCTTGTGATTCAAGGTGAATGAGATTTCAAGAAAAGATGGCAGTGAGCCTCCACGTACTGACTTATTTGCTCCCCAACCGTCTATAAATAAATAGGGTTTTCATAACCAACTGAGAGCTTGATTTACAAGAGGATGCCTGAGAATCCCAGTTTCTGTCACCAAGGCATTTTCAGATATGCAGCAGGAGTTTAGGGAAGACTCTCCTGGCCGGAGGGACAGATCATCTTACTTCTTTTGCCTTTACTTTTGCTGACTCAGCAGGAGGGATGGTGAGACTTGCCTTTTTATGTTATGTTAAAGAAAGATGGTGCTCTCATTGGTGTGCCGGAAGACAGAGGATTACCTTGGTAAGTGCAGGCCCGGGACAGCCAAGAGGGCAATCATGCAATGACCAGCCTCCTCCCCCTGGGCAAAATTCATGTCCTTTTGTTCTGCCTGACAGCTGACTCCTTCCTCTGAGAGATTAAGCCCATTCTCCCCACAAAACTCTCTCTCTCCCTGCCTTAAGATACACTGACTTATCAATACTCACACATTTTATCACTGAAAGGAAAAATACCTCCTAAACCTCATTGCAGTAATTCTTACGCCATCTCCTGAGTACATGTTAATAACGTATGGCAGTTGTCCTCTAGTGGCTAGCTCCAGAGTCACTGTCACCACTGCCTTTCCTTCATCGGGGCAAGGGGAGTCACAGGGGAGCTCCCAAGGGCTCCAAGACAGCAAGCCCGTGACATGCCCTTCCTGCCTTTGAAGGTGCTGATTCTCAGGACACCCAGCCTTTGAGTGGAACTTGAAGGTGTATTCTACAAGAGAGGGGTGGAGAAAGTGGACTCTCACTTTTTAAATAATTGTGGTAAAATGAAAAAAATATGAAACTTACCACATTAACCCTGTGTGAGTGTCCAGTTTGGTGGCATTAAATTCACTCACATTGTCGTGCCACTGTCACCACCCACTGCCAGAACTTTTCAACTTCCCCAAGTCTATATTTACTCAACGCTTGCCCCCTATTCCTCACCTCCCCTCAGCCCCTGGCAACCACATTCTTCTTTTTTTTTAATTTAATAATAATATTTTTTTATTATATTAGGTTAGTCACCATACAGTACATCCCTAGTTTTTGATGTAAAGTTCCATGATTCATCACTTGCGTATAATACCCAGTGCACCATGCAATACGTGCCCTCCTTAATACCCATCACCAGCCTATCCCATTCCCCCAGCCCCCTCCCCTCTGAAGCCCTCGGTTTGCTTCCCAGAGTCCATAGTCTCTCATGCTTCATTCCCCCTTCTGTTTACTCCCCCTTTCTTCTTCCATTTCTTCTCCTACCAATCTTCCTAGTTCTTATGTTCCATAAATGAGTGAAACCATATGATAATTGTCTTTCTCTGCTTGACTTATTTCGCTTAGCATTATCTCCTCCAGTCCTGTCCATGTTGCAGCAAATGTTGAGAAATCGTTCTTTTTGATGGCTGAGTAATATTCCATTGTATATATGGACCACATCTTCTTAATCCAGTCATCTGTTGAAGGGCATCTCGGCTCCTTCCATAATTTAGCTATTGTGGACAATGCTGCTATGAACATTGGGGTGCATATGGCCCTTCTCTTCACTACCTCTGTATCTTTGGGGTAAATACCCAGTAGTGCAATGGCTCGATCATAGGGTAGCTCAATTTTTAACTTTTTAAGGGACCTCCACACTGTTTTTCAGAGTGGCTGTACCAACTTGCATTCCCACCAACAGTGTAGGAGGGATCCCCTTTCTCCACATCCTCTCCAACATTTGTTGTTTCTTGCCTTGTCAATTTTTGCCATTCTAACTGGCATAAGGTGGTATCTCAATGTGGTTTTGATTTGAATTTCCCTGATGGCTAATGATTTTGAACATTTTTTCATGTGTCTGTTAGCCATTTGTGTGTCTTCATTGGAAAAGTGTCTGTTCATATCTTCTGCCCATTTTTTGATTTGTTTATTTGTTTCTTGTGTATTGAGTTTGAGAAGTTCTTTGTAGATCTTGGATACCAGTCTTTTATCTGTAGTGTCATTTGCAAGTATCTTCTCCCATTCCAACCACGTTCTTCTTTCTGTCTCTGTGCATTTGACTACTCTGAGTATCTCATGGACATGGAATCATGCAATGTTTGCCCTGGGTTGGGTTTATTTCACATCAATAATGCCCTCAAGGTGGACTCTTTTATTTTTAAATAGTGAAATATAGGTACAGAACAGGACATAAAGCCTCCAAATACAGGTTAATAGATTTGTTGTAAAGCAAACACTCATAAAACCACTAAGCAAGTCCACAACAGGACCCTTTCCCGCACCCCAGAAAGCCCCAGCGAACCTCGCCTGACCACAACTTGCCCCTTCTTTCGTTGAAACAGTGACAGTCAAGACAGGGCATTCGTTAGCAGGGTGAAGAGTTAAAGGCGTTGCACGCACCTGCTGTGTGTTGGGACCACTGCCTGTGGTTGTGTGCTGCAGGCAGTGCTGTGAAGAGAGGCTCTGGGACTGGGCACTGTGGCCTGGGTGAAAGGTGCTCACAGGAATATATAAAGAGAAATGAAATGAAATGAAAACAATTTCTGTCTGCTTAGGAAATACACTTTGCATATGTCTTGCAGGTTTCCCCATCAGGAGGAGAGTAAAGCAATTAAATGTGGAGTCGTAGCAGCCAAGTTAAAAAAAAAAAAAGATTGAGGGAGGGAGAGAGGTAATCAACCGAACAGTAGAAGATGATGGGGAAACTCTTTATTTCAAAGGCTCTGTTTATGGGAGATGAGAGTGCAGTCTTATCAGAGATTGAAGTCCCTTTGCAGAACATTCCAGAACAATTTGAGAAGCCCAAGGGTGGTAAATCACAGTCAATGGGCAGCATTCATCCTGAGGTTCTAAGAGAAATAAAGTGCGAGAGAGGGGGATTCTGACAAGGAGGTACAATAGATTCTGAGACAGCACTGCTTCTGAAGATTGGGAGCCTCTAATGTGATGCCTGCCTTTTAAAAAACTGCCCAGGGAAAGTCAAGGAGTACAGGAAGGCAGACCTAATCTCCCTTCAGAGGAGCTGACTAAAAGCCTGATGTGTGCAGAATGGCCATGATTCAGGTCTATTGGAGCATCTTTCATTTGGGAGGCTCAAATGGCTTTACTGCTGGAATTGCTCACCGCCCTGCTCTGCGGTAGCTGTGTGTGCGCACCGGCTCTCCTAGCAAATACAAAAGCCGGAACAATCCGCACATCCCCAGCACCCCGATGACTCACCCCACACACACACCGCCAGCAAAAATATGGACAGCGGGCCTCTGGTTTTGGGTAAAATGTACTCTGAGAAACTAGGTCTTAGAGTAGGTCACCGCAAGGAAAACTTCCGACTGCAGACGGGTCCACTCCTGGCTTGCTGCCGTGTGTGAAGGCATCAGCTGCACAGATAGCATGTCCATTACACAGCACGTGACAGCGGCAACAGCTGACATCTATCCATCACTTACTGTATACCAGGCTCTCTTCTAATCTTTTCGATTTTACTTTAATGCTCACAATAATCCCTTGAGGTGGGCACCGTTAATCCCCACGCTGCAGATAAGAAAACTCAAGCACAGAGAGATGTGGTAACATGCCCCAAACCCCAAGTGCGGGGTTCTAACCTGCGCACCTGACTCTGGATCTCACACACATGGTGCAGAGAGTGGCTTAGGGAATTCAGGGACAGCCCCAGCTAGGTCCATGTCTGCACCTCCCAGAAGGCTGGGCCATGGTTTATAACCATCATTTGTCAAGGTGGATGTCGGAGGCAGCCGCCAAAATCTCAGGGTTTGTATGTGATTTAGTGAAGTCGCTACACCTTCAGTCCGAGAAATGAGTCTGTTGTGATTCGCAGGACTCGGTGTGGACGTTTCAGACCTCTGCCAATGCCTCACGCCAGTAAATGATCAAAGAATAAGTTAATGAGAAAAATGCAAATAATTATAAATCCTTCCTAGTCTTAAGAGCAAAATAGGAAGTGTAGAAGGTGTGTAGTGTTTAATTCTTTGTTTATCTTTAAAGCAGCGTGGATGTGGACGATCTCCATGTAATGTGCTTACATTCTGGAGCTCTGAGCAGCCCAGTAGTTTGCTTTTCACCATTGTTTTCTTTTTTCTTTGCAGATGATCATTCGCGGGTGAGGCTGCAGACCATAGAAGGAGATACCAACTCAGACTATATCAATGGAAATTATATCGATGTATGTATTTTGAAACTGTCAGTAAGCCCAACCGTTCTGATACATTCCCCGTCATGTATCCGCTATGGTATTGGTGGGCACTCATTGCTACAGCTCCAGAGCAAACACTGAACTGTCGCCCCACACCCCACAGAACTTTATGGTAAACACATGGCCACTCCTTGCCTCAAGTGGGCCTATTGGCTGGTGACCTCCTCTCTAAGCTTTGGGTCTCCTTTGCTGTCCTGTGCTCTTGTGGACCAAGAAAATGTTATTTCCATTTTTTTTTTGTCAACAACTTAGATGATTTGACACTTAAAAAAAATCTGTTTACCTATTAATAGGATAAAACTCACTAATTCCTAATTCGATGATTTGCAATCTCTTGTCATTACCGCACTTTTAAGTTGCCTTCAAAGTAGTCTGCAGCTGTTAACCAGGACATCTAATGCACACAAGACATGTCATTAAATATGTAGGCTGTTTAATTATTGAAGACTGCTGCTTTGTTCATTCTGCATCATGTTAACTTAATGTCTTACATTAGAATAAATTCCTGAGGAGACAGCATGTTTTCAGTTGAAAGAATGAATGAAATCAAAAGTAGCTTGAAATTGAAGGGAAAGTCATTGTTACCTTCAAGGCCCAGGCTCCCATTAAACAAGCTTCAGCTGTCTTGCAGTTCCCAAGGCAGAGTGCTTGGCCATCACATTGTCTTCTAGTCCCTCAATACTTCCACAGACAGGTTTTATCCATATATATATGGGTTCCTAAATTTTCTTGGTTGAGTATAAATCAGATGCTACTAAAAGTACTAGGATCATAATCTCTAAAAGTTACCTAAAAATAACCAGAAGAAATGTTATTTTTAGTACTACTTGGAAAGGTTTGACACTTGGGTTATAGATCTGAGGGTGGGGACTGTGGGGTGACTATTTGAAGAATAATTCACGTCCCATTCCTCAGGCGAAGACCCCTACGCCGCTACAGTTCATAATGACCCAAAACATACCCAACCCAAGTTAGGTGTTTTTTTTCCCTAGTAAAGCAAAATTTCTTCCTAAAGTATACACATTGTACTTATTTCCTTATCTAGCAGATGTTTAGTGAGTACCTTATGGGAGAATTCAGAGGAATCCAAGACCTGTTACCTTCTCCCCAAGACCTCACAGTTTAGAAGCTAAAGTAAGAAATATCTTCTCTGTGACACTCCTTCCCTTGAGAGATTCCATGGGAATCCTGTTCATGCTCCAGTCCCAGCTCCTAGAGCCCCTGCAGGGTCCTTATGCTCAGGGACAGTATCCTACTCATCTTTGTATCCCCCGCACCAGGCACAGACCTGCAGTACTGTAAGCACTTAATAAGTGTTTGATGAATCCCTGCCTGAAGGAGTAAATGTAATCAGAGTAGGCTTTGTGGTAGAAGTGATTTTAACTAAGCTTTAAAGAATGGGCGGGTAGAGATGCAGAGGAGGAAAGACATAAAAGTAATGAAAATACCAGATTAATTAGTTTTAATTTTAACAGAGAAAAGAGTCAATATTCAGGGCCCCTTTATTCACTTAGTCAATAGGATTTTATTGAGCAGCCTATTATATTACATGTCAGTTACTGTTGTAGATATTGGAGTTATAACTGTGAGCGGTTCAGACCAAAAACAAAAGCAGACCTCTGACCCAATGGAGCTGGTGCTGTAATCGGGGGAAACAGACAATAAATGAACTAAGCCAGTTAATTCTCTACGGTATATTAGTTGGTAGTGTGTACGATGGAGAAAATGAGAGCCATAACAGGGATACGGAGAACCAGGCTGAAGGTGGATTGTAATTTTTTAATAGAGTGGCTGGAGTCAACTCTACTGAAAAGGTGATATTTGAGTGGAGAAATTGAAAGGTTGTGCCATGTAGGTATTCAGGGAAAGAGCATTTCAGACTGAGAAAAAGCCCATGAAAAGGCCTTGCTGTGGAGCATGGCTGGCAAATTTGAAGTGAAACAAGCAGGTGAGAGTTGGTGGCATGGTACAAGGTGGTAGAGTCATGGGGGAGCAGGTCAAAGGGGTTGCGGGGCCAGATAATGTAAGCAGTCATTCAGACGTGGGCTTTTACTGTGACATGGGCAGTCACTGGAGGATCTGAGCAGAGGGGTGATATGATGCTGAAGTGGAGAGGAGAACACACTGTAGGTGGCTGAGAATAGAAGCATGAAGACCTCCCAGGTGGCTATAGGAACATTGCGGCAAGGGGGTGGCCTGAACCCGTGGTGGCACTGGAAGATGAGAAATGGTAGGATCCTGGATCCACACTCAACCCAGGGCCCTGGATTTGCTGATGGATTATCTTTGGGGTGTAGGAGCAAGAGAGGGGTCAAGGTGCCTTTGAGATGGAATTGCCATTGTCTGAGAAGAAGACTGTGGACAGAGCAGATTTGGGTGAGAGGTAGGGCGGAGATAAGGAATTCACTTTTAGCTATGTTAATCCTTAAGTATATGTTAGACATCTAAGTGGAAGTGCTGAGTAGGAGATTATCCCACATCGGGATTGGGGGGTGGGGGGAAGCCCAGGCTGGAAGTGAGGATGCAGAAGTCATCAGCATACAGATGGTATTGAAGGCCACAGGACTAGAGGAGATCACCAAGGGAGTCCATGTAGCTGAGGAAAGAGTCTAAGAACTGGGCCCTCCAACGTCAACATCAAGGTGAAGAGGAGGAATGGGCAAATGAAAGAGGGGGGACAAGCCAGGGAGGGAGGGAGGAAGAAAACCGGGAAAGCATCATATTCCAGAAAGCAAAGAAGAAATTGCAAGGGGGATTAATTGCAAGGGGATTAATCCTGTCACGTAGATGGTGGCAGGTCACAGAGATGAGAACGGAGAAATGACCATTGCGTTTAGCAGCACAGGCCATTCGTGAGCTGTGTGGATTATTTCCATTTTGTAGACGAGTTCCTCCTATCTCCCAGCCTTGCTAGGACAGACACACGGCGCCTTACGTCAGACAGGGTCTTGCTTTTTGGTGCTTATCAGCTGGCAAGAAATGAGTGATCATTTAATAATCCTGTTTAATATCTGTCGAGAGTCTATATTTGAGACCTACAGCAGGTCAGTTGTATAAAGAATGTGTTTGCTTTTGTTGTTCATTATCAATGACTTGTTTTTAAGAGCAAAAAAATCGAACAGATATGCATTTAAATTGTCTGAGAAATCTGTATTTCCTCCAACTTTCTCCTGTTTCCCATCTGGCTTTGGGCACAGTATATTGGGTAATCTCAGGGGACAGAAATGGAAAGTATTAAGGTCCATGGTGATATTCTGTTACCTGTGTGTAATTTTCTCTAAATTGGTTTTATCTCTCCCAGCTATTGATCTTCCAATGTTCTTTGTTCCCTTCTTCCTTTGGTCCCAATCTTCATCTTTTCCCCTTCTCAGAGAGTCATGATAAAAGGAAGGAAGGGGCCTTGCAGAATCTCTGCCTCTTCAAATTTCTGGCTCTTGCCACAGCAGCATGGCGCAGCATTAGCAGTGTTTAAGAATGACGTTCAGCATCACTATCGATATAACTGCCTATACCGGGAGAAGAGAATATGTGTTAAAGCCCTTGGCACGTTGCCAATAACATCCCGAACATGAATGAAATCCTATTGCACATTCCCAGGCTGTTTGCAATCTGATAAGAGTCGTGGTCATGTTATTTCAGAGAATCCATAAGTTGTTAGTGTTTGTTGCTCACCCATCATCTCATAGCCAGTGGATGATTAAGTTACTCCCACCCCCAGTGTAAGCAACAGCTCTGTGATGTCTGGTGCACCTTTGCTTTTTACGAGGAACCGCGTGGTACTGCATCAACTGACACAATTGTTGGTGTTTGTATGTGCATTCATTGTGGCAAACTTACTGTGTGATTTCTGTGCTGTTTATTGATTTTAAGTTGGTCAAACATTCTTTCTCATTTATTTTTAGGGTTACCATCGACCCAATCATTATATTGCTACCCAAGGTAAGCCTATTACAGTTTCGGTGTCTTTCTTTGGTTGTTTGCCCACTCTCTATCATTTTGTCCTTGTGCCACATCTCCCTCCCAGAATGATATTCCACACTGCTATAGCCCCATTTATTACAGTTCTCGTCATCAACAGCCGCCCTTGTTTCTTCATCAGAAGGTCTGGTAATGCAATCATTTAGCTAGAACTTCATGTTGTGATCATTAGAAGAAGTGTATTCATCAATTCATTATTGAATTAAATCTGTCTACCTTGGGAATCAATCTGACATCTTCATAAATAGATATATAGATATTCAGTAAATAAATATGTGCTGAGCATTATCTATACAAAGACCCATGCTAGCTGCTGCCCGGGGTGCAGGCAGAATCCATCAAGCCACCCCCTCTCACGCTGGTTGTGGGGGAAGGTATGGGGTGACCCGTACATTATTACAAGCAACTCCAGTTAGAAATTTGTGTGAGAGGTTCAGAGAAAACATTAGAGAAACTCGGAGAAGATAGAAGTTGCTTTCAGACGAGATGATCCAAACACTGCTTGGTGGCAGAGGTGGGCTTGGGAAGAGAACTTCTGACCGGCAGAGACATGAGCCGAGATCTGAAAGCAGGCAGTTAGTGCTCCCAGGTGGAAAGCAGTTGGTGTATCACTTGGGCTAAAGGAAACAGGAAACCTAGAGGAACGTGTTGGGGAAGCTCATAGCAACAGCTTTTGTATCCTCCTCCTGGGACACTGACTGTGAGGTGGGTCATCTGTGGAGAATGAGGACCATTAGAGATCTGAGGTGTTGGGAAAGAAGCATCGTAAGGGATGTGTTATCGCATCTGTTAGATGAGCCAAAGAAATGCTGAGAAGCAGGCAGGACCCAGTTAGTGTTGAGAGCGTGCATTCTCTTCATTTTATTATTTTATCATTGTTTCCAGTATTGCATTATATTCCAGAAATAGGAGCAGGGAAATCAAAAGGATATGACTTGCCAGTGGTTAGGAATTGGCAGGGGGTGCCCAAAAGAATATCAAGAAGCAAGAGAACAAAGGATGCCAAGAAAATCATGCCTGGAAAGTCTAGGCTTAGAGGCAGGAGGGCTGGAGATGTTTCATGGACCACAAGAAGAGAGAAGTAGCTAAAGGACCAAGATCAGGTTCAGTTAATGAGTCATAGGTTGTAGCCAGCAAGCAGAATCTCAACACTTAGAGCAGCACCATCCAATGGAACCTTCTGCGATGGTGAAGATCTTCCATGTCTGGTCAATATGGTAGCCACCATATGAAGAACTGAGTTTTACATTTTAGTATTGATTTAAATACTAAATTGGCTATCCCCTACTGGTAGCTTTGGACAGCAGAGTTTTGGGGTAGATACCTCCAAGTGTGACTGAAATGGAGCCACTGTGGGGCTTCGTCCTCCTAATCCTGAAAGCCTCGGCCAGAACCTGAGTGGCACCATACATAGAGTCCACAGTCTCGTGTCACCATTTGTGATTCTACACCTGGGTTTAGGCGACCTCCTTAACCTCCAGTATGTGTCCTCCCCTGAAATGAAGTCAGTAATGGCTTCTTCCAAGGTCACTTGGCTAGTCAGAAGAGAGGTCACATGGAGTGTGCCCGGCTTGAACCGG
Organism: Ursus americanus; assembly: GCF_024610735.1. NCBI lineage: Eukaryota > Metazoa > Chordata > Mammalia > Carnivora > Ursidae > Ursus > Ursus americanus. The sequence goes on from NC_142145.1 coordinate 55,345,129, forward strand.
GCAGGAAGCAGACCCTTACAGGAGTTGCTAAGGTCTCCAGAGAGCAAGCGCCTGGTGCAGACTCTTACCTGATGGGACAGAGCAAGGACGTGTTTCCAGGCCTCGAAGTCCAATCCTGGTTGCCTTCTCCTATACCCTGCTACTTCCAAGCTGAGTCAGTCGATGCTTTTAAAGGAACCCCTTGTTAGTTCCCTAAAACCCTGCTAATAGATTCCAGAATATTCTAAAGTAAGGATCATAAATATCTGATTTGATAAATTTGACGATAATTTGGAGTTAGCAGTTTTTATAAATGTATGTGAAAATTTGATCATAAAATACATAAAATACTACTGAGTTCTTGATTATCAGCCCATGTTTTCACAAATAGCATGAACCTAAAGTTAAATCTTATTTGAATTTTCAAAATTGAGGACCTCTAGATAAATGTGACTGAACAGCCAGCCAAAGTAGAAATTAAAACCCCACAGCCCTCTGTGCGGCCCCTCACCTAGCATTCCTTCATTCATCCTATCTGCCCCTCTCTCCCCGAGGGAGATCATGCTTTGAAGAAAGCTGCCATTAGAGACGTCACTTTCTGATGCCTTCAGAATTCATCTGAATCATACTTAATTGCTCAGTAGCCCTCTTTGGGAGCATTCAACATATCAAGCGTTAATGAGTAAATACATTTGTTGGCAGCTAAGAAATGGTAAATGTAATCACTTTGCGGCAGACCACCGATGTGCCCTTAATGGAGAAGGATGTGATGTAATGCCCTGTTTGGCAGAGCGTGGCACCTTTCCCGGCGCAGGATGGTCTACAGGATTGCACTTCGGAAACTGGCAGTACTTACGTCACTGCTGGTGGTGCAGGGGGAGGGACAGAAATGAGCAAATTTTGTTTTGTTTTTTTTTTAAGATATATATATATATACATATATACATTTTTTAGAGAGAGAAAGAGTGTGCAAGCGGGGAGTGGGACAGAGAATAGAGGGAAAAGGGGAGAAGATGACCCCCTGCTGAGCATGGAGCCCAATGTAGGGCTGGATCCCAGACCTTGAGATCATGACCCGAGTCGAAATCAAGAGTCAGATGCTCAACCGACTGAGCCACCCAGGCGCCCCAGAAATGAGCAGATAGTTTAAGTCTAACATTCAATCAAGGCATTACACATTGTGTTAAGAGTAATGCATTCAGACCATGATGTCTGGGTTAAAAAGTTAAAATCTCTTTTCTAGTTTATTACACAAACATAATGTAACTGTTAGCCTCGGATTGCCAGGGGACTTCTGATCCTCTGCGGTAACTGGCGCGGAGAGGTTCGGAACCTGCCCCTGGATCGCCTTCATAGAGAAACAAAAACCACAAACGTCCGATTCTAAGAATCCAACAAAATGGGTATTAAAGCAGATGCGATTTTAAAATCTCTCCTTGCTCTTTTTCTTTCCTAGTGTGCACTGATGTAATTCTTTAAAACCTATTCATAGCAGGAACCCACAGAACTACATGAACAGTCCAATTTACTGACAGCCAGTTTTATTCCCAAGAGTTTAAAATACGTAGATTTTCACCAAGTCCCTTCAATCTGGAAGACATGTCCTGAATTTATCTCTTCAATCTCTTCATCCCCCACCTCAACTTTATTGATTTTTGTACCTGTAACTGACTTTGACCTTTGATGGTAATGGTCATGTTTCTACAAATTTAAGGGGCCACAATCAAGCCAGATCTGTGGCTTTTTTAGTATGTTCTTCCTGCCCCCTCCTCCCCTGCTCCATTTAACTGTTTTCCATCTGCAGCTAATGTATCGATGACCCAGTATTCATTTCATCACACCTGCCTGACCAGCCGTTCATACAATTGTAACACTCAGGATTTATGATTTGGCACACAAGGAATCTGAGAAGAGGAAGTCATGTCTATTACTGTATGTCTGTACTCAGAGTGGGGATTTCAAAAGCAGGGCTCACGGTGAGGGGCAGATGAGTACGCAGGTGGGTAGGATTGCTCAGAACCGATCATATTTCACAATCAAAAGATACCCTGTGGAGACCCCAGTGTGGGCCACGAGCTGGAAGAAGCTGCACATGTTTAGAATTGCTCCTCCAAAATGATTTGGGAGAATACCTGCCAGCCATGTGGTATGCAAATGAGGGGGCCTGGAGAAGTGTTCTTTTTAGGATTGTTTGGTTTTATTTCTAAAACTGACTTCAAGAGTCCTGCTTTAGAAACCTCAGGAAAGATGCCGTCAGCTAGTTGAGGAAGGACACGCTGTCAGTCTGTAATGGACACGGCCTGCCCAGCACCCAGCCCCTCTTCCTCATGACCCCACTGCTGTGTGGGCTGGAGGGGCACACGAATATCGGCGGATCCCGCCAGAGGAACTTGCCTGTCATTCCCTCAGGGGAGCCAGCATCCATGATGAAATCTGGAGGGCATGTCACAGTCACATGGTGGCACCCCGGCACTTGACTGCCATTTCTGGGAGCCGGAGAAGGGGTAAAGAGCCTCAGTGGGGTGAGTGGGGGAGGCAGGTCTTAAGGCAGCCTTGAAGGAGGGTTTCTATGTCGGAGGACAGAGGATGGGATGAACAGGAGGACTACCAAGGTCAGGGAGGAGCACGGAGCCCTGGCAGAGGGCACGAGGGAGACCTGACTGAAGATAGGAAGGATCTTCACCTCCATGGTATGTTGGGTCCTCTTGGTCGCTTGTCGAAATGGACCTTCTCTCAGAAAAAACTCACACATACACACGGTTTCATATAGACATTCAGGCATTCACAGACAACAAAATCTAGCCTGAAAAATTTCTATAGCCCAGATTTTTTAAAAAGCCCTGAGTTAGAGGGGTAAGAAGAACTGGAAGGTAAGGTGAGGACATTGGTTTAAAGGCTGTGAATAAAGAGTGTTATTTAATGAAAGGAAGAAGGGCAGAAAAGGGAGAGGAAGGATGTTTCTGAGCCATGTGGTGATGAAAACAGTGCTTTAAGAAGATTAGTTAGGGGATGTTTGGGTGGTGCCATCGGTTAAGGGTCCAACTCTTGATTTCGGCTCAGGTCATGATCTCAGGGTCATGAGATTGAGCCCCAAGTTGGGCTCTGTGCTGGGCGTGGAGCTTGCTCAAGATTCTCCCTCTCCCTCTGCCCCTACCCCACTGCTTGAGCTCTCTTTCTCTCTCTCTCCTTCTCTCTTTCTTTCTTTCTTTCTTGCTCTCTCTTAAAAAAGGTGGGGGGGACTAGTTAGTATGGAATTATCCTGCAGAGAAAACTGGAAACAAAGGTAACAAGAAATAATCACACACACAAAAAAAAAATCTGGGGTACAAATGAATAACTCAGACAACAATAATGACAGCAAGGCAGATGTAGCTTTTATTTTATTCAATAATCTAAGTTGCATACAACTAAAATATGTTTTCTAATAGTAAATATATTATAGTGTCAAACAGTTGATTTTTAAGTGTGTTCCTTCTCATGTAATAAAAAGTGATAAATATATTTTCTTTCTATATTTGTAGTTTTGCTTGATATAATATACTTCTTTTGTTTTGTTTTGTTTTGTTTTTAAGATTTTATTTATTTATTTGACAGATATAGAGACAGCCAGCGAGAGAGGGAACACAAGCAGGGGGAGTGGGAGAGGAAGAAGCAGGCTCATAGTGGAGGAGCCTGATGTGGGGCTCGATCCCATAATGCTGGGATCACGCCCTGAGCCAAAGGCAGACGCTTTAACCACTGTGCCGCCCAGGCACCCCATAATATACTTCTTTTTGAAACTCAGCATGTTTAGTTGTCCTTTGATTCAATAAATATTAAGTGCCTATTAAGTGCTAGACTTTCTGGTATAACTAATTTCTATCCTCTGACAAATTGGCTATTACTCGTCTCATTTCGTAAATAGAGGAAAGAGGGCCTCAGGGAGCAGCAGGGGTTGACGACAGAACTAGAGTGTAGTTGAGTGCCAGCAGTGCACCTGGGAGGGTTCTGGATGCTCTTCCTCCTTTCCGTGTCTAGTGCTGCGTGATACCGTGTGATTCTCACCCCAGATCAGAGGCTCAGAGTTTATGCTCTTTCTCCTGGACTGAAGCTTGCCCCTCAAAATCCAATCCCTTCCTTCTAAGTTATGATCTTTCTCCAAAAAAAGAAAGCAAATTTTCTATGATACAGTCATATCTGAAAATACCTCTTAATTAAAATTGTCTCAGATGTCCTGAAATATGACACTAAGATTCCAGAGTTTCCCTGTTCCCTGGCGGGCCTCTGGGCACCTGTTTAGAGACCCGCTAGTCCGGGGAGCGAACACTGAAGGTGACAGAAAGAGACTCTATGTGGCAGCAAGATCATGGCTGAGGTCAGAATTCCAGTGGGGTGGCCAGGCCTGTCAAATTAGCACAATCCCCCAAAAAATTAAATGATGAAAGGGGTGTCAAGGCACCTATCCTCAAGAAGAGTAAAGTGTGTGGATTTTAACAAGTGAGCACATCCTTTGTTCACAGAAACTCTGGATGCTCAGTCACACTGGGACTGATAGAGAAAACCAGTTACCAGATAGCTATTTACCAGGAGAAGTATCACTGTCCGTCAGGCAGAACCGCCCTCCGCCTGGCAAGGACATTCTGCATTGCCGGCCAGCTAAAGAGGAAGATGCCTGGGCAGAAGGTTGCTTCATGTCTTGGCATCAGAAGAAGGGCACAGAGTTCATTTATTAATTCAACAGGTACAGCCCCATGCCTGCTGGAGAGCTGGCACGAAGCAGATGCCCAGTGAGACTGTTTAAGAATGAGTGAGTGAGGGAAGGAAGGAATAAATGAATGAATTGGCAGTTACTGTGAGCCAGACACCAGTTAGGCGGTAGAACATTTCAACCAAGCAAAAAGGCCATCTCCTGTGGGCCTGACTCAGCATCTGTGCATCTGCGTGGATTTGGGGACCGTGGTCTCCACCTTCTGTGGCTCCAACTTTTCTGAGTTCCAGCCGATCAACGCCGATTCTTCCAATGTGTCAGCCAATCAAGGCACTGTTCTTGGAGATAATCCGTCCTGGTAAATCTCCACCCTGACCCTGCTTGTGCATATCCCCCCTCCCACAGACACCGGATATAATCAGTTTTATTTGTCCATAATTATTATTTATTGCTAATTTGAAAAAGAGAAGCCTGAAAATAAATGTCTTCCAGAGACCTTGAGCTAGGAGCAGACCTTTAACATGAAAATAACAAAAATGTGGGGAGTGAAGGTTTCCAGCAGAAACACCTCCCAGTCGTCAACTACTGCACTACGGTTGAAACCTCGCTATAGTGACTCCCTTCTGTTTGCTGTCGATCTGGTTTGCGTCTCCATGTCCTCCACGTACGCTGTGTGGTGTGAACATTTTTCGGAAGGATTTTTCAGAACGATAAATGTGGTTTATATTTTTCTGGCTCCAAATTCTCCCTCCGGCCTCTGAAGCAGTGAATAATGGTGCTTAGAATAGGTACACGTAACTCTCCTCGGCAAGTCACGCTCGGAGCAGACTTGTCAGTGTCAATGCAAGTTCTACACGCGCTGTGAAGAAGCTTTTGTCTCCTGCATTCTGGCTTCCAGATGGAGATGAATCCTTGAAATTATTTCTCGGTAGAATTGAGAGAAAAAAAGTTTTAATCGAGAGCTAAGCCTCCAGTACACAACTTTTGTTTTTACTCCTTCAACTGCCGGTGTGTACAAGTACCGTGGCTGCCATTGTCCTCCCAGCTAAGTGGCCGCCATATTGCTGATGGGTTGCAGACTATGTTTGGAGTCACTTATTGTGTCATCTCTGAGGTTGATTTAAAAGTCTTGCCTGGTAATGTGGTCTCTAGTTTTCAAACTTAAATAGGGAGGCTTTGAGGAAGTGTCATTTATACCCGGGCAAACGGTGACCCTTTGTGAGGTCTGCATTCCATATGCCCAGGGTCAAGCTCTCCATGGAGGACCCACTGCATGTTACTCTCCCTGTACGGTTTTCCAAAGAAGAATGAACAATTGCAATTAACAGCTTCTCCACAAACTGACTTTGACACCATAATTTTTCTTCACCAGATTAATTTCAACAGAGACTGGCCAATTAGCCAAAAGGTCAGATCGAAAACGTTTCTCACCCTATGCTCTTAATAAACCTGCTCATTAGTAGTGAGAACGTTTGAAGACAGGTTGCAAATTAAAAGATAAAAACCAAAAATAGGTTGCAGTAGGTGACATCCACCCATATTGTTATAGATGCCGCGGTGGAAACATGTCCCTCGAGTAATGGAACCTAAACCAACACAGAATAATTGGAAGACAAAGGATGCTGCTGTCAAGCAGGCACCCAGTTTTAGATTGCTCCAAATGCTTTTTGAATCCATAAGAATAACTTACTGGAGTTCCTCATTTGAAGTAGAAAATTCTAGAATCTTTTCAAGCTGGTAGAAACTTTAAAAGTCTTGAAGTCCATCTCCCCCTGTTTTGTCATTGAAACAGTTGAGCTTAAAGCACAAATTGCTCTAAGTGATTTTCATCCATACAAGTTCAAGTGAGTCTTGTGTATAAAAGTATTTGCAAACTGTATGGATTAGCATTCATGAATGTTTTCAGAGATTGCACGCAGTGTACAACTTCGGAGAAACTTAATGTGTTTCCAGTCTCCTGAGGGGCCTTTTGTCCAATCGAGGAAAAATACGAGAGCGTGTCTTTCTTCCAGGTTCAGCCATTTGAAAGGATAGAGTTGTAGCTGAGTACCCAGGGCCACAGGCCCCAGGGCTGGCATCATGGACCCTTTCAAAGTAAAGACATTGCTCTCAGACCCAATTCATCCAAAACTGAACAAATATTTCTGTGAACATACCAGGTGGTTGGTTCAGACAGGGCTGGGAATACAGTGCTGACCTCAGGAGTTACGTAGTGCTGCTGTGTATACAAGCAACCAGTACTAAGTTGTGATTTTGCAGGAAGACCACATCTGGGAACTACTTCAGGCTATTTTTCTCCCTTGCCCCTACTCCATAGCAGGTGGAAAAGTGAAACCCAGTGCAGAAATGGAATTTTCCTGACTCTCGTGATCGGGTTCCCTGATCATACACCGACACAGTTTTGAACAAGTTTGCAGCAGATAATTTAGGAAGTTTCTGGCCATTGCAAGTTACTTTTGTGCCTTGCCTTCTTGCTCAAAAGGATGCTTCTGGAAATTTTCTGATGCAATGCCCCACGCTGCCATTGAAAATTGAGATTGCCTACGCTGCGTGATGTCTAGGGAATTAACTTATCTCTATTTTATTCATTTATTAGATTTATTCTCTTTTTTCTTAAATAAAAGCAGATCCCACTTGTATACTGAGAAAGGCTTAATTAAAGAATGCAGAGACTAATGAAAGCTTTTATTTCTCTGGCAGTGGCCCCTGAAGCATGTGAATATAGGTTTTTCCCTTTGCTTTATTTCTGCTTGACAGAAGGCAGCCAGATCCTTTGGGTCACCAAACTCCTCCATTCTGAAGGCTGCCATTCTTCTTTTTTTCTCCTTGATTGCTTTCTCTCTGGCCCCCTCTTTACAGCATGAACAAGTACTCAAGATGAGTTTATGAGGGTTCTCTTCAGAGACAGGCCTGATGAATGCTCTGTGACTCAGCCAGCAAGAGGCTCTTGTGGTGTGAACATCTGTCATGTGCCTCCCTTCTGAGGCTGCAAACACTTTCTCATGCGCCTCTTCCCAGCTCTTCAGGCAATATTGCTATACAACCCTTCCCAGGAATCAAGGACCAAAGGTCCCTCTGGTAGTGGGGCCTCTGTCTCTGCAGGGTAGAACAGATTATTGCCACACGCTGCCTACCAACCCTTTCATTCTTTTCTATATAAGAGTTTCTCTTTGGAGGCCTAATCTTTACCCCTGTCACTCAAATCTGATTTGTCTGCCTTTATCATTCAGCTTTCCACATCAGGAATAATAGCAGCCTTTGCCTTCCCATTCACAGTGGTACCACTGCATGCTGAAAATGTTTATGTAACTGCCAGGGAGGCTTGATTCTAGAGGAGGGCTGAATATAGTCCACAAATCCAAATTAGCAAAATCCAAATAATGGGTCATTTAGGTAGATGGGTTTTGAAAAGTGCTTTGGAACATTTCAGTTTCAAGTGCAGGTCATGCTAAGGATCACCCCATAGCTGGTTTTTTTCACACACGTTGCTTATGCAACATGGCCACGATCAAATCTTTGAAACTGGGGTCCCCAAATTCCTTCCATATACAAGCATTATTTTTATGTCAGTAGCTAGGATAAGACTTTCCCCTCCAAGTGGCAATGGAGAAGAGAGGCTAATGAGAGTGGATTCCAGAGTTAGACTGTCTAGGCTTAGATGCGAGCTCTGCAAGCAACCACTCAATAAATATTAGCTGTGATTCTTGTCATTATCATCATGTGGATTCCAAAAGACACATTTTCAGTAACACATAGGCCATTCAGGCTTTAATGCAGGTATAGTATATACCCATATAGTTTGCATAAAGATTAATAATTCTGCACGCTGTTCATACTTCCTGCCAGAAGGGTGTATCAAAGGGAACCACTTACTTTTTCACCAATATCCTGCATCCTCCTCAAAGCGCAAAGATTATCATCATTTTGAAACAAAGGACAGACATGGGTTAGAAAGACAATAAGCTGTATCATAAGCTTGGAGAGACATATTTTCCTTCTGTTTCTGAAGTCTTGCAGAAATTGAGTTGCTCTGATAGCAGCAAAGGACACCAGTCTTGGTGTTCTGAAGGCTTCCCTGAAGCCCACGTAGAGTCTGATCACATAGAAGTGAAAACCACTAATTCCAAAGGCCAGACAAGTTTCTTCACAACAGGCTTTGTCCAAACCAATTTCTGATATAAGAATACACAGGAATATTTTAGAGAGGAGCTATGGAAGGCTAAGAAACCACTGGATAACAAACGGGGCTAAGAAAGGATCTTGTGGAAAAGAGAATAATAATGACAGAGGAGCAGAGAGGGGAATAAAGGGAAAGATGTGTGCTCTTGGGCTCCTTCAATCTCTCTATGTTGCTTGGGGCTGGTTAGGCAGGCACCATCTTCTGCTTGGCTAGAGGTTGACCAGATGCCTAAAAGTGGTCAGTTACAATTTGTACCAAAGAGATAGTAGACAGTGTGGAGCTGAACCAAAAGGAATTCCTGCAGACCACTTCTGAGATCCATTTCACGCAGCAGCCCCAGGAAATGCAGGTGTCCCCCAAGCACTGCGTGCTACGTGAGGAAAAGGACCTCGGGGTCAATAGTTCATCTAGTGTACAGTGAGTTTAAAGAATGATTGTTCTTTTTAAAATCACATAACAGTATCATGGTTGTGTTCTTTAAAAAAATATGGAGATACCCAGTGAAATATTTGCATGCAAGCAAGAAAATGGAGACACTACACTTGTGAGTAATCGTGCCTGTGGCTTTGAGTGGACTTGGCTTCTACCCTGACCCACACCCAAAGCCTCACTACTCACACAGGGGAAAGCAAACAGGGTAATAAAATTTGTCACCAATAATTTATTAACAAGTTTCCAAAGCAAATTTCCTGGCAACACAATCAGACCTCCTTATTCTACTTCTGACACATAGAAAGGTTTTTTTCTAAGTTTTCTTAACAGAACATTTGTATCACTTTCAAAAACTTTTTAGTTGCGAGTTTGTGTGCCAGCATTTTTAAAGATAAAAATATCTATAAATATTTTTCTTTTTAACAAAACCCATGATTGTAATTTAAGTCATCATATGGCGTAGGTGGTATGAGAGCCACCACAGTTACCCTTTAAATGGCTTTTTATTTTTTTAATCTTTACTTGGGATTTTGTTACTATACTAATGTATCTTAATGGTTAAAAGTATGTATGAGTTTGTGTGTCAGAAATAATTTATTTGAACACTCCCAAGGGTGATCGTACAGATTTTTATTTTTAAATGCTTTATTTAAGTTAATTTTAACACATGTAGCTTTTGTTTAAGGAAGATGAAAACTTCTAAAAATATTATGACAAACTTAGGTCTCAAAGCCACTATTTTCATTTATTTCCTTGTTTAAAGGTTTTAAAATTCCTGGTAGGGGAAAGGAAGAAAGTACTCAGAATACTTGACTCATTTTGTTTCCAGTTTACTTTTTTTTAAAATGTGCTTCTTTATTTTTGCTGTGACTTGAGACATAGTTAAGAGTGGTGTGGAAATGCAGGAAGTTTATCCTAGCAAAGATAAATTAGGGAATAAATAAGGGAAAACCACAGTAAGAACGATGAAGATGTATAAAAATGTACAACAGAAAAGAGTTACAATAATGACTAATAGAGGGTAGGATGAACTCACATTGGAACTGAGGTACTAGATGATATGAATATGAAAAGCGGAAAGGGAAAGATTAGAATTTTAAAATACCAAGTGCCTTATATTTCCTAGGCAGAAAATGGGTAGTGATTAAATGTATCTTTATTAAGACATAGCAAAGAGTATCTACTATATCATTCTTTATCATTTCTGGTTTTAAATATTTTGTAATTAGCTTAATTAAATAAGTGAATAAGATGAAAGACAAATGATTAACCAAAACAGAGATAATGTTTGAAGGGTTATGACTCATGCCACAGACAGAGGCTTCCCGGGCTGTTTTAGAATCTGCGTGCAGCCTGTCCATTAGTGTTTGGTTTGTACCAATTTTCTCTTGATTAAATCTGACATGACCTTTTGGTGTCCAATCAGGATTGCATATGTTCTAGTAATGCACCTGGAAACCAACATTCCATGAAACTAATCATCTAGGGAAAGCCACGAATATTTGCACAGTCGATGTTGGTACACTGTCTTATTTCAGTCTGAAAGGACAATTTTAGGGAATGGTATGAGTGAAGTGTAAATATCAACATGTGGATTATGTGTTTGAGGGGAAATGTTACTAATGGATATGGCAGGAAGTGTATGCCTTGTTTTTGGTTATAAGAAGAACACACACCTGTGAGCCAAGTTAGAACAAACGGGGTAATTGGCAAGTAGCTGCTAACCTGAGTGGGCTAGGCAAAGGGAAAAGACTCGCAGTGGGAAAGCCTACTCCAAGGTAAGAAGGGGTTTATCTTTGTGTGCGAACCACTGAAATTATTAGCTGAAAACACTATTTAATGTCATTATTTAAGTCATCGCTTTTGACACTGCTTCTAAAAAGGTGTATTTTATTATAGCTCCAATGCCTATTTTCTCTTTTACTGTCACTAAATGAAAATTCCAGTAGACTGGTGAACATCCCAAACCCTGTAATTCTGGACTTAGAGAGTGCTTCACGTAAGAGCTATCCTTAGAAATCCTATTTTAACATGCTACTAGTTATATTTTTGAATTTAAGTTAAATAAAGTATTCCCAAGTTCTCCCCATCATAGAACAATCCTCAGTGTTTGCTTCTAATTCCTTAGTTGATTTATATTGTTTCTTTTAAATGGTAATTTATGGGGGGGGATATTTTTAGCAATTCAGGAAAAAGCAAATCACCTCTCATGCACCTAGCCATCTCAACTTTCGTTTCCAGTTTCTGCAGCTGAAACCAAAAATTATTCATAAAAATCCATGATTTTAACATAAGTAGCCGCAGGGAAGAGCAAATGCACCCATCAAATAAGTGTTGTTAAGGATTATTAATGCAGAAGCCGACTGTTTTCTGTGTCACCATTATCGCTTTTGTGACACACGAGGCAGATTCAGTCCGTAAAACATGGTGGCAAATTTTACCTTTTACATTTCACTACTGCACAAATGAAAAGCTACTAAATGTAAAATTATAGACGTGTTATGGAACTATCATATTGAGAAATCACATAAAGTTTTGTAATAAAAACTTATTCAGAAACCACTGAAGGGGCATCTAATGCTCTGACTGTTGAATAAACGACTTCATAATACTTATTTTAGATTATTGCCAGCAGTAACAATAACAATAATGGATCAAAATTTTAGGACCCTTTTATTTATGAGCAAGAGCTTTAAAATAAATGCATTAATCCTAGGCTCATCTTTTTCCACATCCGTATTCTACCTTCACTGGTCTTCAGCCCTAATGGAGTGAACTGGATGCTGAAGGACTTGAGCAAGCCCAAACCAGGCCAGTGCCCAGAGCAAGGACTCCTAGGTTTTCTGCAGCTACTTTGCCTGTAGGGTCCCTGTCCCTTCATCTCTACTTCTACCGTTCAGTGTGTACCCCACACCATGCACAGCCACCCCTCCTGCACCCGGGACCAGTCACGTCACAGTGGGAGGACTGACGTTCACCAATAAGCCCCACCCCCGCCTAGTCTGCCAGGGTCATTTTGAAATCTAAAATGTGCAGCTGGATTATCCTGGGTTGCAATCCCAGCTTCAAGGGCGTTTATTCTCCTAAACCTGTTTCTCATCTTAAAATGGAAATGTACACAGTCGCAGTGGCGAATAAATGAGACAGTACACAGAAAGCACACCTGGCCCGAGGGGCTCGTCACTGTGCCTCAGTTAATTGCTCACCATCCTTGTCATCCCCCTTCCCAGGTCCTCTTTCCAGCCCAACGCCCTGGCTCAGCTCCTTTGTGCTAGGAATAGCAAGAATCCTACTCAGTTCATCCAAAACTCCCTCCAAGGGCAGCCTCAGTCTCCCCAGCCTGATTCAAATGGGAGCCTCGTCTCTGCACTAGGTAACCTTGAGCGTGCCAGCGGGTGTAAGGCCACCCGGAGGGCTGTCACCCTGCCCACCACTGCTCTGACCTTCCCACCCCCATACTCCATGTGTGCTGCTCAAGTGGAATCACCACCTGGAGCCAAGCTGCACTATCTTTGGGATTCCAGACATTTCCACTGCTGGTCTCTGCCAGCCACCTGCATGCCCAGGGAGCCATCCTTGGAATATTTTAACATTTTTTAACATATCTAGAGTAAAATATTCAAGTTTTCCCTCTCATTAATCATTATAGAGCATCATCTCTTTCTTTACTCTTTTTTACTCTTCATACTCAACATGTTCCTTTTTCTTCGGAGTTTTTGTTCAATAACTAAGATAGGTCCCTCCACTATAGACACACATCCATCCGCATCCCACAGGAGAGCTCCGCGGCTCCCTCTGGACTTGGCCTTTTTGTAGCCAGGCTCAGCTTTCCAGCCCACTGGGCCCGCTTGTGAAAAGGAGAGAGACAATATTAAATATTTTCTAAGCTAAAATGAGGATTGATGTAATTAGAATAAATATCTTATGATATGTGATAAATATATTTTAACTACTTTACAGATTGAAGCATATCTAACCTGAAAGAAAACACATGAAACTTTCAGCCATGGGTTTCATCCAGAAAAAATTGGTGGTCCAGCAAAACATGCCACTTGCATTTAAAAGAATAGGCATTACCAGGGACACCTGGGTGGCTCAGTCGGTAAAGCGTCCAGCTCTTAATTTCAGCTCAGGTCATGCTCCATGTCAGGCTCTGCACTCGGCGTGGAGCCTGTTTAAGATTCCCTCTCCCTCTCTCTCTGCCCCTCCTCCCCCTCTAAAAAAAAAAAAATAAGCGTTACTAGCCTCTACTGCTTCGAGCGTTCTGAATTCAGAACATCCCAACATGAACCAAAATACCCCAGTCTCTAATATGATCAAGTACAGGTTTGAATGGCATTATTTAAGAAATAAAGTTTTCCCATTATTTAAAAAAAATATACCCCATTTCTAACATCAGATTTTACCCGTAATAGAAATATGTTTCAGACAAGGAAGGCAGGAAGTCCTGTGTGCTTTCAGAGCCAAAATTTTAGTCGATTGCTTTGTTTCAGACCTGTAGGTTGTACACCTGAGCAGTGCCCCATCGTAGTATTTGAGATGGCTGAGCGTTTGTTAAGTTCAAGAAAGACCGCTGTGCGTGGGGGCTCCTTCTCAGGGAGATCAGTTTTGGTAACATCCATATAGAGATAAATGCCTAGAAATGAATCCTTTTAAAACTAGCCATGTGCTCCATGGAAAATCTCGAGAGGCAGCACAGTTCAGTTTGAAGCTCAAGTATCTTAGGACACTTACCTTATTGCCCTTTAAATGAGAGTGTGGTATGTTCTTGACTTATCTCTACCTTATACAAGTACAAGCTTCTTGAAGGTGGGGACTGTGTTTCTATAACTCACCTCAGCATCGAGGAGTGCCTGGCACAGAGCAGGCTCAATGCTCAGCTATAGATACAGGCTGCACGCTCAGATTCCCACCAGGACCAGCAAGGGGGTATGAATGAGGGAAGCGGGTAGAAGACCATTGGGCGCAGAGAAACTGTGACCTGAATGAGCAGGTCCACATTCACAGACCACCAAGGAAGAGGTACATTAAAAACACACTGGCATCACAACTGACTGTACATGTTTGAAGAAACGGGGAGCCGTGGCTTAGGTCTTGGAACACCTGCCTGACGAGGTGACCTTCTGTGGGCCAAGCTGAGACGGCGGGACTTGCAGGCTTAAGTGAAGCCTGCGTAGGAACAGGATGATAGCAGTTGGAGGAGGGCTTCTCCGGAAATACTCCTGCGTGGCGACGGCTCAGGATATAGGCGAGGTTGAGGTGGTGGAGAAGGGGACCCGGGCCGGCCGTGCTTATCGAGCACGTGCATTTGATTCTGTGGCAGTGGGACCCATGGGAGGTTTAAAGGCAGGAATCAACCTGATAGAAAAAAGAAACAACACATGTTTGAAGAGGCAGTTTCAGGTGGTTGACATGGGTTTTCTTCTCTTATCTTCTTGCCAGGATCGTGATGACTGCATTCACACACACACACACACACACACACACATGCACACACATGCACACACACACACGTCAGCTAGAAGCCCTCTGAGTTGCTTTTGACATTGGCCGGGGGGCAGCGTCACACGGTGGGGTAGACCTCACAGGTCGGCTCTACAGCCCACTAGCCGTGTGCCTTCCGGCAACGTGCCTGACTTCCTCAACGTCCCCTCCTCTCAGTAAAATGGGGGAGAACCATAGCACCTATTATGTAGGATTGCGATTTTTTAAGTGAATGAGATAAAACATATAAAATACTTCACACGGGCCCTGGGCGATAGCAAGTGCCCTAAGGAAGTTCGGTGTTATTCCATTTACGATGGATAGCAATTTGAACGTGTTCTACCTTTTTTCCCTTCCAAAAAACTCGAATATGCCGCTGTGAGCTTAAGGACCTTGACCTCTCGGCGGCTCTAGTTAACAGAAAACACACCATATAGAAATTAGACTGTGAAAAGAAGAGATTACAAGTCTTCTATCAAGATTTGAAATGATGATTTTTTTATATCTCTCACTTCCCACGAACTAGAGAACTCATCTGAACACAATAGAGACCATCCTTGAATGGCTTTCACTTACGCTTTTCATTGCCTTTAATTTTTTTTATTGCGCTGTAGTCCTCGCTGACCTTTTTTGTTGTTGCTGTTCCTTCCAGGCTTGGTGGTGGTCAGAATGGCCCCCGCATACATTTTCTTCTCAGCAGAGGTCCGCGTAAGCCAACCATTGTGAGGGAAATGGAATGTATTATTGGCCTGATATTGAAATTTTGAGACCTTACCTTTCAAATGCTTTAGTCCCACGAGGGGACGACTGCTGAGAATAACCTTCTTGCCTATTGTACAAACATCTGTAAGGCACGGCCACAGCAGTCTCCGGCTCCCACCCAGCCACATGCTGCAGAAATCAGACAGCGGGGCTGAGGGTCACCGTGGCTGTGGGTCACCACTCTCGGTCCCTGGAGCAAGGGAGGTTTTCAGAGTCCATTGTCTGCTGTTGTAGATTCCTTGTCTTAGGAGTCATTTATCCAGCCTGGGTGCAATCCCAGTGACCTATTACCGCCCTCATGGTAAGGGCGTTTGCCACACCAGCTTTTGGGAGACAGAGGACTACTGACCCTCCCCTGGTGTTCCTCTCCAAATTTCAACCCTGTGAGGGCGTGAGTGCCAGGGGTAACGGTCTTGTGTCCCAGGCATGTGTCAGTAGGCTTCCAGTGGCCAGGGTCTCTCAGACCCCACCAGAATCTGCCAGAATCAAAGGGAGTGGCTCTTGGGATCAGTAAAGCCTACACCGCCCTGGCCTCTGGCCTGCTTTTTTATTTTGTTAGAAGACATAGATCTCTGAGTCATAATGTATCCAGATCTCAGGAAATAATTTGAAATATATTATTCAGTATAATTTGACTAATTTCAAAGAGAAAAGAAAAACAGGATTGACTAATGTTGCCTTAAAAACCTTGAATTAGGGTGCCTTCCTTTTTCTTTTCTGCCCCCCCTCCAAAAAGAACAAAAACAAAAAACAAGATTTGAGTGAGCATTCAAAAGTATCTTGACTCATTAGCCAAGAAAACAAGACTTTCTAGTTCCCGCCCCCGAGCAGTTTTACTGGTGAACTGCCAGGTCAGGGAGAAGGTGACAGGTCAGGGAGAAAGTCACACGGTGTGTCAGCAAGGGCTGCTCTCAAATACTGACAGCATACGTACCCCACAGGGGGAGGGGAGAAGAGACGAGGAAGACCAAGACAAAAACCACACCAGGGGAGACGGCGACCCTCACCTTGCATGGTTTTTTTTTTTCTTTCTGAGATCAACTTGGAATAATCTTTGTGTTCAAATTCATTTTCAGATCTTAACCCAAGCTGTTTTAGTTCTTCTGAATACCTGTCCTAATTTTAGCATGGAAAAGAACAATGACCTAATTCATTTTTCTATCCCAATCTTTTTTTTTCCTTTGTCTAACTTTTTTATCCTAATTGTTTTTTTCATCTATTCCAATCGTTTTTTTTACATCAGCAGGTAAAATATCATCAAGACTACCATTTATATCATCAACAAAGTGAGCCACTAATGCTTAAAAATGCCCTTTGTTTTCCAGATAACCCATATGTAGTTATGTAAACATAAAAAAAAGAAAGAAAAAGAAAGAAAGAAAGAAAGAAAGAAAGAAAGAAAGAAAGAAAGAAAGAGAAAGAAAGAAAGAAGAAAACCCTATCACCTTAACTGCCTCAGCCTCTTGGTGTATAGCCATGTTCCTAGATGACATTCTCTGCATGAAGTTCCTTCTAAATCGGAGAGAAATGGGATTCCTTGACTCAAATTGCTGGTATACGAAGTTAGACTAATCAGTAGATTCAAAGCAAACAAGTCTTTGGTGTTGCACATTACACCTCCCTGTAAGACCACCTGATAGTTTGGAAGGCGAGGCCAAACGTTCCTGATGCTATGGAGCTGCAGTTCTCCACCAGGAAAGATGTGAAAACGCACCCAGACCTAACCTCACCCCAGGTCAATTAAATCAGACTTTTGGGTTAGGATCTCAGAATTTTTTTTAATTTTATTTAAATTCAATTAATTAACCTTAGTGTATCATTAGTTTCAGAGGTAGAGTTCGGTGATTCATCAGTCTTATATAACACCCAGTGCTCATTATGTGCTCTCCTTAATGTTCGTCACCCAGTTACCCATCCCCCACCCCCCTCCCCTCCAGCAGCCCTCAGTTTGTTTCCTACAGTTAAGAGTCTCTTATGGCTTGTCTCCTTCTCTGATTTCGTCTAATTTTATTTTTCCCTCCCTTCCCCTATGATCCTCTGTTTTGTTTCATAAATTCCACATACAAGTGAAATCATATGATAATTGTCTTTCTCTGATTGACTTATTTTGCTTAGCATGTGCAAGCTGGAAAACAGCCACTCTGGAAAACAGTATGGAGGTTCCTCAAAAAGTTAAAAATAGAGCTACCCCACAGCCCAGCAATTGCACTACTAGGTATTTACCCAAAAGGATACAAACATAGTGATCTGAAGGGGCACATGCACCCCAGTGTTTATAGCAGCAATGTCCATACTAGCCGAACTTTGGAAAGAGCCCAGATGTCCATCGACAGATGAATGGATAAAGATGTGGGGTATATATATAATGGAATATTACTCAGCTATCAAAAGAATGTTATCTTGCCATTTGCAATGACATGAGTGGAACTAGGGGATCTCAAAGTTTTTTAAAAGCTACACAATAATTGTAATATGCAGCCAGAATTGAGAACCATGGCCCTTGGTAGAGAACAGTTACTAGAGGCCAGGATGGCATTCTGGTTACCTAGGGAAATGGGCTGAGTTGAGATACAAAGCCTTGAGTCCGAGAAACAGAGGAGTGACCTGCTTAGCGGTTGGGAGCATTTCTGTCACAGCGCTCTGCAGCCCGCGTGATTATCACTCTCATTCTGAAGAGACCCTTGCAAAAGATGTCCCCCCCCACAATGAATTGGAAAAGAGTAAAACCTATGTGCTTTCCAGCTTCTACAGATAATCTCTGAAACGTCAGTCAAGGAGGGGATTTGTGCAAATATGATATATTAATATAATTTAATATTCAGACATCTTTTAATGCATTTTAATAATAAATAATACAGTTTATGCATATGCATACAGACTGATTCATTTATTCATTGAGCTCCTGCATTCCCAGGTAGTCCATAAGGCATGTAAGGAAATTATAGTAAACCATAACAGCTGTGTTTCCCTCCAGGGGAAACTGGAATGAAGTAATAATCACAGGGGAGTCTAGAGCTAAGGAGGGGTAAGTAAGCTGCACTTGGGAACTTGCCCCCAGCCTGGAATGTCTCTGGGGTGACTCCTGCCAGGCAGTGAAGGAGAAATAGGTTTTTTTCTGCAGACACACGCCTTCCATGATGCTGGAGTATCTGATTCATCCACTATAGCCATTGTCGTCAGAACTGTTTCTGGAACTTTCAGAGTAGGTGACACAGGCCTGTGCATCTAGTGAAAGAAGCGGAAAGTGTCTGGGCTACCCCTTTGTTTGGGGGTTATGCTGGGAAGACTCTCTGGTTACACAAAGACAGACTCAGGGTATTTTTTTTTTCTTGTGAATAAGCGACAAGCTGTTCAGTACACAGTGAATGTTTCTCTCCACAAGCTAGAAAGGTAGTAATGGAGAGGATCCAATGTTTACTTGTCCCCTCTGTAACCTTCGATTGAAGTCCTTAAAATCTTCAGCCCATACATCAGGAGAATGGCACACACGTGCCAAGGGACATGGGCTGAGATGGCAGGTGCAGCTTCGTGAGAGGTGGTGTGCATGGTCCTCTACAGGGACAAGCTGCAGAGACATCAGGAGGCAGAGTCAGTTTTCATGGGAAGGACGAGAGTGTAGTCAGAGCAGCAAGGAGGAATGATAGAATTTTGTGTTGTGGACAGAAGGGAAGGACGTTTTGGTGTTAAGCAGGAGAAGAAAAATTACACAAGAACCAGCTGATAATTGGTCAAGGGGAATGGAAGGCGATTGAAGGGGGCCCCCAGGTGTGCCAACATTGCTCAGTCTCCAAACCTTAGCCAAGGAAGGACCACTCATAAATATCTTGAAACACACCTTGTCTTTGTTCTAATGCTCTGCTATTTATAAAATGCCTGAGTATGCGTTAACTCCATGGTCCTCAAAATAACTCTGAGAAGCGTTACTGAAATCAGTATGTAGATAAAGAAAGATGAGGACACTGAAGCTCCCAGTGGCTGTCTTGTCCAAAATCACACAGCCAGTTAAAAGGCAGAGGAAAATCTCAAATCCAAATATTTGAGTTTCAAATCCAGTAATCTGCAGTGTCAAGATCCTATGGTACGATTGGGTCCTGGTCCCAGCATGTGCCTGAACATTTGTATGATTCCACACGTATCATGTGACTCTCATGCCTTTGAAGTTACACTCCTCTCATTTCCTTGCATTTCTGCTTGTCTTATAAAGATTTATACTGTGAAGCTTATACCCTCAAATATGCATGCGCGTAAGGTAGAGATTAGGGTTTTTACAAATCTGGATTCAAAGAAATTTTATATTCCAACTTCCTGTACCTGCTAGCACCTATAGAAATGGCATTTTGTAATGCCTCTCTCCCCTTTTTCTTCCCAGTCTATAAAAAAGAGCTTTTAAATACTCAGACCCCAAGAGCTGAGCCCAAGGTGCTGATCACGTTCAGTGACAGGAAGTACAACTGCTTAAAAGTCTAACTTCTCTCTCACTTTTGGAAGTCAGGTGGAAAAAAAAAAAAGAATCTGACAGCACAGAATAAGAAAAATATTAGAAACAAGAAAAGGCCATTTTTCCTATAGAGGCTCATTTCATTCTATCTACCATTTCCCTGGGATATCTGCCAGTTGTTAGCAGGAAGAGTAATGTTATCCATTTTTTAAAATTTCACTCTTGAGTATTATGGAGATAAATAGCTAAATGATGGAGAAATAACTTTCTTTCACAGCAGTAGTTTAAGAGGGGTAAAAAGAGCTAAAATGAAGATACGTTTGATGACATGAGAAAATTCAACCATGAACAAAAAATTCAGCATTTCTATAGGTGCTGTTTGAGAAAGAGTTCCCATTTGCATCAACACTAGAGAGGAGAGCCAAGTCCATCTAGAAAAGTGAGGGGACTGCCTGTGGGTATTAATCAGCTCACTTGCAAGCCCCAGAAATTTTCCAGTTGCAAACTTACAAAATAAAAAAAAAAGTCTGTGTTCTGTTTTGCTGCAGGACCAATGCAAGAGACCATCTATGACTTCTGGAGGATGGTGTGGCATGAAAACACCGCAAGCATCATAATGGTGACCAACCTCGTGGAAGTGGGAAGGGTAAGTCGGCTTTCCACCTGCATGGCCGCATGTGCCTTGCTCAGTTGGTAACATGAGGTTGAGCAAGAAGAAGCTTTTGAAGTATTATGTGCACTCCAGCAATCATGAAGCACTGTACCTCCTCCTACCGCTTGCTGCACTTGCTTATAAATTATCAGTAAACATAGACTGAATTGCTTTCATTTGTTGCGATAGCAACAGACGGGAAAGGCACTCAAGATTTAAAAGCAGTTGTTATATGGCTATATTGAGCACACAAAAACACCTCTAAGCACGAACACTTGTTGTTGGGTGTCAGAACTCAATGGGCACTGCATTAGACACGACTGCATTCCCTAACTCAGGAAAATTGACTCTGAAAGCAGTATACGGCATTGGGTGCAGTCGTTAGCGGGGCGTTCCTGCATCTCCTCTCGCTTACTTTTTACTTTCCTGGTCCTCTGTTTCTTAACCTGTCAAACAAAGATCACCATCCGCCCCCAAAGTCTTGTATTACTTTATCTGGAGGAACTGGTAATGAGAACTATTTTTGTTTAACCAAGAAATGCTTACCTAGTTATGACCTCGGTGGTGGTAGGATTATTTCCAAAGTGGAATTTAAAAATGGGAAAGTACACAGGGCGCAGTTGCTTGATTTTATAGTAGGTCCATGGCTGTGCTCCAGCCCAGAGCCCGTTAACTCTTAGAGAAGGTTGACCTTGTGAGATTGACCCTCAGCAGCAAGGGCAGCTTAGAGATCCACAGGTTGTTCCTTAGGATTCTCGGTCAGTCTTAAAAAATGAGGAAAAACTGCCATTTACAACAACGTGGACGAACCTGGAGGACGTCACGCAAAGTGAAATGAGCCAGTCACAGAATGCATGGTTCTGCTTACATGAATTACCCAGAATAGTCACATTCTTAGAAGCAGAGCCTCCCGTGGTGCTTGCCAAGGGCTGGGAGAAGGGAGAAAAGAGGAGTTGATGTCCAGTGGGTACGGTTTCCGTTACACTAGATGAATAAGTTCTGGAGATCTGCTGTGGAAAACAGTGCTTCTATAGTTAACAATATGGTTTTATGCATTTGTTAGGAGGGTACATCTCATGTTAAGTATTCTTACAAAAAATGAAACAACAAAGGGACACAGGAAACTTGGGGAGGCGTCAGATACTATCTATTACCTTGATGATAGTGATGCCGTTAGGATGTACGCATATGTCGAAACTCATCAAGTTATACCCATGAAACGTTGTATGTTGTAATTGTATATCAATTATACTTCAATACAGCTGCTTCCAAAAAAGGATTTTTCAGAAGTATCAGGAGGTACAGCTTAAGAAGAGAGACATTAAGAAGTGGGAGATACTTACAATTCTAGCAAAAATAGCAAACTAATCTGAAAACCCTCCTCCTATGAGCATCTAGAAATTCTGGATAAAATAGAAATACGTGTTTTCATATGTTTGCGTGTAATATATGTATAAATCACATGTAAATGTAAATATACATGTTAAAAATGTTTAGCTTAGCTCTCAAAAAAGGAGACTACTAGAAACCAGAAGAGTGAGGACCAGACAGATAGTGGACATGGCATCTGTTCTCTGCAGGCTGGGCAGATGGGGCGGGTCAGGCTTGGAGGGAGTGGGGGAGGTTCCCTCAGCCTTCGAAATCTTGGATTTTGGGTTTTACGGCCCACTGAGAACAGGAGATAGTGTCTTAGGCCTTTGCAGGACTAGGAATTTGAACTGAGACTGCCACATGAAAGCTAAGCCTGCAAAAAGTAGATGGACACTCAGAGAAAGGACAGTCCAGGGGGAGGTGGAGGGAGGCGGAAGGGGGAAAGCCAGCCAGGCATGAGAACCGGAAAGTAAAAAGGAGGCAGATCAGTCTTCACTGAGGATCTGGGTGAGAAAGCACTTCCACCAACTCATGGGTCAAAGTAAAATGCCCTGATTTAAATCAAAACATCGTTCGAACTGTGAATCATAAAGTACCAGAGAGTAAACTTGTAGGATGCAAATAAAATAGTACCTAACTGGAGGTATATGTTTTTAAATATTGTTAGAAAAGAAGAGAGACTAAACATCTAATTCAAGAAGATATATGAAGAACAGAATACAACTAAAGAAAAGAGGAAACAATAAATAGAAGGGCTGATAATTGTTAAATAAAAAGCAAAGAATCAATAATAAAAAATCAACAGAATCAAAAAGGCTTTGTGAAAAGATTCATGAAATAGACATCTGGCAATCTGGAGTAAAAAATAGAAAGCCAAAAGCTCTCAATATTTGGAATAGGATAAAGATTCTTTTATCATAATAGATAATATGAAAAACTCACAGTAAGTTTGAAAATTGATGTAAATTAGGTAAGTTACTTAACAAATATGATTTTCCAAAAGCTTACTCAAAAGGAAACAGAAATTCTGAATAGACATTAATTAAAAAGTGAATTATGGTTAAAAACTGACCCATGGAAAAGCACCAGTCCCAGACGTATTTACATGTGTGATCTACTAAATATCAAGAAATGGAGAATCCGGATCTTATAAAAATTATTTGAAGAGAAGAGGAAAAGCAAGACTGCTCTCCCATTTTATTTTAGGAGACTAGTATAACCTTTATTTCAAAACCAGACAAGGACATAGAAAAAAATAGAAAATTATAGGTACCACAAATTGGGAAGAGAGAAATAGACCAACAGGTCAAAATAGCCCAGATGTTGACTATGGCCATAGGTGGAGAAAGCATGAGCTTCGCAATCAGTTGGTTGGGACATTTGATTATTTGTGTGGACAAAAAAGAAAAAAATCATAAAACACCCAAAAATGAATACCAAATAAAGACCAAAATATAGCTTTAAATTAAGATTTAAAACTTAACTAAATTAAGCTTTAAAACTTTAAGAAGAAAATATGATGGGAAATATTTATGACCTTTTTTTTTTTAAGGAATGGTTTAAAGATATGAAATGTTCAACGTGCGAACAAAAGAATAGGGACATTTGACCATGTCCCTATGGAAAACTCTCTGTACAATAAAGAATATAAAGTGATAAGACAATGGGGTAGATACCAGGAGACCGATATGTGAAGTATAAACTTACAAAGCAGTATTTTATGTCCTGAAAGTACAAAAACTCTTTCCTGTCTTTCAGTTCCCTCTGTTGGGACACAGAGCAGGGGAGCTGGCTTAGAGCCTGGGGTGGCAGGTGTTCACTGGGTACCTGGCCTAAAAGGGGCCGCCCACCTTTCACCTGGGCAGTGGGGATGTCATGGCCCCTGCTTCATAGGGTTCTTGTAAACATTAAGTGAATTTCTATGCGTCAGGTGGTTAGAGAAGTTCCCAGCCCAGTCTGAGGACCTCATAAATATACGTATTAGTGTCACCCTTACCTTTCCACCAACGAACCTAAGATCTACAGTGGTGTCTATAATTACCTTTTTCATCCCAGTCTTCTGCTGTGAAAGCAGTAATGACTACTGAAAAAAAAATGTTCAACGTCACCAGAATTTTTGGTCTCTGCCTTCTGGTACTCAGTAACTGCCCAATGAAATGAATGGAGATTTCTTCCAAATTAGTGGCAGAGAGCAATTAGCCTATGCTAGGTTAACATGAAAGAGCTAAGCTAAAGATTGTCTCTGTTTTTGTGTATGTGGGCTTCTTTCCCTGCAATGTATGTATGATGGATTCTGAATCCTTGTTCATTTCACAAATATCTGCAGACTGCCTGTGTATGATAAGCGGAGAGATATCTGGAGACTGCTGGCACGGTGCCTTATTTTCACCGTGACCATACTCCTTAAAAATTACTCACCACCTCCCATTGTACATATCTGCATTTGCAATTTGAGTTACCTGGCTTTGGAAAAATAAAAAATAAAGGCCAGGCAGTGGTGGTCTGTTCCTTCCATCAGGCACTTGGACCCACCCCATCCAGGGTAACCACTGTTGGTTCTTGTGATGGAAACTCTTCCTTCGGACAAGTAACCATGGAAGTCCGAGCTAAAAGTATGCAGCTGAAGGGGAGAGGGTAACAAGGTTTCAGGTTTACCCATAAATGTAAGCCCATAGCTTTAAAGACACTCAATAATTTTAGGTCTGGTAAGCTTATTAAAAAATAAATAAATCCTTCCAAATCCTTACCAGGTTTGTGGGGATGTGGTCAGCTCTGAAGAATGCTCACCTTGTTACCTTCAGCAACATGGATGGGTCTGTCTTCAATTAGTAATGAATTCAGTGGCATCTGTCCTTGCAATGCCTGGCAGGATTTGGGGGTTTTGACAGGAGGTCACATTCCCTCTGGGAAAACGCACTACCCTTTCTCCAAGCCACTTCCCATTGTTAATCCCGCTCATTTGTTTAGAGATTACTTCCCCCTTTTCCATGCTTAAAAACAGCAACAACAAACCGCCGAAGAAATCAAAATGACATGGTTTTTAAGGGCAACAGCTACCTACTTAACATGTTTACTGCACGTGGTGTGTCCTTCATGAATTAGGCATGAGCAAGGCAGTTGCCCGTTTGTTTACACAGACTTGCTGCTGATTCATTAAGTCAGAGCTGGGAACCCGCTTTCCCCGGATTTTTGCCCTGAAGCGCTCTGCATTAGGCGGCTGTAATTGCCCGTGCTGGAGCCACTGGGAAGCCCTCCCTGTCACAGCACCTGGTGCAGAAGACACAGACGCTGCACTTCCCTCCAGCGGGGACCCCGGTACATCTGCCAGGACCTGTCATTATCTAAGACTTCCTTGTCACCACCGCGCATCCCCTTTCAGCCCGTGTGTTCTGGGAAGGGACCTTTGTCAGTTTTCCTGGCACCTGCCGAAGGCTGCACACCTGGCATTTAAATTGCTCCGGAATGTGTTGTGATTGTTTTCCCTCTTTAATGAACCCACCTGAGGGACATGGAGCTTTCTATCCAGTCGCCTGTTTCCCAGGCATTCCCATTTACACCATTTGTGTGGAGATTCAGAAACTCCGTTGTGTTGTTGTACTAATCCATCTGCCAAAAATCTTATAACCAAATCGGCGGGACTCCCAAAGGAGATTTTTGCACTGGTAATTTAAGCTAATGATTTCTAAACATATTTAGTCAGTTTTATGAAGACCTCATTAGAATGTGACTGTTTATTAAAAATCCAAATGAGGTCTCATAGTCATATAGGAAAATTATTTTTGAGTTGCTCTGAAGAGTTCTGATATCAGGTGATAAAGTGTTTTGGAGCTAAGAGAAGTCAAGGCCAGAGATGTTAACTTCTGTCAACATAAAGGATGCATGGAACCACCAAAATGGATGTTTTGAAGATTATGATCAACCCAAAGAGGTTGACTTGGGATTTCTTTCACATTTGTTACTAAAAGAGTAACAAAAGAAAGAAGCTTAAGATGAACACTGTCAGAATTAACTCTCTAATTCACATGCAAGGAAGGTATATTAAGATTCCAAGTGCCCCTGTCACATACAACAAAGAACACCTGCTTCTCTCCAAAAGCCACCAGATCCAGAATCAATGGAAGAAGCAAAAGAGAGGCAAGGTTGCCCCTTTATAAAATGTGGAAATAATGCTTGATAGTAAGAATAACCTAGGTAATGCCAAACAGTACAAAATACCAATAATATTTGTACAATATCTCTCGAGTTCTTCTAAGACATCAAACTTGTGCCTGAAAGGGAAGAGACAAATTCTTTTTATAGACATTACTAAAGTTTTTCTGTCTTGAACTCTCATTATTGCTTTTTATAGATCTTTTTTAACGAACTGGATATTTAAGATTGATGTTTTGTGACCTGAGTAATTATAGTATTAGCCTTTGATTAATTTATACTCATTCAACAAACATTCCTCACCATTTCGATCTACCATCAACCATTTCAATGATCATATTAATGTAGCTGATTCAAGCCTTACCTTCATCCATAACTTTAAAGTAAAACCAGGGGAAAAAAGATCAAAGTCGGCACTCTAGCCTGTGACGATCCCACCCACGCACTGCCACACTTCATGGCACCTGCCCCCAGCATATCACCCAGGAAGCAAGGCACTAACTGGTACTGAGCTCTCAGCAGCGGGAGAGGGACCCTCTGTGGACCCCTCCATGCCATCCAGCTGCTCCAGGAAGGGTGACTCCCTAGCTGTCCCACTGAACCTTTGAGGGTTTCTCTGCCCAAAGGTTTTCTCAGCTCCCCTCTTTAAAATGTTGGAAAACTAATGAATGAGCCCAATTTGTTTTATTCACAAATTAACCCAAAAGTAAGCTTTCTACTCCCTTTCCAGCATGACATCTCCAACATGTAATGATATACTTACTGTATCCATGGCACTAAGAAATACAAAGATGTTTATGATGCACTTGTCCCCAAGGAACATAAAAATGGTAAAAAAGAACCATTTAAGCAATGAGCTATAATACATGTGAGTCAGAAGGATGACAGCACCAGTGCAGGGCTAATTCTGCCCAAGGAAACATAGGAGACATCATGGAGAACACAGCGAGGAGCTGGGTCTGTCTGGGAGGAATGGGGCCACAAACACTGTAGGAAAACACAGAGAAAGGGAGCAAATGGCAAGATGGGAAAGAGCGAGTGGTCTGATGCAGCTGTGAGAGCTTCTGGGGAAGGGCAGCTAACTGAGGCTGGAAGGCTAGCTGTGGCATCCCGAGAAGGAGGCAAATGTAGATGCAGGGAGTGGCGGGGTTTGTTGTAATGGAAGGCATCAAGCTGGTGAATCGTATGTTCTAATTAGTGTTGTTGAAAGACAGTTCTAGCAGCCACTGCAGAAAGGGTTAGAAAGGTGACAGAAGGGGGCGCCTGGGTGGCACAGCGGTTAAGCGTCTGCCTTCGGCTCAGGGCGTGATCCCAGCGTTATGGGATCGAGCCCCACATCAGGCTCCTCGGCTATGAGCCTGCTTCTTCCTCTCCCACTCCCCCTGCTTGTGCTCCCTCTCTCGCTGGCTGTTTCTATCTCTGTCGAATAAATAAATAAAATCTTTAAAAAAAAAAGGAAAGGTGACAGAAGACATGGAGACAAGTCAGGTTGGACAAGCAAGACTCTCGGTGAGAGATGATGTGGACTTGAGTTGTGGTAGTGGCATTGGGAATTTATGGGAGACACACAATTTGGGTGTCATCTGGGGATGCTAATAAGGGAAAAGAACTGAAATATGAACAAGGTTTCTACCATTATGACTTGGATTGATGTGAAGAATATTAACCAAGAAGAGTAACTCTTCTCTCTACACCTCCCCTCCAAAAAAAAAGAAAAGCCAGTTTAAGACGAAATCAACATGATTCATTTTGGGCATGCTGAGTTTGAGACGCTGAGTGAACAGTGTGGGGGATTTCCAGAAAGCTCTGGAGGGATACATGAGATGAAGACATAGAGACTAACTATGAAATGTGTGATTCTCCCTTTGTTTACTGAGCATCTGCCATGTGCTAGGCTTTGGGCTAGACTGGGGAGAGCAAGATGAAAAGATAGGACATGATCTAAGGGATAGAAAGACAGGCAAACAAAAAAGTTATAATGCAAAATGGTTACCACTGTAACAGGAGCATGGCATTTGGGGGGGAAAGTAGAGAGAGAAAGAAGAGAAGAAGCGAAGACAGAGCACCAGAGAATATCTATTTAGGGGCAGACGGGGAAAGAGGAGCTCAGAATGGAGGCTGAAAATGATGTACAAGAGAAATAAGGCACGCACAAAGAGATCCCAGAATCCTGAGTAAGATATGATAAAGTTTCAACGAGGAGGAGAAGGTAAGCAGTGTTGACAAAAGCTGCAGAGAGGCCAGGTACCTCAAGGGAAAGACAGGTCAACAACAAAATGTATTGAGCACCTACTCTATGCCAAGCATTCTACTAAATGACTCAATAAGCCTTATTTCTTTCAGTTATCATGGGCGCCCTCGAAGACACATACAAAGATTTCTGTTTTCAAAGTTAGCAAAGGACGTCTCAGTGAAGTTAAATAATTTGGCCAAGGGCACAGAGCTGGAATGTCTAGAATGTTTTGTTCCAAAGCCCATGTTCTCTCCACAATTGCACAGGGCGCCCCCTGCCCTGCCCCGTCATTGGTACACACCAGGTGATAACCATGAACACAGTGGCAATGGAACAGTGGCTCTGCGTGTGTGTGGTAAGGACAGTAGAGTAGCTTGTTCTTGGAGAAGTAAATCAAAGGAAGAGAGGGAGCAGCACCTAGAGGCGACCAAAGCTTAGGATGTGATCACAGTGCGGGGCTGAGTGTGTGAGTGGTGGCGGTGGTGGTTGCCCACACATGAGATAGTTAGGAATCTGAAAAGAAGATGCAACTGGAAGCAAAAATTGAAGGTACAAGAAAAGAAAGGGGCAAGGGGACAGGAAAGTCACAGACAAGGTGAAGGGGCTTCCTTTGGGGAACGAGCCAGGGCTGTACACCCATCAGCGTGTATGGACACAAGAGGCTGGAGCTGCAAAGATAAATTAAGCATGTCCACAGGAATGGGGAAGCAAACAGGGTGACTCAAGTCTATGACAGAGGTTTCAGAATGCCACGATGTTTCCTACAAGAAGCCCCTCATCAGCCTGGTTGCTGAGGTTGGAGGGGTTTGTCAAGAAATGCTTCCCAAAGGAAGTCATGCATGGGGCTGAATGTAGAGGAGCAGCTAGGATTCAATCAGCAAAGAAGGGAGGGAAGAGTTCTCTAGGCAGAGGGAACCACAGGTCCCCTAAGGGAAACTGCAGAAATGTGTTCAAAATGAACATGGAGCGAATGAACGCTTTAGCGCGGAGAGCTGGATGTGCACTGAAGGACTGAGTGACAGAGCGACGTGGAGAAAGGGACATAGTGGACATGCTGCAGGAAGAGAGGATGTAATCTAAAGGCAGAAAAATAGTCACTGGATGTAACAAGGAAAAGGTCGTTGGTGACCTTCTGCCTGAGTAGTTTCAGAAGGATGACCCGTTAGGGTCCTTTGATCGTACGCAACAGAAATCAACTCAGGCTAATTGAATCCAAAGGGAAATTTACTGAAACAACGTTAGGAGTTCAGCATGTTGATGAGAAGAAGAAGGCTTGCAAACAGGAAAAAAGGCACCAAGTCCAGAGGGCCAGTGAGCAGACGAACCTCACAGCCAGTCTGGTCAAGGTGCTGGTATGGAGAGGACACATGTGGACAACTTTTGGGCCATTTTCAATGTGCTTGGGGTTCCCGTAACAGGGACAGGGCATCTGACTATTCCAAGTTGATTCTTATGCTCATCCCTTGCTGTCCAGGGCCCCGAAATGACAAGTCACCCCATGAGGAAAAACGAGTTCCCTGAAAGGAAGTCATTAGGGAGATCGAGTGACCCAACAACATATATTCACAACAGATGGGAAGGGCTGAAGCCAGTCCGCAGGGTCAAGGCCAAAGTAGAAAATGAGGACATACAGACTGAGTTTAAACTTGTCAGAAACTTAGCTGAGAAGGGAAGACAGAGAAACATGGCAGCCGGCAGAGGGCATTAACAATCAGAGGGTATTTTAAAGGTGGAAGACCTTTGAAATGTTTATGTGTCGAGGAAAGAATCAGAAGAGAGAGAGAAATTGAACATTAGCAAGTGAACAGTCAAGGGAGTTTTTCTCCCAAGAGGACAGGAGGGAGGGGATGCAGAGCACTGGTCTTCAGTTCAGCCTTATGAGGGCTGACATCTTGTCCTCTGAGCCAGGAGAACAGAGGCAGATGAGGATGCATTTGAATAAATGGAACCAAAATATAAACCACAACCTTGGAATGGCACCCTCTCCCAATAACATT
Organism: Ursus americanus; assembly: GCF_024610735.1. Classification (NCBI taxonomy): domain Eukaryota; kingdom Metazoa; phylum Chordata; class Mammalia; order Carnivora; family Ursidae; genus Ursus; species Ursus americanus. The sequence continues at coordinate 55,375,493 of NC_142145.1, forward strand.
CATTCTCCCGGTGATGATAAGCGAGGCCGTGGGCTGAAAGACTTGAGGAGTTTGGGGAAATAGCTGTATTAGGGAGGCCCAAGAACGCAGGGGAGGGGGTTGGCCTGGGGTAGGAGCTGACATGTTCCTGTCTTAGGAAGAAGGTAAGAATAGGGAAGGGAATCCGCGAGATGTGGTTGGCGGCAAGAAGGGCCAGGCTGCGCGGGAATCCTGTAGCCGGAGTGGTCACAGAACTGACAGAGGGGAACACGAGGGCCAGCCAGTTCTCTCCGCCCAGCCTTAGTTTACACATCCTCAACATGAAGGGTCGTGGGCCCAATGAGCTCTAAACTTCCATGTTTATATGCAGAATATGTGTATGTTTATTGTTTATGTGCTGGCTCCGAGATCTGTTTGAATAACAGCGGCATCTGCAGCTGAGCTCTGTTTTAATGCCGGTGGCCCTGGGACCTCCCCGGCGCTCCCTGCGTCCGCTCTGAACACCAGCAGCAGGAGGAAAGTGTGGAGTCTGGATTTTCAAAAGGGGATGAGTCAGGAAAAAGACATGAGTGTCGCTTCCTCGGGAGAGAGCTGTCCACTCCCATTTCTTCCACACCGGTAGACATGGATTTCGTAGCTCTAGAGCGGAACATTGCAGTGTGTGGGTACTGAGGGGACGAATCCTGTTGGTGTTCTATCTATGTTTAATTTATGCAGACCGTAAAAGATGCTCAGTCTATAATTTATAAACTTTCTTTTCAAAATGATCTCATCGGACTACAGTAAATTATTATTTGGAGAGAAGGTATTCTTTTCAGAAGTTCTCGAAATTGCCTATCACCATCCACTGGCTTATCAAGGGACACGATCCAGCAATCTCACATTTCCGATCAGTGGTACCACCTCTGTCCCCTGCGTGAAGCAGGACAGGGGTTTGGGGGAGAATGGGACTCCTTTAGAGAACTCTTGCCAGCATTTAATAAAGATATCTAGGCACACCCCATCGTGTTCTGTGTAGCTGCAAGCGTGACTTTTGCATCTGGAAGACTATCTCCTGGTGCATAGAAATAGTTATTTTACTCCCCCCAAATCCGTTAGAGAATCAGCATTGTTACTTAATGTCCATCAATCCAATTTGGATAGCAAATCTACTTAATTGAAAGGTAAACTGTGGTATAAAGATGTGGAAAAACAGGCACAACTTTAAAACAAATTCATTCCACTAAGACTACTAAATTGGGGGACGAGTTTGAAAAACGTGAGACTAAAAGAAAACAAATACTCTCAGAATAAAACAAGGAGAAAACCACATAACTTTATTCTTCAATTTTACCGAAGGCTTATTATGTGCTTCAAATTACGAAGTACTGCATTTTAAGGCTTAATGAGGTTTCTTAGGTAAAATTTAATACCTATAATGCTCACCCTAATTTCTGGAAAATGCATTCTGATAATGTTCCTGTAAATAAATATTTGTGTTTGTGTGAGAGAGTGTGTGCATGGGTGTGCGTGTGTGTGTGTGTACGTACCTGCATTTTGAAAAGGGAGCTGTTCCCCTCTCTCACATTTGCTCACGTGGGTAACTAGACTAGACTACTCTTCCATAACTTTCACAATCCCTGCACTTGATAAAAGCTTCTTCCCAGGTATATTCATCACACACACACATGCACACACACACACACACACACACACACACACTCCCTTGCTCACACATCCGTCCCTCAGTTTCAGAAATGCATTCTGCCTTGTTGAGAACAGCCAACTGCTATTCGTTCTAACTGCAGACATGAATTAATGAATTTTCCATGGGGAAGACAGAGCAGTCTCATATCTGTTTCACACACCTCCTGTTTCCCTGCTGTGGTCCATGTCAGAAACCTTAACCCCTCAGAGTCTTTGTTCGTCTCTCCTGTGGCTCTCCTGGTGCACGTGCGGGTATCAGGCGACCTCTCTACCTGCTGGGGGTGGGGGGCCAGAAGGACAGAAGGGAGGATCCCTGTCTTTAAGACATTGACAATCCAATATTAGAGGCATGACACACGATTGTATACCAAAAGCAACAAAGCATCCTTGGGTACCATTTTGCCCTCCCCTGCCAGGTGACAGGCCCCTGGGCAAAGACTAGCTTATCTCCTCTGTGAATCCTGAAAGGCTGGACACATAGAAAGTATTGGAATTTAGTCAATAAGTGTTTTTTGAAGAAGTGGAAGAGGGAATATATAAGCTAGTGCAAAATAACTTATTTGATCCAAGGGAGATTTCTGTTTACTGCCCTCCTTCCCTGCTGTCATCCGTGTTGGGAGAACAGGCTGAAATCTAAAGTCACACATTTTTGTACAACGAGGTCGTTACGGGTGTGAATGAAGGTCACTGCGGCTCCGTTGGTTATGACAGAAATAAATCTACATTTAGCCTACCTGATTAACCCTTTTGTATTAATTCTCAGTTCAGCCTAATCCGTTACGTCTCTTAGAAAAAAATTGAAAAGGCGAAGTGATTTTTTTTACCTACTGGACAATGAGTTGTGAATTAGGCTTTGGAGCCGATTCTTGCCCTGCTAGGAGTCCTCTGACGCTTTCCTATCAGCCATCTCCAGCCCTGCCATGGAGCGGGATATTGCAGGATCAAAGCACATGTGCAGGTCTGAATACCAAGCGTCTCTCAGCACACGCTCTCCTGGCTCCCTGGGTGACGGCCAGCGGCGTGTCGTTCAGCTCTTTAGCATTCTCCAGCTGACCCCACGGTGATGCCGGCTTTCCTGGTCACCACCGTCAAGCCCTGTCGCTCGCTGTGTTACCACAACTGACTCGCCCTGGAAAGTCCTCACGCTGGTCTCTGTCTGGGCTCCTGAAGAGTCAGTGCTTTCCTGGCCTGGCCTTGGACCCTCTCTCGACTCACGCCGTTCCCACGAGCCTGATCTGCAGTTGTCCTGGTGGGCACCTGCCTTCGTGTCTGTAGAGCTCTTAGCGTCCGTGTGCAGCAGATGGACAGGGTGCCTGGGGCCAGGGCATCCTAGCCTGAGAGTTCTATAGCACAGCCCCGGTCACGTGTGTACCTACACGGGCCGCATCCGCTGTAGTTTCTCGGCTGTGGGCTCAGATGGCACATGGGATGATTTCAGGGCTGCAGTAGCCCTCCACCTTTGTTCTGCTCACATGAGCACCTGAAAATTGCTTTTTCCCCCACTTTGCACACTGCAGTTATATCCTATTCTTCGGTAATTTTTTTGAAACCCACAGTAAGTGATGTCCTATCTCAAATGCAAAATTTTTTTCCCTTCTCTACTTTCTGGATCTGCCAATTTCATCTTCTGAGGCCCTGCTCTGCCTTGCCCTCAAGGCTTGGGGTTATCTGGCTGAGTAAATATGTGAGTAAATTCTGGGCTCCTTCCAGAGAAGAGGGCCAAATAGTGCAGTGAGCAGTTTTATGACCATACACAGCTTCTCTTTTTTGGGGTTTACCTCTCTTCACTTTAGACTGTCTCCTTTGAGATACAGAACCCTGATCCCTTAAAATTTTTGATGGACAGAGAATTTTTATTCTAGAAAGGCGAGGTACATTCATCATATCACCAAAGATCGATTCTTTCATAGATTCTTGTTATAGGGTGGAGAATCCAAAATCAAGAGTGGGTTTGTGGGAGTTTCAGTCCATTCAGCTGGCTGAATCACATATTGCCCATACTCAGGATAACTTACATGATGCTCAGTCAGGAATTAGGTAGGTCATCCATCCCCGCCCCTCAATTCTTCAAAGTCTCTTGATCTGTTTAGCAATTCCTATGATAACCTAAGAAACAGGACAGAAGAACAGGCCAGGGAAGCCAGTAACTCATGTACATTCCTCTTTGGGGCTTCCTTAACCCCTAGAGCCATTGATCTTCCCAAAGAGATTCACTGGAACAGGTGCATATCCTCGGACTATCTCACAGGAATTTAGCCCAGATCCGTGTTTCTGAAATTAAAGCGGATTGTCTTCCCAATCCTGGCATCAACCGTAGAGTGTAAGCTGTTGTAATCAATAGAGCACGTGACATGCTACACTTCTGAACCACGGAGGTGCTGGCCCAATGGTAAGGGGGCACAGTGACAACTACCACTAAGAGCTAGTGGACATTTCTCATACGCCAGCCAACGCGGTGGGTCTTTAGGCCCTCACTGTGGCTCTGCGGTGTAAGCATTATGCTCTCCCCACCTCCCAGATAACAAACTGAAGATTTCAGACGTTATGCAGCTAGCAACTGTCGGCTCACGATTAGGATTCCAGAACCACACTCTTGACTACTATGCGATATGGCTTCCCAAAAACCTCATTCTAGAGTCATGTAATCGGGATAATTATCAAATTTGGGATAATTTGAATAGTCATATGACCGTACTCTCCTCATCTTCAAATAAGGAAACTGAGGACCAGAATGTTTCTGTGACTTTCACAGGGTCACATGGCTAGATCGTAATACAGCTAGAATTAGTCCCACGCTCTCCTGCGTGCCAACCAGGCCTCTTTCCATTACACCATGCTGTGTCATCACTAAATGTGATTTTCTAGAGAGGTTACTTTTTTTATTGGTGGTCCTTAAAAATAAATTTTGTGCCTCTGCCTAGAAAAACGTGTGTGTGTGTGTGTGTGTGTGTGTGTGTGTGTGTGTGTGTATTGGGAGTCATGTGTTCAAGAACATTTCTGGTCTGTAAATAAGCCAGAGAGGTCATATCCTGGCAGCCCAGGAGAGGCAGGAGGCCAAGTCCCTGAGCTCACCTCTAGGAACCCTGCGGTGTATCCATTATGGTAATCACCTCATCTGGCTTCTGCAGGCAACCAATCACTCTCTCCTCCACAGCTGGTGACAGAGACGCCTGACACGTGAACCTGGGTCGTCACCCAAGCCCAGCCGGCTCATGTTTGCATCCCCACATCCAGCTTGCACTCCGCCCTTAGCAGCCCATCCCACCTGGGCATGGAGGCAGCTGGCTGGGCGGCAGAGAGCCCTGAGGTGGTTCCAGGGATTGCAGGCACTCTCACAAAGGGACTAGTCCCCTTTACAGATGTTAGTCCTGCAGAAATCCATTTCCTGCGTTCTCCGCCTCTTCTCCAACATCCACCTTTTATCCCAACACCATTTCTGCTGTTTTAAAACAGCACCAAAGTTCAACTAGGACGGTGTTAGAAGCAGCTGGAGATCATGAAACAGGGACCGTTCCTACTGCTGTCCCCCCACCACCCCGACAGGTACTCAGGACCACGCGGGCCTCCTAGAGATGCCTCTGCCAGCTTTCTGCATTTAGAATGCCTTCCCCGTCCCAGCCATCCATGGAGACGGCACTTCAGCTTTCTGATCTCATCTGTAATGTGGGCTCCCTGGTGCAGCTTTGAATCTCTTCCTTTAGAAGTAATATTCTTTCCTCTGACTTCTAATAGCCGTTCTCATTTTGTTAATTTTAGCAAACATTTACTTGTGCCAAGCATGTTCTATCTAAGAGCTTTACGAACAAGAATCTAGTTAATCTTCACAAACGGTTATTATTATCCCATTGTACAAATGGGAAAATGGAACCACAGAGAGCTTAGGTAACATGCCCAAGGTCACACGGCTGAGAAATGAAGCCAAGCTTTGAACCCAAGGAGGGCGGCTCCAGGAGATGTGCTCATGACTACTAACCTTGCCTCTCATGTGGTGCTGAGTTAGACTTGTTATTTCCATGCCTGTCTCTTCACGAGCATTAGAGCCACAGCTCGTTCCTCTCTGTGCTCCAGCAGTGGCTTCCAGGCTGTCTGAATGGCTGGCAGGACAGCCTCGATACCACTGCCCTGAGCTCAGACGCAGGCGTGGCCACACTGAAGGCACAATGTGGACCCCTTCAGTTTCCTAGTCTGCCTCTGAATCTCTCCCAGCTTCGGATTATGTGTTTATAAAATAGAGATAATACTGTGACCCCACAAAATTAGTGTGAGGTGACATGCAATCAGATCATTCTAGGGCTTAGAACAATTGTAACTTCCACACGGTCTAGTCAGAACTGTCTCAGGACTTGCATACAGTCAACAGATTTAAAACTTTATAAACCCGTAAACGCCTGTGTAAATCTAAATTGTACCCCAGTGAGAGAAAATATGGGTCCTTTTTCTCAAAGAGCTATCAGATTTCACCCTAAGAAATGTCCCCTCGGGAGATATATAGATATAAATATAGATGTAGATATAGATACACATATAATGTTATCATTGCTTAAAAGATTTCCGAAACTCATCTTTCAGAATGATCTTTAGAATGCATGACACGCACTCCCTATTGTCCTCAGCGATGGAGAGCCTCCCTCCTGTGGCAGGAGGACTTACCTTTGGGGAATGGCTAAAGGCAAAGCCAAATCTACTGAATAAGGTGGGAACAAGCCGTCTGGATAAATGTGTTCCTTGGAAGAGCTGATGCTATCTGATCTAGTTGGGTAGGACTGCGTTCATCCACATGAACTAGAGAGAAAAGTAACAAGACCGATTCCTCAGATGGCCTGTAAGATGACCCCTGCAACTCCACAAGGTCCATATTAGTCCATCCATTTCCTTGCAGCTGATGAAAACAAATGTTATGGATATGGGTGTGACCTTGTGCGTTATTACAAGTATTATATATAATATTAATTAACACGTGCAGTTGGAAAACCAGATAGAAACCCAGGAGCTTGGGGGGGAGGGGTTCAACAGAAGCTTGAAGATGTGAAAGGGGGATTTACTCAGGCTGTGAAGTGCTTTTCCCAAATTCAAACTATCCAGACCTCCAGAAGTTCGGGATTTAGTGCCAGTTTCAAAATGGTCTTCAAGGATGTTGCCTGAGGGAGGGCCCAGGGCCAAAGGAAGCAGGTCTGGAACTAGGAACTAGGAAACCTCTTATAAGCCAGGTACTTATGCAAAGCCTTGATCTACATTATGTCAGGTCATCTGCCCAACCTCCCTATGAAATCAGTGCTATCATCTCACATTATTTAGGAGTAAACTGAAGCTCAGAGAGTGTAAGTCACTGGCTGCAACACCACAAGCTAGCAAGAAAAAAAACAAATGCTTGTCCATATGACTTCATCACACTGAGACCTAAGCATTCTGTATTTTCAGGGTATTTAAATGAATGAATGTTTTTATGGCTGCGAGAGCACTGTAAAAATTTTTTGGGGTTATAATAAATCTGTTCCCTTGGAAACTTGGCTGGCAACTGCTCCTGGCTGGGGATCTTTTTGGTAACTGTGCTTCTAGCAGCGTTCTAGCTCTTGCTATCCCAGATCTCTATCAAAGCTGTACTGGGCTGGCCCCGCACACAGCTATTAATAGAACTGTGGTCACTCTCCCTTTGGATGGCTCTTGTTAAAAAAAAAAAAAAAAAAAGCCTGTTGAAAACCTCTTGACAGATCAAAACTCTTTAACAGTGACTTTTTCTTCTTCCTCCTTTCTACCCCTTTACAGTTGGGTTTATTGGACTACACGATGGTGCCCCCAGTTTAAGAGCTAACATTCAGTTCCTTAAGCCTTCTTAACTATGAGTTTCTTAGCAAAATGAGTCCTAGGACCCATGCACAGTGCACATAAATAGACCTTCACAGTGGGCCCCAGGCTCCTTCCTGCCAGCTGCTAGAGTTGGTGGGAACAGAAGACACCGGGAGAAATGCAGTAATTCGTGATCCTGGATAAAAATGAGCGGTAGTTTCAGAGTGTGCTTCTGTTCTCTCTGCTCGCCCCCAGCCCTCGTCATACCCTCTCGCACCCTAAAAAGGCAAGGTAGCTAAAATCATTGCAGAGCTTCCCACCTGGTATCAGTGCCCGAAGACAGACCTGGCAAGACTGAAGAAAGTATAATCCGCCTTGAGTTCCCTCCCCGCAGAGAGCCTTGGACCTGGCACCGGCGCTTGGGTGTGCAGCCTCTCCCTCGCCCCCATCCAGCTCATCACCTGGAGCCAGTCACTGGCCGTCCCTGCACCTGCCTTTCTTCCGTTTCTTCACTTTAGGACACAAGAAATGGAAGGAATGAAGAGGACAGGACGGAGGCCGGCCATAGCCCGTGCCAGCTCTTTCTCTCCAGCCGATCGCTTGCGCTCCCTGAGCCACTGTGTGCAGCCAGAGATGGGAGAACACAGCGATTCCAAGGGCTGGACCCCAAGCGTGAAAGCCTGTGCGGCAGTTGTAATGATCTTGAAAATGAGTGCTTGGAAACTGGCTGTCTCTGGGATTCCTCCCAGCTCTATCGGAGAGGCATCGCCTCCCTGCAAAGCACAGACACGGTTTCCTAAATCCTGTGAGAGTTCATCAAAGCACCCTAGTGGAAGAACGGAGTGACTGCTCCCAAGTCCACCCGGTCCCCAGACGATGGTTTGCAGGACAGAAGAGTAAAGGGGCCACTGGAGTTTCTGTTTGTTTGGTTTTCCCTTCAGAAACCATGCACACATGTCAAACTTTGTCCTTGTTCCTTCTCCAGAGAACCCCCCTTCCCCTCTCCAGGCCCTTCGTGGACTTCTTGCCCTCTGAACTCCTGCGGTCACCTGTAGTCCGGATCACAAAATTATCACTTAATTATAAAAAGAAAAGAGGAATATCCATTTTTTTAAATGAAACATCACTGGAGCAAATGTTTTCACTGCATTATATCACTTACTCCAGTGGTTCCCAAACTTCTCTGCACTTCGAGTCACCCGGGGAGCTCCGAGGAACTGCTAATGCTTGGATGGGCACAGAGCAAGGCCTGGACTTTGGAATTGAATAACCACCCTCCTGCGGGCCTCTAATGTGCAGACAATCTGGCAGCCCCTCCCTTCATTTTAGCACTTCTGATACAGGGACTAAAATCAGCCCCTCCCTACAGATGGAGAGCCAGAGGTGGGGCAAGCTTGAGGGCCTCACCCGGGCTCACGTCCACCTCCGGGAGAGGGCCGCGCTCCGCAGCCAGCTTGCGTTGTCAATCCGTGCAACTCCGTGCGTGCTCCACAGGTCAGCGGCATCACCGGGGAGCTTGTCTGAAATGCAAATTCTGGGGCACCACACGGAATCCGAAACTGGGGTGCAGCCCTGCTTGTTTTAACAAGCCCTCCAGGGCATTCTGATGCCTGCTGAAGTTTGAGAACCTGCTCCGGAGATGTCAGGATGCCCTGATGCTGATGGTAATGTGCTGCCAGCCGCAGGTGCATAAAGCCCCCCAGGGTCTTCTGCCTTCATTGTACTTGGGGTCAGCTGGCTGGTTAAAAATGACCAACCTCGGAGATTTTTTTTTTTTTAGGCAGCTAAAAATCCTGGAATTACTGTTTTCTGTACGGTTTCATGTTTGTGGATTTTAAACCCAACAAAGACCCCCCCCCCACTCGCACTTGGAGTCAGGGATTCCCTCATGCACCCTCGCAGCTCTCCCTGGGGATGCGCCGGCAGCGGCGCCCGGTGGGTGGGGCCCAACGCATAGCCCAGTGGAACAAGCGCCGCCGCCGGGGCACCCAGGTAGTTAGCTGGGCCTGATCAGAGCCTTGCTTTCTGGGCTGGAAACTCTTGCCTTAGGTAATTGGGATGCATGGGAAGCACAGCCTGTCCTAGAAGCTGTGCAGGAAGCCCCGCGCTGCCAAAGGCAGCCAAGCCTGGCGAACCATCAGAGGAAAGAAGCATCTGGTTCTACAGTTCCCGGGCTCCAACAGGTCCCCCCAAACCACTGGTCTTAATATCTCTGTACGCAGACCCTAGAGCCTGGGAGGTGATTCAGGCCCCGGATTCCCCAGGCACGGAAAATCTGCCTCTAGAAAAGCATACGCTCCTCTTACCTTTTTTTTTTTTTTTTAGCAAAATAATAACTTGACACCAGTCCAAGCAGTTAAAAAGACACTAAAAGGAACCCAATTTAGAAAGGTTTTTAGTAGGCTAAAAACAGATGTGGCAAGCCATTTCAGGATATTCCCGGAGATGAGATGGAGAGGGCGGGCTTCGAAATGGTTCGTCCGCCCCTTCTGGGTCCGCCCAGCCAGGTGCCTCTGCACGGGAGAAGGCTCTACCCATAACATGCTCTGGAAGGAAACAGCCCCAGGGCTTCCTTTCTGCTAATCACTGCTCTGCTCCTGTGATGCTTTGGGCCGGCGTGGAAGTAGCCCCTTGCGGAGCGCTCGGAGCGGCCAGCATCTCTTTCGTTCATGCCGTTCTCTTGGAGGGCAGTGGCACCTCTCCTGCAGGGGCACAGCTGTACTTAAAGGCCCTCGGCGGCCCCAGGGACCCAGACAGCAATTCCTGCCGCCGGCGCCTAGGGGCGCCCGGCTGCATCTGGCCGGCGGGGCCTCGGGGGCGCACAGAGGATCTGGGGGGCCTTGCAGAGCCGCCCACAGAGGGCACGTCAGGGTCACAGTGCCTGTGGAACCCTAGCTCTCCCAAGGGAATTGGAAGAACCGTCCCGAAGAGAAACGCTAAGCCTTCGATACATTGGAGGGGCTTCTGGTGTCCCTGACTCCAAGGCGTTGAAGCCCCCCACACCCATATTTGTTGGAAATTTGGGATAGGGAGGGTTAAGAAGTCTAAAATAGAAAGTGGCCCTGCGATATGTCCTACAGTGATTGCATTCTAATAAGGTATCTTTATTAGATATGATGCACCCAGTATAGAACAGGGTGCAGGTATGGGCTGTGTGTTTTGTTCTCTTGTAATTTTCCAAGAAATACATATGTTTTTGAATTGTATATTCATTCCATTGAAAACTGTTTAATTTTAGAAATGCACATACATACTCCCCCTGTACCTATCCACTAGCTTCTGCTTGCTTAACTGGAATCACTGAAAGGTAAACACAAGTTCCCAATATAGAAGGGACTCCAGTATGTACCTGTAAGCATCTTTGTTAATTAGCTTTGTGAAAGTAATTAGGCATTCTATAAGTGAAATTAGGGTTGCTATCAAGTTAGACATCATCACAAATATGCATGATCTGCCCAGATTCACATTACGTCTAGGAAAGAACTGGAGAAATTATCCTTCTTATTACGGAGTATTTTAAATGCAGCAAAGGTATCCATAATGTAAATCTTTGAAATATTATATATAAGCCATAATACTTATAAATATTTATGCTTTATAAAGTCACAGATAATGTTCCCATGAGGAAAAAAAAAAGACTCCCAAAGAAGACTAAAAATTTAATGAGGACAGGGACTATCTTTGTCTTATGCTCCACTGTATCCCCAGCCCCTAACGTGTCTGGCTTACATCTTGCCAAGTAAAGCTAACAAGGCTTGAGTAGAACTGCACTGAACCGGCTGCCAAAACGTTTCTTGAGGAAGCAGCTGAGATAATGACCAGCCGTGTCCCACACTGGAAACATCAGTGTACCAAGGGGTTTGGCTTCTGGAAAAGGTCATCTCAACCCATACTTCTTTTTGTAAACACTCCTAATCTGGAATTGTCCTCCCTGCACCGAACCTATGATTTTCTCCATGAGGTCAATTCTCTATGGATCTCTTACATGCTTAGTGCGTACGAGACACACTGGCGGATGGTGCAGGGTTTGCAGAAATAAGCAATACAACACCCTTCGTGTGCGGACAGGTAAGAAGCAGGACCAGGCAGTGTCAGAAGGATATCCTACTCACAGAACAGGCACGTGTTATCAGAGCATCAAGAAGAGAGAGAGAGAGAGAGAGCGCGCGCTCTTTCATCTATGGAGGAAAGACTTTGAAGGGGTGTGGTATTTGAGATGTACTTTGAAGAATGGGTAAAATCTTCAACTGAGAAAGTACTAGTAGGAGGAGGACGTCCACGCAGAAGGAATGGCATGAGTAGGAGTTTGGATCTGGGCAAACCACTTGTCTTTGAACATAAAATATATGTGGATAAAAAGGACAGTAGTAAAAGATATAGCAAAAACATTGTTAGTTGTGGCCAAATAAATACATGCCAAGCCAAATTTAATTTCTATTTAATTTCATGGGTAGTAGTTGGAAATAGAAGCTTCTTCAGCAGGGCATGTGAATGCCACTGGGATTACAATTTGAAAGGGTTCTTCTAGGATGGTATGGGGACAGTGCCCACACAGGAAGTATCAGAGCCTGAACTAAGATTGTGACAGAGGGAATAAAAACTTGGAAAACATATTTGAGAGATCATTCAGAAGTACTCTTAGCCTTGGCAATTGGTTTTGGAGAAGGAATCGGCAGATTTTGTGCCTGGGTAACTGCAGAAATCATGGTGTCATGGACATAGGGAGTCAGACAAGGGCAGTTGATGGGGGACCAAGGATTCTCTTTTAGACGTATTGTCTTTGTGGTGCTGGAAGGATCTCCATAGGAAATGCCCACAGAACAAGGCAGAAATTGAATTCAGCACTTGGAGAAACAGGGCTAGAGGCACAGAAGTCATCCATCCACAGAGGAAGAGCAACGGGAGTGGATAGAGCCGTCAGGAATTCAAGACCGAGGAGCAGAGGCTACAGAGAGAGCCCCGGGGACAGCCACCTTGGCCTAGCCCAGCCTCCTCCTGCTCTTCCCTCCTTCCAGGCTTTCACTGAGGTCTGGAAGAGCTACAGGACCAAAAAAATCAATTTGCCAGAAAGGACCGAGTCTAACAAATTTCTTCCACCTGAGAAATCTTTAGATTAGAGGCTTCTGGTAATATGGAAAGACTGCTCTTATTTTACCAAGTTTTGTATATAGAATTTATTTAGATTAAAATGAATGTGTAATTTTAACTTGGGAAAACCACATAGTGACTTCCTTCTTCAGACAAGAATCTCTAATCTTGACTGTCGGCTCTGATTTCCTGCTCACGCCTCCTCAAAAATGTTAAGGCAACTTCTGACCTAGAAGAAATTTTAAACTTAGAGGAGGTAAACTGTTGTTAACTACCTTCTATCATCCATTTTTCCAGGCCCTTCCCTGAATAGAAATAAACAGGAAATGAATGGTCACGGTTAACTGGGATATTTGCTGTAGAAATACAACTTGTTAACTTTAGATGATTTTCCTAGGCTTTACTACTCTTAGAACTCAAATTTTGTTTTCTTTTGGGGTGAGAAAAGAAACACAAGTCATCTAAAAATTAACCTCGTTCTTAAGTGTGCAGCTCAACTTCTGTTGTTGTGAGCAAATTTTATCCTGTAAATTGCACTGTGACCCATCATTTGGGGAGCTCCAAAAGAGAAAACAAAACAAAAAACAAAAAAACACCCTAAACCCTTCATTCCCTTTGTGCTTCCTACAGGTCAAATGCTGCAAGTACTGGCCAGATGACACAGAGATATATAAAGACATTAAAGTCACCCTAATAGAAACAGAACTACTGGCAGAATATGTGATAAGAACATTCGCTGTTGAAAAGGTAAGTTTTCGCACTACTTTGAAAGCTATGGTCAGGCATTAGTGAGACTAGCCTCATTAACTTCCCTGGGGTAATTTCTATGTGGTCATACCTGAATGCAGGTAGGCTCTATCTAGTGATGCCTCAACATTGCACCTTGCCTCCGAGTCTATAATAGCTCAGTTCCATCTTTGAAGTGAGTCATTCCCATTTCATAGGAATCTGTATGTGGCCACCAAATCAAAAGATAAGGCCGATCTGTCTCTTTCCCTTTTCTGTTTAACCTGGTTGACACTGTTCGGCCCATCTCTCTTTCTTTGTTCACAGTTTGATAAATGTCCATGTCATGTGCCCATCTGGGTTTCCCAGTAGTGAGTGAGTATCAGTACAGAGACCCAGGTCCTAACCCCTCCTGGAATCCCCCTACTCCCTTGAGGCTTTTCAGGCCTATGGTTCCCCGTGGCCTGATGGATTTTGCAGGGGGAAGTGACCTACCTGGAAACATAAGTCAACACGGGACACTCTTGCATGAACCGGTCCCTTCATTCATCCTCGCTCTCATACTGGTTTTAGCCTTTGTACTTGCTGGTGTTGGGTCATGAATGCTGTGCTGTGGCTCTACTCTGCCTCATCCCATGTGCATGGATGGGGCCTCTTCTCTGGGAAGCACTGTAGGGCATAACAGGGAATTTCCTTATTCCCCCTCTTTCTGCTGACATAGGGAGGGGCCGGAGGTGAAGCAAACTGCAGTCCATCCAGAGAAGTGGCACAGGTAGGCTGTGGGGAGAGCGGAGGTGATGTGGCTGAGAAACACTCTTGCCTTCCAATCCTCCCCTTGCCTTGGATGAAGGGCACACACTGTTTTGTCTCAGAGATCCGCAGACTTTTCCATCGAGAGCTGATTCCTCCTAGCTGAGCCCTGCACGGGCCATTACAATTTTGTCGCAGACTGGTGCGGTGAAAGCTTGCACTCTTCAATACCAGCAGGTCTCCTTGGAGGACCTGGTTATAAGCGCACTGCTGGGCAGTTGGCTCTTGGCCCTCCTCTCTAATTTTCATGGCATCCAAATGCACTTTTGGGATTAACAAGACCAGTTTTGGAAAATCAAGGAGATGGCAGCCTCTGCTTTTTGGCTAATTTGCCCTGATGTTTTGAACTACCTATCCCGGTTTTCAAATCCGTATTTGTCATAGAATCACAAGGCTGAAAAGACTTTAGTTTATTTTAATCTGTTTCTCATACTATTTAGCATTTTTTTCCTTAGCCTGTCTTTTTTAATAAGTAGGCAGGAGGCTTGGGGACTTCAAAGAATGTGGAGTTCTGGTTGACTCAATTCTTCAAGTTCTGAACCTTACACTTTGATGTGTCTTTTTTTTTTTTTTTTTCCTTCTTAGGCAGGATTGGAAAAAAAAATTGGAGGATTTTTGTATGGCTCTTGGCAAGAGCACTCATGAATAACTGCATTAAAACAGATAGTGATAAAAGACCCTCAATATTTTTTTCTTTAAAAAAAAAATCATCCAAAGCCATCACTTAAACATGGAGTTCTTTGAACAATAGTCAGCTCTCTAATAAGCTAAAAATGCATCTCTGTTGCTAAAGGAAGGGTTTGTTTGTTTCTTTGCTCTTTTTTTAACCTCTTATTGTACTCTCCTACATTCCCAGCTGCACAGAAATGTTTCTGAAATAGTCAGTTATTTTAGTCCTCAGACAACCAGCAAAGAGTCGGTGGAAGGAAGGGAAGGATGAGGAGCTTATTAAGGATTTGGGGGAAATCAAAATGACATGTTAGTGATTTTCTAACTGGGCAATTGAAATCTTTAAGGAAAACAAATCATTAGTACTTCTGTGGATCACTTCTTGTAGGTTTTGAACTTTCTCATTAGAAGAGAAAGGAAAAAAAAAAAAACCAGTCAAGTATATACTTTGAGAGGCCTGCAATTCTGATTCTATTTTGAGAGTATGTTGCATCAAGGGACCCAAGGTGAAAAATGGATTTGGGCTCTACTCTGCAAAACAAGCAGATGTGTTGCAATTTGAAACTGATGAGTTCTTGTTTGGCATGGAATTGTCATCTTTCCTTTCTCCTGCAAGGGATGACTCAAAGCTAAATAGATTTTAAATAACAAAGTTCCCATGTGTCGGGAAGAAGACAGCTCAAAAAGTCTCCATGGACCTAGGCTGCCCGGTGAATCTATCCCTGACCATCCTGGCAGAAAGGAAGGTCACCTTCCAATGGCCACCAAAATCTGTCTCCCCAGGAGGTGCCTCCGAGAAGGCAGTGGGAATATGGTCCTGCCCTCACAAGGGCAGAACATGTAGTTGGTGATTGATTCGTTCCAGAATATTTGTTAAGCATGTACTTTGAGCTAGGCACTATTGTGTCTTGGCTTCTTCCTTCCTATTGTATTTACATGAAAAATGAAGTAAACATCACCTATTTATGTAGCATTCATGCTTGTTATAATGAAAAGGAACCAAAAAATATATATAACTGATATCGAGTCAGGATATTTGAGCTGCAGTCAGTGATCACATCAATAATTTTCCCCCAAAATATATTACAGAACAGCAAAAGGAGAAATTACCATGTTGATGAACAAGAATGAGGCTGGCTCAGAAGCAATGGCTTTTGCTAATCTTGTCAATAGTGAACATATTAGAGGGTACAGGCTTATTTTAGGAAAACGTTTTCTGCATGCCAGAAACTGACATTTACCTTGCTCAGAAAATGAGTCTTAAGAGAGATCAGTTGGGGGCCCATCTCCTGATGGCTGGAGTTCCGAATTTGGAGGATGCTGGAGACAAAATCTAGCAAAGCTAAGAAGTGAAGATCTCAAGAAATTAAAATTAAAAAAAAAAAGCGTGTGGGAGAAACAAATGCCCTTTGGTCCTCTTGGGAATAAATAAATATTTATTATAGGCTTTCCCACTTTATGGAACCACCCGTGCCCCAGTTGTCATATGTAAAGCTCAGGGGGGCTCTCTAGGGAGCTGGAGAGTGATACAGGCCCAACTATTTGTCTTCTGGTGGAGACTTCGGGCCCGGCCAAAATGTTACCATGGTTTAAGTGATAAGAGATGTGGGCTCCTAACCACCAAGCAGAATTACTCTGGAGTCACGAACATATTTAGTAGACGACAGTGCGGATTGTCATTTCTGAGTCCCTGATGGTTTAATTCCTTAATGCTTAAACTCCGTTAAAGAATAGCATGATTTTCAAAGAGAAATAAAGTTTCAGCATTTGTGGGTTATTAAACTAAGACGTATTAGCACCTTGACAGCATACAAGTCTTATCTTAAAATCTGTAATTGGTTGCATCTTCTAGTCTTTCTAGACACATTAAAAATTCTCAGTTCTTAAAGAAAAAAATCTGAATTTCTTCTTTGCTTACTAAGTGTGTGTGAACAATGACCAATGGTGAGCGTGACAAGGTTAGTGGGTATTTAAGCCATAGTCATTATCAAAAAAAAAAAGATAGAAAAAAAACAAACTCGGGACCCAACACAGAGATGGTATTCAGTAAGTGGTCACCAAATAAGAGAAAGGAGAAAGTCAATTTGATCAAGGTTTACAATCCAGCCTTGATTCTGGAAGTAGTGTTCTCTTCAAAACAGATTTCTGTTTTACAAGACAGCCTTAACACATAGGTTCATAGGAAAAAATTGATGGATATAAATCAACTTTATTATTTTCAAAACAAGAGTAAATTAGAAAAAAAAAAGCTCTTCAAGTCTTTCTCTTTCTGTCTTCCCTTCAGTTCAGGAGGAAGGCATCCCTCCCTCTTCAATTTACTGATCTAACATAGAATTCCAGGAAAATTGCCTCTTGATTTCCATGGTATACAGTTGCTGTGCTGACTGCTTGCCAGAGGCTGACCGTTTTGGCCACTTAAAGACAGGAAACACTGTCCTCATAGCTGTGACCCCCCAGCATCTGGAGTCCTGCCTCAAGCATGGCATTCACTCCAAAGGTTGGGGACTGGATGAATGGATGAAATGTTTACCCAAATTAGTAAGAGAAGCTTAAGAAACTTGAGGTGCAAATGAAAACTACTCAGGCCTCTCTAGTTGGAATGCGGTCCTCATTCATTCTTCCAGGGACATTTTCTGTGCACCCACAGCGTGTGCTCTGCTCGAGGACCGGGTACAAAAAGGTACGGAGTGCAGAAGAGCTCAGCCAGGCTGCTGCATTTCAGGAGCTGGTCTCGAGCCCACAGATACCCTTGACTTCCCTCAGGTCCCTGTTCTGTGCCTCCCTCTGTGGCCTTGCGCTTCACACAACGGGATGTAAGCACACACAAATTGTTACTAGAGCCTACTTCATAGAAAGGAATTTCGAGGAATCAGAGATGCATCCGTTTGCTGCAGTTGCACCTGTGAATTAGCATTTTCCCCGAACGTCAGCTCCCTTGCACCCCCACCCACATCTTCCTACCTGGAATAAGACTTCCCAAGTGCGTGTTAAATCGAAGAACGGCCTTCTTCCCAGCAATGCATAGTTTCCTAGCCCTAGGCTTCCTGACTGCTTAGGGGTACTTGACATTCTCCTGGTTGGCTCATCATTTATTTTCCTTTGTTCTCTCCCTTGCTGTGCTGACCGCCTGGCGGCAGAGAGGTGTGCATGAAATCCGCGAGATCAGACAGTTTCACTTCACTGGCTGGCCGGATCACGGGGTCCCCTATCATGCCACGGGGCTGCTGGGGTTCGTCCGGCAGGTTAAATCCAAGAGCCCGCCCAGCGCAGGCCCGTTGGTGGTGCACTGCAGGTAAGCAGAGTGCCCGGCGCCTCTCAAAGGAAGCACAGCGGGCAGGGGGGACAGGGGCTCCTTTGGGGTGTTGACAGCGCTTTGGAACTCGATAGAGGTGATGGTCGCACAACATTGTGAAGGTGCTAAAGGCCACTGAACTGCACGCTTCAGAATGGCTCACTTTATATGCTATGACTCTCACCACAGCAAAGATGTAAAACAAGGAGAAGCACGGGGTCCTTTTTCCTTCGCTGACGAGCCCTCTTTTCGCCCAGTGCTGGCGCAGGGAGGACGGGCTGTTTCATCGTGATCGATATCATGTTGGACATGGCGGAAAGGGAAGGCGTGGTTGACATCTATAACTGCGTGCGGGAGCTGCGGTCGCGGAGGGTGAACATGGTGCAGACAGAGGTACTGCTGCTCCCTGCCCATCCTGGGCTTTGTTTCCCGTGCCCCCCGCACCCCGCCTCCCGGAGCCAGGCGGGGAAGAAACACTGACAACTGTCTCTTCAAAACTCCCTGGAAAAAAAAGTGATATACCTGGCCATCTCTCTTTCCTTCTTCCTCCCTCCCTCCCTTCCTTCTTTTTCTTCTCCTTTCATAAACAGAAAAGGCCAGGAGTCTCCCAGGTAACAGAATCTGCAGCCAGCAGCCTAAATTTGCCCATCCTTCTGTATCAAGGGGCCCAGTAGAGTCTCTGTATTAAGCTTTCAGAGATGCAGTACTCTTGGTTTTTTTTATTATGTCTTTTAAACTAGCTAGTAACCAGAGCAAGACGACTCCTGGGAATAGCCAGGCGTTTGCCAAGTGGCTTAAGGCTAATCTCTGTACACTTTATTCTTCTCCTACTGTCCCTACAAATTCTGCCCAGTGGCTTGGCATCATGGGAACCTGCACATTTTGTAGAAATACTCTGTACTGACTAGTACTTCTGTAAATTAGAATTCAAGATGTCAGGAATGTAAGTGTTTGAGAAAAAAAAAATTACATCCTGCCCCGAGGAACTTCATATTTTTACTTAATATTTGCTTGTTTTAAGTAGGCATTACACCCACCACCTAGAAAAAATGATTCATAAAGCAGAATGAAGGGGCTCCTGGGTGGCTTCGCAGGTTAAGCCTCTGCCTTTGGTCAGGTCATGCTCTCAGGGATCAAGCGCGCCCCCCCCCCCGCCCCCCCCCCCCAGGTCAGATTCCGTGCTCAGTGGGGAGTCTGCTTCTCCATCTCCCACTGCCCCTCCCCCCCACTCATGCTCAAGCACGTGTGCCCTCTCTCTCAAATAAATAAAATCTTTTTTTTAAAAAAAGCAGAATGAAGAATAAATAAGAATCCCTTCCATTTAGATTTTGTGTTAAAGCTTACAAAAGCCACTGGTTTGAAATTTACAAAAACCTAATTCCATTTTCAAATAACTTAAATAAAAATAGCAGAAACTCTTAATGCTTTCATCATCTTTTATCTCTAGAATATGGATTCTTTGCTTTAAAGATGATAATGATAGTAATGTATTTTTTAATGTATTTTACAGTCAATCAAATCCCCTTTCCCCCTTGCTCTGTCTCTGAGGCCTGGGCTGTTCTTAAGAATTAAGGGTCCTCATAATTTATAGAAATTAAAGTAAAAAGTAATGAGACTCTTTCTGAATCTCACGTAAAGATCAATAATAAATATGGTAAAACTTTACTGATTAATTGTAGGGAAAGTCTGTGCCATTTCAGAATGAGAGGGCCCTTTTGTAAGCTGTGGACTCGCGCGTGCATGCATAGAAGAGCTCTTCCCCAGACACATAAGGACTTTTGTAATTATCACATTAATGTCTCCAAAGAAGTAGTTCTGAGTGCTGGAAACTATTTATTTTCATCGTGATGTCAAGTTTCCCTGGACGTTCTTTGCACTGTTGACTTGGTTAGCAAATGCCTCTTTTCAGGACAGACAGATAAGATTCTGCTCCTCTCCTCAC
The DNA here is from genome assembly GCF_024610735.1 of Ursus americanus. Taxonomy (NCBI): domain Eukaryota; kingdom Metazoa; phylum Chordata; class Mammalia; order Carnivora; family Ursidae; genus Ursus; species Ursus americanus. Next base: position 55,395,469 of record NC_142145.1, read on the forward strand.
CTGAAATATTGAGTCCCAAACTCGTGGGCTTAGAATTACAGAGGCAGTTAAGCCACAGCTACTACAGCATGACGGCGCTTGCTCTGGGATTTATCAGTGTCTGAGTGGTTTTAATCACTCTGTTTCATGCTTCTGCATTGAGTTTGTGTGTCTCTTCCTCCTGTCTCTCCACCCGTGGCCAGTCAGGATACGTGCCGGCTGTCCCACGTGGGCATCCGCACTACTGGTAGTGGGACCCCCACCTCGCAGCGGGCAGGTCCTTACACCTGGTTTCACTGTGGCAGGAGTGGATTGTCCAGGACGGACCACCGTCCCATTATCTTGTCTGCAGGGGGCTGTCTTCCCTTCTCTAGTTCTCCGGACCCACCTGGTCTCTCTGTTCCTAACTAGTCCCCTCTGCTTCTCCAGGAACAGTATGTGTTTATCCATGACGCCATCCTGGAAGCCTGTCTTTGTGGCGACACCTCGGTCCCTGCTTCCCAAGTGAGGTCTCTGTATTATGACATGAACAAACTGGATCCGCAGACTAACTCCAGCCAGATTAAAGAGGAGTTCCGGGTAAGTCATGCAGAAGGGCGGGGCAGCTGGCTGTGGCTTTGCTCCTTCAGAAGTCTCCCAGAGTGAACTCTGGAACCCCTGAGCCAACACAGAGCTTGTCAAGCTTGGCATTACTGACATTTTGGGCTGGATAATTCTTGGCTGTGGGTGCTATTCCGTAGGATGTTTAGCGGCACCCCTGGCTTCTACTGCCTGGATGCCAGGAGACCTCCGCCACACTAAGTTGCGACAACCAAAACTGTGCAGACGTTGCCAGGGGGCCCCTGGGAGCAAAGGGACCTGGCTGAGAACCACTGGTCTAGCAGAGCCATTAAACCCCGTTGCAGGCAGACACCGGGCAGTCCTACAGTGTAACACGGGTGCAGCCAGACCGAGCGAGGTACTTGCTGGGCAGTCTAAGTGTACCTGACTCTAAGTGAAATTGTAGCCAACCTCTTCTTCCCAGGCACCCAGATGTCCCGCCCTAATCAGACCAGATGGCACAGATTCCTCCAGATCTACGGTGGCCCTTTTTGTGATGGGCACTGCCTGTGGACAAAATCCAGCAGGGGGATAAAAGGGCACTAAGTATGGGAGGGGGGGCTGGGAACGGTGGGGCCGGGACTCCGTCATCGACTGAGGACACTCGGATCTGCCGGAGTGTGAAGGTGACACGGAGCGCCACGTGCTCTTGCCCACGTGTCTGCGTGCTGTCGTGCAGACCCTGAACATGGTGACGCCGACGCTGCGCGTGGAAGACTGCAGCATCGCGCTGCTGCCCCGGAACCACGAGAAGAACCGCTGCATGGACATCCTGCCCCCGGACCGCTGCCTGCCCTTCCTCATCACCATCGACGGGGAGAGTAGCAACTACATCAACGCTGCGCTCATGGACGTGCGTAACCGGCCGCCCGCCCCAGGGGAACGGGAAGCCCCTCCTGACGGGCGGGCCGCTGGCCGAGGCTTCCCCTTCTGCTCCCCAGCCCTTGTGTGTGTTGGTTTCTTTAAGACCCAAACCACCTTCCCCACAAAGCGCATTTCAGATTCCACGTGTTTCTGCGTCGGCCAACGCTCTCGGTCTCTCGGAGACCACGGGTGGGGAGGTATTGCTGCACGAAACATGTCCCAGGTACTCTCCGAGCACTTCCATTTTTAACCCGACGGCCGGAGAGCGAGAGACAGCTATTAAGTCACTAAGGCAGTGAAGTGGGGTAATACGGTTCGCAGCATTATTTTCATCCCCTGTCCTCCTAATTTAGGCAGTAATTAACATGGGAGGAAAAATGGTCTGTCAGGACAGATAGCACACAACTCATTACTTCCTGTCAGTCTGTTTACTTCTAGCTGAATGAACATTTGCTGTTCGATTGATGGGAAAAGTAAATGGATATTTTCAGGGCTAATATGGAAGCTCAAATTCTGTTGGTGAAGTATCAGTAAAAAGGTGCCTAAATTGACTCAAGGCTCTCGAGGGCTGTAAAAAGCATTATTCCTTCTGTGGCAGGAATAAGTAACACCGTCACCCAGAGAGATGACCCTCGAACAAATTTTAGGAAAAGCAGAAGTATTTTCATTGTACATACTTTGTAAAGTTACATTTTCTCCATTAAAATGCTTACGTATAGGGCCGATATTGCCTTTCTAGCAGATATATCAAAAAAAATTGTAAGAGCTACTTATTAAGTTTTCTGGGTGTGGAAGTGAGAATACTTTATCATTACTATTCTGATCAGTCTGTATTTAGTCTGTTTTGGTGTTGACAGGGGTGCTGGGATTCAGCAGTTGTTAAATGTGCCCAGAGTTCCGTGTCACAAATTTCCATGTGTACAAGATAACCGAAGCTTCCGCCCTTTCCATTTTCCTGAGTATATCTGGCTCTTTCTTGTTTGTATTTGCAGAGCTATAAACAGCCTTCGGCTTTCATAGTCACCCAGCATCCTTTACCAAACACAGTCAAAGACTTCTGGAGACTGGTCCTGGATTATCACTGCACGTCTGTGGTTATGCTAAATGATGTGGACCCTGCCCAGGTGAGACTCGTGCCCAGGGTCAACTCTAGGTTTGTTCTGCTTGTGCATCGAGAAGCACAGGCCCTGTGCCAGGTCACAAACTCCAGGTGACAGGTAGGAGCCAGAGCTGAAACACAAATGTGAAAAGCAGGTGGAATTAAGGATGGGGGCGAAAGTAATCTGAAACCAAAAAGACGGATTGACGTCCTAGATGATGGCAGGGACCGGCAAGACAAGGTTAGATAATTGGCTGTCCCCAAAGGACGGATATATGGACTAGACGGAGATACAGGGTAGTGGGTAGAGTCAGAGCTGTGGGATGAGGATGTCACACTGCCTACACCAGCAGAGCCAACAAGCCAGGGAGCCCCAAAGAAAGCACAGCAGCACTGGGCGCACCCCTTCGCCCATCCAGGAGCGGTCATGTCCTTCTTGGCACAGCTCACCATGGAGCCTGCAAGTAGACAGGGTCACGCTGGGGTGACAGTGCAGACCAGCAAGTGATTCTAAAGGACAGTGATTACTTTTGTCAACCTTTTGGTAAAGATAGTAAGAAGAAATGAAACCAGGACTCAAACACAAGAGAAGCTCAGAATGATAAATGGGGCTTTCCCCTAGCTGCTGTCCTCACACGTAGAAAGAGAAAGAATAGGGCTGTGACGACTGGGTACTAGTAATGGGGTTAGAAACATTCTCTTAAAGGGGCTTGTTGGCAGGCAATGGCACAGTGCCCCTTTAGGAGCTGAATTTATTGCATTTGAGGATGGCAACACCAGTCACACGCTTAACTGCCATGACAGGGTGTTACAGCAACTGTGGGCTTCTCGTGTTTTAAGAATAAACTTGTTCCGAAACTGAATTAATTTTCTATCTGGTAGAGATAGAAGTTTAAAAAAGAAAAAAGGGCTCTGAAGTGTTTCAGCATCCAACCTGGGCAAGATATTTCCTTCCTAAAATCCATTTTATTGTCATCAATCTGCCATAAATTCCATGGACATTCACTTCAATTCTATAATTTTTTAATTATGTTTGAGGCCCTACATGATATTGTTAAGGCTCTAGCTTGAAAGCTAGTGAATGAAATAATGATGATAATCCTTGTCCTCATCTAGTCCTTTTTGCTTAAGAAGCTTAAATATTTTAGAAGTCTTCCACACTGATCCCCTCCAAAAGAGAGATTGCAGCCATTTTTAAAGACAAGCAGACACCACAGTTCAGGGAACTTCAAAGGCCCAACTCAAAATAGCACCAGGGGTCCTGATTTTCTAACTCACAATGCCATGGGTTAAATTTCACTAATTCAAGATTCTCCAGCCAAAGACCGTTAGAGGACAAGTGACTGTTCCCTCTTCAGAATCACTCCCTTTCCCCTAATGTGAATCCTGAAATGCAGTGATACACTGCCTTTTTCATATCAGTGCTTCAGATATTAGTGATTTCCACATTTCTTTTTGAACGACAGTATTGGAATTCTAAAGCTGCATTCTAAACCCGAACTGTCTGGATGCAAACCAAGCTTTGGCCGACCCTGGTAGGAGAGACAAAGAGTCCAATTCCACTCAGCAGACAGAGCTGATTTTCAGAGTGAGAGAAAGAGGCTCCTGGGACACAGTCATTTAGAGAACACTAAACTGAGCATTTGAACTTAAAGTCTCTGCAGTTGTGCAAGAATAGCACTCGACTATTTTAAGTATTTATAGGTCTGGTTCATGGATGTGTTATGCACCATTTAAGCCATTTTCTACACGGTTTACTTGGGCCGAGTGCAGAATGTAGTGTGCCAAGAACCATGCGCTGGCCCGGGCCATTCATATTTCTCTGGTGTAAGTGACGAGCTTTAATCAGGGCTTGAACTGAGAGAGCAAGCAGAAAGCACAGCCCACTCAGTCTGGAGAAAAATGGGCAGGACAGTTCAAATGTGCATGTTAGGACTTCTATTACCATCTTGACTTCCCGTCATAATGCCTGTTAATTTTAACAGTGGGTACACTTGGGTATAAAGGGAAAATAAACATCAGCAAGCTGTCATTTGACAGGGCAGTCTTAGAACTTGTCACCAGGAAGTGCTGGTGAGGAAGGGAAATTTTATGGAGGCAATATTTTAAAATAAATAAATGTAATTTTTAAAATACCATAGACTTAGCTAACGTAAACAGTACCCTTAGTTACTCCGCCCTCGTTCTTGATGGCGCGGTGCAAACCTTCCACTGCTTTGTAATAGAGAGAGAGCGCTGTTTCAGTTGACCTACAGTTAGCGGGAAACTATTTTGCAATCTTGGGTGTAAATCAACCTTTATAACCTTTGACAATAAGATTTTAGATACTTTGGAAAATGAAAGTCATCAAAAAAAGGAAATTCAGTGAGTGGATTCTCCTTTTGTGCTGCATCATTCTGCTTAAAATGAGATAGGTTTTTCATCTGCTCTTGGCCCAATAGAAACCAGTTATCAGATAATGAAGTGATTCCCTCTTGGCCCCCAACAAGCCATCTGTCCCTCTGGTAAATCAGAAAGATGAGAATTAAACTCTAATCCCGAAAACATCGTTGGATACCAAGTCCCAAAAGAAGTTTAATTTCAGACTTTAAAGGCCTATTAGCATCTCAGGGCTTTAGGAAAAGTCTGTGAGAAGGAAAAGTCCTGGGGGGGTTCTCCCCACCTATCTGCAAGTTTAGTATTTCTGTGGGGTGGTAGCAGATGCAGGTGTCTCTTTTGTAAGCCACCCTTCCCGGCAACCCTCCTTTCAGGCTGAGTTGTGCGTCACGTTCACACCAAGTTCTAGTTACCCGGTATCACCAATACCTGGTGCTTGAGACTCTAGGAAATTGTGATTTTAATTAAAACTACCTCCAGGCAAAACAGCAAAGCATTTACTCTTATTACATCAGGTTTCCTAGATCTCAGCTGGGAGAATTTGGACCAGATCATGAAAATGCAACCCAGCACTGTTATCAGTATCTTGTCCCTGAATGGCCCTATTCCCCAAAGTGATTACAAATTACAAAGCAAGCCCACATGGGGGAGGACAGAGATATGGTGTCAGTAGGTACGTGCACCATCTCAAATATCTTAGCTCTTGTAATGGCAGCCAGGGGCATCGCCCTGGCACCAGATAAAGACATGCAGAAGGGATCTTACAATGGGATGCGTTGAACAGCATCCACATGGCCTCCTTGGAAAGCAGGATGGCTCGTGGCTTAACGATGCTTTCTGAGAAAATGAAGGAAATAGTACTGGAAGGACAGGTGGAGCTGAGGGATCAGCCAGTAAGAAAGTCCTTAAGTGTACTTTCTGGGAGGAAAAGAGAGAGGAAAGAAAATGAAGTGAATCGAGGAAGTATTAAGACTTACTGAACATGACCTCATCCAAACTGTTCATAGTCAGTTTATTCCTATAATTAACCTCGCGTTTCTGTGTTTTGAATTCAGTTGTGTCCGCAGTACTGGCCAGAGAATGGAGTTCACAGACATGGCCCCATCCAAGTGGAATTTGTTTCTGCTGACTTAGAAGAAGACATCATCAGCAGGATATTCCGTATTTATAATGCAGCCAGAGTAAGAAACACTTACTTATGTTCTGGTTTCGTTATTTTCTCATTCACCAAACATCTAGGGTGCCTGCTTTGTGTCAGGCACCGGTTAGGAGTTCGGAACACATTCTAGATGCTTGTGAACAAAACAAAGCTCCCTAACCTTATGGAGCTTACATTCTAATGGGAGAAAAGAGACAATAAATAATTGATAGAACAGCTATTGTAATAGATATAGTATGTTAGAAGCAATAAATGCTATAGGGAAAAAAGTGGGGAGGTAGGAAGCACTAAGGCCATGAATAAGAGGGAGAACAAGTCCCTGTCTTACGTAGATGTCCATGCGAGCAAAGACCCAACCGAAGTGAGGGAGCAGCTACTCGGCTCTCTGGAGACAGCTTTTCAGGCAGAAGCAGTGGTCAGTACAAAGGCCCTGCGGTAGGGCCTTGTCTGGTGAGGTCCAGAGACAGTGAGGAGGCTGATGTGGCTAGAGAGTAGTAAGCCAAGGTGAGAGCGACTAATAGAGCTGTCCACCTAGAGGGGAAGTGGCCGAGGGTTGGGGGGCTGGGGAAAGAGACCGTGTAGGGCCTCGCAGGCCACTGCCGGGATTTGGGCTTTTGCCGTAAAGGAAATGAGAAGCCAGTACAGGGTTGAGTAGAGAAGAATCGCATGATTAAAAAGGAACACTGTAGCTTCTGGGTTGAGAACAGATCAGTCAAGAGGCCAATCTAATAAGCCCAGTGAGAAGTGACAACAGGACGGTGAAGTGGCAGCAGTTGGAGGTAACATGAGGCAGAGAGATGCTGATATATTCTCGTGGCAGAGCCAACAGGATTTGGGAATAGGCTGGAACCCAGGGAGCAGGGGATGGGTTTCAAGATTCAGGTACTGAGAAAGGGACCAATGGAATTGACATTAACTGAGTTGGGGAAGGCTGTGGGTATAAGGGGACTGTTTGGGGTGGAGGGCATGCATTGGAGAGAAGGCCAGGAAGCTGTTAGATACCTAAGTGGACATGTCAAGTAGGCCTGGATCTACGAGGGGGGAATTCAGAAGAGGCCCACCCTGGAGATGTAAACTGATGACTTACCGGAATGTTGAAAGCCATGAGACTGAGTGAGCTCTTCAGGTCGGAGAGAGAGGGGGCCCGAGCACTGAGCCTGGGCTTCCATCAGCAGGAGGTCTGGGAGAGGGGGAGGCCAGGACAGAGGGCAGAGAGCAGAGAAGGAAGAGCTGCGGAAGAAAGTGTCAGAGAGCGAGAATCATCACCCACGTCAGAGGTGCCGAAGGCCGAGGGAGACGTGATCCAAGTGATTTAGCCGCAGCCAGATTAAAACTGTGCCACTTTTCTAACACTTTCTTGAATACTCCAATTCCATTTAATTGTAAGTAAAGATTAATTGACCACTGACATCTTAGCAAGATTCACACCAATACGCAAACCTGTGTTGTGCTCAGAACAAATGCCGTGTAAGCTGAGCTCACAAACGTCTCTGGATTATAATTTATTCCTTACCCTTAAATTACCTGCAATTAAAGGAAACCCATTTTGCCCCTTACTACACAACGTGATCAGTGCTCACGTAGTGTGTTACTTGTCACTTGGCTTTTGCAAAACTATAAGCATTCTGCTTCACTTTTATTAGGCCTGTCATTTAAAACCCCTGGTTTTTTATAACAGCTCCAGATTAAAACTCATAACTCTTGAGGCCAGTGGAAGCTTCCTTCGGTATTTATAGACAGGCCTCGCCTTTAGTAATGGACTGCTTTGCTGAGAAGTCCAGGCAGGTGGAATCGGCCTGCTGGTATTGCACAAGTAAACAATGCCTGTTTTCCTTCCACTCCTTGATTGTTGCCTGATGCCCTGTAGCCCCAAGATGGATATCGGATGGTGCAGCAGTTCCAGTTCCTGGGCTGGCCCATGTACAGGGACACACCAGTGTCCAAGCGCTCCTTCCTGAAGCTCATTCGCCAAGTGGACAAGTGGCAGGAGGAATACAACGGCGGTGAAGGCCGCACGGTCGTGCACTGCTTGTAAGTGCTAAGGGGAGCTCTTCACCTCAGAAGGGCCAGGCCGGCACTCTGCTGTCCCCCCTGGTTTACTACCCCTGGTCTCTCTATGAATGGAGAACAAATCAGTAGGTCTGGGTGAATGCAGATGATCCCTCTTCTCGTTAAGGATTCTATTTGCCTTGCAGAAAACAAGATAGGCACATTTTATATTCGGATGGGGTATCACTGCCATAAAAATAAGCCCTGACCTTGTGATTGTCCCTCCCACCCCCCAAAAAACACCTGAGTAGGTTCACTGGGCTCCTACCAGCTCCTGAGAACCAAGGGTTAAGTTTAGGGGAATTTTCCAAGCTGGTTGTTAAAGCGTTGGTAACTTGAAATCATCCACAATGGAAGAATTTATATCACCTGCATCAGCAAGTGCTGCAAATCAGAGCCCCCTCCTGGTTTGGCGAAGCCGGTGATAGCATCTTCACCATCACACCAGTGGGTAATTCTATACGAAATCATGTGAGAAGTTTCAATGGAATTGTCATTTAAGAGAACTGTGTTCGTATCTTGTTTTTTGCCTGGGAATACCTATGTATATACATACATACACATACATACATACATATACATATATACATACATACACATACATACATACATATACATATGTATATGTATACATATATACATACATATATACATACATATATACATACATATATACACATATATATATACATACATACATATATATATATATATATATATATATATACATATATATATATATATATATATATATATATAAAAGATGTTGTGAGACCAGTGTCTCCTAAGTGTGCTCTGCAGGCCAGAAGACCTAGCATGCACTCAAATGGGAAAACCACCGCTATAGAGCAGTGATTCCCAATCGTGGCTGCACATTAGGGTCATTTGGGGAGATTTTTAAAACAACAAAAAACAAAAGCCATGCCCAGTCTACACCCAAAGCAATTCAATCAAAATCCCTGAGGATGGGCACCAGAGAGTCGCGTTTTTTCAAACTCCTAGATTATTTCAATGTGCGGCCAAGGTTGAGAGCGCCTGAATAGAGACGGCCACGCTTTTCAGAGCATCTTCACCTGCATTTTCTCATTGGTGGTGATATGCAGCTAATCAGCCAGCTGGGCTTGGCTTAATGGAGTAAGCAATTAGAAAATCATGGCAGTTAGGGAAGATGTTTAGAGAATTTGTGGAAACTCAAGTATAAGCTTATGTCTCTTTTCCGTGGAGTCTCATTAGCACACAGTGAGATGTCTCCCAAATTGAAGGGAAAATAAGGTTTAACTCTGGGCAGACCAGCCTTAGTTAAAATGATAAGCTTCCTAAGGACCTGGATATCTCCCTTTGGTGCCCATACCTCAAGCCATGCCACCCACCCAGGGGCCCAGGAGGGTCTGTGATACCGTAGAACTCTGCCCTGCCTCCCAGCAGTCCAAAGGCGGCAGTGTCTTGTCCTACAGAAACTGACATTCCCTTGAAAAGAGGAATGGGTTCTTAGCAACACATTCATACTTAGCCTCAACCAGACGCCCCAGTCCTTTGTCCTTCCCGCTTACTGCTCGTCCCTTCCCTCTCATGGACCCAGTTCATTAAAAACATCTCTACCAAGAAAATGTCAAAGAAGATTAACAGTGCACAGCCCCTTTTATTTCTCGAAGTGCAGATATAACTTCTGATCAGAATACAACCGGGGGGTCACCAGTGTGAGCTGATATGGTCCCAGCAAGGGAAATTGACATTTTAGTTAGGGTTTGTGTTTTATCTGTTAGGTCTTTTGAAAAAAACTAAAAACAGTCTGCAGATATCCATTTCTGTGTCTTGAGTCTGCTGGCATATGGCTGGGAAGGCAATGCATACTTGGTACCCCCCTTTGATTGGTAGCTTTCTAACAAGGGCCAGTACTGTAACCCAAAGGACTGAGTCACACGGGGGGAAGTTGAGGCACCAGGACAACCCTGAGGGGAAGATACAGAGACCCCTTAAATCACTGCACTTCATAAAGAGCCACCAACTATACCCTCCCAAGACCCAGCTGTGACCCCAAAACTAGGCCATGACATTGCCATTCCACATGACGTCTACAGCGGGCTGTTCTCTAGAGTGCTCGGTGGTGGGCATCCGTTGTTTCTGCCCTCTTGCCATCCCAGCACCCCGCCCCTCTTCTGGTAAGAGAAACTTGATCTTTCCTTGGGAAATATTTTCCCCAATTCTGAAGTCCCTGTGGTTCCCATGGGACTGCCTCTTGCTCTCTTGGTATCAGGGTGGGCATGAGACCCATACCGGGTAAGAGTGTTCATTTTTGTTTAGATTTATGAATCTACATCGGAGATTTTTTAGTTGTGAGAAACAAAGTTAAGTTGAATTCATATCCTCCAACATAGGCCAGAAAAGAATGCACCGAACCACAAAAGCTCTCTGCTGTTCATTTCGGAAGTAAAAACATTATATTCAGCATAGCATAGCGCCACCTAATGGTTGTGGGCAGAGCAGTCCCTGCCTGAGACAGGCCTCCAGGTGCTGTAAGGGGAATGGTTCCTTGAGTCACAGGTACACTCAGGGTGAGCAAATAGGGTTTTTTTTTTCTTTATACGTCTTCCAGCTCATAAAACCAGAAGAAATGGATAGAAGTAAGAGATGACCATTTTGCAACCCTTGATGAAGATAATGGACGTAGACAATGGTCATCAACAGCTGCTGAAAGCATCAGGTGAAAAGCTGGTGGGGGGAAAGCAGTGTGGTATCAGTGCGAAGACAGAAAATAGGCTAATGGAGCAGAAGAAAAAATCTGGAATGGAGCCACACCTCAGGGTCACCTGATTTACAACAAAGACCCCCAGCACCACACCACCTGCAGGGCGGTGGGAAAGACAGCCTGCGGACCTGGTCTCCCTCCTCTTGCTGGGTGCAGAAATCATTTCCAGATGGATCACGGGCCCAAATATGAAAAGGAAAACAATGAAGCTTCCAGAAGAAAAGCTTCATGACCCTGAGGTAACCAAAGATGATGTCATGCAAGACACAGAACACTAGCCACAAAAGAAAATACAGAAAAATTGGATTTCATTAAAGTTAAGCATTTCTGCTGGTCAAAAGACACCAAGGGACAGTGAAAAAGCAAGACAGAACGTGGTCAAAGAGTTTTGTGATACGTGCATCTGACAAAGGACTCAGGGCCAGAATGCCTAACTACTGCAAGCCAATAAGAAAAGATCGACCCAATTGCTTGAGCAATAGACTTGATGAGAACTTCATTTTTAAACAAAGAAGATGTACATAGTCCATAAGCACAGAAAAGGTACTCAGCATTATTCATTTTCAGGTTAATACACACTAAAACCAGGATCAGATACCCCCTACACACTCACCAGAATGGGTGAAATTTAAAAGATAAACAAATAAATGAAAATACCAAGTCGTGGTGAGGCTGTAGAGTAACCGGAACTCTCATACCTTGCTGGCAGGAAGTAAATGTGTACTGCCATTTTGGATTCATTTGACAGCAACACCAAGTGCTAAATATAAATATATTCTCTGAGTTCTTCCCCTCCCAGGTACATGACTACAGACGTGAGTCATATGTGCACCAGGAGACATTTTTATAGCAGGTTTGCTCATAATACCGAAAACTAGAAACAGCCCAAATATTGTTCAGCTGGTAGATAAATAAATTATACAGTGGTACATCCATTCAATGGGATTATTCTGAGCAATATAAAAGAACAAACCACGGATACAAGATGGATAATTCTCAAACAGATACTATTAAGTGAAATAAGCCAGATGCAAAAGAGTATGTACTGGATGATTCCATTTATACAAAATTCAAAAACATACCAAAGAAATTTATGATGTCAAAAATGAGAACAGGGATCATCTTTGAGTTATTGATGGTATTGATGAGGAAGATGGTATTGATGAGGGAGGCCGGGGGGGGCTAATCGTGGTCTGCATCTTGATCTGAACGGTGGTTATGTGCCATATGCATTTGGAAATTAACTGAGATATATACTTACCACTTGTGGACGTAATTGTAGGTCCATTATACTTTATTTATAAAACCGATTTGGGACTTAGTGAACTGGTCAAGCTGGCATTCTGACACAATGATCAATCTTAAAATCACAAAACAAGGAACAACTTGGTATTTTTGCCTTGCTTCCTAATGAAAGTATACTTGTAAGGTATCCTTGTCTTAAAAAACATGTAACTCTTATGAAGCCATGGAGCTAACTCCCAATATATAGGAAATAAGGATTAGAGAGAAACATGTTAAGTGATTCACAGAAATGCAGCAAATGAGAACAACCCAGGATATGGGGGCTCTCTCCAGGAAGGATGACCCCATTTCCTCAACCAATAAATTGCCAAGAACAAAAGAGCAAAGAGGAACCTAGAGATTAAAACAAACTGTAAGACGTATCAACCAATTACAACCTGTGGACTTGGCTTGAATGTGGATTTGAAAAAAGCAACTGTAAGGAAATGTCCAAAACAATCTGGGAGATTGGAACGGTAACTAGAAATCCCATTATATTGACACAGTAATATTGATTTTAGATGTAATAATGATATTGTGTTTATTTTTTTAAAAAATCCCTTAGCTCCTTAAGAAATGGTTGATCTCAGAGCTGGTGCCGGGAGATGGAATACCTTGTGGTTCCAGAAAGTAAGGAAGTACTCAGAAAAGAATGGAGGTCTGATGGAGCTCCTAGTGGCCAAAGCCAGAGCAATTTCAGCAACAAAATAAATATTGATACTATTGGATTTTAGCTCATTGAACAAAATTAACATCTATAAGTCTAAACTGACATAAATAATAAGATAAAAGTAAGCAAATAAATTAGTCAAATAGCGGAGAAGAGACAGCTCTCTCTTATAGCAGAATGTTGAAGGAGAGAGGGAGGTAAAAAATCAATTAGGCGGGGCGCCTGGGTGGCTCAGTCGTTAAGCGTCTGCCTTCGGCTCAGGGCGTGATCCTGGTGTTCTGGAATCGAGCCCCACGTCGGGCTCCTCCGCTGTGAGCCTGCTTCTTCCTCTCCCACTCCCCCTGCTTGTGTTCCCTCTCTCGCTGGCTGTCTCTATCTCTGTCAAATGAATAAATAAAATCAAAAAAAAAATCAATTAGGCAGACAGCAGAGTGGTTGTTGTTGCAGACAGAATCCACCAATGATCCTAAAACCGGTGGGTGAAACTTTGAGGAGAGAAGAGATTTGCAGAATTCCAAAGGATCTCTCCCAAGATAGTAACTACAAAGAGAAGATAACTACACAGTGAAAAAATGTGCGGGGCACCATCTTAAAAAGTGATGAAGGTCAACATCACCAGCAATAAGACAATTCAGCATCCTGAACCCCTGGAGGGAGGGACAGTCCTTCTGTGGTTTTCTGGCCGAAATGTGTAACCTCATTCCCAATCCTGAGAAAGCATCAGACAAACCCAAATGAAGGGACGTTCTGCAATTTGTATTTTGTATTGACTTTGCAAACTGTGGATGGGGACCGTGGCTACTTTCTACATCTACATCCTATATTTTGTATTCTACAAAATAGCTGATCAGTACTCTTCAAGGGTGTCAAGGTCAGGAAAAACAAGGAAAGATTGAGGACCTGTCACAGATGGAGGAGACTAGGAGCCAGGACAAGTCAGTGCAAAGCAAGGTCTGGGATTGGATCCTGGACCAGAAAAAGGGCATTGGTGACATTTGATGGGTGACAGTTGACTAAGGCCTGTAGTTTAGTTAACAGTATTGTGCCAGTGTTAATTTCCTGGTTGCAATCACACCCTACGACCATATGAGATGTTCACAACAGGGGGAGGCGGGTATGCCAGGAACTCGCCGTGCTGTGTTTGCAACGATTCTGTACATCTAAAATTCGTTCAAAATGAAAACTTTTATTCAGAAAGAGCCCTTACGTTTTAAAGATAAATAATGAAACCCTAATGGATTGTTTTAAGGCCAAGTCCATCTTGGAACATAACCAACACTCGTCACGGTTTTCGTGGCAGATACTAGACGACGTGTTTGTTCACTGGAAATCTTCTGCGGTGGGCCCTTTGAATAAAAACTGACAGGATACTGTATCCGATTATATAATCCAGGGCGGAGGCGAAGCTAGGAGAGCAGAACGTGCCACTTGGTGGTCGCCTCCCGTCAGGTGACCCGTGGGCCCTGCTCTGAGGCTCATTAACACCATTTGCTTTAATTGGAAGAATCGGCCCCGGGGGAGCGTCCCCCTGGCTTCTGAGGCCCTCTCGGTGACCTGTTGTCCAGGGCTCGGGCAACATGGGAGGAGGCAGTGTGAGGGCAAATGCGACCATCTGATTTCTCTTCCGACAGGAATGGGGGAGGCCGCAGTGGGACGTTCTGCGCCATCAGCATCGTGTGTGAGATGCTCCGGCACCAGAGGACGGTGGATGTCTTCCACGCGGTGAAGACGCTGAGGAACAACAAGCCCAACATGGTGGACCTCCTGGTAGGACCCCCCTCCGTCCTGCGGAATGGGGCATTTCCCGCGTAGCTGGCGTAGTTGGCGGTGAGACCGATTCACGGGGGAGGAGACTCGTTCTCAGGAGCGTAGCGCAGTCGCTGTGCTTGCGAGGGCTTTTCTCCCTCTCCTGTCTCACTTGGCTCTTCACAGGGAGACTTCACCTCCACACACTGGCAACGTGGAAAGAGCTGAAACTCACAAGTGAACATCCTTATGAATTTCCGTTCCTGGCAGTGCCTTCCACATGGCTAAGCGCTTAGTCTGCGCCGGGAGGAAATAATCATAGCACCTGAAATGCCAGATTTTCAAATTACAGATTTTATAAATAGCTTAATCACCTAATATTTATCAAAGCTGTGAATTTTAGTTTGACATCCAGAATATTGCGTTTAATTCAGGTGGCCGTATCTGAGATGCGGATGGAGGAGCCGAGACACAAAGGACTACGTGCAGTTATTTTCTTAGAGTATTTCCAGAAATCTCTTTCTTGTGTGCCGCTATTAAAATGCCAACCACTGCGATTTGCGAATAGAAGAGTTTAAAGGAGGAAGCTTTCAGATGAGGTGTCTGTAGTTCTCTGCTAGGGGAAGAAGGATCTGAAGGAAACGGTGGGACGGATCCCAAGGTTGGGAGAATGGCCTGGGGTGGGGAGAGGGAGGAAGACAGGGCTGGTGCCCATGCCACGGCTGGAAAGCCCTGAGGCGGTGGGCTTCAAATTTAAAATATAAGAAAGGGACTAAAGAGAGAGTGGAGATTCGAGCTAAAGGTGAGGAAGTAGCTGCAGTCCCAGTCATCCCAGCCGTGCCCCAGGCTGAGTGATGCTAGTCACCGATGCCGACCCACCCCTGGGACACGTCCTCCTCCGCACAGGTCACTCTCCCAGGACATCTGCTTTCCCCAGGTACATATGTCCTCCTTGATGGGCTGTTCTGTTTGCAAGAAGCACAGTGCTGCACGGGGAATTTGGGAAACGGACGCCTTTTCGGCCAGGTGCAGACTCCCAAAACCATCAGCAGTCAGCACCATGGCTTCTGTGGAAAAAGGACCATGTCCCCCAGACTGCTGCCTCCCCCCCAGGGGAGGCCGGGGAAAACCCAAATTCTCATCTCAGCAATGCTACTAATTCAAGCCGTGACCTCAGACAAATGAACTTGGCACTTTAAGTCTTCTCAGGCCAGGCACTTAGCTTTCCTGAGCCCGAGTCGTGTAAACCAGGGATAATGTTGGCTTATTGAGGTGATCCCGTGAGACAGTTTATGTGAAAGTGTTCTGGAAAATGCAAAGGTGAGAAAGTGGTTCTTGAGAGCGCGGGTGTCTACAGGGCACCCTGCGGCCAGCAGGTGTGTATGAGCTGCGGGGTGAGGAGGAAGAGGTGGCAGCTAGCAGCTGGCATTCACATGGTGCTTAATACGTGCTGGGCCACACGCTCAGTGCCTTTTACGGAGGCACAGATTTCATGTGGATGGACTAAAAGGCTGGCTGGCGTGTCCCATGTGCGGGTTTCAATAGAACCTGCCTCTCTGGAGGTAGAGAACTATCTCACTCCCTGGGACCACCCATGCATTTTGAAGAGTTGTACCGGCACGGAACTCTCAGTCTCCTGGGCTGGGGGCAGTTGAGATAGGGCAGCTGGGCTGTCCGAGGTGGCCTGAGTTTAAGACAGATAAGAAGGTGAGCAGAAGATGGAAGCAAATACCTCAATTAAAATATTCTGACTTCGTGGCATTTAACCTCTGGGATTCAGGGACAGATGTGTAGCTTCCAAACTTTGGTTGGTACTTGGGCAAAGCTGACCTTGATGAAAAATATATATATATCATTTCCTTCTCACTACAGCCTGAATTAAGCAGGTCATTAGTAATAAACCCTTCCAGGCCTTTCCACTAATGGCTCTGGCTGCAGCTTTCATCACTCACGAATTTTTATATGCAGAAACAGTGTGGCTTTTTCCAAACCCGTGGTGCAGACTAAAGGATGGAGGTGATTCTTCGTGAACTGAATGGACATGTAGGTGCCTGGGCCAGCAGGGAGCCCACTCTTCTACAATAATTGAGGCGTTTCTGTGATCAGGTATTACTCTAATAGAGAAAATAGGATCTTTGGGCGCCCAAACTTCCGACGGTCAGTACTAGGTATAGAATAAGGTCTGTGCTGAAAAATATAAGGAAAGTTTTCAGTTTCCTGGAAGAATGTCTGATAAATTTGTTACAGTGACTGTTAGCAAAATAATAGGTAAAATCTGGTGACCAGAGGAAAAAAATGTCACAGGGCTCTTTTCAGTGGGCTTGAAGCTTCCTGAATTAAATAAGGATCTATGTCATTTGTTTGTTGTTTTGCTTACAAGTATAATTTCTATTAGTTTGGCAGTCGGTTGAGGGAATTAATTAATTCAGGTCAGGGTGATAAAACCCAATACAATGTTATAAAACCCAATACAATGCATAAAAGACCATCTGAGACCCGAGTCTTTCCTAAACACAAAATGTTGTACCAGCAGCTGAAAAGCACAGTCTTCCTAGCTGCATTTTAGAATAATGAAATGCTCCAGAAAGTTCTGGAGCGCACTTCTGTGCTGGCCTGCTGGGGAGGCAGAGAGAATGGGGTGTGGAGGGCCCAGGCCTGGGCCCCACGGGATGTGCTCAGTCTGGGGGGAACAGGGCTCCCTCCTACCTCCTGCTTGCCTGGTTCGATTCAGATGGAGTCCCCAGTGCCTGAGCTCCTTTGAAGTTCCCAGGGAAATGGGATGCTTCAACAAATATCTCCTCTCTCACTTTTGTCCTCACTGGGCTTTAGAAGTTTCCAGAGCTCCGTTTTATTTTTATTTTTCCCCAGGGCTCTGTTTTAACAGAGAAACAGCCTTTGGGGGACAGATCTTTCCTCAAGAAACATATTATCCCCTGGGAGATAGGGGAACTCTAGCCGACATGAGATTTGACATACGTATACATTGTACAGTGGTTACCAAGTTCAAAATGGTTAACTCGTCCGTCACCCCGCTTAGGTAACACACTTGACTGGTGTGTGTCTGTGGTGAGAATGCTTAAGATTATTCTCAGCAACTTCCAAATACACAATACTGCATCACTAACTGTAGTCACCGTGCTGTACATTAGTTCCCCAGAACTTCTTATAACCGAAAATGTGTACCCTTGACCAACATCACCTCATTCCCCACCCCCTGCTCCTGGCAACCACCATTTTATTCTGTTTCTATAAATTGACTTTTTTTTTTATGAAAGCTTTAAAGACCCCTGAGCCCTGGGCCCGCCCCAGAGACCATGATTCCGTTGATCTGGGGCCTGGCTGTGGCAGCCAGGTGTTAAAGCCCCCCAGGCAATTCTTCTGTGTGGTGGAATTAAGAACCTGAGTCTCTCATCTAGAGTGGCTCTCCGCCAGAGTTGTACCCTGGAATCACCCAAGGTGTGTCACAAGTGCCCAGGCCCAGGCCGTGTCCCAGACCAGTTAGGCAGATGGAGCCCAAGACCGGGAGTTCGCTGGGCTTCGGGTGAGGACGTGGCTCAGGAGGGAGAGCAGGCCGTCCCTTTCCTCACGCTGGCTGCAGGGCGTGTCCAAACCCATCTCCCCACCTCCCCACCTCTATCCCCCAGCCCTCTGCCAGTATCACCCAGCACCTGTAATTTGGAGCTGGCTACCCACACCAGCCCACGTGCCCCTTCGGTATACAGAAATAATATTCGGTGCAAGGCACTCCCTGCAAGGTGGCATGGAGGGCGGGCCTGCAGTTCTTCCTCTCACATGGACAGTGCAACGCGTCTACTGACCTGTGTGTATGAACTGCCCCTCCAGAGGTCACCTGTGACCGTCTGTATGTTAAACATACAGGCTATTTGAAAGGAGGGGGAGGGAAGGGGGGTGGGTGGGGGAGGGTGGGCGACGGCCATACCACCCTGAATGCGCCCGATGTCGGCTGTATGGGGGGGGTATTACAGGTACGGTGTGTATATGTGGGTGTATGTATATGTGAGTGTGTGTGCATGCACAGGGGTGTAACAGGGGTGTGTGCATGTGGGGGTGTAGGTGTGGGTGTATGCGCGTGTGTAGGGGTGGGGGGGTGTGCCTGTGTAAGGGGGTGTGTGGGAGCGAGTGGATGTATTTATGCGAGTGTGTGTATATGCGGGTGTGTGTGCACGTGTGGAGGTATGCGTGTGCACGTGTAGGGGTGGATGTGGGGGTGTGAGTGTAGGTGTGGATATGTGTGCACGTGAAGGGGTGGATGTGGGGGCGTGAGTGTAGGTGTGGATATGTGTGCACGTGAAGGGGTGGATGTGGGGGTGTGAGTGTAGGTGTGGATATGTGTGCACGTGTAGGGGTGGATGTGGGGGTGTGAGTGTAGGTGTGGATATGTGTGCACGTGTAGGGGTGGATGTGGGGGTGTGAGTGTAGGTGTGGATATGTGTGCACGTGAAGGGGTGGATGTGGGGGTGTGAGTGTAGGTGTGGATATGTGTGCACGTGAAGGGGTGGATGTGGGGGTGTGAGTGTAGGTGTGGATATGTGTGCACGTGAAGGGGTGGATGTGGGGGTGTGAGTGTAGGTGTGGATATGTGTGCACGTGAAGGGGTGGATGTGGGGGTGTGAGTGTAGGTGTGGATATGTGTGCACGTGAAGGGGTGGATGTGGGGGTGTGAGTGTAGGTGTGGATATGTGTGCACGTGAAGGGGTGGATGTGGGGGTGTGAGTGTAGGTGTGGATATGTGTGCACGTGAAGGGGTGGATGTGGGGGTGTGAGTGTAGGTGTGGATATGTGTGCACGTGTAGGGGTGGATGTGGGGGTGTGAGTGTAGGTGTGGATATGTGTGCACGTGTAGGGGTGGATGTGGGGGTGTGAGTGTAGGTGTGGATATGTGTGCACGTGAAGGGGTGGATGTGGGGGTGTGAGTGTAGGTGTGGATATGTGTGCACGTGAAGGGGTGGATGTGGGGGTGTGAGTGTAGGTGTGGATATGTGTGCACGTGTAGGGGTGGATGTGGGGGTGTGAGTGTAGGTGTGGATATGTGTGCACGTGAAGGGGTGGATGTGGGGGTGTGAGTGTAGGTGTGGATATGTGTGCACGTGAAGGGGTGGATGTGGGGGTGTGAGTGTAGGTGTGGATATGTGTGCATGTGTAGGGTTGTGGAGGGGAGTCTATGCATGTGCCTGTGTAAGGGGGGGTGGGGTTATGTCTCTGTGAGTATATGTGTATGTGGTTGTGTGCATGTGTGGGGGTGTGTGCGTGTGCATGCGCAGGAGCGGATGGAAGTGTGCGTGTAGGTGTGTATGTGAGTGTATGTGTGTGCATGTGTGCACGCACGTGTGTGTAGGGGTGGATGGGGGGTAGGTGTGGGTGTGCGTGTGTGCGAGTGTTGGAATGGAGGCCGTAGGCCCCAGCTGGGGAGTCAGGGAGGCACCGTGTGGCCCGTCTCTGGAGACACAGGGTGGTGGGGTCTCCCCTTCCCTTGGGCCCGGCCCTGCCACGCCGCCCCGGAGAAGCAGCCGCTGTCCTCGAGTCCTCCCTGGTCAGCCTCCCTGCATGATGAAGGAGGTAATCGTGAAAGCCCCGTGCCCTCCGCCGCCCCAGACTCTGCCGTCCTTGAGTCGGGGGCTGGCTCCCCCCTCAGCACCAGCAGAGCCCTGGCTTTGAGGAGGGCCCCGAGGACAGTTGCTGAGTGACAGCACATTTCTTCCCCGCACCCGGACCGGCGCCCATCCTGAGCGGCCCCTCGCTGCTCTTAGAACCCAGGGAGGCTGTGGCTACACACTGATGAGTCTCACTAGGGAACCGGGCACAAACTGCGTGTGGGCCTCTGAGGGAAGAACGTTTTCCCTACATTTTTAAAGGCAGAGAGGAAAGTCCTGACCCGTTCTGTCTGTAGTCAGAGACATACCGCGGTCTCATCGAGGGGTCTCCTTGGCTGGTTACATCCTGGGAGCTTCAAAGCAGACGGCCCCGCCTATGATGATTGGCACACTGGGGACCGTTTGACCCTCCGGGCAGGGGCATCCGTCAAAAGGGTTTTTCCAGACTCTGGGACCTGTCAGCACTGGATCCAGATGAAATTGTACAAGTTGTTTTAGGTTCAAAAAGCAAG
Organism: Ursus americanus; assembly: GCF_024610735.1. Classification (NCBI taxonomy): domain Eukaryota; kingdom Metazoa; phylum Chordata; class Mammalia; order Carnivora; family Ursidae; genus Ursus; species Ursus americanus. The sequence goes on from NC_142145.1 coordinate 55,416,165, forward strand.
TGCATCGGGGAGGGCACTGCTGCCCCAGGTGAGCCGTGAGGACTGCTTTCTGAATCTGGGGCGCTGCCCGTGCCCAGAGGGACTGCAGGGCCCCGAATTCCTCAGACACGGGCACAGCTTGAGTCCTTCAGGGAGCTTCCCAGAGCCACTTGCAGGCCTTGTGGCCTTGGGACGTCCTCACTGAGTGAACAGAGTGGGGAAGTGGGGGGTTGGAAACAGAACCTCGCTTGCAGGTGCCTCTTTAGCATTCGCTTTCTCCCTCTTTGGGAGAACAGGGGGTGAGGCTGCAGGGAAGGTGGGGTTGGGGGCTTGGGAGGGGAGTAGCTCGCCGCCCTGGTTCCGGTCCTGCCCAAGGACGACCCCTGCTCATGTCACTTTTTCATGCCCAAAGCCAGCTAATGTTGCCCAGATCAGGAGAACTTGGGACCGAGGCAGAAATGTTCTTTTTCGTCCCCTGAAGCACAGGAATAGCTTGTGTGGCTCAATTATACCGCTCAAAAAGCAAGCGAGCTGAGAGAGGAAACCGCAGAAGACAGGCCTGTGCCTGGCGATCGAGGGTAATCAGTTTCCGGCACAGGGGGATTTCAGGCATTTCCTGAGGTGCTTGGGGGAGGGCACGCAACAATGTATGGTCTTCCTTCTCACTCCCTTTATTTTTCTGATGCAGAAGCCAGTCATCACAGACTCTGCTGGGATTGACAGTTTGCTTAGGAAGGATGAGATGATGGCGAATTCATTCTGAAAATTGTAGTCATGTCTGGGACGGGGCAGCTTCGGGGATTTCCAACACAGCAGCCCCTTAGCAGTGAAGCCTGAAATCCTTTTGGGGTTGTGGCTGGAGGCCAGCAGCTGTATAATGCTCTAAATGCACGATCGTCTGTTGAAAGGACGGCTTGTAGTAGGCACTGAATTGCACGGTTAGGTTTATGCGAGACCATGTCTATGCAGTAAGTAATTGGATCTCTCAGATTTCCGTGATAAACATTAATTGTCTCCGTGAAGGAGGCAGGAGAACAGGGTTGACCACTTTGTAGTTAACATGTCAGCCTGGCGATCTGACAACATGGCCTTTTAGAATTTTGAAATGCAAATGGTTTCTTTTAAATATTTTGAAAATGAAAGTATCAGATCCTGAAATATGAGTCAGAAAGCTCTGGTGAAGACGTGTTTTCAGTTCTCTTGGGCGTACACCTAGGAGTGGAATTGCTAGGTCACTCTTCCATGGATTTTCCGCAGTGCTGCACCTTTCACAGTCCCACCAGCAGCATACGGGCCTCTGGTTTCTCCTCGTCCTCACCGCTCGTTATTGTCTGTCTTTTTTTATCTTAGCCATCCTGGTGGGTGCTGCTACCGATGCTTTACTCTTGTGGCCCCTCTAGGATGTTGAAATGGTCTGTTTGCTTCCTGTCTTCCCCTGCAGATTGTAAATTCCCAAAGACCCAAAGCTGCGTCTTAAACTCCCTAGTCTCTAGACTTCAGTGTTTATTGGGTTGAATCAAATGCTGCTAAACCCTTATTCTGTCATCATCTGCTCATATAGCCAACGTTTGACTCCCCGCCCCCAACTGTATGTCAGGTTCTGTGCTAAACGCTGGTGTATTACACACAAAGGAATAAAGTATGGCTCTTGTCTTCAAATAAATAGGTTGGACCTGTGGGGCCTATAGAGAAGAAAATGTAGGTGAAGACAAGAAAATTGCCATGACTGATTAATTAAGAGGCACATATCCCGAAAATGGAAATTTAGTTTTAATCAATTTGGCAAACCCAAAAAAATAAGAGATCCGTTTCCTTGGTTGTGGCCATTGTGTTGGGTAGTGAGACCGTGGGGTGCACTCTTACATCTTGTGAAAGCTTATCTCTTACGGAGACGGGAAGAGAGCCTTCTAGATGCTGAACCCATCTGTCCCAGCTGCTGAGCTGCTCCCAGGCAGCCCATAGAAGCACCCTCCGCTGCTGTGTCCCTCTGCCTGGCTCAGAGGCCACACTCAGGTCCATCACACCACACAAACGCGGGTGCAGAATGCCCTCTCCTAACACCTGAGACCCCAGCTGGGCCAGGACCTCATGCAGGTCTTCCGCAGGGCAAGGTCCATGATCTGAGAAAGCTGTGCTCAAGAAAATGCCTTCACTGCCCGATTAACAGCTGACAGGTGGCTCCCAGGGCGTCTCCAACACTTCCCCTCTGGGCCTTTCCTTATCCAGTTCTCCTACCTCGAATGCCTGTTTTAACCCCCGCTAGGAGTTAGCAGTTAGTTACCTGCTACCCCTTTGCAGGTCCTCCCTAGGAAGTTCTGCTCCCTCCTCCACTGCACCCATGTCCGGGGACCATCCGTGGGCCCTGCTCAGCTCTGCGCGGTGTGTTATCATTGGATACCGCTCTCAACCTCCTCATTGGACCCCGGACTTCCCAAAGCCAGGGACCAGGTCAACGTGCTTGGTACTTAAGAGGTGCTCGATAAATTCTCATAAAATGGAAGACTCCCTGCTGACTGGAAGTCGAGGGGGGGCCAGGAGTGACGCGTTTATTTGTTGAGGCCCTTGTACGAGCAAGTCACAAAGTTGTTTCCCCCGGACTTCAGGTTTCCCCCCAGCTCTTGGTTTTCCCGTCCTTTGTGTTCCGGATGTTGACGTACAGGTAAACATACATGTGTGGACAAACCTGCATGTGTTCCAGTTACGCAGAACTTTCCAGGAATTCTAGTGAAGGTAGATGGCAAAGTACCTTTCATCAGGCCTTGTGGGGAACGTCTCCAGACAGCGGATGCGCTTGTGGTTCACAACCATGACTTGCTGATTCATTTCTGATTCAAATCCTTCTCGGTGTGATTTCTTCCACTTAAAACCCTGATCTGGCATAATTGCTTTCATGGCACCGGCCTTGGATATCACAGAGCTGACATCTTCTGCTTCTGCTTTCCAGGACCAGTACAAGTTCTGCTACGAGGTGGCCCTGGAGTACTTGAATTCTGGCTGACGCACGCCAACCCTTTCAGCCCACAGAGCCAAGACGTTCCACGGTGTTTGTGTCGATGAGATGAGGACTTCTCAATATGCTTATTTTGCTTTGCATAATTGGCTCTTTTTAAGAGCCCAAGAAAGCATTTCTAAAACTGCTTTGCACTGCCCAATTCCCAGCAATGCTGCTGCCTGACGGAAAAACACACACCCGGCAGAGTCGTCGAATACTGTCCTCCTGGGCATCGGCTTGTTAGAGCAGCGTAGACATCTGGTAAACTGAAGAGCACAATTATATTCTTATGAAGGAATTTGTACCTTTGGGGTATTATTTTGTGGCCCGTGAACCCTTTGTTATTGTTACGGCTGAGTGTACATTTTGTTTTGTGGAGAATGCTACCTGGCATTATGATAATATATTATTTTAGTTAATATTTGTATTTTAACATGTTGCATAATATAAGCTTATGTACCTTTCCAAGACTAACAGATAAACGTATTATGAACAAAGATATGTTGTATGAGTTGTTTCTATCAGATTTGTATTGTTTCCGAGGGAAAAGCTTGGGAAGAAGTCAGTTCGAAAATGCAAAGCTCGACGATAAGGTTCACAGATCCAAAGCTCTTCCCTGTGTTTATATTGTAAATATTTTTGATTTCATCAAATTATTTATTCATTAAAAGAAATTTTTGTGAAGCACAGTGAGTGACAATCATTTTTATGAAGCGCAGGAAATGATTGATTGTACGATGTGACCTTGTGTGAACTCTTTCTCAATAAATAAAGACCCGTGACCAGTCTTGCTGTATTCCTGCTGTCCCAGCGCCCCGGCGATGGGGGCAGCTCCGGTCACCCCAGGCCCCTGGCAGACAGATGGGGTCTGTTGGCCTGGAGCAGGTAGGGTTGGGAGTTTCGAGAGAGAACTTCTGTCAGTGAGAAATCCTGGCCATCCTGGGAGCCTTCCCGGGGCTGAGGAAGCACAAGCCCCAGAGCTGCCCGGCCCCTCACCTGGTGGGCACACTGTTCAGAGTGCGCTGGGCCGACGCCAGGGCCCTACTTCCCCACCAGAACCACCTCTTCCTTTCTCTGTTTCACCTCAGTCAGCGGGGGGAGCCCATGTCCTCTCCAGGCCTCATTCAAACCTCAAACTTGCTGAGAGAACACTCTTTGAAGGGTTAAAGGATCAGAGTGCATTTAAGCAGGACACAAAGCTGAACAAGACAGTCCCTGCCAGAGGGAAAGATCACGAAGGGCGGCCCGCTCCTCGCTCCTCAAGGGCTCTGCCGACCTCTGAAGGAGGAGGCTAGGCCGCGCACTTACAGTGTGAGTTCACACTGAGTTGCAGGCTACGTTAAATGATTCCCAGCAGATGATGAGGATGAACTTTGACCCCCCAGTTTTATATCAGAAACTATGCAGGCCGCCTCCCCAAGAGGCAGCGGGTGCTCCCTGTGACAGTAATGGAGCCATCTCACAGCTGGAGGAACTTGGGTTGGAAGACATTCAATAACTTGTCCAAAGTCACCCCAGCCGGTCAGTGCCAGGTGCCTCCGGGGCCTGGGGGAGGCAGAGGGACAGCAGCAGGAGCACAGGCCCTGTTGTTACAACGCACAGGGAGAGGAAACGCCACTCCTGCCGAGACAGGGAGATGGGACTCATCGCCCACTCCAGAAAATGGGGAGGCTTGAGGGTGGTAATTCCTGCCCGCTCTGGGGACCTTGGTGAGTAAGGACAACAAGAGCAGAGGTGGTCCACCGCAGGGACTGAGGTTGACGCCTGCACCTAGGCCGGCACTGTGAGTAACACGATGCATACTTTCCTGACTGGAGGGATTCCCCAGTGCCTCTGAAGGGGATAGGATGCCATACGCACACACACACGCACACACACACACACACAGAGCAGGCCAGTGCTGAGCTGGGGGTGCAGACGAAATGCCTCACTGCTGGGCTCCTCCTGCACCATGTCCTCTCACCATCCCCACGCAATTCTCTTTGATAAACTCCTAAAATGTGAAGAATGGCTGGTTGTGTACCTCTTCAAAATGGCTTCCCCAGGACACAGGACTAGGGATGAATACGTGTGGAAAGCTATACCCAGTGTGTGCCAGCTGGCCTGTGACAAGAGGGGAAGATGGGGCCCTCCGTTCTCTCCTACAAAGTCATAGCTGGGGTCTTCATCCCCTTAGCCAGGGTGAAAAGCCACCTCAGCATGGCACAGAAGTGGCCTGAGATTTGAGTCTGACAATTCAACCCACTTGCTAGTTATCAAGCCCCATCTCGTACTGAAGCCACTAGTTTCCTATAGACTTCTGAATCTCTTGGGTTTTATCTTTCTTTCCCTTGGTTTCACCTCTTAGCAGAAATAGTGATAGAAGAAAAGGGACACTCCGTGGCTTTTTCTGATTTCCCATGAGGCCTTGCAGCATGGTTGAGATTCTCGTTTCTTTCAGTACCACAAAGTCCCTGCCCCTTGCCCAGAAAAGAAGTTAACCCCTCGGTTCAGCCTCCCTTCTCTTTCTTCGCTCAGTATTCTGGGTTCTCCTCCATGGTGGCATCATCAGCCTTCCAGACACCTCGAAGCCTGTGACAGAAAAACAGGGAAGCCTGCCCCCGGCTTTCTGACTGTGTCCTGCTCAGGGACTACTTGTTAACAGCACTCCGTGTACGTGCTAAGGTGGCTTTGCAATATGTCCACTTGGCTTCACTGAACTTACTGCCCAGATTTCCATTCTCTCTGCACTTCCACTTAGCTGAGCCCCGGGGGGATTTTGTGCCAGCCGCAGAAGGCAGAAGTGAAGCAGCAGCTGTGTGGTTTTACACTCAGGAGGTGGGGCAGCTGCAGCCACACCTGCCACCACGTGCCAACAAGGCGAACCAGCAGGTAAGTGACGGATGAGCTGCCCACCAGCACTTCCCTGCAGTCCTTCTGGCTTCCACTTGTGCTCTGGATCAAAACTCATGCCCATATGTCCAAGTGTTGTGAAGACAGGCCAGCTCCAGGTACCAAAATCAACATTGGTTATCCACTGCTGAAAAACAAATGGTTCCAAAATGAAATGCTAAAAATAACCAATAAATACTAATGATTTCATGCAGTTTCTATGGGTCAGAAATGCAGGAGCAGCCTTGCTGAGTGATTCTGGCCCTGAGGTCACTCACGAAGTGACTGTCCCAATGTTGGGTCAGGGCTGCCATCTTCTGAGATCTTGACAGGGGGAGGGGACCCACTTCCAAGATGGCTCACTCACATACCTGGCAAGTTGGTGCTAGTTGTTGGCCAGAGGCCTCAGTTCCTCAACATGTGGGCCTCTGACACACAAGTTGTATAAGTGTCCCTGCAGCATGGTAGCGAGCCTCTCCCTGCGATCCAAGATGGAGCAAGGCAGAAGCCAGCAGTTATGTTATGACCTAGCCTTGGGAGTCACTCTGTCATTTCCACAATATCTTATCAGTTACAAAAGTCAGCCCTATTTGTTATGGAAGGGGATATGCAAGGACACAAATCCCAGGATGTGAGAATCCTTGGAGACCATCTGAGAGGTTGACCACCACCTGCCAGCCTGCTTCTGACCTCCCACAACAGCTGGCACCTCAGCTTATGCAGACTGCTTAGCTGGAAAACAGTAATTCTTATCCCTGGAATGCCTAGCCTGTCAATCAAGCTCATTCCCCTCCTATGCTGTCCTCTCCATGCTGCTACACATTTTTGTCCTACCAGCTTCTACAAGAGACATTACCTCTAGTCATTTTCACTGTGCTCTAGAGAACATTTATTCAAGAGTAAATAAACTTCCCCCATAGCCTGGCTTAATAAGGCTCTCTTTCCCCCTCTCGCAAAGAAATGGCCCCATCTGAAACTCTCCCAAGTAGAGGTAAGTCATTCCTCCACATTCCAAATACTTCCTCAGTTTCATCAATTGCCCTTCATACTCCACTCAAGCCAAATGATAGCCACGTCCTGTAGCTTGTCACCTTGAACTGCCTCCCCTCTGAGATCTTAAACGAACATGCCAAATTCTGAGCCCAACCTCTTCAACTGCTAGGTTCTCTTTGTCTTATTCCTGCTGTCCTTGCTCTTTGAATTTGGAAGCCCTCTAGTCCATTCTCTGAGTACAATCTGTCCCCTTTGTACTTCTTTCCCAGGACAACCGAAGCCCCATGATGTATTGCTTCATCCAGTTTGTCCAACATCCTTAATACCTCTTGACTCCTTACAGTTCCATCATATCTATCCTACAAAAGGTCACTTTTAGAAAAACTCATCACGGACTTCTAATCCCAGATAAGCTAGAGTAACAAAGACCAGATTTACCCTCCTAACCAACTAAGAAACTGGGGGGAAATGTACTTAAAAAAAAAAAAAAGCTTTGCTTTAGGTATTTATATATATATTTATTTATTTATTTTTAGAGAGAGAGAGAGATCACTACTGGGGGGGGGGACAGGGCAGAGGGAGAGGGAGAGAAAGAATCTTAAGTAGGCTCCAAGCTCAGCACAGAGTCTGACATAGGGCTTATTCTCACAACCCTGAGATCATGACCTGAGCCAAAATCACGTCAGATGCTTAACCACCTGAGCCACACAGACACCCCTAAAAAAATGTTTTTCAAGACCCTGGACATCAAGTAGTAAAGGAAACAGAAAGCAAATTAAGTAGATGCCAGAATTGCACCAGTTTACAGCCTGGAGAGACTGTCCAGACAGTGGGTGCAGGGCAAGGTAAGGCAAGTGCAGCCTAGTAATTTCCCTTTGAAACAAGAGTTCTCTTACTGGAGCTGAGTGTTTCAAAAAATCAAAGTGGCTAGTTTTCAGGGCAGAGCAGCAGAGATGAGAGAACTGTATGAAGAGTTCTAAACATCTGCACGGTTCCCCCATCGAGTCGTCCATTAAGTACTGATCAATATAAACATGTACGAAAATTATCAGAGGCCAAAGAAAAAGCCACCCGAAAACATTAGAGAAAACAACAGAGTTCACACACAGCCATATTAGGTCCTGTTCCAACTGGATAGAGAACCCAGAAAGATTTTGCCTCGATGAATGGGGCAAAATTATCTCTAGACTAAACGAAGCTATCATCTTGCCTAGCAAAGCAATAACTGAAGGATCAAACTGTTCCCAAGTAACTTAACTGCATTTCAGAACAAAGCTCAAGAATATGTATTGGAATACAAAAATATCCAGCGTCTGAGAAAGTAGTATCAACAGTGTCTGGCAAACAATCCAAATTACCAGGAACACAAAGAAGCAGGAAAACAAGACACATTAAAAAAAAAAAGAGAAAAATAAATCAGTCAAAACTGACTCCAAAATAACATGGATGATAGAATTAGTAGACCAGTACATTAAAGCCATTATTTTGTAATATTACTCCAGATTATCAAGAAACTAGAGAAAAGACTTAGCGTATTTAAGCAAAAACATGCAAGATGTAAGAAAGACACAAACAACTTCAAGAGATGGAGACTACAAAGCCTGAGATAAAAAATATATTAGTGGGATTACTAGCAGATTAGAATATAGAAGAAGAGATTAGTGAACTTGAAGACATCGATAGAAACCATTCAAAATAAAATACAGAGAGAAAGATTGAACAAAAATGAACAGAGCATTAGTGAACTATTGAAGTCTCCCCACACTGGGGGAAAGAGGGACAGAAAAAAATATCCAAAGAAATAAGGGCCAAAATTTTCCAAACTTGATGGAAATTATAAATGCACAAGTCCAAGAAGCTCAATAAACCTCAAGCACCAGAACCCTAAAGAAAAACTACACCAACATTCATCATCATCAAATTACTAAAACCAATGACAAAGAGAAAATCTGAAAAGCAGCCAGAGAAAGAATACACTGCATGCCAAGAAAGGCACAAATTTCAGCGGACTTTTTTTTGGACACAACAAAAGCCAGGAAAGAGTAGAGCAACCATTTAAAGTACTGAATGGATTAAAAATTGTCAACCTTGAATTCTATACCCAGTAAGACTATTTACCAAAATAAAGGTAAGATAAAAATGCTTTTTTACATATGAAAGCTGAAAAAAATTCATCATCAGAAGACTCACAAATACAAGAAATGAATCAAAATTCTCAGACGGAAGTCTGCATCTATGCAAAGAAATGAAGAACACTGGAAAGACTAAATGCAAAAGGCCTTTTTTGCTCTTATTTAAATATGTTAAGAGATAATGGACCGTTTAAATTTTTAAAAATAATAAAATTTAAAAATTTAGGGTGTGGTTTTATAACACAGGTAGAAAAAGAAAGTATGACAACAATTGAGTGAAGGCAAAGAGGGGGAAAATGGAGGTATACTCCTATAAGATTCTTCTAGAATACATGAAGAATGTCTACCTTCAAGAATCTTAAAGGCAAACAGTGACAAGGAAGTTGAAGATGCTAAAGTAAAGATACTATAAACCCTGCAGCAACCACCAACATCACACAGCAAGAGTTATGGCCACTAAACCAATGAAGGAGATAAAAATTGAATCATAAAAAAGGCTCAATTAATCCAAAAGAAGGCAGAATAAGACAAAAAATGGAGCAAAGAACAGATGGGACAAATAGGAAACAAGAACAAGATGGTAGATTTAAACTAGACTATATCAATAATCCCATTAAAATGTAAATAGGCTACATGCCCCAGTTAAAAGTCAAAGATTGCCACGGATTGGATAAGAAAGCAAGACCCAACTATATGCTGCCTACAAGAAACCCACTTTGAACATAAACAAATAAAGAAATCTATCCATCTGCTTTCTGTAATACACCCAAGCTACGAAGGCTGCTATGAAGAAAATCACACTAATGGGTGTATTATTGCTGCTGTAAATTCTTGGGATCCGTCTTTTCCTTCTAACTCTCCATGGCAAATAGTTCAAGACTTTCAGCACTCAAGCTACCTTGGGGGCAACTATGGCTGTATAATCTAATTCAGGAAAAATAAATGGTCCAATCTCATAGCTATACAGGTATTTATCTCCATGTCCATTCTCACTTCCTTTTTACCAAATTCAGAGAAAGAATCCTTCAAGGGACAGGTCCTGAGGGCAGGAGCCATTGCCAAAGCCCCAGGCTCGGGGCCATGTGACGGATGGATGGGTGGGTTTCCTTCCTTGCTGTTCCAGGAGCTCCTGCTCACTGCCTCCACATCTGACAGACACCCTGTTCCCCTGGTGCTTAATCAGGAAACCTGAGCGCTCAGACCACCTCCTAAGTATCTCTCCCATCCATCCTCTTCCCCACCCCCACCAAAACCAATACAACACTCTCCCAAGCCCCACTCCCCTGGCCTCCACAGTGGCAAACTCCTCTCTCATGTTTGATAATGGTCCTCCCAATCCACTCTCCAGGCTTCATCCAGAGTCTGCTAAATTCTTCCTGCCCACCCCCTGCATTATATTCAGGGCAAAGCCCTGGCTCTTCTATCTGCCTCATGTGACCTGGTCACCTCCTCCCGTTCCCTCACCCTTGAAGCCACTCACCCCGTGACTCCTCTCCTGGGCCCAGGCTTCAGCTTCGGCTTTGTTTTAAATGTCCCTCCATTCGAGGAGCAGGATGACTCAGACGACAAGCTCAGGGGGTGCAAAAAGCTTCATCCTATTTTTCAAATCATCTTCTATCTGACTCCAGCCCCCATCATGCCAGACTAGAGGGAAATTAGATCTCAATCTTTCTTGAGGCTTTTATTCTACCCAGCCCCCAAATTGTGCAAAATCCCCAGTCTTGTGCAGTTAGGAGACCCCCACCATCTGCCCTCACGACAGCCAGGAAGACCTCGTCCAGCCCACGTGATCATCAGGCCATGTCAACTTGTCTGAACCACAGGACACAGGAAGACTGGGCAGCCAGGCATTGAGGGCCCCGTCTCTGGGAGCGTCACACAGCCAGCCCCTCTGGGGTTTGGCCACCCCCTGGGGTTGCAACCACATATGGTCACATAGCCTCCCGCACCGGCTCTACCAGAATCCACAGCTCTCTCTCCCCACCCATTCTGAGACATCATTTCTCTCGGTGTCAGTTCTCCCAGTCCCTCTGCACCCCCCACCCTACCCCCAGGACACCCATAACAACTGCTTCAGTGGGAGGGTGTCACAGGCAACTTCTGCTCTCCTCCTACCCACGTGGATCTCCCATGGCCAGTAGAGCACCTCAGTCCCGGCTTTCACAGGAAAGGGAAGTGGGAACCAACTGGAAGGAAACCGCAACTCAAAAAGGTATCCTGCTTCATTCCAGATAGCCTTGCCGGGCCCTGCAGGCCAGATTGCTCCATCTCTTAGGACCTTACCTCTCCTTCATAACCCTCAGTGCACCCTCTCTACCCATTCGATGTCTGTGTCCCCCACCAGACAGGAGCTCCAGGGGCCAGGAGCCTGACCTGGGGCCGCCACTTCGTGTTTGTTGAGACTGGCAGAATCAGCAAAGAAACAAGTTGCTCCGGCCCTTGGAGTGCACTGACAAGTCCTGTACCCTTGGAGACTCTGCTCTGGGTCTTGACAAACTCTGAAACATCAAAAACACAGAAATATTGGCTCTGACTTGAGAAACTGCTAGAAAGCCGGGCTCACCCTTGCTAAAAGGAAAGGAAGCAGTATTGATCTCAGCCCTGACAGAAGGGGGAAGAAAGAAAGCAGAAAGAAGTGTGCGTGTTCTGAAGGAGTAGAAGTTAAAATGCAGGCAATTAGCAGACAATGTGTCATTTTCGCTCTGCTTCTGTTCCAGCTAATGGCATTTAAATGACAGTGGTGATTCAGCATGTCTCAGCCCCGCATGACACCCTCTGCCAGGAAATCTGAAGCGTGCGGGGACATCTGCACAGGCTGTCGCATTCCCCGTTCAGAATACCAACCCTAGCTTTGTCCCCTGCTCTTGGGCTGAGAGGGAGCTGCGGTGCTTTTACAAATTGGTCCACAGATCCTCTGCGAGCCTCCCCGCCACAGGTGGCACCTAGCCTCCCTCTTCTTGAGACGTGTTTCTCACAAATGGGATGAAGAGGAAGTGAAAGTGTGTGTGATTTCCTAGACGAGGTCCTTGAAAAGACATGGTGGGGTCCTCGCCCCCTCACAGACCACTCGTTGGGGGTGGGGGCAGCAAGATGGCCCAAGGAACACCTGTTTGGAGAGTCCCCGCTGGCAAGGAAAGGAGGCCCCCAATCAACAGTGGTGAGGGACTGAGTCTTCAGCCAACAACCTCTAGACTAAGCAGGAAGAGGATTTTCCAGCCCCGGGTGAGCCTTCAAATGACCGCACCCCAACCTCATGAGAGACACTGAGCTGGAAACACCCACCTAAGCTGCCCCCAGATTCCTGACCCTTACAAACTGTGTCAGATAATAAGTATTTGTTACGTTTAGCTTAGGTTTTGAAAGATAATTCAGTATCTCCTCCTTGGGTTCCAATTCCAGTACCGAATAGGAGCTTCCAGAAAGAGGTGTGTCCAGTCTAAAAATGTAAAGGTGTAGGTCAATGCTCTTTATTATCCCTTAGGTTCTGGAACTTTCTATCCAGGTGTTACATCTCAAAGTATGGCATACATACCACAGATAGTTCATGAGATGACTGTAGCTGGTGCAAAGATGAACATTTATTTTTATAACATTTCTGAATTTATTTTACTATGTATTAGAAAAGTACTGGCTTTCCATTTCCAGTGCTGATGGATTTCTTAGTGTCTGAGGGGCATTTGTGCGTGGAGAGGAATATTCACTACTAATTGTAACTCAGGCAATGTTCCCAGCTATTAATCTTAGGAATTTATTAGACAATTAGCATTCTTTTAGATACTAAACAACCAACATTGCCCTGAATATTTACAATTACATACCACTAATAAATAAAAAAATTATAGATTTAACAAAATAAATGTTCCTGATCAATAAAAAACCTAGATTACAAACCTAACCCAGCACGTCTAGACATTTAATTAAAATCTTGCATCTAACATATTAATTCCCTTCAATATTCTGAGACTCTTTACATGCAAAATGGTCACACCAGAAATGTAAAACTACAAAACCGATTAATGCCCTTACACCAAAAGAGGTTACGATGGTAGCTGTGGCTTTAATTTGTTCCCTTACCCGTGCACATTCCCAGCATCACATGCTTTACATTGTCCTAGGATTTCTATAACACTATCAGTTCAATAACTGATATTTTGTATCTTTCTAGGATTCTAGAAATTTACCAGACTCCAGAGTAAGGGGATATCTTGATGCCACTGGGTGCTGGTAACTTACTGATTGTCAGTCGCGACATGATTGCACAGACCAAGTTCATTCAAACCTGAGCCACCAGTCATCAGAGTGAGTTTCTTTTGATGGCCAAGAAGTGGCTAGAGCTAAATCATGGGACATTTCACTTCCTATCTTCCTTAACAACATTGACCCTGAGACTCAAAGTCTTTTCCAGTAATGAACTGGTCTCTAGGTTTTGTATGTGGCATCTACTCACAGTGCAATAATTAAGATTTGTTGGTCTGGTCTATCCCCGTAATTGGAAGCTCAGGGACATATGTCTTATTAGTATCGTGTTATGATTAGTGGCGTTATCAGAATTTCGTTGAAAGAAAAGGGAGTACATAAGAAGTAGGAAGATCGGTAGGGGAAGAAAGGGAAGAAGAAAGGGGGGTAATCAGAAGGGAGAATGAAGCATGAGAGACTATGGACTCTGGGAAACAAACTGAGGGCTTCAGAGGGGAGGGGGTGGGGGAATGGGATAGACTGGTGATGTAAGGAGGGCACGTATTGCATGGTGCACTGGGTGTTATACGCAACTAATGAATCATCGAAATTTACATCGGAAACCGGGGATGTACTGTATGGTGACTAACATAATATAATAAAAAAAAAAATTAAAAAAAAGAAAAAAAAGAAAGAAAAGGGAGGGGCTTGGTTTCTCTTCTTTTAAGGGCATTTGGGTAATTTGTTATCTCGGAGCTCACAGTTGGATATTCTTTAGTTGGTTACTGGGTGGGATCATGAATGCTGGCCAATGGCTACTTCGCTTTCCATTTGCTCCCTTGTTCGTGGCACAGTTCCTTTGTTTACTGGGATCATTTTAGCTGACTCACCAGTGTCAAGTCACTCCTTCCTGCTTACCTGGTCCACCTCAACAGCTGACTAACAGACACAGGTTCACCAAAGAAACACGATATCCACAGCTAGGAGAGATAACTGTTTCCATTATTAAAATAACAAGGATGAGGCCTTTTCCATTAAACCCACCCTTCCTTGAATAGCTCCATTTTTTATACTTTATATTACCTATAATGTTTTTTAGTTTTGTTCCAAAGCATGCATTTTTTTTAGTCTTGCTCCAAAGCATGCATTCAACTCTCAATTTATCTTTTTCTTTTAATTAGAAATGAGTGTTAGAAACAAAAATGTGGGCCCCATGCGTGTGTATGAGCTGCCACTACTGGAAGAAATGCTATTTCTTGTTGATGTTGTTGGGACTTTTTTTTCCAAAATAACTGTCGATGATATTTCTTTTAACTCATTATATTCGCATTGATGTTCCAAATTCAGTGCTTTGTCATATTACCCGATCTAATAACATGATTCCATCAATCACCAAGACTTTGTCTCCAGGATGCAAGTACTACAGGGCTATACGGCTTTCTTTTAAAATCCATTTAACTTTAAAAAGGTAAGCAATTTAAAAATACATTATAAATAACATCACTGGGATGCCACAGTCACCCTGAGTGTGGATGGTGAATGAGTGGCTCTCTGAGCTTGCCCACTGGTCTGCCCCCATGTGACCCCCAGCCCTGCACAGTGGATCAGGTTCCCGGGCCTGCCTCAGAGAAGCACCACAGACTGGGAGACTTCAACGACAGAAATGGCCTGTCTTAGTTCCAGAAGCTAGAAGTATGAAATTAAGGTGTTGGCAGGGCCACGCTCCAGCTGAAACCTGTAAGGAAGGATTCTTCCTTGCCTCCTTGGCTTATAATTATAGCGCTCCAATCTCTGTCTGTCACCACATGGCCATCTTCTCTAGCGTGCTTGGGTCTCTCTCTTCTTATAAGGACATGACTCAGATTAAGGATTCACCTTACTCCAGTATGACTTCATCCTAACTAATTACATCTAAAATGGCCCTATTTCCAAATAAGGTCACATTCACAGGTCCTAGGGCTTATGACTTCAACATATCTTGGAGGAGGGGGTGGACACAGGTTAACCCATACCAGCAGACCTATCAGATAGCTCAGCTGTGGCCTGAGGAACATTCTAGCCTGGACTTTCACTCCAGGTGATCAAGAGCAGAGGCTGGGAGTTAGAGGCTGGAGGCAGTGGTGCTCCAAAGGTAGAGGACAGATGGCCCCATGTGGGCCCGGGGCTCGCCAAACGGACCTCAGATTTGCTCCTTCTGGTCAGCAGTGTAGAACCGCAACCAGAGAGTGTTGGTTGGTCAGGATGAAATTCGGTGGCGGAGAGAGAGTTTGGAAGAAGGGAGAATGATCTTACTGATAACTTAAAGTTTCTTAAGCTGTAAATTGAGGAGATTGGACTGATTGGGGGTTTTCCAGTTTCGTTCCAGGGAGTCGCCTGGGGCCCCCATGGCAGAAGGGTGAACACCGTGTCCCACAGCAGCTCTGTTTTGGTTCCTTTTACCGTGTGTACAACTGCCAACTCTGTGCCCAAATCAAGGTTTGGCTCCTTACACATATTGTTTATCTCCCTTTTTTGCTGGTGAAATACATATAACGTGAACTTCCCCATTTTAACCATTTGTAAATATACAGGTCAATGGCATTAAGTACATTCACACCATTGTGCAACCTTCACCCCCATGGGTGGGGGAGGTCAAAAAGAACAAATTTCCACTTATAGATAAGTCATGGGGATATAATGTATGGCATGGTGACCGTAGTTAACAATACTATGTTGAAAGTTGCTAGGAGAGTAGATCTTAAAAGTTCTCATAATAAGAAAAAAAATGTATAAGTATATGTGGTGATGGACGTTAACTTACTATGGTGATCATTTTGCAATATGTTCAACATCATTATGTTGTCCACCTGCAACTAATACAATGTTATATTTCAGTTACATTGCAATAAAAAAATTATCTGAATTTACAGAAGTTTAAAAAAAACCCCAACCAAATAGAAAATGCAAACAATGATAAATTTTGTCATGTACAGTTTTACGCAATAACACGAAACAAAACAAAAACTTGTTTTCCTTCCTTTCCAGGTGAAGTAAATGCCTCAGGGTAAAGGAGAAGTCTTCCCACCTGGGGAGCCTACTGGACTCACATCCTGCCTCTTGCACACCTTGAACCCTCCGTCTTGGCCACTCTGTCCACACTATCCCCACCCCCACCATCCCAGTCCCAGCCTTCGCCTCTGCAGGTGCTGTAAGTACGGTTCTGTGGCCTTGAATATTCTCTCTGCATAGAGCTCCCATAGATTTTTGGTTTGCCTTCGTAGGATTTCAAGTGGCAATCAGAGTGCTTATTTTTTTTCTTAGCAGCATGAAGCAACAAATGCAGGTGACTGGTAAAAACAGGGATGGGACATTTGCTTGTGGAAACCTCTAGACCCTCTTCACCAGTTCCAGATTTTTCCAGCTCACCACAACCCACAGCATCCCTGAGTCCCCCTCACTTGGTTTCTCAGGAGGATCTCATCCTTCAGGAAACATCCATGCCGGGCAGCATACATGAATGTCAGCCTCAAACAGACCGGAGAGTAGCTCTTATGACAAATCCTCCCCATCTGCGGGGACTTCTCTTCTGTGTATCCTCTCTCTATGAGATGGCTCTCTCGGGCCCTGCTCTGAATCCCCAGCTCTTGCTACCATGCTAGTGCTGAGCTGGAACCCACTAAATGGAAGATGGAGGCTAACAGAGCCATTTCAATATGATTGGATAATCATGTGTTAGTAGGGTGGGGGGCGCTTAACCATTTGACCCCCTCATCTTTTCCTTAAGAGAAACCCTACATCTGCCTCAATCTTATTTTTTTAAAGATTTTATTTATATATTTGAGAGAGACAGACAGCATGGGTGCACATGTGTGCACACGTGTGCAAGAGCAGGGGGAGGGGGAGGGGGAGGGGGAGGGAGAAGCAGACTCCCCACTGATCAGGGAGCCCTCCAAAAGACTTGATCCCAGGAACCTGGGATCATGACCTGAGCGAAAGGCAGATGCTTAATGAACTGAGCCACCCAGGCACCCCTGCCTCAATCCTATTGCGTTGTAAGAATCTGATGCCCCATGTATGTCACAGGTCATCCTAGAAACCCAATGTCATTGGATGTTTGTTAAGTGTATTTATTTATTTGTTTTTAATAATAATTTTTTATTATGTTCTGTTAGTCACCATACAGTACAACCTTAGTTTTTGATGTAGTGTTCCATGATTCATTGTTTGCGTATAACACCCAGTGCACCATGCAGTATGTGCCCTCCTTAATACCCATCACGGGCCTGTCCCAGTCTCCCACCCCCCTCCCCTCTGAAGCCCTCAGTTTGTTTCCCAGAGTCCATAGTCTCTCATGGTTCATTCCCGCTTCTGTTTACCCCCCGTTTATTCTTCCCTTCCTTCTACCGATCTTCCTGCTATTTCTCACGTTCCATAAATGAGTGAAACCGTATGATAATTGTCTTTCTCTGCTTGACTTATTTTGCTTAGCATTATCTCCTTCAGTCCTGTCCATGTTGTAGCAAATGTTGAGAAATCGTTCTTTTTGATGGCTGAGTAATATTCCATTGTATATATGGACCACAACTTCTTAATCCAGTCATCTGTTGAAGGGCATCTCAGCTCCTTCCACAGTTTGGCTATTGTGGACAATGCTGCTATGAACATTGGGGTGCATATGGCCCTTCTCTTCACTACGTCTGGATCTTTGGGGTAAATACCCAGTAGTGTAATTGCTGGATCATAGGGTAGCTCAATTTTTAATTTTTTGAGGGACCTCCACACTGTTTTCCAGAGTGGCTGTACCAACTTGCATATGTTGAGTGTATTCATAAAAAGAACAAGACAGCATTCCACTCCACTTTCTCTTCTCCTAAGAGAGCAGAGACTATTCCAAAGCCCCCATTACCCTGTGTCAGATAGAAAAGAAACTAGACTTGCCGCTGCCCCCCGGGGGGAAGCCTGACCGACCACTTCCTGGTCTCCATTCCCTCATCTGTGTGAAGGCAGGGTCTTCCCTCTTCTTCCCGCAAGGACGTGGCATGGAACAAAATGGAATAGGAAGGCGTGGTAAACACGAGAAGAGCCCCATGACCGAAAACCACAACTGATACGGGTATCAGACATAAAGATCTATCCAAAGATTTTCACACAGATGAAGGAAACGTTGTGGTACATAATATGGTCATTAACGGGACTAACGAGGATGGGCGGGCGTGGGAAGAGATTGCTCTCCACTGCGGCATCCGGGCGGCAGTGCCGGCGTGGACCCTGGGCTCTTCCAACTGTTTGCATAGATGAGATGGGCCCCCCAGGCCTGGAGCTCCGCGAGCAGCCGGTTGGGCCCGTAAACAGAGACGACACCACAACCAGGCCGCAGAGGCACTGCTTGGCTTCTGCAGACGCTTTCTCCAGATTCATTAAAGCAACATTAAGATGCCCTTTTATCCCGCTATGTTCATATAAATAATAGAACGAAAATGTAATTACCATAGCAACTTCATTAAGAATAGCTCGGAGAGTTGCCCCTTGCTCCTGGTGCACGGAAGACTGGATTGGAGCCCTTTGTCTGCATCAGCTCCGTGCCAGAGAGCGCCTTCCTTCCCCAAAAATGCCCCCAGGAAGCTGCTTTTGTCAACCCCATTTTGCAGGAGCAGAAACTGATCCTGCGGCTTCCCTGAGGTTGCACCAGTGCCAAGGGGCCCTGGCAGGACTGAAACTCAGGCCCGCTGTACCCACGTGTCCCCCGGGCCCTCCCCGGAGGGCCTGGGCTCTAGAGCCAGTGTCCTAGGTTCCAGCCATGGCCACTTGGCTCTCTGGCTGTTGGATCTTGGGCAGTTAAATCTCTCTGTCTTAATTTCCACATCTGGACAACTCAATCAGGCGCTTCTTGGCAACTGGTATGTTTTGAAGATACGTGTGCTTTTTGCTTCCCTTCCTTTCCCCTCTTATTGAAAATGAACCACTGTCTTGCCACCAGTCCGACCTTGGCAGTCGTACCCCAGAGCATTTCCACAGAGGCATCTCTTTTCACGTGCTCCCATGGGGGACACGGTGGATTTGCAGCTAAGTCACAGGATGAAGAGAACGGCAGCCCAGATCAGGGAGCCCATGAGCACACGACGAATGCCAGGGAAATGGCTTTCAGCACAGTCTCAGTCCAACAGCGGCCTTGGAGAGCAGACCGGACTGTCTGGGAGCAGCGGCGCTCCGGGCCTCGAAGGCCCGTGCCCAGGAACGCGGCCTGCGCAGCGCCCCGAGCGGGAGTCGAGTCAGAGCCTGCCCCGGGCCTCTTCGGGCCAGCTCTACCCTGGCGTGCACGCTAGGCAGACGTGCGCCCCCACGCTCCCGAGTCTCTGACTTTTCCAGAGTTCCCTGGCCGCCTGGAAGGACAGAGAAACTGGCCTTGCCGCACCTGACGCTCCGCTTTGCCGTCTCAGATCAAAGCGCAGCAGCAAGAGTGAAAGGCTGACTGGCAGCTTCACGGCCAGCCCCTGACAGGCCCTGGTTTCCCACGGCACCCACCTTGCCCAGCACCCACTCCTCGTTCCTCCCTGACCTTGGTCTTGCCGGCAATGCTGGGACGGAGGCCTCCTCCAGTGGCGAGGCGAAGGGCAGCCCCACCCCTTACTGGTGCCCATAGGCTGAGCTAAGGCTTTGAGTGTACCCCTGCTCCCTAGGAGGGAGCCCTGGGGGTGGCAGCTTGGACCCGGTCCCCACAGGGACGGCTGGGCTTTCCTGGGGGGTCTGCCACAGGCTGGCAAGAGAATGTGCAGCTCAGGGGCGGTGTGACGGCTTCTGCATCCTTCCAGGGCCATCAGATTCCAGGTCATCAGACTTAACAGCCCCTCGCTGGCTGGCAAAGCGGAGGAGCTAGGGCCGCCTTCCCCCAGCTGAAGAGAGGTTTTCCTGGGTCTGGAAACCTACTGGACCTGGGTTTTTGCAACCCACGCGTGGCTGTCCCTCCCCAGCTGGAGGCAGAATGCTGGGGTCCCACTCACCTGCTGCTTTAATGAGGGAAGACATCTGCCCACCCAAGTCTCCCCATCTTCCCGAAGATATCCCAGCATCTCCATCTATTTCATAAAACACCAATTTATCGGATATTACCCTCATTTTAAATTATATATATCCGTTTAAACATAACTCACCTTCTCTTTCCAATCCCATTAGCTTATAAAAGCATTAGCAAATTGTCACACGTTTAAATGACCGTGTAATAGGTATTGGTTTTAATTGTCAGTACTTAAGTGGCCATTATAACAAAGTGTTTTGCTTCATAAGTCAGGTAAGCCCCTCACTCTCCAAGAAAAAACACTTGATACGTGACTGCAGAAAACCTGATTCGTAGTCTACGGGTAACCCATACGTAGGACCCTGGCATTTTGACATTGGCCTCAGGAGTCTTTTTGTTTTCTTTTTTTTATTATTATGGTAGAATATATGTAACATAAAATTTATCATTTTAACCATTTTAAGTTCACTTCAGTGACACTAAGTACATTCACATTACGTGCAACCATTGCCATGATCCACCTTCGGAATTTTTTCATCCCAAATCGTAACTCTGCACCCATTAAACAATGACTTCCCTGCCTCCCTCGCCTCAGCCGCTGGCTACCACCACTCCACTTTCCATCTCCGTGGATTTGACTACTCTAGGTAACTCATGTAAGTGGAATCATACAGAATTTGTCCTTTGTGACTGGCTTATTCCACTTAGCAAATGTCTCCAAGGTTCATCCATGTTGTAGCCCGTCAACAATCTCCTTTTGAAGGCTGAATTATATCCTCTTGTATGTATAGACCGCATTTTGTTTATTCATTCATCTGTTGATGGATATTGGGTTGTTTCCACCTTTTAGCCATTGTAAATAATGCTGGTATTGGCCCCAAGGGTCTTAGTTTTAGGCTCCAGTCCTGTGCTTGCCTTTTCTTCCTCGCCCATGTGTAGTTTACGCTCCCTGTGACTAACACTAGACTCCATCATGACGCCTCAGTAAACTGTGTTAAGCTGCTGAAGCAACATGAGTTCTAAGACCAATGTCAGAGATAAGATTCAGAAGTTAAATGAGCCTTCCTATACACAAAAGAGTTCATAACCGTTTGGGGGGTCACCAACCCATTTGAGAATCTAAAAAATGTTTTTTTAAGATTTTATTTATTTATTTGACAGAGAGAGAGAGAGAGCGTGCACACAAGCAGGGGGAGAGGGTGAGGGAGAAGCAGGCTGCTAGCTGAGCAGGGAGCCGGACGCAGAACTCGATCCCAGGACCCTGAGATCATGACCTGAGCCAAAGGCAGATGCTTAACCCACTGAGCCACCCAGGCACCTGAAAAATCTAAAAAGTTTTGAACTCTCTCCCATTCAAAAATAACACACACACTCCCACAAACATTACATTTTTCATGTCCATAGACACCCTGAAGCCCATACTTAGACCATAGGTTTTTATTTCTGCTAGAATTAATTTCTTCCCTCAAAAGTTATAAATCAAAGATTTATATGGTGGAAGTGCTGAGTAAAGCAAGTAATCGCTTCTGGCTTGACAATTACATGAAGCCAAACGTCTGTATTTGGAACTTCCCTAACACGGAACACCACAGCAGAAAGACGACCTTGGGGGTTTACAAAGCGTCTCCAGAGGCCCTGGGAGGTTAGAAGCAGGACACACGGGGCGCCTGGGTGGCACAGCGGTTAATCGTCTGCCTTCAGCTCAGGGCGTGATCCCGGCGTTCCGGGATCGAGTCCCACATCAGGCTCTTCCGCTATGAGCCTGCTTCTTCCTCTCCCACTCCCCCTGCTTGTGTTCCCTCTCTCGCTGGCTGTCTCTCTCTGTCGAATAAATAAATAAAATCTTTAAAAAAAAAAAAAAAAAAGAAGCAGGACACACGGCTTCCACCCCAGACACAGAGATCAGCGACAGCAGGCACAGAGAAGGAAGTGTTTGGGAGGAGAGCCTGCCCCCCACACACACACTTGAGCTGGAGTCTTTCCCCACGCCTGCCTCTCCTCTCCTGATCACTGGCAGCTCTAGCCACAGGGCCCCATGTTGACCCCCCACTTATTTTTTTTAAAGAGTTTATTTATTTATTTGACAGAGAAAGAGATAGCCAGCGAGAGAGAGAACACAAGCAGGGGGAGTGGTAGAGGAAGAAGCAGGCTCCCAGTGGAGCAGGGAGCCCGATGCAGGGCTCAATCCCAAGACCCTGGGATCACGCCCTGAGCCGAAGGCAGACGCTTAACGACTTAGCCATCCAGGGGCCCCAACCCCCCACTTAAGCACAAGCATCTTCCCACTTTCCCAGGGAACTAGTCAGAGAGTCAGAGACCCTAGTTTCCAATTTAACTGCTCCCCTAGTTTCCACGCCCCAGAAGGGGCTGCAGCGGGCATGGAACACAGCTCCACCTAGGAGCAGGGCCAGTTGAATGGACCAAGGCTGCAGGTACTGCCCAGCTTGGGCTGCAAGAGCGCTGTGACCAGCCAGTATCTGACCTGGGCGGGGGAGGGGGGGTGTTTCCCAACAAATCTGCCACATTTGAGCAGGAAATAAAAGGTCCTACCAGATTGAACACAGAGCTGGTGGCTGAGCCTGTGCCAATGCCAAGGTGTGCTGGAGGATTTGTGCCCTGGTATCCGGGCATCTTCAAGGACATTGATTTGCACATGAAAAAAGAGTCCTCAGGGGTGCACACCTGGGAACAGAACCAGGTGTGTGTGTGCGTGTTGGGAGGCGGTGAAGGGGAAAAAGGACCACACAAATGTCTTGCGTCTGGTCCCCCACAGAGGGGGGGCTACAAAACAAAACTTAAGACCTCTTGTCTTGGAACCTTTGTGGCACTCTTCCAGGTGCTCCACGGAGCAAGTGACAGGGACAATCTGCCTTTTCCCTTGGCCAGGGAATCCTGGGAGGGGGGGCACAGCTACGTGTGCCCTTCGAGGTTTTCTGCTTCGGTAGAGACTGGCCACAGTATTGGGGCAGGGGTGAAGTCAGCTCTTGGGGACCCATGCAGGCAACAGGGGCAGCCCTGATAGGCGCCACTCTCCTCCTTTCCCAGAAACATTAGAACC
This sequence comes from Ursus americanus, assembly GCF_024610735.1. NCBI lineage: Eukaryota > Metazoa > Chordata > Mammalia > Carnivora > Ursidae > Ursus > Ursus americanus. Next base: position 55,439,357 of record NC_142145.1, read on the forward strand.
TCATGGTCAACTGACACGGAGCCCTGATGGCACATCGAGGTCCCCTGGGGTTCTTCTAAACCACTCTGATGCAGGGAGCCCCATTTCATACCTACTATGTATACATATAAAAGAATCTCTGGGCATCTGGCCTGGGCATAGGTCATTTTTCAAGTCCCCAGGTGCTTCTAATGTGGAGGCTGGACCCACGGACAGCCCTTCCACTCTCATCTCCGTGAGCGCTGTCCCACCTTCGGTAATGCATGCTCACATGACTGTCATACTGAGTCGATTCTAAGATGCCCATTATAGGATTCGGATAGGGACTTTGCTCACAACACTGTCAGGCAAGTGACAGGCATGACAACCTCCATCCTGTGGTCGTCACTTTGAGTTATCGGTGTTATGGGTACCACACCGAGTGAGTTTAATTGCTATTTAAAAATATACTCAAAAATATTATACTATGATTCGGCCTTGAAATGAGAAAATACCGCATATGTGATGAGCATGGGCCCGGAGCAGTGGGTTGTGAATTCGATGTTAGCGAAGCAAATATTTCACATTGCAATTTCATGTTTTCTTGCAGGCAACAGCCAAGTGACTTAACAAAGGAAGGCACTCTCAAAGGGTGATACGTGAGCAAGACCTGCCCAGCCCCGTTAGAAATGCAGCTGAAGACCATGAAATCAGCAAATCCTGGAAAGATCTTTATAGGATATGTTACACCCTCCCGCCCTGAGGGCCCAGTCACTATGGAAAACGCAAAGGGGATCCCATGTAGTTGGATGTTAATGCTGAATGGGGAGAAGATTTAGAAACACCCTAACTGATGTATTTCACTAATTTGCCTAATTTTATGTAAGCACGAGAGTGACATATGATGAAAATCCATGTCTGTGAAGTCCAAACGAGCTCTTTAAATAAAGTGCTAAAAAAAAAGCAATGTGTCCGTGGTACTGGCAGTTTTTCTTACTCAGCGATCTACAAAATGGGTGTATCTTAGAATCGGTGGTTTCTTCGTTTCTATGAAATAGGACACTTCACTACCAGGGATAAATTCCTAGCCCTCAGGTTTGACCTGCCCGGTGCTCAGCCGGCCGGACGCCCACACTGTGGCTCTCCTCTGCATTCCGCCAGCCTGTCCCTTCACAGAGCCATGCTCTGAGGCTGGTTCCTGCTCTCCGGTACTTCTCAGCCCGCCCCTGCCCTGCAGGGTCTTCCTGCCCCTCCCGCCACGGTCACACCCGAATTCTGTCTCCTGTCGCTTATTTCTTCTTTCTTAAAGTCTCTTTCGGAGTCGCTGCAGCCTACTTCCACCACACAGCCATGCACCTAACCTTGTCTCTAAAACGGGAGAGCGAGATACGGTGATTGAAAGCATAAGCTGGGGAGACACAGATGTGGAGTCAATCCAAGCTCTTCCCTTATAAGCCACTAATTTTGCACGTGGTACATCACTTTGCCTGTCAGCCTGTCTTCATCTGTAAGAGAAGAAAACAAATGACCACGCCACGGTGCTGAGAGGAGGATTAAATGAGATCATGTGCACATCGTAGACTCCTCCGTTGCCTCCTGGCATCTTTTCTAAATGTGGCAACCATGGCGTTGGTCGGAATTGACCACGTCAGGATTTGATTGGCTTAATCACAATCACGTGACCTAGGTTGGTCCAATCAGAGTGAAGTTCAGGACAGATGGTTTGGGGAAGAGAAGTTTTCTTTTGTCCTGATGGTATAGATTCTCTGTGTCCTGTAATTCTGTGATCCATTGGCTACGAAGGATGCTGTCCTGAAGAAGAGGCTGACCGTGGAGGCGGCAGGGGGAAATAGCCCGGCTAAGCCTCATCTGACCCCTGCACTATTTTGGTTATGTGAGCCATAAAGTTTCTTTTATTCAAACAAATTTCAAGTGTGTGTTCTGTCATTTGTAACCAAAAACATTCAGATTCAGTATGAAAAGCACCTAAAAAGTACTTAATACATGGTAGCTATGGTTATCAACTCAGTCGAAAATAGATCCTGTCAATGAGGGTGAGTCTCCCCCACTCTTTCTCTCTCCCTTGTCCTCCCTGCTAACTTTTTTGGAGCAACATGGCTGTTCCTCAAAGCGAAGCTTCTGTTCTGTAGCAGCAGGTGAGCCTGTGTGCCTGCCCTGGGATTCTACCATTGCCGTCCCGCCCATAGCCTCCGTTCTGCCACCCAGAACACTGGAAGGCAGTGACTCAGGGCACATCCTTTTCCTTGGAGACTAGCATGAGGGCAGAAAGCCCACGACCTAGACCAGACCTAGTCCCCCTACAAATCCTGCCCACCACTCAATGTGCACATGTGTTCCACCTCTTCCAGGAAGTCCTCCAGCCTGCTCTGGCCATCACCTCTGGCTCCTCTCAACTCAGAGCGCTCGCCAACAAGCAGGTATTTCCACATATGCCTGTGTGTTGCTGGCATGTCACTGGCATTGCTGCTTTCGTGTCCATATGTACACGCTTTGTGGGGACTCCTCAAAGCTGGGAGCATACTGACCTCATTTTCGATTTCCTGCAGAACCTATAGGATACTTAACACATAACCAGCACACAATGTCTTTTGGAAAGGTGATGGTGAGCCTCATTAAATGAGCCTCTTTCCATTATTCTCCACATTAGATATGTAGATATAGTAGATAAACAACTAATATTTGTATCTGTAGATCTATGTATATTACTGTATATATTTCTATAGTAATATAAAGCATTGGCTCCAAACCTCATCTCTGCCCTAAACCGAGTGCAGGAAATAGGAATCTTTCTCGTCCTCCATGAAGCCCCACTATGCCAAGGCACCCCCCACACTCTGAACTGGACACCCCGAGCCCTGTTGCGGTACAGGAAGGTGTTAAGTCTTCTTGGGGACGTGCAGCTTCCAGACCAACTTCCCAAGTGATCGTCATCTGGCCTGGGGTCTGCCCCCCTTGGAAAGAGAGAACAGCCCACAAGCTTCCTCTTTCACACTCCCCTGGGCCCTCACGCTCCCTGCCAGGAGGCTGAGGCAAGCTACGGGGACAGAGGGCTCTGCACCCCTAACCAGACCAGGTTGTCAGAGCCCCAGTACATTCCCACAGTGGCAGCCAGTGCCTCCCGGTCCAGCCTGCCATGCTGGGAGTGACTCGTGGGTGGCCCCCTCCTCCGTTGTAAAATTGCCTGCCTCAATAGACTAATTACAGCAGCACACTCCGTGTCACCCAGTTGTCACGACACCCCTGATGTGATTTGAAATCCAGTTCCTCGGGCTGGGGAGAGCGAGCTGGGGCAGGGGCTCTGGCTGGCAAGAGCAGGGGCCCAGCTGACTGTAGCAACCGTGAAGGACAGTTGCCAGTGTAAACTCCTCCGTCCACAGGCATGAAACATGCTCCTAACGTTATCACTGTACCCAGGGCTCTGCTATAATCCCTATCTTCCTTGCGGTTGATGGCATTTTAGCCTACTGACGCCACATAACACACTTCATGCATCCAGAGGGAGGCTCCTCCTGCCCAGAACTTGAAAGCCAATTGTAAATACAGAGTGATGGATTTTGTCAGTAAATCTTTATCAGAATGAGGCAATCACTTTCCCACACAAATTAATGTATCTTAGCAGCTGTTTAATTTTTGAATGTCCTGTTTTGAATATATATTACCTGATAATGCATATGCACTGGAAGTATTTTTTTATTCCTACTTATTAAATCTCAATCAAGCCAGTAAATGTCCCAAACTACAGAGGCCCAGAAATTCTGCTTCCCTTCTCATCAAGTAACAGCAGTTTATAGCGGTATAAAATAGATGAACTGCTAATACAATTTTAAAATAACAACAATAACAAAGCCAAAGTTGACAGGTCCGGACGTATGGAGCGCCACCGTCGCTGGGGGCATGGGGACAGCGCAGGTGTGAATTCTAGCCCTGCCACTTCCTGAGTGACCTGAACCGGTGACATCCTCTCCGGGCCTCCGTTTCTCCCTCTGCAGAATGGGGATAATCATCGTGCAGCATATAGGGTTGTGCAGAGGAGTCAATGAATGAATACGTGTATTTAGAACTCTGCCTGGCATTACATATTTGCTCTTATTATTATATTTTAAATGACACCAAAGGAAGGAGAAAGCAAAGAAAATACTTCTTCAGGTACAGGCCTGGGTGTCAGGAAAGCCAGCACCTGTTTCCAGCCTTCAGCTCCCTTAATGTGACCCCTGAGAAAGCAGAGCCTCGGTTTCCCCACATGCAAGGTTCAGACGCACATCCTCACGTGGCTCTCCCACGTGTGGAGCCCACGAGCAGCTACAAGGGCTCTCTGAAGTGCCCGTTGCTGACTGGGGGTGAGAAGAAGTGACCACGCGAGGTCTGTCCACTCAGCCTTGGGGGGCCTGAGGGTGTGGGTCCCAGGGCCTCTGTCAGTGGGCAGCATGCCTGTGCTGTTCTCGACTTTCCTTCCCCAGGGCCCACTTCCCATCTCTTGGTTCTTTATCTCCTCTCCTCCCGGCCTCTCATTCTGTTAACATGTCTGAAACACTGTACATGCTTTTCTTTTCTTGTTGCTGTTTCTGACGTATATGTGTAGTGTTGTTCTTCGCTGACTTTTCTCCCGCTTTTCTGGCTTTTCTGACGACCTTCCCGGGGCAGCTCCCTCCCAGAGTTTTACTAGGGGGTTGTCTAATGCAGTCTGGCTTTGGCGCTCACAGGGGTGCCTGGGGTAGAAGGAAAGGGCAGAGTGTTGGGCTGAGAAGACCTCAGAGCCCCCGGTGAGCCATGAGGTGGGCGAGGCACCATGTGGTCCACCCCCTCTCCCACGTGGATTGGCTGAGAGGACAAGCCACCTCCTGCTCCAGCCCCGGGATCCCTCCACCCACCGGGGAGATTGACTAGGTCAGACGGGGATGGGCTGAGAGGCCCTTTCCAGCTGGCCTTTGAGTCTCTACCATGTACCAGGCACGGTGTAAGCCTCCCTGATGCAAGACGGCCTGGAGTCCTCGGATCTCACCCAGGTAGCAGCGACCATGGCTAACACCCAGTGGGGGCCTGCTGTGTGCGGTGTGTCTGAGTTCTTTATTGTACTAACTACTGACTCTTCACAAACCGTATTACATTGGTCCTGTTAATATCCTCACTTTATAGGTGAGGAAACGGAGCCTAGAAAGGCTAAGTGATGGGTCCAGGAGCACAGGTAGCCAATGACGGCAGAGCCAGAGTTCAGTTTCAGGCAGTCGGGTGTGGATCGCGTGCGTCTAACCCCCTCCCCACCCCACCATCACCCCCCACCCCCGTAGCCAATGGTATGATTTCTCCCCATGCTTTCACTCATTAGGAAACTGAAGTTCAGAGAGGCTGAGCAACTTACCCGAGGTCACAGAGCCAAGTAGAAGTGTCAGGTCTCCACCCAGGTGTGTCTGAATGTCCAGCCCATGCTATTGACCACTAAATTTCTGATTCAAGTTAGCTGTAGCAAGGGCTTCCTGGAACCTCCTGGTCACCGGACAGACCTATCTGTACCTTGTCCACACCCAGGCAAGCTGAAACCCTGCCCCAGACCTGTGCTGTGGGGGGCTTGTCTGCCCCCATCCCACCCATCCTTTAGAGTGACTTTCTAAAAATTCTGTCTCTGATAATACTATACTATATACTCGAAATTTGCTGAGAGTACGTCTTAAATGGTCTCACTGCACACACACACAAAGGTAACTGCGTGAGGTGAAAAAATGTGAATTAGCGGGATCGTGGTAATCATTTCATGATGTATACGTATAGCAGGACATCACGCTGTACACTATAAATATAGACAATTTAGATTTGTCAATCATACCTCAATCAATAAAAATAAAATAAGTCATTGAAATTAGAAGCTTGAAAACAAGAATTCCTGTCCCTCCGTGGTGCCTGGGACTGACCAAGGCTGACAGTGTGGTCTGGGTCAGGCTTCCTGGCCTATACTGCGGGGGTCCTGCATGAGCCTAAAGTACCTACTGAGAAACTGGGACACCTGGGTGGCTCAGTCAGTTAAGCGTCTGCCTTTAGCTCAGATCATGATCCCGGGGTCCTGAGACTGAACCCCACATTGGGCTCTTGCTCAGAGGGGAGCCTGTTTTTCCCTCTGCCTGCCGCTCCCCCTGCTCATGTTCTCTCTCTGTGACAAATAAATAAATAAAAACTTAAAAAAAAATAGTACCTACTGAGACACTGTCTAAGCCTCCTCTGATGGGTGCAGCCCTCTGAGGCCATCAGCACCCTGTGGAGGGGCAGGCACACCCAGAACAAGATTCCACAAGGACCCCATCACGGGCCAAACCTCCCTGGAGATCGTCTAAGTCTCCATCTGGTGCCTGGGGCCAGCCAAGGGCAGCAGGGCCGTCCAGGCAGGATGCCCAAGCCCCGCTGGGACCCCCATCTCCATTTCCCTCTCTGGTTACTCTCTGATACTCTGTCCAATGCGGGGGTTCACCAGATGCCCCAAGGAGCTCCAGAACTGGAGCCTGTGGGGTTGCCCCATGCCCTGGGGCTGGACCTCTGGACCAGGAGAGCAGATCACTCCTGTTGGCCTGCATGTTAGTTTTGTGTGTGGGATTGTGACAATGGGCTGCCAGCTGGTGCTGACACACTAGTTCTGAGTGACTCTGTAACATAGGATGCAGGAAGAGATCAGGATCTAGGATAGTGACAGGTGGCAGCCTACCACCCATCCTTGGGCCTGAACTTTGCCTTGAGCTCCTTCCTGCCGCAATGCCACCTCTGGATGACAGCAGCAAAGGGGGCAGGGGGGCCCACAAGCATCCTTCACCATACTGCCCACCACTACCGCTGACACCCAGGTGGGCGCTCCCCACCACCACCACAGGGGGCCTCTGGGTGCCCACACCCTCGCCCCAGCACCTCAGAGGCCATCACTCTGTAACCAGTGGACCCTTCTGATCTGTGTCATCTCCTGTGCCCATCAATATAGTGACATCTTGCCCTCTTGCTCTGTCTTGAGTTGTGTGTGTCACATGAGGGACAAGCATTCCTCGTAGGATGGGACTTGCTCTGCTGGGCCCCTGGAGATCCCAGGACTCCAGGCCGTCTTGCATCAGGGAGGCTTACACCGTGCCTGGCACATGGTGTAACTGTCCCTGGCACAGTTGTTATGGATGGAGTATTTGCTTTCCCCCCGAATTCCCCCCAAATACTGAAATCCTAACCCCGAAGACGGTATTAGGAGATGGGGGCCTTTGGGAGGTGATTAGGTCAGGTGGGTGGAGCCTTCATGGATGGGATTAGTGTTCTCATAAAAGAGACCCCAGAGCTCTCTCTGTCCTCTTGCTGCCATGTGAGGACATATTAAGAAGTCAGCATCTGCAACCCAGAAGAGGGCCATCTCCAGAACCTGGCCACGCTGACACCCTGCTCTCTCAGACTCCCACCTCCGGAACTGTGAGAATCAGCGTCTGCTGTTTATAGGCCAGCCAGTCTGCAGGACCTTGTTACAGCAGCCTGAAAGGACTGAGAACTAAGATAGCAGTCAGCATCGACAGAGATCCCATTCTGGGATGCAGCCCTTCTGCCTGAGTAGGTCAAGAGAGACACGTTGGAAGCCGTATTTGTGGCAGATGAGTCAGCTTGAGCTGCTGTAAAAGAGCACCCCAGACAAGGGGCTCAAATGGTGGAAGTTTATTATCTCACAGTTCTTGGGACTGGAAGTCCAAGACCAAGGTGTGCCTTCTGAGGGTTTTGAAAGAAAAACCTGTTCCAAGCCTCTCTGTCTGGCTCATCTAGGGCAGTCTTCATGTTCACATGGCATTCTCTTTGTATGCAAGTCCGACACCACATTTCCCCTTTGTCACAAGGACACGTCATACAGCAGTAGAGCCCGCCCCAGTAGCTTCATTTTAACTTGGTAAATACTACATCTCCAAATAAAGTTACATTCTGAGGTGTTGGAGTGAGGCCTCCAACATATGAATTGCGGGGGGGGGGGCACAATTCAGTCCATAGCACATGGGCAGTGGGAGGACGCTGCAGCCTCCGAGCAGTGATGCAACGGCATCGCAGAAATTATCCTAGGGGGCCACAGGGGCCAGGAGGCCTCCACTGTGCCAGTAGGCAGGCACCCAGAGCCATGGCACTGCGACATAGGGCTGCTTTTTCTCAAAATAGGCTATGACATTAACCAGCAATAGAGACATGACAAGAAAGAACATGAGGAGATGGTGCCGGGACTCCACAAGGCATCCTAGCACGTGCTGACTAGACAACAGGCAGGGAGTCCTCCCACCCATTATTCAAAATGTCCAACAGTCACTAAACCCCACATGGGCCCAAGTTTTTAATGTGTTTTAAATAGAAGTATATATATAGACAGAGACCCCATAAAAAATTTTTTTCTCTGGACCCTCCCACCCAAGGGGTGGTTATTCCTGGGACCTGCCCTATGCCTGCGAAAGACTGCTGTTGGCCTGGCCCCTGTTTTTGGTTCTGGAGGCCACCTCCCCAGGTCCCCTCTCCTGATAGGCATGTGGTTCTCATTCACTGTCAGTGAGAGGGTGCCACGGGGTTACTGAACACCTTAGGAGGGTGTCCAGATCTCCCCCATGGTTCCTTCCATGCTCTCTCAGGAGGAAATCTTAGCCTCTGCAGAATCAGGGTGCTCACCTCCACAGGAGGTGCCAGATCCCCATTTGCACCCACCCTTGTTCTCTAAGTCAAGGGTCTTTGACATATTACCCAGGAGCTGATTCTGCATCTTGCACCTCAGGGCTCCCCTGCAGCCCTGTGAGCGATGGCAGACATCTCAGCTCTAAGCCTCCTGCCCAAACTTCTCAGAGCATCCCTTTCCTCCCAAGGGTGGGGACAGAGCTGCTATTGCTGGAAGACCTGCTCAGTGCCCAGTGCCTTTGCACATGCTCCCTCATAGGGTCCTCATCAGAACCTGGGCTTTGTACATGAGAACTTGCTCCAGGCAGTGCAGCCGTGATGTGGCAGACACAGGAACTGACATGGGCATCGCCGGCCTGGTACACTGTCTAGCCATGGAGGGGGTGCTCAAGAAAGGTTTGGAAGTCATGAGAGAATCCAGGGTTTTTGAGACATGAAGCTTATACAATCTGGGGAGTCCAAAGACTTGAAGAAAAAGGATGAAACTTACAGATACAAAAAAGATGAGGCTTTGGAAGGGCCCCAGGCAAGCAAGAAACTCTGAGGCTTCAACTTCAATAGTTTCACAGTAAATCTGCCATGGAGTCAATAAATAATGAATATATGAATGAATAAATGAAGTGCAAAGATGTATACTTGCAGAGGTAATAGGGCCTAAAAAAGCATCTAGCCCCAGCTGCTTTGTCTATAGTTGTAGAAACCAAAGCCCAGAGGAGTAACTTTCCCAAGAACACACAGTTAGTCAGTCTCATTGAGGTAAACTGAGGCTACCCTCTGTCATCATGACTGTGGCTTGGTGTTGTTCAACCCAGATCGATAGTCTTTACTCTGCCATTAACTCTGTCCCTCCCTTAGGAACCATTGGTCCTCATTTGACAACATTACCTACCTCTCCAAATTAGGACTGCCAAGCCATACAACAAGGGGCCATTCCCAGTGACGTCTTTGTGAATGGACTACCTGGAGTTATGGGGTACTTAGGCTGGGTGGCCCTACACAGCAGCCCTGATCCAGTTATTGATCTTGACCTCCTCTTCAGGTGCTGGCTCCTAGAAGGGAAGAGGAAGGAAAACGCCTCTGCCTTTACCATATCTCACTCCTCTTAACTGGTGGGAATTCCAGTAACTGTTGTACCAGTGATCAATCTATTGCCTCTCAGTTCCAAACTCACATGTGTTGGCTGCTGTGAAAAAATGGAGGTGGGCCCTGCAAATATATTTCTGGGGGTCAGCCAGTGCAATATTACTCTTTGTCAGTAGAGGGCGCTGGAGGGCCAAGGACTATGGACAGCGTTTCCTCTCTCCCGTTCTGTGTGAATCTCTTACCAGGTTGCTGCAAGGTGAAGCTTCTCCAGGACAGGCCTCTGCCAGTCCAAAGGCCAGCAGGAGCAGCTGTCCTCAGGGTGCTGGACTGCAGCCTGGTGGCGAGTTCTGAGATGCAACCCCTCCATGGGGACAGCTGGCCTGGTTTCTCAGAGGGCAGAGTCCCATCCAGTTCTGCCGGGGCAGCACCTCCGTCCCATCTCTGCCTCCCCCTGAGCCGTAGCGTGCCCTCCACCTCCAGCAAGGTCTGCATCTCAGCCCTGGGGGTGTTCTTTCTCAGCCCTTAGGGTGTGGCTGTTTCCATGTCTGTGATCTTTGGAGTCCTCTTTATTTCCTACCAGCCAATCTCCCGCTACACCAATTCCCTGTAATAGTTAATGATTCTTTCCATTAAGCTTTCAAATTTCTGTTCCTTTCTATCTCCCAGTGGGATCCTGACTGCCTGTTTTATGGGAGTTGCTGGGTTCTGAAGCCAACAGCCTCTGGAGCCTGGGCTTCCACATTTGGTTCTGTCAGCTGTGGAGAGCTGCAGGCTTCACCAGCCCGGCGGGACTGCTTGGACCAAGTCCTGCCTGGGTGTTTGTGCTGCCCCTGATTAACGTGACATGATGTGACAGTAGGACAGCAGCCTGCACACCACGCCCCGGCCAGCATCGTACAGATTGACCACATCACACATACATGACATGTGTTTCTATCATCCAAATAGGAAAAGGGATATGCTGAAAATGCATTTACAGATGGGCTCTGTACAACCACATTTAAGGATTAAACTCAACATGAAGTCTGTCATGAGGCCTCAATCTCTCTGAAACATATGTTTGGCACAGGCAGTGGGCAGCTCAAAGCCAGAGTGAACGGGCCAAGGATATCAGAGCTGGATGTCACATTGGCAGAGATCCACAGTCAGCCCCTCTGGGTTTGTGGTCAGAATCTTGGCATGGGCCACACAGATGTTTACGTTTGCTCACAAAGGAGGAACAAGGGAGATCTTCTAAATGGGTGGGAGGACAAGGAGGGGGCCTACCCTCTGGTTGGGCCCAGAGACAAACCTGGGGACCACCTAGGATGAAGAGAGCAGGGGCCTGACACTTCGCCCAGATGTTGACATCACAGATTTTTAAAGGTCGAGGAAGTCTTTGACTTTTTACTTTCACACCTCCCCTACCCATTTTACAGATGAGGAAACTGAGGCCTGAAAGTCTGAAGCAGCTTGAGTGAAATCCAACAGGGCAGACATGAGGGGGTGGGCAGGCATTGCTCAGAATGGTTGTGGAGATCCAAGACTAGGAGACCTTTGAACTGTCATAGAACACGTGCATCCCCCATCCTAGGGGTCATCTTCCCGTTGATCAACCCGCAAAATAAATAAAATCAAAACATAGTTTTAAAAAATTCTTAAATATAATAACCACATTTTAGGTGACCCCTTTACAACAGATACAGAACTATTTAAATCAGCTCTCTAAAGATGGAGAATTTGGTGCTTGGAATTTTCTTTTCCAAAATGGTGGCCTTAGCACAGGAGCATTCCCATCCCAGGCCCACTCAGGCCGCTCCGAAAGGCCCAGGCCAGGCAGCTTCAAGAAGCCACCCCCTTCGATGCCTCCAGAGTCCCCTGAGGGGTGCGCAGTATGAGGAGCAGTGGGAAGGTGAGGAGCGAGTGGGGAGAAGTCCAGATTCTGAATTTTAAGATACCTGTTACTCAAACAAATTTACTGAGCTTTGCACTGTTTCTTGGTAAATGGATGTAGACAACGTCCCGTCTTTTCACCTCTCCTGGGCAGAAAGTTCAGACAGAGATAGAAGAACATAAAGAAGGTACTGAGTGAACAGGAACTATGGAGCCGAAGGAGAGGAGGTCTGGGGGCAGGACAGGTGGGTGCCTGGGGCTCTGACCATCACTACCGATGTTGGAAATGTGTGCTCAGTTGCCTGAAAACATCAGTCTTGCAAGAACAACTATAATCAATTGGGCTTATTTTTCCCTTTCAGGAACGCCTACATTTAGGCATCTCTTAGCCCTGATCTCGGGCTACATATTAGCATGCGGAAACTAAACGTGGAACTGAGCGCAGAAGAGAAAAGGATAAACCAGACATTTTCATCCCTCGAACAGCAAAGGTCAGAGAAACTGAGAGCCCGAAGTCTGGATGGGAACTTCTTCCTGGGGAGGTGGGAAGAGAGGCCCGGCTGCCCTGCACCATCCTCCCCTCCCACCCCTGTGGGTGTCAGAGAGTTAGTCAATAGTGCAGGGGGCTCACTCCAGGTCAGGGGCAGACCCCCCAATTTGTCTTCATATACAAAGCGAAGGGAATAATCACGACTCGCAGTCTGTGATCCCTGATCCTTCTGAAATCACCCCATGTTCAGAATCTTACAGTCACATTAAAACATTGCACATTTAGGAGCAGTAAGCCAGGACAGTGCTCCATGTATGTCAAGGCCATGTGGCAGCTCGGTGGGGCTCAAAGGCTTTGACTGGTACTTCAGCAGATTTTGTATAGTTCCAGAATCATCTCTTTAAAAAACAAACAAAAAAAAACAGCTTTGATGTAACTTCAGTTGCAAAAATAAAGAACTCTCATATGCCTTAAGCTAGATTCCCCAAATGTTAACACTTTACTACCTTGTCCTCATCGCCTTACCTCTGTGTTTCTATCTCTCTGGCCCTGGCTCTGTCTCTCCCTCTCTCTCATTCTTCGCGCAGGGGGAAGCAACCTGTTATAGGGTAAGCAGCCCCAGGTGACATGGTGAGGAACGCAGCCCTCAGCCTGCTAGCCCAGGGGAAATGGAAGCCCGCCAACAGCCACATTCATGAACTTGGAAGTGAATCCTTTGGCCCCATGGTCTGGCCAACAGAATGTGTCCTCACACATTCCTAGTTTGTTCAGGCGGCTATCACAAAGTACCACAGGTTGGGTGGCTTATAAACAGTCATTGACTTCTCCTAGTTCTGGAGGCTGGAAGTCCAAGATTGAACACCTGCCTGCTCAGGTGAGAGCCACGTCGAGGTGGCCGACTTCTCGCTGTGTCCTCACAGAGGGGACAGGAGAGGGAGCTCTCTGGGGTCTCTATTACAAGGGTACCTACCCCAATCATGGGGGCTCCACCTTTATGACCTAATTACCCGCTAGGACCCCACCTCTTGAGACCATCACCTTTGGGGGGAAGGTTTCAACATCTGGATTTTGGACCATAGCATACGCTTGAACTTTGCCCATCTGATGGGTGAGAAATAGTATATTTTAATTCATTTTCATTTGTCCTCCTGTTATTAAGAGCTATGTTAAACTCTTTTTCATGTATTTAAGGAATATTATTATATATTATATATATTACACCCATGTTTTCTATTGGATGTATGCATACATCCCCTCATCTGTGATATATGCTGCAAATATTTTCTCCCAAATTTTTATTTTCTTTTGATATGCAAAAGTTCTTTTTATTTTTTATGTAGTTGAACTTAACCAACCTTTTCTTTTAGTTCGTTCAGCTTTTGAGTGCTAAACAGGACAGCTTTTCCCTTTACCCAGGTTATAGGTTATAGAAAAATCCATCCATGTCTTCCTCTGGCTATTGCGTGACTTCGTCGTTGACATTTCGATCCCTGACCCCATCTCTTTTTCTAGATGGTGTGAAATATGGATCTCATTTTTTTTAACCTTTTTTTCCAAATGTCAACCAGTTGTCCCAGCATCATTTACCAGTAAGTCTGCCTTTGCCCCAGTGTTTAAGAAGCCACCTTTCTCATAGACTAGATTTTTCACACATAGTTGGGTCTATTTCTGGTCTATTCCATAGTTTCTTTTGCCCACTCATGCACCAGTAAAACCATTTTAATTATGAAGGTTTTGTAGAATGTTTTGATGTCTGATAGGGTGAGGTCTCTTCTTCTTCTTTTTTTTTTTTTTTTTTGATATTCTGGCTATCCCTGCATGTTTATTTTTTCATATAAGCTTTAGTATCAACTTGACTGGGTTTTAAATGTTTGTTGCTATCTTACTGGGATTGTGTTAAATTTATAAATTAAAATGGGACTGACATCCTTCTATTGTGAGTTGTCTTAGCCTCGAACAAGGGATATCTTAATGCTTGTTCTAGAGACAGAAGTCTGAGTTTGATCTCAATTCTTTTATATCATCTTATGTTAAAATCACCACATTATGTTGAAAGTGCTATGTTTCTTTTTCCGTGTGATGTTTTTTCTCTTTGTTCTTTCAGTTTTTAATTTTCTTTGGGTATTTAGGAAGGTTTAGCGTTTGTTCTAGTAGTTGGCTTTTGTACTTACACCTTTTTAACTGCCACTAGTCTCTATGTATTTTACTTTATTTTATGTTGTCTCTTACAAATGGCCTATTCGGTAATCATTGAGATTATTCTGCTTTCTTCTTTTCTGCCCCCTTCTCGTCCACTTTTATCTGGATTATGTCTCTTTTGTTAGAATATATAACACATAACATATAACCTATAGCATATAAAATACTACCCTCTGGCCCTTATTCTGACTTACTGGAGTCACGGACCTACAATTACATGGCTTAAGTGCTCACCATAAGTCCTCTTGCTCAAGTTTTCCCCTTCAGTTCTGCTTTTGCAAGGCAGGGGGAGGGCGAGGGGAGGGATGCATTGATTTGGAACTTTGGAAATCAGCATTTTGGGTATCTTTTTTTAATAATACTTTTTATTATGTTATGTTAGTCACCATACAGTACATCCTTAGTTTTTGATATAGTGTTCCATGATTCATTGTTTGCATATAACACCCAGTGCACCATGCAATACGTGCCCTCCTTAATACCCATCACCTGCCTATCCCAATCCCCCACCCCCTTCCCTCTGAAGCCCTCAGTTTGTTTCTCAGAGTCCATAGTCTCTCATGCTTCATTTCTGCTTCTGTTTACCCCTCCCCCCCCCCGTTCATTCTTCCCTTCCTTCTCCTACCGATCTTCCTGTTATTTCTTAGGTTCCATAAATGAGTGAAACCATATGATAATTGCCTTTCTCTGCTTGACTTATTTCACTTAGCATAATCTCCTCCAGTCCCGTCCATGTTGCTGCTAGTGTTGGGTAATCGTTCTTTCTGATGGCTGAGAAATATTCCTTTGTATATATGGACCACATCTTCTTAATCCAGTCATCTGTTGCGGGGCATCTCGGCTTCTTCCACAATTTAGCTATTATGGACAATGCTGCTATGAACATTGGGGTGCATATGGCCCTTCTCTTCACTATGTCTGTATCTTTGGAGTAAATATCCAGTAGTGCAATTGCTGGATCATAGGGTAGCTCTCTTTTTAACTTTTTGAGGGACCTCCACACTGTTTTCCAGAGTGGCTGTACCAACTTGCATTCCCACCAACAGTGTAAGAGAGATCCCCTTTCTCCACATCCTCTCCAACATTTCTTGTTTCTTGCCTTGTCAATTTTTGCCATTCTAACTGGCATAAGGTGGTATCTCAATGTGGTTTTGATTTGAATGTCCCTGATGGCTAATGATTTTAACATTTTTTCATGTGTCTGTTAGCCATTTGTATGTCTTCATTGGAAAAGTGTCTGTTCGTACCTTCTGCCCATTTTTTGATTTGATTATTTGTTTCTCATGTATTGAGCTTGAGAAGTTCTTTGTAGATTTTGGATACCAGTCTTTTATCTGTAGTGTCATTTGCAAAATCTTTTCCTATTCCATGGGCTGCCTCTTAGTTTTTTTGACTGTTTCCTTGGCTGTGCAGAAGCTTTTTATCTTGATGAAGTCCCACAAGTTCATTTTATCTTTTGTTTCTCTTGCCTTTGGAGATGTGTCATGAAAAAGGTTGCTTTGGCCAATGTCATAGAGGTTGCTGCCTATGTTCTCCTCTAGGATTTTGATGGATTCCTATCTCACATTGAGGTCTTTCATCCATTTGGAGTTTATCTTTGTGTATGGTGTGAGAGAGTGGTCAAGTTTTATTCTTTTGCATGTAGCTGTCCAATTTTCCCAGCACCATTTATTGAAGAGACTGTCTTTTTTCCACTGGATGTTTTTTTCCTGCTTTGTCAAAGATTAGTTGCCCATAAAGTCGAGGGTCCATTTCCGGGTTCTCTATTCTGTTCCGTTGGTCAATGTGTCTGTTTTGTGCCAGTACCATGCTGTCTTTGTGATCATGACCAACACCAATGAAATAGGAAGGATCATTGGAAACTTTTATCAATAACTTTATGCCAATAAATTAAACAACCTGGAAGAAATGGATGCCTTCCTGGAATCCTATAAACTACCAAGACTGAAACAGGAAGAAATTGATTATTTAAACAGACCGATTAATTATGAAGAGATTGAAGCAGTGATCAAAAACCTCCCCCAAAACAAAGAGTCCAGGGCCCGACGGATTCCCCGGGGAATTCTACCAAACATTCAAAGAAGAAATAAATACCTATTCTTCTGAAGTTGTTTCAAAAAATAGAAACAGAAGAAAAACTACCAAACTCATCCCAAGAGGCCAGTATTACCTTGATCCCCGAACCAGGCAAAGATCCCCTCAAAAAGGAGAATTACAGACCGATATCCCTGATAAATATGGATGCCAAAATTCTCAACAAGATCCTAGCTAATAGAATCCGACAGTACATTAAAAGGATTATCCATCATGACCAAGTGGGATTCATCCCTGGGATGCAAGGGTGGTTCAACATTTGCAAATCAATCAGTGTGATAGATCACATCAACAAGAAAAGAGTCAAGAACCATATGAGCCACTCAATTGATGCAGAAAAAGCATTTGACAAAATACAGCATCATTTCCTGATTAAAACACTTCAGAGTGTAGGGATACAGGGTACATTCCTTAATCTCATAAAAACCATCTATGAAAAGCCTACAGCAAATATCATTCTCAAGGGGAAAAGCTGAAAGCCTTTCCCTTAAGATCAGGAACACGACAAAGATGCCCACTCTCACCATTATTATTCAACATAGTACTAGAAGTCCTTGCAACAGCAATCAGACAACAAAAAGGGGTAGAAGGTATCCAAATCAGCAAAGAAGAAGTCAAAATGTCTCTCTTCGCAGATGACATGATACTCTATACGGAAAACCCAAAAGACTCCACCCCCAAATTACTAGAACTTATAGAGCAATTCAGTAATGTGGCAGGATACAAAATCAAGTTGCATTTCTATACACGAACAATGAGACTGAAGAAAGAGAAATTAGGGAATCAATTCCATTTACAATAGCATCAAAAATTGTATGTTATCTCGGAATTAACTTAACCAGAGACATAAAGGATCTATATTCTAGAAACTATAAATCACTCTTGAAAGACATTGAGGAAGACACAAAAAGATGGAAAAATATTCCATGCTCATGGATCAGAAGAATAAACATAGTTAAAATGTCTATGCTACCCAGAGCAATCTACACTTTCAATGCCATCCCGATCAAAATACCAATGACATTTTTCAAAGAACTGGAACAAACAGCCCTTAAATTTGTGTGGAACCAGAAAAGGCCCCGAATCTCCAAGGAATTGTTGAAAAGGAAAAACAAAGCTGGGGGCATCACAATGCCAGATTTCGAGCTGTACTACAAAGCTGTGATCACAAAGACAGCGTGGTACTGGCACAAAAACAGACCCATAGACCAATGGAACAGAAAGGAAATCAGCATTTTTAAAGCCCCTGCAAGTGGAAGAAATGGAAGCGTGCCTGGGTGGTGGTGGATTGGGGCGGGGGGCAGGTGTGGAGGAAGCAAAGCAAGGACTGTTAAGGGCAGCTGCGGATAGCAAGGGAGCTGGCAGGTAATGTCACCACAGACCCAACCCCTCTGCAAAGCCACCATCAGGGACACTGCGCAGGCATCTAAACACGAAGCTAAACTGAAAACAAAGACAACCTGCAACTTCCCCAACTTGTAAACAAGGAAAAGCACTTCACAGTTTCCAGTTTCAAGGGACATGAACACCCTGAGATCATTTTCATCAGTTCAACCCAGATTTCAACGTCCGGCTGGTGAAAATAAGCAAGCTGCAGCTGTGCACATCCTGAGCCCACCTTGTGAGAAGCAAACCTCCGGGCCCTGTCTCCTCCCAAGGTGCTGCGTGAGGAAGACCCCTCCTCTCTTGAATTCCATCTCACTTCTTCCCCTCCCACACTCCTGGAATATTCGTCCCTCGTTTTACATTTGGTGCATCGAGTCCCAGCTGCTACACATTCAGGCACGGGGAGACTGCAGCGGGGAGGCCAATTCTCGCAGGGTGCTGCGGATCACTTGGACATCCAGACAATCTTCTGGACTGTTCCTCAGGCTCTCTTCCCTTCTTCAAAGACACAACCCTCTCCCACGAGTCTTGCAGCTTTTGCATGGCCATTTTCCAATACTGCCTCCGGGCCCTCTGGGGGTGTCTGTGATGAATTTCCAGAACAGTCCCGTGCGGTCCTCGTCTCGGAGCTCTGGCTGGTGCTCGGGAAACACATGAGGTTGAAGGAAGCCCATCAGAATCCTGTGATGTTCTGTTGTACTTGCCGTGTTCACCTGGCAATCTCCTTAGCAGGGGCAGGCAACTTGGCCACTTGCTGGATCCAAACAGAGACTAGACTCCCAGTTTAGTGTAAAAGGACGTAACTCAGGAACAGCCAGAGCGTGCAGATGCAGAGAGCAAGGTGGGGAAGGTGCAAGGAGCGAGCAAGCCTTCTGGGGCCACTGCTCTCCCCACATCTCCCCTGGTCACCACCCCAGAAGCTCCCCTTCAGTTCTTGACTAGATGAAGCTCATCTGCTCATGGGTTCCTCAAGAAGGCCTCACAGATAGAGGATCCCCTACCTTCTTGTTTGCTTAAAACATTCTCCATGCCCTTCATACTTGTAGAATAGCTTGGCTTGGTAGAAAATCTTTCATTCGTGTTTTCCATGACTTTTTTTTTAATACCGTTTAATTGTTGCCTTACTTGTTTGTCATTTTTGGGAACTCTGATGCATGTCTTATTTTCCTGCTGGTGTCAATTTTGTTATCTTTTTCTTGGGAACATGGATTTTTTTTTTATCTTTAAATTTGAATAACCTCTCTAGGAGATTGTCTCAGGGTGGGTTGATCCTGGTCCTTTTCACCAGCTACTCAATGGGTCCTTTCAATATGTAGATTCAAAGTCCCCTTTATTCTTGCAAAGTTTTCTTGCATTATCATTTTAAATGTTAGTTTTGTTCCATTGTTTTGTGTTTCTTCTTCATGATCTCCAATTATGTATGTTGTTTTTTTGTCTGGCTCTCTTGCACTCCGGTTGCTTTCTCTAGGAGCCTTTTTACTTTTTTCTTTATATCATTATCGTTCCCCCAGCTACTTTCCCACCTTTCTTCAGTGCTCTTTATTAAATTTTCATTTAAGCCTATTCTCCCTGGCATATCTTACAACTTCTTTTTCATTTCTGAGATCATCTCGTCTTTTTCTTCCTTTTCTTCCCTGAGATCAATGGTCTCTCTTCATTTCTTCCTATTTTTGTCTGTTTCTGGGTTTAACGTTTGAATTTCTGCTTCAAGGTGGGACTTTGTATTCTAAAATGCTTGTTTGATGACATTTAAGTCAGTTTCAAGTGCTTTGTTACAGTTATCTTCTGCTTTGTGATCTTTTGGGGGAAGTAGATTTTTATCAGCCTTGCGAGGGGTTCTTTTGCTTAGTCTGTTTTCCCAGTTCACTTTACTCAGCGACTTACAAGACTCCTCATTTGAGGGCACCTCTTCTGTTGGTAGATGGTGTGTTCTCTTGAATGGTTTTTTTTGGAAACGGGCATAGGGGAGGGATCATGTGACCATTTTTTTGCTTCCCTCTTGTCCTTCTCCCCCTCTACCTTCTTTTCTCCATACCACCCATTCTCCAAAGGGTACATCTCCCTTCCTTTATAGCTTCCCCACCCCACCCAAAGCGATGCCTTTTGAAGACTCCCCTTCTGGTCATGCTCACTCACTGGGCATTCCTGCTCTTCAAGAGGACTCTTTTTTAGTTTAGGTCAATCTTAGTCCTACCACTAGGTTTCTTCTTCCCTCTTCCATTCTGTTTTTCCCAGAGTGCCCTTGCCTCCCACCATCTTGAGATGGAAACGTGAGAAATAGCTTGCCGAAGCTTGGCATTTACTTTTCTGCTCACAGGTTCCAGCATTCTCTGTCCTCCTGTTATGCTGAAAGCTGGATTTCATTGCTCTTCTGGCTGCTGTCCGTTGACTTTTGGAGGATGTTCTGGGAGATTCAGATTTACATAGCTACTATTACTTCAACTACCCAGAATCCTTCGTATGTTTTTAATTAACATAGAAGGAAAATATTTACTTCATTTTTTAAAATGTAAAAACCTATCAGCAAAATGAGATGGATTGATTTTCAACTTTTTGGAGGCTCTGGGTTGTCCTTAGTTCTAACATAACTGAACATAAATAAATATTTATTTATACACACACACACACACACACACACACACACACAACAGAATATTACTCAGCCATAAAAAAGAATGAAATCTTGCCGTTTGCGAAGACATGGATGGAACTAGAGGGTATTAAGCTAAGTGGAGTCTGTCAGAGAAAGACAAATACCATATGATTTTGCTTGTATGTGGAATTTAAGAAGCAAAACAAATGACTAAAGGGAAAAGAAAAGAGAGAGAGAGGCAAACCAAGAAACAGATTCTAGAGAACTGATGGTCGCCAGAGGGAAAGTGGATGGGGGGGTGGGTGAAATAGTTGATGGGGATTAAGGAGCACACTTGTGATGAGCACCAGGTGTCGTATAGAATTGTTGAATCACACTATATGTACGCTATATTACACTGTATGTTAACTAACTGGAATTTAAATAAAAACTTATAAATAAATACATACATACATACACAAATTGATTTTTTTTTAATGTGATATCGTTGGAGGGAGAAACAGTGCAATGTGTCCCTGGTGGTATTATTGTCAGGAACTTCTGGGGTGACCTTTCCTGACTCTGGAACACCACCATTCTGATCACACCATGGTGAAAGTGATGGAAGATGTCCCAGGCGCTAACAAGGGGAATACACATGGTCCCTCAGAAGGCCTCCCCAACCCCAACATGTAGCCCCCCGCCCCAGTCTCTGCTAATTACAGCCCTCTCTGGGTGTCTGGCTGGGATGTGCCTGCTTACACAGGTACCAAATTATAGTTCATCCACATCCTGGCATTTGTCTCAATCAAAGAAAAAAAAAAGGCTGACTGTGCCCACGTGCAGCAAACACTTGTGCAATTTCTTCACCACTTTTTCTCCTCACCACTAACCATACTTTCTACCAGCCAGACGAACGGACAGAAATACACACACAGACACACTCAGACACAGGGGTCCACTGAGCTCCAGCTGTGCAGCCCTGTGACCAGCTCCCCCTTCAGCCCCCCTCAAGGGCAGTGGGGATGTGGGATCAGACAGCCCTTCATCAAAGGCAGTGACTGGCAGCTGCCCCACAAGGCTGAGCTCCCAGCCCTGGAGCTGCACAAAGGCCAGGCTCTCAGGAACTCTGAGGGCTTCTACGAGCCAGCCTACCCCCCAGGGGCCAACGTCACTATCTTTCTGGGAGCACCTTGGTCCTCACACAGTCATCCTGTGCCGATGAAGGGAGAGCGAGGTGGAATGTTAAACTCTGCAAGCACTTCATATTGGGAACAAGTGGTGACCGAGAGGGGCAGAGCGTGGGGGCGGCTCGTGAAGAGCCGCAGCCTGGCCCCTCCTTGGTCCCCTCTCTGTGACCTGACCTCATGCTGCACTCCCTTCTCATTTCCTAAGAGCAGCTGCAAAGGGCAGGGTTCCCAAAACATGCGGAAAAGAGAAGAAAATTACAATATGGAAGATCCTTTCTCTCTTTTCTGCCATTTTTCTGCAGTTCCAAAGATTTCTTTTGTACAAAAACAAAAAAAAAGTCTTCCGTCTGCCAAGATTTTTACTTATCACATATGAAAGGGTATCGTCTTCTACACATTTTGAAATGCCTTAAAAACGGGTATCAAAGAGTCCGAGGCCCATTAATCTAAATTGCTGTAACACTTAGAGAAGAATAAAAGGCACTTTCTAAAATCTGCAAATGAGTATAACCTACAAAATTACAGATTAAATGCTGGGAGAAAAAAGAAGCTTTAAGTTGTTAGTTTGGAGCAAGCATCTTTAAAGAGAAAGAGAAATATTACTTCAATATTTTAAAATCATGTTTTGAAATAGAAGAGAAAAAGAAAGGTATGTACTTAGACACAATGGAAAGAGACAAGGAAAAAAAATCTGAGTCCAGCTCAGATTGGTCGCCATTAAATTTCATTCAATACAATTTCCCAAGAAGGGATCAGCTCCATAGACAGGCTATTTTTACCACCTTTGCAGAAAACCTTATACCTCAGTCTGAACTACCAAGTCATTTCTTCCCCATGGAAAAAAATACAGTTCTCAAAGTTTAGACCTGAATTCTCAACAGATACAATTGGTAGGAAAGAGGTCATCTTACTTTCCAGTCTTTCCCATTTCAATTTATTATCCGGTACTCTGATAGTAAAAATAGAATGAAGGGCCTATAATACTTGATAGTCTTGATTTTGCAGCCCCAGCCAGGATGAGAAAGCCATAATAATGTAATAACACCTTAAATTCATACCTTGCGTATCTCTGTAGAACTAATGGAGCTTTACCAGGCAATTTTTAAATCTAATTAATCCCATCATCATCCCTGACAGGTAAGTTCCTTAGAGAACAGGGGTCTGCAAGGCCCTCTGCACTCACCAGGTGATGAAGTGTCGTGGAGGAGAAAACCAAGATTTATCACATACCTACTATGTGCAGGGCTCTGCACTCAGCCCTTTGCATTTTGTTTGTCATTTAATCCTTGTGTCACCACTATGTAGTTGACATTTGGGGATAGATTATAAAGACTCCCAAAATTCTCCACCCTCCCTATACAGAAGCAGAGTCCAGTTCCCCACCCCTTGAATCTGGTTGGCCACATTACTTACCTTGGCGAATGGAACGTTAGTAAATAGGATGTAAGCAGAGGCTTCAAATGTGTGTAGGCACTGAGGCTTCTCAGAACATTATCCCCATGTAAACAGACCCTGACCAGTCTGAGAAGCCTATGGCACGGTCGCCTGTGTCACATCTGACCCCCACACACGCGTGAGGTCACCCTCAATCGGCCAACACCAACCTGTCAACTGACCTCACACACGTGTACAAGCCCAGCTGAGATTAGCCAACTCAGCCTAAACCAGAAGCACCCATCCACTCATATCAATGGTTGTTCACCCATGACATTATGAAACAAGAAATAATCAATACAGCGTTACTATCCCCATTTTACAAAACAGAACACTTGGGCTCAGAAAGATTTAGTAATTTGCCCAAGGTCTTCAAGTTCAGGACCGTCTGGTTGCAATGCACAAAACAGAATGCATACCATGGGAAGAAAAGTTGAGCAAACTCCATGTGTTAAGCTTGAAAATGAAAATATTTAAACATTATGGCTGTCCTGAAAGATTCAGAAAACAGCTGAAAAGAAGACAAAGTAGGCCTCTATTTTGGGTTGATTCAGTGGGGCCAAGGAATAGAAACTTTAAAAAATGCACAATTTAAGTCAACTTTAAAGAGAAAGAACATGGCAACATCCAGAGTGATTTACCATAGAATATTTGACCACGGAAGGAAATCCTTTAGAGACCCAATGACAACCTCAGAGCAGCAATTTCTTCTTTGGGGCTGAAGTTGGCTCAGGGGCAAGAAAGATTCCCTTCCTTACTCCAGGGTTCTAGACAGACATGATGCCTCAGACCTTCTCTGGGTGTCTGAACAATCCAAAGTCATCATGTGTGAAGCTCCTGAGACTTGAAATGAAATTTGGTCAAAATAAAAATGCGCATCACAGCCAATGTGGTAGTTTGCCCAGAATGGCTGGGCACCGAGGTCCTTTGGTCTTTCTGCAGTGGCAACTTCAATTTGTACAGGTGACATCTGGTCACATATCAAAAAAAAGCTGGGCTGAAGTCTTGGTCCTTGCAATCATAGAAGAACCTTGTAAAACCCACCCCCATCCCCACTGGTTGCAGGCAGAAATGTACTTCCTACCATCAGAGGGTGCCACACCATTAGGCTTGACCCCCAACTTTCCTTCCTCTGTACCCATTCACCATGGGTTTCTGCAGATCAGAAGTCTCTGGACTTACCCTGGCGTGGATGGATTTGGGCTCCTCTCAGAAGGAGGGCAGCAGTCAGCCTGACCTTCCGACCATGGTGCTCTGCTTTTCAGAAAAGGCCACCCAGCACCTCTGTGCGGTTCTTAACAGGCCTCAGTGATGCTGGTTTCAGTGACGGGGTGATCTACAGATCTTTTAGGTTTGCTCGTGTTGCTATGTTCTAATAGAATTCTGTGTTATATACGGTATTACTTTTTGTCGAGGAAGAATTATACAATGATTCAAAAGAATTATAATTATCAAGCATAAACCTGATGATATATGAAACATAAATAAAACATACCTCCCTGGTCTGTGTTACGGATTTTGGGGAAAAAAAATACATGACTACAAGGAAAGGATTTAGTAAAAATAACTGTCACTCAGAGTATTGTTTTCTTTACGCTGGATGTTGGTTCATGGAGGAATTCCACACCTACATAAATCCCGTTGAGGTATGATTCAGCCACTCAGAGGGCTTAAAGCTCCTTTTTAATTAGTTTGTTCAACTCTTCTTTCTTTGAAGGTTGCTTCCTTAAAGAAAGAAATTTGCTTTTTGCCAAAAGAATCAACCTGTCACTTGAACTCCTTCTGATGAAGAGTTCATTTCGTTTTGTTTCTGGACTCTGCCCGTCCATGGCCCTGGGCATCTGCTGTGGACTTGGGCTTGTGTTTCGGCTCATGGCTGCTTGAGTGAGCTGGTTATGTTTGGCATTAGGGAAGTTTGCGGGGAGATTCCCTCCCAACACACACACACCATAGCCTTCTGGTATGATCATCAACATATCAGCCAGATGTCATTTTGGGAGGAAGCTGGAACGAAGCACTCAAATTGGCTCAGAGGAGAGTGCTCTGTTCCCCCAGGAAGCTGCTCTTTTCCACTTTTTATGGTAGGGGTCCTACGGACCCCACCCCTACCCCGGATGGGTATAGAAGACCAGTGAGGTTGCTGCTAAAAGGGTATTACTTTTGGTGATGGTTATAAACAGCATGGAGATTCACTTAGAAACTAAATTATGGAACGCATAATCCTACCAGTTTTCTATACTGTTTTTAGCTACCCATGGCCATAAAATAGCCATCACCACTCTTAGCTCCTTGTCGGGGTGTCAGAGGCAAGCCTCTCACATCTAGGTATGATAGCAACAGGGGTTCGAACACTGACTGCCATTTCTGTTTATTTCTGATGGTCTTTAATACCAGGAAGAAGCCGCTACTGAGTTCCTCCCCTCGGTAACTCTCATTTGGACCTGGCGGCTCATTTTCCCCGTTGTTCTTCCAAGACAGCTAGAGTCTCTTCACCAGTGGTTCTTCTCCCTAAGCCAGCACCCCCCACACCGTCCTCCTCATCCTTCTTCTCGGGCTCGAAGTAGAGACCTGCACACTTCATACCATGGCATCTGCATCTTTCCCAAGAAAGATGTGGGCTGGTCCAGCTCTGGGGCCAGGAGCAACAGGTGAGAGGAGGGAGGGAGAGGAAGCCATTCAGAGACAATATCAGCAGGAAGATCTAGCTTTAGAAGGAAAAGGGCAAATAGGTGATAAACATGTGTGACAGGAAGTGAAAATAAGTGTCCGTCTCAGTGACTCCCTCACTCCAAAAGAGAGAAATTCTATCTACATGCTGTCCTTAGCTCAGCACTCAGTTCAAGGAAGGGTAAGAGTTGTTGCAATGTAAAGATTAGAGGGAAGATTTCCTAGAAAGACACACTGGGGCGAGAGAGGAGGCAGTTTCCTTTCTCAAATCGAGTGAGGAGCTTTCATGAAGAAGTCCCCGGAGAGCTTAATCTCAGGGCTACCTTGTATGTTTGTGAGGTTGGCCCTGTACCAGGACACCTGGTCAGTAGGTAAGCGGGGATTGAAATCAAGGCCTGTCCCCTTACCAAGCCTTCCACATCCTGCTATGAGAGCTGCCTCTGCCAGAAGGAAAGACTTCTTCTCAGTTGCTACTCTCCCCTGTGCACACACACACACACACACACACACGCACACACACACTTAAACACTCACCTGGAACTGAAGACCTACAGGAAGAGGTGAGCTGGGAGCTACTTGCCCACGACCAGGTCAAGGTCAGGAGGTGAACCTGGCCTGTGGTCAGCTTGGACTGCCCAAGGGCATGCTTTGCAGGGTGGGGGCAGTCTGAAGGAAAAGGCTGGCTGTGGCCACTAGATGCCCAGAACTGGGGCGGGGGGCGGGGAGGGGCTATCCAAGGACACACACAGGAAAGAAGTAAAATTACCTTATCACGTTTGGTCCCAACAAGGTCGATGCTACAACAGTGGGCTGCAACAATGGACAAGTGTTCATCACCACATAGAGAAGCAGGGAAGCGGCACGATACACTATTTTTCATCACGTTAGCAAATATCCCCAAAACAATAGTATTCAAAGCTTGGAAGGGAGGGTAAGGTGAGATCCTTGCATGTATAGAAAGAAAAATTTGTAATGACCCAAATGTCTAACATGAGTACAAAACAATTATTTTCTGCTATTCTGGTTATTTGTAGATATTACCTAAAACAACATTAAGTGAAAAAAAGGTGAAGTTCTAATAATAAATAGAAAAAAAAGACCAGAGGAAAATACAGCAAAATGTAAATGATGGGATTATGAGGGGGGCTTTCTTTCCTTGATACTTTGTATTTCCTCCAATAGACATATATAACTCTTCATATTAAATAAAGAAGAAAACGTGTCAGAGTGAAAGCTTCATAGCCTGATGGCGGTGGCCTGGTGGCTTAGTTAGTTGGATGGCAGTGCTGATGCGGTGGTGGGGGGTGGAGCATGTGGCCAAGCATGCATGGGACCCTCTTGGACCCAGTTATGCCCGAAGGGAGGCTTAGCTCTGAGCAGTGTGGCTGCTGGCAGAAGCCCATCTCGGCTGACCCGGGGTCAAAGTCTCAGGCAGGCCAACGGGGGGGTCAAAGCTACAGGTGGGCCAAGACACATTAGATGGCAGCCACACCTCGGGTTTCAGCTGTGTCCCCACCTTAAATGCTCAGGATTGTCGCACTTACCTGAACCAGTCCTCTAGAGCAGACCACTCACCAGGGGATCTTGTTAAAATGCAGACTCTGATTCAGAATGTCTGGGGCAGAGCCCAAGATTCTGCATTTCTATCAAGTTTCTAGGTGACAGAGATGCTGCCCGTGCAAGGACCACCTCTGAGCGGCATGGCTCTAAGAGGGTTTCTCAAACCTCAGCGCACACAGAACTCCCTTGAACAGTGTGTTAGACACACATAGCAGGGCCCGCACCCAGACATTCCAACTCTCTAGGTCTGGGCAGGGCTGGGTTCTCTGCATTTCTGACAAGCTCCCAGGGATGCCGTGATCCACAGACCACACTTCGGGGAGCACCCTGCAATCCTCAACTGTCTGGCACCTTGCTCCTCAAAAAGTGCCCAAGAAGCAAGGGCAGCAGCAGCACGTGGAAGCCTCCAGAACTGCAAATTACCAGACCCCAGAACTACAGTCTGCATTTGCACAAGACCCTGGGTGATTTTACGCACCTTAGAGTTGAGCACACTCTGATCTGGAGGAGAGCCCCAGAGCTGAGTGAGAGCATTTTCCAAATGATCCGTTGGGGTCCTGACCCTCCCAGCCTTCCACTCTCTGGGTGAACGAGGCACTTCTCAGGGACAAGCTGAGCCCCTTCCTGTCCTCCCCATCATGGTCACATGGCTGATGACCTCCAAGGGTTAGCTTCTGCCCTCAGCTCATTTCCTTGAGTGGTGCTGACTGCATTCCTCAGGAGAAAAACATCTCAGTCTCCTTGCAATCCTTAAATCAATCCCTTAAATTAGAACTCCTTGCCTAGATAAGTGGAGGTGACCAGGGGAAAAGATTTTTCAGGTAGGGGAGACGAGACGGCACATGAATGCAACAAGGAATTCTGGGAGCAGCTAGAAACTTAACCTATCAATTGCTGGAAGGAATGCAAGATTGCTAAGACTCTTGTGGTGGGACTTCAGGACAGAGTGAGGAAGGCTCTTCTTGTGTTTAGGTAACTTCAAAGCAATGTTGTGCTATAAAGGATTGTGTCATTTCACTGAAATGATTCCCCTTGAAAAAATATCCTGGCCTTATTTCTTTTTAATGTACCCCAACTTTTGGGGGGAAATCCCCTTTCCCAAGAAGTTGAACTACTGGAAAAGAAAGAATGTTTTATTTATAGGAGACATTTATTTGCTAAGATACTTTCCTTAGCCCTGGGCAGAATAAAAAATACAGCCTAGCTTTTTCTCTTTGCTTGAATTTAAATGCAGTGTATGTTGTCATATTTCCTGCTAGTTGAAGGTCTTTTCCTGGGTTTTTTTGTTTTACTTTTAATCTGACAGGAGGATGGGGAGGGAAGCTATTCACCAGTGGCTATTTGAAGTTTAGCGATTGCCTGGAAAGGAAAAAAAACAAAACAAAACCCAACCTCTAATGTTATTTTTGAGCAGTGAATATTTTTCACTCTGCTAAGAAATTACTGCAATTTGACACATGAAATCCAAGGCATAGATAAGTGTGATCTTGAAAAATTGTCTTTTGTTGGCTTGATGGTAACAAAAAATAATCATGTCAATGCTAGAGGCATTTCCCCATGGTTTAGTGAGAATTCATCCTGTGCAGCAGTAAACCATACACCACTTTCTCTGCACTGTTATCATAAGAAAATGGGGCTAACTGCTAGAAATGATGGGGGGGGAGGCCCACCTGTCCATTGGACAAGGCAAATCATGGTTGTCACTTCTCGAAAGAAAATTATTTCAAATGACTTTAAATAGCCTGACATACTTAAAATTCTGCCTTTTTATAAAAGTTATAGAATTACCTAATTAGTGTTCTTTTTTTGGTTTTATTTTGGAGATGAATCCATGTGTCCTGTCTGTAATATTGAACAC
The DNA here is from genome assembly GCF_024610735.1 of Ursus americanus. NCBI lineage: Eukaryota > Metazoa > Chordata > Mammalia > Carnivora > Ursidae > Ursus > Ursus americanus. The sequence goes on from NC_142145.1 coordinate 55,468,381, forward strand.
ATTTGAATAACTATATATATATTTTTTTCTTTTTTTAAGTTTTCACTTACCAATAGAAATACTAGGCACAAATCTCTGAATGTAACGTCAGCCTTTGGTAACTCTCCCATGCAAATGACTGATGTTCAGGGTCACTGGAAAAGCTGGCATTCTCCGAAGGTGACGTAATAATGATTTTTGATCCTGCACCGCTGGACCTCAGAGCAGAAGTGAACGATGAGGAACAATCTTTGAGGACGGTCTCTATGCTTCCTGGATATGAAGGTAAAGGACACAATGTCCCCTTTTAGACTTTGAGACTTTGATGGAGAGCAGTGTGTGTAAGTGTGGTAGGAAGGGCCTTTCTATCCATTTTTTTCCCATTACTAAGAAATTTTAGTTTAGTTTAGTTTTAGGGTTTTTTTTATTATTATTTGAGTGTAGTTGACACACGGTGTTAGATTTGTTTCAGGTATACAACACGGCGATTCAACTTTTTTTTTTAATGATTTTATTATTTTTTAAAATTTATTTATTTGACAGAGAGAGACAGCCAGCAAGAGAGGGAACACAAGCAGGGGAGTGGGAGAGGAAGAAGCAGGCTTCCTGTGGAGGAGCCTGATGTGGGGCTCGATCCCAGAACTCTGGGATCACGCCCTGAGCCGAAGGCAGATGCTTAAGGACTGAGCCCCAGGGTGATTCCACTTCTATACATTTGCTGTGCTCACCACAAGTGTGGCTACCACATCATTGACTAGATTCCCGATGCTGGACCTTTAATTCCTGTGACTTATTCATCCCATGACCAGAAGGCTGCACCTCCCACTCCCCTTCACCCATGTTGTCCCTCCCTCCACACCCCTCCCATCTGGCAACCGTCAGTTTATTCTCTGTATTTATGGGTTTGATTCTGCTTTTCTTTTTGTTTGCTTATTCATTTGTTTTGTTGTTTAGATTCCACATATGGCAACCTATGTGGCCATTGATAGACAAAGGGGTAAGAAAGATGTCACACACACACACACACACACACACACACACACTGGAATATTACATGGCCATAAAAAGGGCAAGCTCTTGCCATTTGTGACACCATGGATGGACTTAGAAGGTATTAAGCTGAATAAGTAAGTCAGACTGAGAAAGATAGATTTTTGTCTAGTTTTTCCATGTAGAGTCGGTTCTTGGGAAAGTCAGCTCCCTACAGTGCTGGCTGGAACCCGGCTCCGTGAGAAAGGAAGCAATTGGTGGGTACCTTCATGTGACACAGGCCTGAAAGGCAGACAGCTGAATCCTGCCTTGGCTCCTTGAACAGTGGTCTAAACTCCTAATGGTCCCCAAGCCCCAGAACAAGGACATCTCACAAGCTGCTCACCTGTTCTTTGCTTTATTACTAACTCCATTCCTTTGGAAACAATGTCTGAGAAACTCTTGAGCCTTTCCACCTCCTACTGGGTGTACTTAGCAAGTGTCTGTGTACAACTGAAGAAACAGATTCCAGAAAGCTGCTGCCTTGTGGGTAGAGACCTGGCAGGGGCCACATGATGCCCCTGTGATGATGGGGCATTATGGAGTTGTTGGGTTTTGTTTTCTGAGACAGAAAGAGGAATAAAAATATTCCATTCAACTTTGGCAATTTCATAAAAATATGTAAAACAAATAAAGCAAAACATTTTGATGCATTTCATGTCTATATTGTGATCAGGGAAGAGGATGTAATGAGAGGAGCACAAAAAGAAAAAATGTGGAGAAACGCTTAGATCCGGACAGGGGAAGATGAAGGCAGACACACAGAAAAGTGGGATTGCCAGAATTGACTGCTTAAAAAACAAACGAAAATCGGTTTCATTTAGGCCTGATGTTGAAAGCACAGATGTGAGTCTTCTCTCTCCATCACTGCAAGAAACAAAGGATTCTGCCCGGGTGTTTGCAGAGCTGGAAACATCAGCTTTCTCAGACGTTCTAGAACCCAGTCAGGGTGTGCGTCAGCCGCAAGACGGTTGGCGCCAGAATGTATAGGGTGCTAAATTTTGAACCATTTCTCAAAAAGAAGCTGTTACTGGGGCACCTGGGTGGCTCAGTCATTAAGCGTCTGCCTTTGGCTCAGGTCCTGGGATCCAGCCCTGCGTCAGGCTCCCTGCTCAGCGGGAAGCCTGCTTCTCCCTCTCACACTTCCTTTGCTTGTGTTCCCTCTCTCTCTGTCTCTCTCTGTCAAATAATAAATAAAATCGTTTAAAAAAAGTCGTTAGTGATTATTGATAAAAAGAGAGCTTCGACAATGACACAGCACTAGTACACAGATGTAAAGAAAACTGGGCAAAAGGAAGATCTTTCGTCCTTTCAAGTGGCCCCTGAGTTCATTTTCCAGAGGGATCTGGAGCCTCCAGTTTCTATGAAAATATTAAGAAACCGCATGTGCCACAACTTGCCTAGAACCCAAGTCAAGACATTTCAGGTCTAGATTTCCTCAAAAAAGAATTTCGATAGTTCACCTATGCAAAGAGTGCTTTTAGCTCCTGTGAAGGCATTTCTAGAACCAGGATCTGTCGGGCATAGTCTTTCCCAGGCGCCCGGAAGGCCAAAGGCTCCCAAGGGTTCCCAGGGCTGCCATGCTTCTGGTCCTGCCTGTTGACCAGCCCACAGTGGCCAGTCCGCTTTTCCATGCTCAAAATAGAATCCCTGGTGCTTTTTTTCCCCCATGATGCTTTTCCTCTGTAAGATCCAGAACGCGCTCATCGAGAGATGTATTCCTTCAGCTTAGACTTAAACTCTATTTAAATTGCAGCCAAGCCGGGAGGGAATTCTCTGAGAGCAGACCCTGTGAGGGAGCTGGCGGAGGAAGTGTGAGGGCCCCGGGGTCACAGGTCACCCTTGCTTGCCTTTTGACTGTTTCCCTTCTCTGTTGCGGGTCTGCACTTGGGCCCAGCTCTCTCAAGGAGCAGGGACAGAGTGCCTGTGTTTCCGAGCAGGGCCACAGCCAATGAAAACTGGCGGGCCTCCTCCGTTGGCCCTCCTGACTCATTCCAGGTTCTAAGACTTGCCTACTGCTACAGAGAAAGGAACTTTCCCAGAGCCAGAGGGCTCAGCAAAAGCAGTGACTCTGCGGGCTTGGCTGTGACAGGTCGGGCCGGGGAGAGGGCGAAAGGAGGCACGAGTGGCCCGGGAGCCTGGAGAGGAGCCAGGAAGAAGGAATAGGAGGGTCAGTGCGCAGGGCAGGCAGCCCAGGAGGGCTTTCAGCTGCTCCCTGGGGAGACACGGCTAGAATTTGGGTGCAGAGGAATGCATTTGCTGCCGTTACTGCCTCCCCGCCCCTGGCTGGTTGGGGAAGCCACTTCTCCTGTCCGTGTCTCTACCCAGGAATCTGTAAAATGGAGATACTGATCCAGCCCCTTAGCCCACCCTCCCAGCCACTGACGGTCACACAGAGCTTTAAAATGACCAAGGGCAGCATTCGAACTACCAACCGGGAGGTTTCTGTGGTGGTAATAGCTCTGAGAGAGGAGCCGGCTTCAAAAATGAAGCGTGATGGTTCTTGATGTGCAGAGGGATGTTCTGGGCTGTGGTGGCAGAGACACGAGGGCTGGGACCGAGAGCAGGGGCGGCGTGGGGGAGCCCAGCAGAACTGGACTCCTGAGGAGTTGCCACTGTTGGTCTGCGTGCCTGTCCTGATTAGCATTCAAATGCGCCTGTGTTAATGGTGGCCCAGAGGGTCAGATTAATCAAAGAGGAAAGCATTTCTCTTTCAATTGCAATTACAAGGATTATTTATGTTATTGAAATTAATCAATCACTATTGATGGCCTTCGCTATTTTTATATCATTTTGGGGGACCCAGACAAACAATCTCCAGTCCCTCCCAGGGCTGGGAGGTGGGAATGTTCCCCTCCCAATGTAATGGAAGAAGGAGGGTTGTGTGGTTATTAAATTTTTAACATGCAATTTCTGTGTAAAACAACATGTGATTTATGTTCTTCTATTTTCTTGGCTAAGAGCTTAGGCATTTTTTAATAGACCTGTATCCCCGACATCAGTCACCCACATTGGCACCAGACTGGGGTGTGCCAAAGGACACTTGCCGATATGATGTGACCGTTCGGCTCATGGGGGGGTATAGAAACTGTGGACAGACACGGTTTCCAATCCCACCACAGAAGTGTCTGCATATAAATTGCAGAGGCACCCACACTGGTCTCTGCTAGTTTGAATGTGTCGTACTTTTCTCCTTAGCACAACAGAGAATAGTCAGTTTAACAACACGGTGAAAACCATATTCACATTTTAAGCAAGACAACTCCTGATGGGGGGTTTTGAATACCTTCCAATGTATAAGACTTTCTAAACATAGATTAACTTCTAGCATCCTGTTTTATTCTTTTTGCTCTCATAGCTAGACCAGGCAGGTGTTAGGAGCTGCATAATAAAGTAGAAAGAGCAGGACTTTGGGCATCAGGAAGAGCAGCGTTTGAATGCAGGTGGGCCACTGTCTAGGCTACATGGAACAGGGGACATCCAGGTTGGCTTTGTGGTCGGAGCCCACGGGTTGCTGAGGCAAGGCAACCAACTCATCCAGTGAGCCTGGGGCTTTTTCAGTGTTGGCATTGACAGTCCTTTGCCGAGGCCACACTGTCAAGCCAGGGAAAGCAGGGAGGGCCAGTCACCCCACAAATGGTGGCGTGGGGAGGGCATTCCAGGAAGAACAGTGGATGAATGTGCAGACTATGTTCATTCCAAGTCTTCTAGCGTGGGGATTGCTGGGGGGAGCCAGTCACCGGCAGGTGGGGAACAAACCTGGGGACCCACATTCTCTGGGGTGGACAATGGCCATGGGGAAAGGAGAGGGGCGGGGCAGTTGTGCATGTTGGCGCCTCCCTCTGGCCGTGTGTGGAGTGAGCATGGGAAGGCCAGGCAGGTTCAGTAAGTCAGGATGGTGACACCTTAAATGAAGCTCTGGAAGGCTCGGTGAGAGAACGATGACTTCTGTTAGAATGCTTTGGGGACAAAAACAAAAGCCCGCTGGAAGCAGCTTAAGTCACAGCTGGGATTGGATTGATGGGCCCACGTCGGGGAAAGCGCAGCTGATGGAGGCTCTGGCTTCACTCCACCTGTGGGGTCGTCCTGGTTTGCCCTCCTGCCGGCCTCTGCCTCCCTGGTACCTAAGCAGCCGGAATGCCACAGCTGGTCCAGGCCTCTGCCACTCGTCTCCGTCCCCAGGCGGAATGAACATCCCTGCAGTGGCTCACTCATAAGAGCAAGGACAGTTCTCCCTCTCAGGGGCCCCAGAAAACCTCCTCTTGAGTCGCAGCTGTTCCTGAGCCAGTGCCAGTGTCTGGGGTCCTGGCTGCCCCCTGGTCATCCAGGGACTTTCCCTGAAGCCCGTGGCCTGCCAGGTGGAGGGGCAGAAACCTGAGCAGAAGTGGGCCCTCTGAGAAGGACACACGGGCACCAGCATGGCAACCCCCAGACAAAAAGAAGAAGGAATACAGGGGAGGAATGGAGGACATGGGCCATCCCTTGGAAAGCCGGCCCGTGGAGTTCCGGCTACTCCTTGACAGTTCAGCTGGGCTTGGACACCCTGTGCGGTGGGTCAGTTCTGGACTCAGGCGTTCGTTGCCAGCCCTTCACCCGGTCCCTTTCCTGAGGCCTTCTGGGGTAAGAGTTACCTCCCAGAAGCTGTCTCTGCAGGAAACCCTTTCAGAGAGAAGACAGAGGAAGGCGAACCGGGACCGAGACCAGTGAGGAAGTGTGTCTCCCCTGACAACCCTGTCACACAGGGGGTGCTCAGACCCTACTCAGGCAACCCACACTCGGCCCACCCTGAGGCCAGAAAGGCAAAAGAGGGGGGCCTGGGAATCCCTGCATGTTTTACAAAAGCTCAAAGGCGAACTGGCTCTAAAGTTCTGCACGGGGCCAATAAATGGTTCACTTGTAGCCCCAAGGTGCAAAGCTCCTATCAGGAAGACAGGCTCCTGGGAGCATGGTGGGTGTCTCATCTAGATGTCTTGACTTCCCTCCCCTGACACACACAGATTTCTCTAGAAATCTCTCACCCAGCCCCTAGCCCCTAGCCCCCAGCTGATGAAAGCCCATTTCCAGAAGCCTGCGCTCCTGGGTCTACCTGCTGCTGTAAACAGGTCTCTGCCACCAGTAGGAGGCGCCACTAGACCAGCGGGACCAACCCCCCCCACCCCATCCGCCGCCCAGAAAACCACCTTCCCAGCCCATGGCAGGGAGTCTTTGTGGATAAAGACCAAGCCCCGGCTCAGGACTCGTTCCCCCCAGGAGGCTCCTCTAGTCCCCAGAATGCAACGAGGGCTGCGGAGCCCTCTGTGCACACCATCGTATTTGTCATTATGTTGACCCCGTGCTTCAGTGTCTGTCTACCCTTCTCACCAGCCACGAGGTTTCAAGGACCAGTCTCGTGGCTGAAATTTAACAGATTCTCACTGTGTTGAACTGAACTATCCGTAGAAATCAAATACCGCGTTCATGAATGTGACGCCTGTCGTCTACTCACTTGGTTCCCTGGCTTTCTTTCAGTTAAGAATATGAATGATCCACTGAAAATTAGATCAACAGCAGGGTCAATAACAGCCTCGGGAAACAATTTCTCCCTTGTCCATCCACATAGGCCCAGACACCATGGGCCTTTCAGCCTCGGGTTCAGCTTATTAACCGTACAGATAAAAGGATGTCTTGGCTCTCAGATCCTATTTGACTCCTAGGATTTCTAGCAGAGCAAAATACATTTTTTCTGCTTTTTGGAACACGTCATGTTTTGCTGTGAAGCCAAGAGCTTCCTTGAGATTGTTCATGATCTAGGGCTGACACCTGGAAGCATTTCTCTGCTGCCCCTTCGGAACACGGTAGCAAGACCCAAAACCTCTGTGTTGGATAAATCCACTTCCCATCCCTGCATCAGCTCTGCTCTAAAACTCGACAGTTCACAGAACAGCATTGTCTAAAGTCTCTGAAATCCGGTGCATCTGCCATCACAATCCAAGCAATTCTGCCCTGATTGCTATAACCTAGATGACCATGCTTTTTGCTCTACAGGGAGAAGCTAATGAGATGGAGAGCTTTCTAGAATGTGAACCTGCTGACCCACTGCCTAATGCGCCATGCCAGGGACCTCTGGGAGCCCACCTCCCGGATTGCCGATGTGCCTGGTTGCAGCAGAACATGCTGATGTGTCTATCGATTGCAATCGGATGGAAGTGGACTGTAAAATCGAGCAGCAGGTGAACGGAGCCCCTGCGGATAAGTAACTAAACGGTTCCTCCCAGCACACTCGATATGAGCATTATCACTGGAATAGCCTCTTCTCAATAATAGGACAGTTATCTGCCCAGAGTGCACATTAGGAACACGGGGCCACGGAACCAGGTGGGGAGAGTGACAGGCACTGGTCTGGGAAGCAGCTTTCCGCTCGCAGGCACGGGAAGCAAAGCTTCGGGCTTGGGAACCTGCGTCAGGGAGCAGAGTCATGATTTATTCTTAGAAACGATTCGCTTCATGGCAGCTGGTTGCATGGTCGTTGATGTTATTAAGGTGAGTCCAGATTGTGGGAGGAGCGGGTGACAAGTCGTTCTCTGAGCTTTTTCTTTCTAGTTCAAAGGGGAGGGGATCAAACAGACGGGAGACAAGACACTGGTGATTTGTATCTCTGTGAGATCCAAACACTGACAAAAGGAAAGAAGGAATAGCAAGAGCTTGGACAGATAGCCTGAGGGTTCTCCAGAAAGGATTAGAAGCTTCTAGAAGCAAATACCCACCTGGCTGTCCCTGAAAGACGCAGGCAGAATCCTGAGCCTGATAGTGGGCCACAATCATGATATGGGGTGGAATCACAGCCATGTTTCCCTTGCTACCAGACTTGACATGTCTTCTTATCCAGCCTAGTTCTCTGTCGGAATCAAGGCTAACAACATTAAATCAAGCAAAGAGGAGGGGGAAATGCTCTGCTTTGCCCTGAATCTTTCCTTTAAAAAGAGCCACCAAACGACTTTCTCCATCCTATTTGTTGAATTCCCATGACACTCAATGTGAATGTAAACCTACATACTTGGCTTTCTCACACTTCTGTCTGCTGGGTTATGAGCCAAACCAATTCCCTGGGGGAAAAGAGGAACCACTACTGCATCTGTGGCCAGGTTCTATCCCAAAACTCCATCAATTTTACCTGGCAATAGAGCCCACTTGGTGTGTGGGCTCCACTGACTTTCCCCGAAGTTCTCCCGGAGAGACAAGCCTTTGGCTTCCATACGCTCAGCTCCGCACTTTGGGCCACCACTATGAGAGCTGTCACCATAGTGACAAAGTGGGTTCAGCCTTGTCATCTGAGAAGAAGGAATGTGGTATTCTGTGACAAGATACAAAAGAAATCAACCCTACAATATGTCACCTGGGCTTTGCTGCAGAAACTGAGGGATGACAGGGTTTGAGTCGACATTGAGGTTTGCATCCCTTTTCCCGGGCTCTCTTCTGAACCCGGAGCAGAACTCCCGCCATGATCTCTATGGAGACCAGCTGCAGACACTTGTGTTTTGTAACAGCAGGCACCCACCTTGACACCAAGCTCATTAGATCTAGCAGTTGGCAGAGGACCTGGGGAGCTCTGCTCTCCCCTTAGCTTTTTGGTCCTCATTATACCAGCCTTCTAACGTGTTCCAGAACACTGCTTTCCACCGTCGTGATGAGGGGCACCGTAGTCCCCCTTTATCTGCAGCGTTGCTTTCTGTGGTTGCAGTTACTCGCGATCAACCTCTGACCAGAAGCAGATGATCCTCCTGACAGATCATCAGGAGGTCACTAGCAGCTAACACTACACCGCGCGCCCACGTCATTCCCTCACTTCATCCCATCGTGTAGGCATTTCATCATCTCACAGCATCACAGGAAGTAGGGTGACTGCAGCACAAGAAGATATTTTGAAAGAGAGACCACATTCACATAACTTTGATTATAATGTATGGTTATAATTGTTCTGTTATTATTATTGCTGTCAGTGTCTTACTGTGCCTAATTTATAAATTAAACTTTATCACAGATCTGTGTGTGTAGGAAAAAGCCTGGTATACAGGGGCTTCTGTACACTTTGCAGTCTCAGGCATCCACCGGGAGACTTGGAGCTCCCCTCGAGCCCCGGCGGGTAAGGGGGGACGACTGTACTTTGACTCTGATCTGGGGACTGACTGTTGCTCTGCTGGGTAGTTTCTAGGGAAGGACATCTGAGTTCCGGAAGCCAGGCTGGACACAGGACTTGCCAACACTGGTCAGGTCACCTCAACCCCAGCTCTCCTATGGCCATTGTTCTCTCAGCACACTGTGACCTGCCTCTAATCATGACAGAGACGGGTTTTTCTGTGCATGATGCTTCTTAGCTGGAAAATGGAGCCTCACACAAAACCTGTCTGGGGCGTCATGAAAACTGGGAGTGCACTGGTCGAAATGGGTGTACTTAGTTTGATGGGGCTGTAACCGGTCTTTGAGCCTGTGCCCTGTTGCCAAGATGCCGAGCTGGGTGCTCAGGGCGTTGATCCTCTGTGTCCTGCCGAGGAACTTAGGGTCAGACGGACGGTTAAGCCGTCAACGCTGGAGGATGACAGTAACAAGGTGACATAGAAAATAACACATGGATGGCAAGGTGGCAGGTAGTAAAGGCACAGAGCTTGGAGCAAGGGCTTCTTAGCGAGTCTCCTCTGTTCCCCTGTGCTCGGTAGCCACCTGCAGCAGAGCTGGCCACGGGGTGCCCTCCACTCAAATCTATCACTCTGGCATGAGGCAAAATCCTTTTATCGGAAATAAAATCCTGCTGGCCTTGGTTCTCAGGTGAACCTGAGAAACAATAAATGTTTGTTGTATGAATGAGTGAATGATTAATCCTTCACTCCTACATCCAGTGGGGAACTGCTCCGAGTACTGGCCTTGCCCTCACTGACCCCATGTTTACTTATGTGAAAGGCGGTATGGTATTGGGGGGGGGGTGGTCCAGGGAGAGCGATCCTGGACCCAGCTCCGTCAGGTTGGGAAAGCTGACAGTTAAATATGCATGAATTCTGTGAGCCAGTGGTGAAGTGTTGGTACCTTGAAGCTGGCCAGAAAGGGCATATTGTGCCATGGAAACCCACAGAAGCTGGGCACGGGGTTATCTCACCTTCAGCACATTTCTGTGGGCCCGTTTGTAGCATGTCACTGGTTCAGCCACTTAGCTTCCCAAAGCCTGTTTCCTCATCTGTGAATCCAGGTAATGACACTGCTTGCACAGGCTTGCTGGGAGGGTTAATGGTGAAAGTGCATGTCGAGCATGTAGTCCTGTGGCCAGGACACGGGCAGGCTGCACTACATCGTACCCCATCAGTCTGTGTACATGAAGGGGCCCACCCTTTCCCACAGTCTAACGACTGCTTCTGACATCATGATTTTCAAGCACCCTGTTCTCCCCAGAAAGAAAAAATACCACTATTTCAGTGGATCGGTGCCATCTCCTGGGACTGGCCAAGCTTGGGAAGTCTCCCCCTCTCCGAACAGACCACATGGACAATTCCCATGACCAGGACTGGCAGCTGGAGAGTTCCCACCAGCAGATCTGAGGGACCGAATGAGTCACTGCGTGCTTTTGAAGTCTTAGGAAGCTCAGCCACTACTGATTCTCTGACTGATCAACAGGAAAAACCTATAATGTGCCCTTTTATAAAAACTTGGGCTGGTCTCTGCTCAGCTGATGCCCTCCTCCGACACACTGTGTCCGTGTCCCTCTCCTCCCCTTGCCTCCGGGGGGCCAGCCGCTCTGATGCAGCTTTCCCAGCACAGAAACCCGCACTGTTTCGTCAGGTGCTGCTAGTGGACAAGACGTGTGAACCAATTGTAAGAGTCTCGGAGGCGACACTCATGTTCCTTATCAAAGTAGTGCGTCTGGTCTGCTTTGGTATATCAGGAGATATTTTTAAAAAGATTTTATTTATCTATTTGAGAGAGAGAGACAGAGAGAGGGGGAGTACGAGTAGGGAGAGGGGCAGAGGCAGAAGCAGGCTCCCCACTGAGCGGGGAGCCAGACGTGGGACTCGATCTCAGAACTTCAGGATCATGGCCTGAGCCCAAGGCAGACGTATAACTGACGGAGCCACCCAGGTGCCCCAGAAAATTTTTTTATTCAGTGTTTTGCATTAAAAATGACCTTTTTACTCATACAAAATTCACACAGTCCTCTATGGAAAATTAGGAAATTGGCCTTCATTTTAGGATAAATGGTATTTGTACTTGGAGTTTGTTCAAATATGTCCAGATAGGTCTATTTCAGCAGTGGAATAAGTAGGAGAGAAAGAGGCTGGGCCAGCTCCTTGCTGATCAGGGGCCTTTCTAAGAGCGGGCGGGGATGGAGCTGGTAAAGTTGAGGGCACGTATTTTGAGAATGAGACTATGTATTGAATTTTTTTCTAGCACCCTGGACGACAAAAATGGAATCAGGCCATTTAAACCTTTTAAACCTCTTTCCTTCATTGGTGAATTCTTCAGCAGATGCAGACTTCCTCAATGGGCATCCCATTTCCAGAAGGTAATGAAAACCTGACCACCCTTTGTACTCAGGAATACATTTTCCTTCAGAGTCATCAGAAGACTGGATTCATTAAGCTAATCAGAGACTAGAGGCAGTGATATTATATCTTCAAATATGCAAGTTAGTCAGCAAGTTACCCTAGCTAGTCGGCTAGGGTAACCTAGTTTAGATTATTTGCATCTTCCACCCCACTGTCATCATCTTGAACAACCAGGTTGCGTCTTTTGAGGGCATGAGCCATAGTAGCAGGGGAAAAAACTCAAAGGCTCCAGGAAAGAAGAATATATCTGGATTTATTCAGAACAGCCAGTGAGTTTGGATTTGATTTGATGTTTCTCTGAATAATTCCTATGACACGGTACTCAGGAATGCTGATGAATGAATGAATGAATGAATGAATGAATGAATGAATGAATGAATGAATGAATAGGTGAACAGTGAAGGCCTCTCTGGATTGACCCACAAGCCTAGACAGTAAGTTTATTGTTGATGAACCTGGTTAATGATAGCTAAGCCCTGCGATGTCCCAGGGTCTTCTCATGGGACACACCTTCTAACGGGGGACCAATTCCAGGTCAAGACACTTGGCTCTAGTCAACCACACCAGCTGGCCTGGGACTAATTGCAGCCACCACGCGGAAGTAGAGCTTCTGTCTAAACTCCCCACCCCCTTTCATTCTCTTGCACCCTTGTGCTGTTCACTTAAGTCCCTTTCTCCATACACTCCCACCTGCCAGCTTCCTTTCCTTATTGGCAAGAATGGCACTGAGAACCAAAGAAGGAAGCCAAGATAACCATCAATGTCCTCCTGATGCTAAGGAGTTAGAAACAGTGTGTTACTCTTTTATTGAGTATTGGTGATTGAAAAGATGAGCCAACAGAGTTCAAGACTTGACCACATCTAAGAAACCTTCAGAGGTGGTTACTGGTAGCAGAGAGCCCGGTGGCTTCCTAAATCCTACCTGTCTAGGTAAGATAAGACAAGCCATCGTTGTGGAAGGCTGGGGATGCCCTAGTCTGTGTTCTGGCCTCATGCAGAAGGTAGTAGAACTCGATGTGTCGATATAACTGTACTATTAAGCAAAGGGAAGTGAGTCTAGTACATCTGTCATGTTAATACTACACACCGCAACTCTAACAGCCAGGGTATTTTGAAAGGTAGTCTAGCAAAGCTAAGAGAGAAAGTAATGTTGACTTTTTTGTTGTTGTTGCACTGGGAATGTTTTTAATCTGAAAAAATAATTCACAGAGTGATGACTATATGAAGTAAAATAACTTCCACATTTGCTCCTGTCTGATCTATTTCATAACAGAGCCATATGTAATGACTTATCATTTGCTTCCATTTTTGACTGAGTTTACATTTTTTATAATGCTTCATTATAGACTTCTCCCAGCATCTATGATAACCAGTGAGAAAGAGAATGAAAAATCTATTTTTAAAAATTCAATGAGATGCATAGTTTGCGGCTGATAGGCCTGACTCGTGATAATGTCACTATAATGCTCTATCCTTATGTAACACCTTTCAAAAAGAGGTTCAAAAAAATCTTTAAAAGCACAACTTCATTTTTGTGGTATCTCTATAAAATAAGCATTATATTCCCTGATTAATAAGTGAGGAATTAGGATTTAAAGTAGTTAAATAACAAGACATATCTTCTTACAGACTCATGCTCAAACTTCCAATACCAAAAATCCCGGAGGACAAGCTGTGCCATTATACACACACACACAGGTGCACATCCATGCATACATGTGCACACACGCACACACACACACACTTACACATGCATGTGCCCCAATATGGCATTGGGAAGAAAAAATGGAAGTTTTTGCTTTTCTTGACTAAACAAAGATATGTTATTCACCCATTTTCCCAGAGTTCCCCTTACACTGCTGTCTCCCTGTCCCTTCCTCTCCCTCCTCTTCCCTTCTCACTCTGACATGCAGCAAGGCCACTCCCTCCCCCTACCTTCCCCTTAATGGCCTGATAAACAGATCTTCACTCACAGAATCTAGATTACGCCCCCATCAATAAGAGTGCTTACTGAGTGCCAGCCACTGGTTAATCATGGGGCAAACACTAACTCAGTTAAAATCACCATCTCATTGTATGGATACAGAAATGAAAACCAAGGTCACCCAACCACTCAGTTGCACAGCCTTGGTTATGCAATACTCCCATCTGGCCTTCACACCCCTTTGAGTGGAGTCTGATCATTTGTGAGACCGAACATTTGTTGAGCCCCTACCAGTACTAAGCTCTGTATTGGGCACTGGGGATGCAGAATTCCCAAGGAGCTCAAGGGCCTCCCATCCTTTATGGGGGGTAAGAGAGAGAGAAGGAGACATACAGTGCAACACTTTAAACAATATGCTAGACCCACACACCTGATGTCAGGGGAATACATAAAGGAGCACCCATCCCAGCCATGGTGGAGCCCTGGGAGCCTTCAGAGAGGAAATGATGGCAAACTGAGTCTTCAGACTCCATGGAAGAGGCCAGGTTGGGCAGAGTCAACCACATGAGCAAAGCAGGGCAGGCGCAAACAGCTTGGCTTCTGGGTGAACCATGGGGGTCCTGTTTCCTAGGGTATGAAGGCTCAAGTGGGGGCAACTGGAGATGAGGTCACAGCCAGTCAAATGGAAGGTCATGAAGCCTCTCAGGTCCCATCCTACACTGGGTGGAGGGGATGGGGCAGCACTGAACCATTGCCTCCATCATTGGGATTGATGGTGGGACAGCAGGGAAGGTGAGGGTTGAAGACAGCAAGGTCAGTTCTGGGCTTGGATTGAAAGGTGGGCAGGGTGACCCACAGCAGCAGAACATGCTGTCCTGGCACTCCAGCGTACCCTCTGGGAGGGAGAGATGAGAGGGTTCCGTCGGTGGTTTTAGGCCATGGAGGAAGCTGCGCTCCAGTGAGGAAAGGGTGCAGGGTGGGAGAAGGAGGGGACACCACCTCTTAGGGGGCAGCAAGAAGGAAGGGAGGCTTCAAAAGGGATGGAGAAGGAGCGGTCAAGCAGTTCTCAAAAGGAAAACCAGAGAAGGAAATAAGCTGAGCCGACTAATAAGCAAATCAGTTTGGTCAACAGTGTCAAGTGCTGTAGACCCAATAGGTAAGATAAGGACAGAAAAATGAGCACTGAATTTAGCTACCCAGGAGCCAGTGGTGCCCTTGGTGAGAACACTTTCAGTGGGATGGTTGGAGCTGCAGGCGGGGTGTGGGGTGAAGAGGGGACGGACGGGAGGTGAGCACATGGGACCGGCAAGTGGAGACACAGGTGCACTTAGGCAGGCTGGGAGCCCGGAAGACAGCCTGGTAAGGGAGTGGTTTTTGTTTTTTTTTTTTTCTCAGAGGGAAAAGACATAAATTTTATATGTATACTTATTTATATTTATAGTTATAGAAAAATATATATTTTTAACTATTTTATAAATAGATAAATCATTTAAATAAATAATATAAATCAATCTAAATACATATAAATGCTATAGAGAGAGAACCTACAGAGAGGGAGAGGATGAAGAAGCATTTGGGAGAAGGGATGATTTTTTAAAAAGGATTTTATTTATCTATTTGAGAGAGAGAGAGAGAGAGAGAGAGTACAAGCAGGGGGAGCAGCAGGCAGAGGGAAAGGGAGAAGCAGGCTAGATCCCGGGACTCCGGGATCATGACCTGAGCTGAAGGCAGACACTTAACCGACTGAGCCACCCAGGCGCCCCAGGAGAGGGGATGACTGATAGAACTTTGTTCCTGGGGAAGTGAGAGGGTACAGGATCCAGGGCGCAGACGGACTAATTAGCCTGGGAGGGGTACCAGGAAATGGGACTTTAGCCGGGGTCTGGGGAAGATCATCACGCCCCGTGTTCCTTGCCTCCCTATTTGTAACCAGCTGAGCCAGAGACACCAGAGACTCACACCTGATTTATTTTGCTAAGAGAACTTGATTTATCTTGGGGCCAGGCCTTTCCTCCCACTGTGCTCTCCACCCCACCCAGCATACACTCAAGAGGCCCTATGTTCTCCATCAAGACACAGGACACACTGCAGATCACAGCATCCTGTGCCAGAGAGAGCCGCTGGCTCTGTGTGGCCAAGGAGGAAAGATCTGTCTTCCCAGCAATGGCCACTCCAAAGAGAGAAAGAAATGGATATGGACCCGTACTTATGCCTTCTCCCAAACTCACCCACTGGTGGGAGTGAGTGAGGAAGTGGAGACAAAGGCAGAGAGGCCCTTCTCCACTTCTGAATCTTTCCAGAAGGCTAAAATTTCTAATTTAATTGACCTAGGCAGGAAGGACAGGAGGAGATAATGACATGGAGATAATAAAAATTTGGAAGTAGGCAACTAGGAAATTGAAGGGTTCATGGACATTTTACACAGTTGCTGATGGGACCATCTTCTGGGAAGAAGCAACAACCACCATAACCCGACAGTAAGTGTATCGTTGGTGCGTTCCTCATACGCCTGGCACCGCGCCACCGTCTCTAAGCCCGAGATCATCCTCTGCTGGGCGGTTATTATTGCCCTTTGACAGATAGGACAACTGAGGCTCAGAGGTTCCATTGCCTGGTGGGTGCTGGCGGCTGAGGCTTGAGGAGCCCGGAGAAGAAAGTGCTGCTGTGGGGCCTGGGAGGAAGAGCTGACAGGGGACCCATCGAAGGGTACCCAACGGAGACTGGAAACTCTACACTTGTAATGGACCGAATCCGCGTGATTGCGTGTGCTCAGCAGCCCCGGGTTAGGAGTGGAAACGGCACAATGCTGGACTGACCTAGGAGCGCACTTTTACTGAGCGAGGCAAACACTGAGGAAACAGACGTGGGGCCGAGATACTCAGAGCGGTAACTCTCCATCCTGACGGCACCTCGGAATCAGCTGGGGAGCTTTTACAAACACAGGACCACCGTCTCTGAAGATTCGGGTTTCGTCAGCCTAGGCGGCGCCAGGGCATCGCTGGCTTCTACAGCTCCCCAGGTGATTCAAATACACAGCGCTGAGAACCCTCAAAGCAGTGCTTCTCCGGTGTGGCCCCGCTTGGGGACAATTAGCCTCACCTGGTGATTTCTCAGAAATGCACGTTCATGGGCTCCACCCCAGACCTGCTGAATCAGAACCTTTGGGGATGGGGCCCAGTTGGGTTTCAGGTCTTCCTCTGGGAGATTCTGAGGTACCCTAAAGCTTGCAAACCGTTGGCTTGGAGAACCTGGGAAGAAAGAATGGAGTTTAAGATCTTTGGGATTGGAGTCACCTGGTGGTTAGAAAGGTCCCAGATGTGGGTGGCTGACATGGAATCAGGACTCAGGTCGCTGGCACTCAGTGCATAGGGGCCCTGGAGAGCTGGACTGTCACTGGCGGACACTGAGGTGGGGCTTTTGCAGAATGCAGGAGCCTCAGTCCACAAGGGGCATAGGCAAGCAAAAAGAACATTAAATGACAGATACCGTGAGCTGAGGTTTTTTGAACGGGGTATGTGGATAATTCCTTAGAAATAGCTTGAGAAGCAGGCGAACGCTGACCCTGCTTCTGGGCCCAAGCTGGCAAAACCTCTCATGTCATCCCCGCTTGAAGAGATGACCACCCACCTGTCCAGTCTGGAAGCCCCCGGGTTCATGCTTCATGCTCACCTACCTCTCCTGGACCGAGTGAACATGTGGCAGAACTCATTATGGCCACAGGCGGAGAAGGTGGCTTTTCTAAGAACAACGCACACAAATGACTCTTATGTTCCCTCAGCACTGCACTTAGATTTCTCTGGAAAACACTGTTTTCCATAGTGAAAATGGAGGGCTACCTGAGCCCCCAGAAATTGCCTGTGCCCTTGAGACCTTGACTTCAGTGCTTTGCAGTTGAATCAGGCCGTGAGAACCGTGTGCTTCTTGCCTATTTATATCAGAAACCAACTCATTTTGAAAATTGCAGTGAGAGATGTCTTTTAGGGGATTTGTAGGACAAAGATTGTTCAAAGCAAGATTTGTTCCAAGATTGTTTTAAGTGCAGCTTATGTTTTTCCCCCTTTTAAACAGTATTTTTTTAAAAGATTTTTTTTTTTAATTTCTTTATTTGACAGAGAGAGAGACAGCCAGTGAGAGAGGGAACACAAGCAGGGGGAGTGGGAGAGGAAGAAGCAGGCTCCCAGCGGAGGAGCCTGATGTGGGACTCGATCCCAGGACCCTGGGATCACTCCCTGAGCCAAAGGCAGACGCTTGAGCCACCCAGGCTCCCCTTAAACAGTATTTTTAAGAAAAAATGGTGGCGCCTGGATGAGTCGTGTCCTAAATAGCGGTACACGATGTGCTCTTATAGAGCGTTGGGAGCCTGTGTGACACATTAAAGTTCCTAGGAGCAAATTAAGAAACCATTAAAGCATAAAAAAAGCACTGCCTCTCTAGAACTTACCAGGATGGAGAGTAGCTCTCATTGCTATCCACAGCGCCGCGCAGAGGCCTGGCGAGTCTTTGCCTCCCGCTGAAGATTCCCGAACGGGGACGGGTTTTGGGCTTTCGCGAAAGCTTTGCTGTGGCTACAGAGCCATCTTGTGGTCCTGTGCGGTACCGCACCGAGCGTTTCCCGGTACCTGAGCACCGCTGAGATGCGGCTGGGACAAACCCTTGCTTGTCATCAGCGAAATCCATTCCTTCACATAGCACTACGTACGCGTGTGTAGAACCCTTCCGAGCAGGCGAATGCGAATAATCTGGAAAGAGCAGATCCACAAGAGGAGGACAAGAACTTGAGCTCTGGGAAATCTCTCGAGCCTTAGGAATCACATGCTCATCTATCCACGTCCCCACACAACCAATTTCTGGCAAGGCCAGAAAAAGCCATGTAGCCTTTTCGGTGTGACAGGGAAACAGTAACAATAGATAGGAGACATTTCAGAATTTTTTAACAAGTCTCAAGGCCAGAAGCCTGCCTACCTTTGGGAAAAGAAATTTCAGAAGAACGTGTCAGATCTCCCTGTGTTTTAATGTTTCTGTCAGACAGTGTAGGTCAATGTCAGTGCTTTGGAATGCAGTATGCATAGGCCTCCCTTTTGCCTGGCATTATCTTGCTCTCAGGGAGACATGCACAGACCTGCCTGCAAACAGGCTCTGTGCCCTTTGGATTTGATGTGTTCCGGTTTGAGTGACAGCTGGGTTTGTTAATTACGACCACGCTAGAGCCTGGAGAAAAATCTAATAAAAATCTTTAGCAAATCATTTTAAAAGAATAGTATAGTAACTTCTTTCTTAAATTTCTATGTATTTATTTGGGAGAGAGACGGAGGTAGCGAGAGAGAGCACAGGAGCAGGGAGGAGAGGGAGAAGGAGGCTCCCCCCTGAGCAGGGATCCTGACGTGGGGCTTGATCCCAGGACCCTGAGAACATGATCTGAGCTGAAGGCAGCCGCTGAACCGACTGAGCCACCCAGGCTCCCCTATAGTAACTTCTTGATTCACTTGGAATAAGCTTGAGACCTCTAGCAGAGAATATGAAGAATAACTTGAAATCCACAATAACTCTGTAGATAGAAAGATATTATGATGATTGGATTTTTTATTAACTTTTCAAAAATTCAATAGGTGTTTAGAAATGAAAGCTAAGCCTATGAGAAGGGACTTAGAATCTTGGGATAGCTGTGAAGAAGTTGTGTATTACCTGATTCCAATGATGGAAATCTACCGGACATACAGGAGCTCTACTGGACAAGCATTTATTACCCTTTCCACTGAAAAGCAATACATGTTCATTATATAAACTTAAAATGAGCATAAATAAAAAGGGAAAAGAAATTACTTATTTTCCAATTGCTGTTAATATTTCGTTGTATTGCTTCCAGGTTTTTTTGTCTTCTTACATATTTTTTAAATGAAGGTTGTGACAATAACAGATATATTGTTTCATTTTCCCAATGACACGGCAACAGCGTCTCCGTATTACCAAAGTCCTCATTAGCATCATTTTAATAACAGCTCAATAAAAACAGTTATTCACACACGTTTACATTGTTACTAAAAATACAAAAAAACCGCAAAATATGTAAACCAGAATTGTTTCTTATTCCTTGCCATTATAAATAGCACTGCAGTGTCTCTGCGCAAAACTCTGTACACATTGACACTTCCGCAAACCGTCTCTGAGAGGACTTACCTCACCCATAACCCTTGCACAAGATGCGTGACGTTGGAAAAGGACTTAGGACCCACACCCACCCGCACCTCGCAGGTTCGGTGTCAGCTCCTGAGCTTGAATCCCCAGGCCCTTCCTAACAGGTTCCTTCGCCCCAACACACGCGCGCGCGCACACACGCGCAAAGGGACATAGTTTCCAACTTCATTCCTGTCTGCACAGTCCTCTTCTCTAGTGAGTCTTGGTACTTCCCTGAGCTCCCCAAGCTCAGACTCAGCTCCATTTCCCCCTCAGCCACTCTACGGCCGGCTCTCAAGATCAGGAGATGAACAAGGCAATACTTACCGCAAAGTTCTCTCGCCTTCTGATGTAACTTCCCTTCTTTAAGCTAGCTATCCACGTTCCATCCATTTCCACTTGTGATTTGCAAGGTGTCGGGTAATTCCAGATTATGTGGCTCCCACACGTATCCCCCAGTTACCCATTATGGGGCCTGATTCATTTCTTTGGGTTAAAGTGTAAATGAATTTTCTTGTCACCTTTAAAATGCACATGCTCTTGAGAACGGTAATGCATTAAACTGTTATGGATCATAATTATCTTGATATGAACTAATTTATCAGGTCCTTCTCTCCTCCCTCCTTTCTTTTCTCCCTCCCTTCCAAGCAAAGTTTTATGTAGATAAGCACTCTGAGAAGTCAAAGTTTTGTAAGAAAAAGAGAGAAGTCCCTTTCTCCAGCCTTCTTTGACTCCGTAAAAGGCAACCTCTTTTAGCTCTTTGGTTCTTGCCTCTATATTTCTAAATAAATTGTGAGTACTGAGATTTCTTGATTTTTCTTTTAACTTTTAGATAGTACTTACTGGTTTCCATTATAGAAGATTAAGATACAGCTCTTTTTTACCCCAGCCCACGTAAACACACATACACACACAAACACACACAAACACCAAGGCTTGCATTCCTATGATAATTAATTATAATTCATATGCATACATTGGCTAAATTTCTCTTTTTTTACAACTTATTTTGTTGTGGTTTTTGTCTGAGTTTCCCTTGTTCATTTATCTTCAAATTCTCTATCATTCATATAATCTCCTCTCAGTTATGTTCAAATACATCAGACCATCTTTCCAATTCCATCCTTTTATATAAGACCTCCTTCTTGGAGCACCCCCTGTCTTATTCTAAACTGGGTGCCCCCCTGTCACCTGCCTCTTTGTGCCTCTCCTGTGACAGACTGGCTGCCTGGGCTCCCTGGCTTCCTTCTCTGGCCTTACTCCCTTATTTTGGTGAAGGATGTCTTCCACCAGTTTTCTGAGAAAGAATACATGGATAGTAAAATTTGAAACCTTGCACATCTTAAATCTCTCCCCCCACCCTGATTAACAATCAGACTAGATAATAGAATTTGAGGTTGAGATTTATTTTCCTGCTGCATTTTAAAAGCATTGTTCCACTGTTTTTCTAATATCCAGTGTTGCTAATGGGAAATCTCTTGCCAGTCTGAATCCTGATCCTTTTTCTATTACCTGGTTTTTTCTTATTTGGAAAGTTTTAAGACTCAATTCTTTCTCCTAATGTTCTGAAAGGTTATGTTAATGTGCCTTCAGACGGACCTTTTCACCTACAATGTGTTGAATACTCAATGAGCCCTTTCAAACTGGACACAATTATCTCAGTTCTGATAAGTCTTGAATCACTTGTGTGACCATTTTCTTCCCCCCATTTTTGCTTCTACATTTCCGGATTGCCTAGTATCTGTTTGCTGTACCCCCTGAAATGATCATTCAGTTTTCTCAGTATTTTCTTCCTATATTGCTTCTTTTGTTGTTATTCTGCATATATACAACAAATAGAGATATCTGTTGTATATTCTCGGAGATTTATCATCATTTCATCACCCAGTTCCTCCTTTCAATTTTTCATTTCTTCTCTTTTTTTTAAGATTTTATTTATTCATTTGAGAGAGAGAGAGAAAGAGCCAGCGAGAGAGGGAGCACAAGCAGGGGGAGTGGGAGAGGAAGAAGCAGGCTCCCAGCGGAAGAGCCTGATGCGGGCCGATCCCAGAACGCCAGGATCACACCCTGAGCCGAAGGCAGACGCTTAACGACTGAGCCACCCAGGCGCCCCAATTTTTCATTTCTTCTATCAGAGTGTTAATATCTCCTGATGGGGGATGGACCCACTGCTCTTGCTTTGTGAAATGATGAATATATGATTTATAATTAAAAATTTTTTTACTCTGTTTTCTATGTTGTTACTGTTTCCTCTGACTTCCTTATTTTCTTTGTTTTAGTTTGTGTCTTTCACATTGAGGCTGTCTGGGGATCTTTGACCGCCTTCTTTGAGAGCAAGACACTCAAAAATTCATTAGAAGCTCTGTGTGTGTTTCGGGAGGGTTATTTACTAACCACTGGGCTTCACTGTGCAATGCATTAGGTTGACCACTGCATGTGAGCCCCCCACCCCCCTGCGGCCAGCATCTTTAGGTCTTTTCTCTTGATATGGTTAGGCTCTCCTCGGAGGGCACTGGGAAGTGTGAGTCCGGCTGTGAACATCCCTGAAGCCACGTGGGAAGGGAGCTTAAGTTTTAATTGATCGGCATGTACTCTTTCGTCTAACCAGCCTCTTTGAGCTCAGCTATGCCTGGCATCCCCAAGGCCAGATATCTTCTGGTCTAACTTCTCTGCGAGTCCAACTCTGGTCTTCTGCCGTGGCTGGGGAGAGGGACTCCTTCAGCTGCATGGAACGGGGAGGGCATGTGGGGCTCATTGTTCCCTACACAGATTTTCAAACTGCCCTGCTGTCAGCTCCACCTGTACCTCTTATTTTCCCAGGTCCCTGGCACTTACACTTCCCGAGACTTTCCTCATTTTGTTTTTGTTTTGTTTCGTTTTCTGAATCAGACCCTCCTGCACGCCACCCGCTCCTGGTGCCGTTTTCTACTTTCTCCAGGCTGCTGAGTCAGGTAGCACTTTGTCTTCTATTGTCCCCCTTCCAAAACATTGTCACCTGACTCCTGATTTTCTCTTCCTTGTAGATTTCTGCTGGGGTAGAGGGGCAAGGAATTGTTGTTGGTTTGTTTGTACTCTATACATAAAATGGGAGAGTCTGGCCATTTTCATGACAAAGGGTTAGAATTTTAATGGAAGCAGACGGAGAGGAGAAGTTCACAGCATTAGTTCTTGCCCACATAGGGCACAGGGAGAGTGTCAGAAATCAGGCAAGTCCTTGATGGTTGCAGCCTACACCCCAGGATCACTGAAGATAGAAGCTGGCAGGAGGGAAAAGAACAGTAAAGAAGAAGGTGAGAGAGTGTCAAAGAAAAACTGTTACTTTAAAAGTATGCAGTAGGCTGGGTGCCTGGGTGGCAGTCCTGTTAAGCAGCCCACTCAGGGTTGTGAGATCAAGCCCTGAGTTGGGCTTCACACTCAGCGGGGAGTCGGCTTGAGTCTCCCTCTCCCGCTGCCCCTCCCCCCGTGCTCTCTCTCTCTCTCTCTCTCTAAATTAAATAAATAAATAAATAAATCTTTTTTAAAAAAAAGGCAGTAGGCTAGCCAGGGCCTCAGTCAAATTAAGACAATTCCCAAATGTTCCGGCTGCCAGGAAGGGCCCTATGTGTAAAGGACAGGGTGAGCCCCAGCCCCAGCCCCACCTGGATCACAGGCTGCCAGACCAACAGAGCCGGAAGGAACCACAGTGATCTTTCATCCAGCCCTTTCAGGAGCTCAGGGCTATGTCTAGGTTCTTGTAAGTAGTGAGTGACACAGTGGTGACCAGATCCTAGACTGGCATGAGGACTAACAACCCATGGCATTGGCATCCCCAGCGGAGAGAGAACACTTACTCCCCCAGTGTTCTCTGGCACCACATGGCTTCAGACACTGGAGAGCTGGCAAAGCCATGAACCCCTGCTCCCCACCCCGCTGCAACCCTGCACCCCATCAGCAACTACAATCCACATGCTGGCCCCCTCCCTGGGGGTTCAGTTTTTCAGTCTCCTTCACCTTTGTGCTCTGAGCCTTCGAGATGTCATTCTCTTAGATACTCTTTGGTTCCGAGTTGCATTTTAACACAGTCACTTTGTGGCTTTTTGGCAAATGGGTTGGAATCAGGTAAGAATGAAAGGAGGCTTCTGGGGGGGGGGGAGATGACAGTGGCCTGGACAAGGTACAGGTGGTGGCCAGAGAGAGAAGTAGACAGACACAAGCTACTTTTCCAGGAGACCCCACAGGACTGGCAGATGGATTAGTAATGAAAGTGAGGAATCCAGCAGGATTCTTAGTTTCCAGCTCAAGCCATTGGGAGAAACTTGGTGCCATTTACTGTCATAGGAAAAGCTGGGAAGTGGGGAGCTGCTTCTGGAAGGAAAAGCAGAGATTTTAAAGATGCTAATTTTGCAATGTTTCAGACAAATGTAATTGGAATTTCTCTGAAAATGTCAAGCAGACATAACCCTGAATCCTTCCTGGTCTCAGGTTCCTCCTCTGTGAAATGAAAAGAGTAAATAAAATCATCTCCATTGCCTCCCCGACTCCCAGACAGCCTTCGTTCCAACACTGCAGGGTAGGATGGGGCCCGTCTGGGGAAGCTGGCAGCTGGACCTGTCAGTTTCTATCTCAGAGCGGAAGTCTAGGGGAAAGACATGCATTTGGAACACGGTGGTGTAAAAATGGTCGTTATCATCCAGGGAACTTCGGTGATCCTTTGGGAAGAAGGTGTGGGAAGGAAAGAGAAGATGATTCAGGTATGTCTGAACCCCCAGGAACCCCACCTTAAGTGGTCAGGGAGAGCATTTCGGTTTCTTCAGCATTTCTGAAAGAAAGTGGACGAAGCAATAGAAAACCTTTTAAAACATAAACGACTCACCTTTTTCCTCTAGTTACAAAGTAGCAACAAAGACAGCAACTATTCGCTAAAACCATAAACGCAACTGTGAAATTACTCTATCTGTGAAAATGGTGACCCAGTTAAATTTAGAGAGTCTCCAGGCCCCAAGGAAAGGGGTTTTTAAGGAAAGACCCTTTTTGTTAAAGCCACTGGAAACTGAAGATATGACTTAAAATGGTCTGGCAGGTGGTTCCATGGTGGAATGTGTTAGTGAAGCATAAGGAAACAGGTAATGATAGGAGACATAATCATTTCTGAAGCAGGGAATTATGGAAGATTACTTGGACCTCACTAACTCTTCAGGAAGCACCAAACATAGGCTAGTGGTGAGTTTGCCTACATGCGAGGAAAAGTGGAAAGCATGAATAAAAACAGTCAACCAAACAACAGTGAGCACAGGTCCAAATTAAGTAATTCGTACATGAAGCAATTTACTGTCATTTTTTTAATGTAAAATTGGGCAGCTTCCCCAGCATTTTTATTTTTCTCATCAAGATAAGTAAGTTTTCTGCCCCATTGAGTATCAGGCTAATTTCCAGCTCCTTTGTGTATTAGAAGTAAATTTAGAAACTACAATAGGATTAAAAAGAAGACATGGTGCTTACTCACACACTTTCATCTTAAACAATTTAATTTCCGAAACTGCCACCTAAACTAAAATGAAAAAGATCATTTTAATTTTCAAATTACATGTTTCTAAAAAACAACCCAGTAGTTTCCAGCTCAGGAAAGGCTTCTTACTCTAAGTCTCAACTAACCATTTGTGACTGTGAAAAATAAAACTTTAAAATGGAGATATGTTTTTTTGTCCAGACTCTACTAAGCGCCTCTGCTATTCTTCATTTAAAAATAACCTCAGCTGTGTTAAGTCCATCAGAATAATGCATATTTTCTCTCTCTAAAATAAGGATTATCGGACCCGCCACCATTATCTCAGAAGCCAGTACAGAGTGTAATTTTAATGCAAATAATTAGGATATGTCTTTTTAAAAAATAAATATCCAACTTCTGGGACAGAGCATTTTTCTACCCTTGTTTTGGCTTGTTGCAAACTAGAATACCCTAAGTTCTATAAAAATTACTAATATAATAGAAAATAATTTGGATAGCTTTATTATTAGTGGGAAAGGATGTATTACATGCTAATTGTAAAATAAAATGTGAACAATACAGAAAAGTACGAAAGGAAACACAGATCATTGCAACTGTATAGCCTAGAGATAGCTACGGTTACCATTTCCTGTGCATACCTCCAATCTTCCTCTCTGTGGGTGCTTGTGCACTCCACATCACATGTGTGCTCCTTCCCATGCACACAAAATTGAGATCATATTGTCAGTACTGCCTTGTGATCGTTTTTCCTTAACATATCATGAGCAACTTCCTTTATGATTTAATAGTCAGCTCATGATTTTAATGTCTACATGGTATTCCATCATATAGCTAGACCAACATTTACTTAACATTCCCAGATTACTGAACATTGGGTGTGTATTTTTCCAGTTATAAATAATGGTGCAATGAGTCACCCGCACATGTAAAGTATTGTTTGCATCTCTGATGACTTCCTTAGAATTAATTTCCAGAAGTAGAATGATTGTATTAGGGAACATGTTATACACATCTAAAAATTTTTTTTATTAAAAGAATATTTTGGGGGCAGGTTTAGGATCACAGCAACTTAAGGTGAAGGTGCAGGGATTTCCTGTTATCCCCCTGCTCCCACACAGGCACAGCCTTCCCCACTTATCAATAGCCTGGCACCAGAGTGGTACATTTGTTACAAATGATGAATCTGCAATGACACATCATTATCACCAAAGTCCATAGTTTACATTAGAGTTTACTCTTGGTGTTGGACATACAATGAGTTTGGATGATAGTATAATGACATTTTTCCACTTTTATGGATCATACAGAGTGGTTTTACTTCCCTAAAAATCTTCAGGTTACACACATGTTAAAGAAAAGTTACATATTACCTAAGAGTAGACCAGTTCATACTCTACCAGTGAGTATGAAAGTTTCCATGTCCCTGAATTCTTGCAACAATAAGAATTATTATAAGAAAATGAAAGTCCTTGCCAATGTGATAGCTGAATGATGCTATCTCATTTTTATTTTTTAGTGAGTTTAGTGGACCATATAGTAATTGCTTATTTAAATTCTACATCAGTTCATGCCCTTTACCTATTTTGAAGCTGAATGTTATCTTTTTTATCGCTTTGAAAGAAATATTTATGATATTCATTTTCATGTGTGTTGTAACTATTTTTTCCTCTTTTAGAGATGGCCTTTTACTTTCTGTATTTAGTGGTGGTATTTTATTTTATTTTAACATATAGAATTTTTAATTTTTATGTAGTTCAATCTATGAAACATAGGTTAGTTCTGATTATTTGAAACTAAAATTTGTAAGGTTTTAAAAAGGAAATATAGATTGCAATCACACATGAAAAATGCATACCCTCACAACAAAGGAAATTCAAACATAAAATAGTAATGTGCCATTTTTAATCTATCATATTAGCAAGGATTAAAAGTCTTGATAATATGAATGAAAGGGTAGGAAAATGACCTCTCTTATACACTGTTGATAGATATGCAAATCCAGCAACTTCTTTGGAGTACAATTTGTCAATACCCATTCTATTTAAAATGCATATACCCTTTGACCCAGCAATTTCTCTTTTAGTCATTTAATCTACATTTATTCTGGTAGAAGAGTGTGAAAATGAATGTACAGGAGGTTTATGGTATCATTACTTGTAATTGAAGATGATGGAAAAACCTGTAATTTATTTATTTATGCAAAGACATTGATATGGTGCTTGCTATGTGCTAGGCACAATTCTAAGCACTTTACACATATGAACTGATTAAATCCTTCTAACAACCCTGTATCCATTAGGGAACATAAGTTTCAGAAGTTGTAATTCCACTAACCTAAGAAAATAAAAAAGTTGGTCTCTCACATAATTGCAAATCCAGGGTGAGAAGCCCAGATAGGGTATGGGGAGCAACTCAAAAATGTCATCAAGAATCAGGGTCTTTCCTCACTCAGCTCTTCCATTTCTTGGGTCAGCTGATTCTTCTCATATTTGCAAGATAGCCACATGCTTCCTCATGCCTACCCAAAAGAGAAAGAAAGATCAGAGAGAGCAGAGAGTAGCCCCTCTCCCCCAAGCATGGTCTTTAAGCCCTAAGCGTCAAACTGATTGATCAGTTTAGGATATATGTACATTCCTAGACAAATTACCATCACCAGGATAAAGCCAAGTTCTAATGGGCTTAGGTTAATTCATATCTTCTTCCAGAGCAGTGAAGGGGATACATAACTGAAGAGATTTGGGATGATGTTAGGATGGAAAGAGGGGGAAAGTGATGTTAGGAAAGCAACAAACAGTGCGCACTATGAAACTTAAATATCAATAAGAGATAGATAAAACATATTCATGGCACATCCATGGAGTAGAAACATATATATCTGTCAAGAAGAAAGAAGTAGGGAAAGATGGCAGAATAGGATCTACCCAGAATCTGCTGCCCCATCTAGACAACAATTTTACTAGCAGAATCTGTCACAAGCAGAACAGCTTGCACACAATATGTGAGGGCAAGTGTGGGCAAAAAGGAACACTGTCTTCTAAATATCAGGAATTTGTGCTCTAACTGCTGATTGCTGCTCTGAGAACAGAGAAACAGACAAAGAAGTGGGCAGCCATTGTTGTTACACCACCCCCTTACGTTGAAACACCCTCTCCCTCCAGCTGAAGAAACTTCCAGGGGGGTTTAAAAGTTGGCACGCTTTATCCCTCTTTATTTTTCTCTTTTTCTCCTTTTGGGAACCAAACATTAAAGACTAAAACACTCAAAAACAACTGCATGTATAGGAAAAAAGAAAATGACTACACACACCCAGGAAAAGCACAGAAAAGACCTGGGAGGATCTTACATTTACACCTCAGCCTGACCCTCTGCAGAGAGACAGCCTACAATAATCAAAAAACAAAAACAAAGAAAAAATACAAAAATAATTGTTTAAAAACCTGCAAACCCTGAGGAAAAGAGAGAACCCAATTTCCAGAGTAACAATATTATTAGATTCAAATGTCCATTTTCAACAAAAAGTCTCAAGACATATGAAGAAACAAGAATGTATAACCCATTCAAAGGAAAAAAAAATCAACAGAAACTGCCCCTGAAAAAGGCTTGATGGTAGATATACTAGGCAAAGACCTTAATTGTCATAAAGATTCTCAAAGAACTAAAGGAAGATGTAAAGAAAGTCAAGAAAATGATGAATGTATAAAATGGAAATATCAATGAAGAGATGGAAAACCTAAAAAGAAACCAGAAAGACATTCTGGAGCTGAAAATACAATAGCTGAAATTAAAAATTCACCAGAGGGATTCAAAGGCAAATTTAAGCTGGCAGAATAAGGATTCAGCAAACTTGAAAATAGGACAATGGAAATTATTGAGTTTGAGGAAGAGAAAGAAAAATGATTGAAGAAAAGTGAACAGAGGAAAACTATTGGACATTAAAAGGATCAACATATTCATTGTGGGCATCCCAGAACAAGAGAGAGAAGGAAAAAATAAGAAAATTTGAAGAAATAGTACCTGAAAACTTTCCAAATTTAATGAAAGTTATAAATATAAAAATCCAAAAAGCTCAATGAACTTCAATTAAGATGAACTTAAAGAGACTTACACCAAGACATATTATAATCAAATATTCAAAGGCCAAAGACAGAGATCTTGAAAACAGCAGGAGAATCAAATCATTGCATACAAGGGAGCCTCAAGAAGATTATAAGCAGACTTCTCCTCAGAAACTTTGGAAGCCAGAAGGCAGTGGGCTAATATATTCAAAGTGCTCAAAACAAAACAAAACAACTGTCAACCTAGAATCCTACATCAGGCAAAATTGTCTTAAAAGTGATGGAGAAATTAAGACATTCGCACATAAACAAAAGCTAAGGAAGTTCATTACCACTAGACCTGCCTTGAAAGAAATGCCCAAATGAGTTCTTTGAAGTGAAAGGAAAGGATGCTAGACAGTAACTCAAAACCAGATAAAGAATTAAAGATCTTAGGGGCACCTGGGTGCATCTGTTGATTGACCTTCAGTTCAGGTCGTGATCCCAGGGTCCTGGGATTTAACCCCAAGGGAGAGTCTGCTTCTCCCTCACCCTTTGCCCCTCCCCCAGCTCATGCTCCCTCTCTTTCTTTCTCTCTCTCAAAAAAGTAAATAAAATCTTTAAAATTTTTTTAAAAATAAAAAAAAATTAAAGAATTAGAGATCTCAGTAAAGGTAAATACATGAGCAATTACAAGAGCTAGTATTGTTGCAACCATAATTTGTAGCTGCATTTTTTATTTTCTATATGATTTAAGAGATTAACATTTGAAGAAAAAAATTATTAGTCTAAAAGCTAGTGTTATTGTAACTTTACTTTGTAATTCCAAATCTTGTTTTCCACATAATATGAGAGTAATGCATTTAAGGGAATTGTTAGTTTATGATTTGGGGCACACAATAAATAAAGACATAATTTGTGACATTAACAACCACAGGAGTGGGGGTGGAACTATAAAGAAGCAGAATTTTTGTATATTAAGAAGTTAAGCTGCTATAAATTCAAAATAGAGTTTTATGACTTTAGGATGTTAAATATAATCCCAATGGTAACCACAAGGAAAATAGCTATAGAATATAAACAAAAGGAAATGAGAATGGAATTTAAACATTTCATTATAAAAAATCCACTAAACACAAAAGAAGGTAGTAAAGTAAGAAATGAAGGACAAAAAAAGCTATAAGGCATACAGAAAACAAAGAGCAAAATGAAAACGGTAAGCCCCTCCTTATCAGGAATCATTTTAAATGTAAATGGATTAAACTCTCCAATCAAAAGTGATAGGCAGAACGAATAAAAACACATGTTCCAACTATATGTTGTCAGGAGACTCACTTTAGATCACAAAGACACAAGTAGACTGAAAGTAAAAGGATGAAAAAAGATATTCCATGCAAGTAGTAACCAAAAGAGATCGGGGTAGTTATATCAATCTCAGACAAAACAACTTCATATCAAAAAAAAAGTCTTTACAAGAAACAAAGAAGTATATTAAATATTAATAAAAGGTTCAATACATCAAAAAGATATAACAATTATAAACATATACACATTTACTGACAGGACATCAAGATATATGAAGCAAAAACTGACAGAATTAAAGGGAGAAAAAGACAGTTTTACAATAACAAGTGGGGACTTCAATATCCCCATTCACAATAATGGATAGAACAAGATGGAGGAAGGGGCCAAGAGCCAGAGAATGCAGGTGGCCTCTAGAAGCAGGAAAAGGTGAGGAAGCAGATACTTCCCTAGAGCCTCCAGAAGAAACACAGCCCTGCTAATGCCGTGATTTTAGCTCAGTGAGACCCATTTTGGACTTCTGACCTCAAAACTGTAATTTCTTTAAAGCACTGTGTGGAAATTTGTGACAGCATCAACAGGAAACTGATACAGAGAGGAAATTTTCTTACTCTGCCAAATTAATTTTCTTTTTTTTTAAATTTTGTTTTATTTAAAATCTAATTAACATAGAATGTATTATTAGTTTCAGAGATAGAGTTCAGTGATTATTTAGTTGCATATAACATCCAGTGTTCATTATATCACGTGCCCTCCTTAATGTCCAAAATCCAGTTACCCCATCCCTCCCCCCTGCCCTCCCTGAACAACCCTCAGTTTGTTTCCTGGAGTTAAGAGTCTCTTATGGTTTGTCTCTCTCTCTCATTTAATTTTCAATGGAAAATATAGTACAGTTTTTCAAAGGGGCTTGAGAAAATCTATGACTTGACTCTGAATTCTTGCTATCAAATACACATAAAACACTTTAAAGAGTCACATAGAACAAATGATTTAAGTGCCACTTTGTCTTATGTACAATAATGGCTGTTGGAATGTAAGGGCTTTGAACTTAGACTGCATCTGATTCTGACTTCGGCACTCAATCTCTCGTGACCTTGGGTGGGTTACCTGTCCTCTTATTTATAAAATGGCCTAATAATGTTTCCTCTACAAGACTAGTGAATTTATTTCTATTCTATTTGTAACATTTGAGTTACATGGCACATTTAACATCTACTAATAAAGTCTATTTATTGAATGCCTGCTGTTTGTCATAGGCAGTGAAGAGAATATATAGCTATATGGGAAATTAAAACCACACCTGCCCTAAAAACTTTAAAACTATAGTAGTGGCGTAAGAAGCATGTCCTGAAATAGAAGTTAGAATGTGATAAATGCCACACAGTACAAGGGGATACGAGATGGGAGAGAGAGAGAGGGCATAGCTGACTTCGAGGGTGGTTCAGAATTACCCATTTCCTTATGTTCCAACGTGAAATTAAATACAAAACAAGCCTCCAACTGCCCAGACTAACAGGAAATTTTATCCCAAACATTATTCCTTTCCCAGCTTTTCCTATCTCAGTAAATGACATTCTACCCACATAATTCTCAAATCTAAACTCAAGCTATATTTCTTGATGCCTGTCTCTCCCTCCCTCTCCCATAGCATGTCTATGATTACTAGCAAGTTTGATCCTCCAAAATCAACCCAGTCTGGCTGTATCACCACCTGTATCACCACCTTCACCTGCCTCAACCACTTCATTGACTGGTCTCCTTGGCTTCCCGCTTCCTCCATCTGCTTCCCCAAAGCCTCCACAGAGCATCCAGAATGATCTTTTATGAAGGCATCTCAGGACATGCCATGTTCCTACTCAAACTTAAAGGTTTTCTTAGAGCAACAGAAGACCCTCAGATGGTCCTGGGAGGCTTGTTTATTGTAAATATCCATAGTGTTCAAGCAACTTCTCATTTTTCCTCTGGGAAAATCCTTGAGGCTGAAGATTGAAACACACAAACAATAGGGAAGGGTTTTGAGCAAACATGAATTATCCTGCCACGTAATTCAGAATGAAAACTACTGAATGCGGAATTATGTAAAGTAATTAATTATAATGCTTTCTAATGCACAGAAAAGCCCTAGACAAGGTAAAATAAAATATTATCAATGGTTGTTTGGGGGAGGGAAAGGTTACTGTGGATAATACTGACTTTTTTTTCAACTTCTCTGTATCTTCTGCATTATATGTAATGAGAGTATGTTGCTTTCCTATGGTTTTTTAAAGTTTTATAAACCATATTTTTTTATTTTTTAAAGCCAGAATTCCTCATCTGGTAACTTAGCATCTGAAAATAATCATGAATGTGCATGTAGATCTCGTTACAGAATCTTCACTAAGTTATTTTCCATAGTAGTGATAAAGTTAAAAACAACTTGAACATCCAAAAATAAGAGATTATTTATAATGGCAAAATACAGACGGGCCTCAAAATTTATGCTGTAGAAAATGTTAGAGAAAAAATGTTCACTATGTAGGTAGGCTAAGAAGAAAGATTACAAAACCTAATGTGAGCCCATTTTTGTAAATAGATACACATACTTAGGGGAAAAATCAGTTCAGAGTATAAAGGCCAAGGTAAGACTGCATTACTGCCCAGTTTCAGGTGTCACAGGTGAGCCTCATGTTTCTTCTTTGTGCTTACTTTTTTTATACTTTTTTTCCTTTTTTTCTTTTTTTTTTTAAGAACATTCTGGGGGCGTGTGGGTGGCTCAGTCAGTTAAGCACCTAACTCTTGATTTCGGCTCAGGTCATGATCTCAGGGTCATGAGATTCAGCTCCATGCAGGGCTCCGTGCTTAGTGCAAAGTCTGCTGGACGTTCTCTCCCTCTGCCCCTTCCCCACACTTTCTCTCTCTCTCTCTCTCAAATAAATAAATAAAATCTTTAAAAAAAGAACATTCTGTATTACTTTTCCGGTAAGGAAAAAGAGAGCAGTAGAGGTTATACATATATTTTTAAAAGATCCTCAGAATTTTCTGTTGATGTGTGGGAGAGCTGATGTCCTGGGTGGGGGGTCCTCCAGGAGCCCCTGCTGGAGCAGGAACAGTGGGGGGCAGGAGAGGGAACTACAGAGGATTGGCCCAGGATGGGGGGTGGGGGCTATGGTTTCCTGGAACCTAGTGACAGGAAGCTGTAACGGTTAGTTAGAACTCTTAGTTAGAACTTCTTCCAGTTCATCTGTTTGGATGACTTTGGGGCATTCGTTAAGTCTAACAAGTGTTTATTAAGCAGCTTCTCTGTCCCGTGTGCTGCCTCTGGGCTTTGGGCAGGTGAGAAGTGGCCCCAGCTACAGAACTCTATGAGCCGCTACGGTTGACTGGCCTCCCAAGGCAAGCAGCTGAGCCCACAGTGACAAAGGCTGGTACCAAAGCAGAAGTCCAGATGGCAGTTCTCAAGACAGGGACAAGAACTGATTTAGGATCAGGACGCCTGGGGGGCTCAGTCGGTTAACCGTCTGCCTTCTGCTCAGGTCATGATCTCAGGGTCCTGGGATCAAGTCCTGCATTGGGCTCCTTGCTCAGCAGGGAGCTTGCTTCTCCTTCTGCCTGCTGCTCCCCCTGCTTGTGCAAGCACTCTCTCTCTCTCTGACAAATAAATAAATAAAATCTTAAAAAAAAAAAAGAATTGATTTAGGATCTGAGTACTTCCATCAACATCCTGACGTAGTGAGACACATGAGTTTAGCTCTGTGAGCCGTTGAGAGAGTAGGCATTGCACACAGAGACCCGGGCTCACTACTACCCTTACTCTCTCTGAGACTCAGACACGTTGCTTCCCCTCTGTGTGTTCTCAGTTTCTGCCTCCATAAAATGGAACAACAATACCTACTTCAGAGATGTCTCAGGGCTGGCACTAAATGAGGCAGCTTACGGGATGTGCTTGCTCCCTTATTATTCATCATTACGAGATGGCGGTGGTGCCCAGAGACCCAGCTCTAACCACAGGTCAGTGACCGCACAGGGGCCCATCAGCTCCAGGTTTGGTTTGCAGCCCAGTAACCTCATCCAGCCAGCAGCCAGGAAGGTCCATTTGGCCTCGGTCTTAGAGATCCCCTTGCATGCGGTCTCCTGGAGGGAGGGCAGACAGTGCCTGACCTCCCGCCTCAACCAGACAGCAGGGTCACCAGTCTGGCTGGGGGACAGGGCAGGAAACGCCACCCTTTCCCTGGCTTGGCTGAAGGCACTGCTGGCCTGTTTATACGCTGATGTCAGTCTAGAGTTCTCGTTTTTCCCGTGAGTTCCTGAGCCCTGGAGATAAGGGCCTGAGATTGTCACCAGCTCTTCCTGCCTCAGTGCGGATTCACTGTGGGGACTTGCCAGGCTCCGATGTGCTCCCGTGGGCCCCCCCCCGACCACCTCTCAAGACACCCACCCTTCTCCTGCCTCTTTGTGCCCCAGGCTACTCACCTGATCACAACCTTAATGGCGTGTGTGTGTGTGTGTGTGTGTGTGTGTGTGTGTGTGTGTGTTTCACATATCATGACCCAGAATCCTCAGCCAAATCAAGTGCTGTCACTATCACCTTTTCTGCTTTGTTTTCCATTCTCGGTGACTTTCTTGAGGTGCATTTGGCCAGAGTTTCAATGTGTGGTGAAACACAAGCTGGATTTGAACCCAGGCCTGGCTGTCTGACCCAAGGTGAGAAGGGAGTCACTTAACTCCCCCACCTCAGGTCCTCCCCTGCCAGGTAGTGGAATGCTACTTGCCACAGGAGCTCCGAGAGGATTCGATGAGACATAGGGACCCTCCCAGTGTGGTGCCTGACATGCAGAGGGTGTGTAATAAATGCTCTTTACTTCAGTTAGTTTTACAAGATCCTCTAGAAGTTTCTACCTAAGATTTTACCCTGGGCTGTTATCCATGAGCCTGTAAAGAACGGTCTATTTTCCTGATGAGAGCTAGAGCAGTACTACAAGAGAAATGGAGGAAGCTGGGCTGAGGGAGTGCCTTCCCCTCTTCCTGTCGCCTCCCTGTGGAGGGGGTGGGGCGCCTCACATGTGTCCGGGAACTGCTGGCTTTGGTGGCACAGATAGACAGGATCTGTTGAAGCATTCAGGCAATCCCCATTCTTCACACTTGCTGAGCTGAATAATCCCCTCTGGTTATGTGGATGGCAACACAGAGAAAACAACTTGAGGGACCCAGACAGGACAATTAAAGTATCTTAAGCAGCTGCCTGCCAACTGAAGAGATTTCTATGCAATGTTCAATAAGCATTAGCTCAAGTGTGTTCCAAAGAATATTAGGCAGAGGGATGTAAATGAGAGCTCTGGAGGGAGGAAGAGGGTGACTGTGGAACATTTAGGATATTCTGGGGGAGCATAGGTGAAGTGGGCTTCTTTGCCACGTGCCTTCTCAGACTGTTACCTTCTTGGGTGCCTTGTAAACCTCTGAATGGGAAATACCTACAGTGCTTCCCAAACACAGGTGACTGTAGAACTCCTTTTTTGAGGAACTCCTATGAACACTTTGTAGAACTAGGATTCTTCTGTGAGATATTTCTAGAAACATTGCTGGTTTTTTACAGCCTCATGAAGCATATTTTACCTATCACGTAATTCACTCACTTCAAGTATACAATTCAATGATTTTCAGGAAATTTGCCAAGCTGTATAATCATCACCATAAATCAGTTTTAGAACATTTCAATCACCCCCAACGACTTCCTGGTGCCCTTTGACTGTTAATACCTGTTCCCATCCCGCAGCCCAGGCAACCACTAATCTACCACCTGTGTCTCTAGTTCTGAGAATCATTGCTCTTTTTTTTATTGTGGTAAAATGTACATAACAAAATTTACCATTTAAAGTGTATAATCCAGTGGCAGTAAGTACATTCACAATGTTGTGTGCCATCATCACCACCCACCTCTAGAATTTTTCATCTTCAGAACAGTAACTCTGTACCCATCAAACACTAACTCCCTGTTTCCCCTCCTCCAGCTTCTGGTGACCCCCAGTCTACTTCCTGTCTCTAAGAATCTTACTACTCTAGGTCCCTCATATAAGTAAATCATACAGTATTTGTCCTTCTGTGTCTGGCTTATTCCCTAAGCATAATGTCTTAAAGGTTCATCCATGTTGTAGTGTGTATCAGAATTTCCTTTTTTGTTTAAGGCTGAAGAGTATTCCGTCCTATGTATAGACCACATCTTGCTTATTCTTTCATCTCCTGATGGACTTGGGCTGCTTTCACCCCTCAGCCTCCGCGAATAACGCTACTATAAGTGTTGGTGTACATAAGTGTGTTCAAGCTCCTGCTGTCAAGTAGCATTGCTGGGTCATATGGTTATTCTATTTTTAACTTTTTGAGGACCCACTATACTGTTTTCCACAGCAGCTGCACCATTTTACATTTCCACCAGCAACACACAGGCTTCCAATTTCTCCACATTCTCGTTAAAACTTGGTATTTTCTGTCATTGGGTTTTTTGTCATTGTTGGCTTTGTTTTTTATAATAATCATCCTGATGTGTGTGAAGTGATATCTCATTGTGGTTTTGGTTTGCATCTCCGTAAATATTAGTGACGTTGACCATCTTTTCATGTGCTTGTTGGACATCTAAATGTCTTCTTCACAGGATTGTCTACTCAAGTCCTTTGCCCATTTCCAAATTGGGTTGTTTGGGTTTTTTGTTGTTGTTGTTGTTGTTAAGTCATAGGAGTTCTTTATATATATTGGATATTAATCCCTTGTCGGATATATTATTTGCAAATATTTTCTCTCATTCTGTGGTTTGCCTCTTCATTTTCTTGATAGCATCCTTTTTGGCACAGAATTTTAGTTTTGATGAAGTCTAATTTATCTACTTTTCTTTTGCTGCCTGTGCTTTTGGTGGGAGAAACATTGCTTTTTGCTTTTAAAAATTCAAACAGAAAAAAAGACCTTACCTGTGAAAATCAAACAAACAACCAAAAAAAATCTCTTGTTGTCATCAAAGGCATTCTTATTTTTCTTGTAAAAATAGTTGTTGTTGTTGTTGTTGTTTTGGAGTAGGAACTCCCCAAAATTTAGTTGTTTCAACCATGTGACCAGGCATACAGTTAAACAACAGTTGTCCTTGTTGCTGAGTGGCATTGTCACACTGTCACACACCAACAGCTTGTCAGGCACAATCACATCAGGAGACACAAGCAGATGGCAGCTCAGGAGCCATTCGTTGTACACAGGCAACCGGCATATTTATTAGTAAAAACTCTTTCCATTTTAAGGGATAGAAAACCAGTTTAAAGTAGTTTTGATAGGAAGGGGAATTCACCAGAAGAAACCCCTTCTGAGGAAAGGCTTTAACTATAATGTTTCATATCTTAAAAAATTAATGATCTGAAGGGAACATGACAAAATGTTAACACGTGTTAATCTAAGTGGTGAGTAAATGGACATCTGTTTTTTAAAAAGTACATATGGTGACTAACATAATATAATAAAAAATATTATTATAAAAAAAGGTACATATGCATTTAAATGAACTTTCCTCCCTTCACTGGGAGAACTGCCTGATGAGTATCCACTTGGCTTTCTGTATATTTTTATGACATCACTCATGAAATTTTAAAATTAGGAAGTTAGGAAAGAATGGTTTTTAAAACACTTTTCCTTTCCAGGCAAATGAACAAAATGGGTAGAAGGAGGAGGAAGAAGAGGAGGAGGAGGAAAAGGAGGATGAGGGAAAAGAAAAGAAAGAACAAACGAAAGAATGAAAGAAAAAGAAAAAAGGGGGAATTTACTGCATGTAACCAAAATGTTAACAATTATAATGGTTTTAGCTGGATCCAGAGGCTCTGTATCTCAGTTTCCTCCTTCCTTTGTTCACTCCCTCTCTCTCCATTGCTCCTCTCAATTTCTTGGCTCTGCTCTTCAGCTTCCTTTTCCCTCTTACTGTATATAACTTCCTTGGGGAGGATAATGAGCAACCCTAGGACATATTGCCCTAGTGTACAATCCCAGTAATGAAAATATTAAATCCCAGTGAATACACTGTAAAAGCCTCTTCGGATCATGTGTCCTTCTCTGAACCAATCACTGTGGCCAGGGATTCTGGATTGGCTAGCCTGGGTCATGTGCCCAAACCCGTGGGTTGGGGTTTGGGGATTTAGAGGCAGTAGTAGATGGAAGATTTCTGGAAGGAGGGATCCATGCCATGAATCTACATAGATAGACTGGAGCACACCTGCCAGATATTGTGCAAGTATTTGCTTACTACTGGCCTCATTTCTTTTGGCGATCTCTGTCTCCCCATTTTTCTCATTTCGTAGGATTTTTGCAGATATGACTGGGAACATTGTGGCTTTATAAAACTAGGAAGTATCCTTTGACCCAAGAAAGTTCCAAGTAGAAGAAATATGGAGAGGATCTTTACAGGTAGGAGAAATGCACCCATAAGCAAAATAGCTGAATGTGCACAGCACACTAGAGTGAGAGACTAAGGTAGAAAAGCTGAGTGTTGGTGACTAATCTTTCAGAAAGCAAGAAGATTGAAAGAAACAACAAATGTGGCTATGAGAAAAACCTCAGGATACTTATGGTTGCAAGTAATGGAAAACTACTTTGGTCTAACTGGCTTAGTCCAAAGAAGGCAGTGTTCAATTCATGTAACTGAGAGTCTAGGGATAAACTGGTTTCAGGCAGAGCTTGATCTAGGACTCAAACAATGTCTGTAAGAACCATCTCTGAGCTCCACATCCACTGGTTGGACACCTTCTCGGGTTTTCAGTGAACCTCCGGTATAGCTCCAGGCACTCCCCTTATGGCACAAAAGCTCCAAGCCTCCTATCCTCAAGCTGTCGAGCCTGGAAGTAGAACATATAGGTGCCTGGATTCCCAGAAGCAGGTCCTAGTTTCTCTATGAACAGACAAGCTGAGATCATGGACACATTCCTGGATGAGTCACCGTGGCCAGAGGGATCTCCTGGGCCCCTCCCTGAACTATATCCCAGTCACTATAGCTAAGAGAGAGGAATATGCTAATTGACCCCTGGACCTGAAGGTGAGGTGCGTCCTACCCAAACCACATGGCTGAGAATGGAAGAAGGAACGGTTTTAAAATACCAAAACAAGACAAAATAAACAAAAACTTGATATTCTTGTCAGGAAAGAGGGGAAGTGTTCAGCAGCAAACCGGTGTTCACTATAGGGACAATTAATATGATTATTCAAGATGACAGTGGAAGATATTATTCAAGGTAGCAGTGGAAAATAAAAATGAATGACCGAGTCAGTGTTGAGTGACAAAGTACCATCTGGAGCTAATTGCGAGGTCAGCCAAAGTTTTCAGTGCTTAAAAATGCCGTCTTGTGCTCACAGACCCCTGCTAGCTGGTTTGTGCCTCTTGAGGCTGGCTTAACAAAGCCGACTTCTCAGGAGCAGCTACTGTGTCATGACTGTGGGGCCAGGCGCTGTCATCCTGCCATCCAGAGCTTCCATATAAACCCCATGCAGCCACAGACTTTCCAGGACAGCAGCCTCAATGTTATACTCTTCAGACTACAGGTCTGGCTTCTGAAACACATTCTCAGACATTCTAAGGGTCTCATTGACATGAGCTAAATGGAAGATGAGGAAACCGATGTGCAAGCCCAGAGAATGTGATTGCTGGGTCGAGAGGAGTCTTCCCAGAGGGGACAGGAGGAAGGGGGTGCTCTGGCAGAGGAGAGAGGGAAGGAAGGT
Organism: Ursus americanus; assembly: GCF_024610735.1. Classification (NCBI taxonomy): domain Eukaryota; kingdom Metazoa; phylum Chordata; class Mammalia; order Carnivora; family Ursidae; genus Ursus; species Ursus americanus. The sequence continues at coordinate 55,508,578 of NC_142145.1, forward strand.
GTGCAGGAGGGAACTGCTGTGTGGGTCAGTGCGGGGCAAGTGCTGAAAGAGCAATGGGAAACAAGGCCACAGAGGGGACTGGGGCAGTGTGACCAGAGCACAAAGGCCTGATGGAAGAGGGCGACAGGAACCTACTAGGGGTTTTGGACATAGGAATGACACATGATTGGTGGCACATGATTTTCAGGAACAAAAAGAAACTCAAAGTCACATTGACCATTTGGTAGCAAAGGGGAGAAAGTTCTGAGGCCTCAACGAGGGCAGAGGGTGAGGAGTGGAGAAGAGAGGACCCTGAAGGAGAACCAAGAGGTTCGAATTTAGCAGTTGAGAGACGGGGTGGTCTAAGAGTAAAACTAGCAAGCATATACTCACAAATGCTTCCAATTGACCTTTTTTTTTTTTCTGCTGGTTTCTCTGCAGGGAAGTTCTAGCTGATTGCAAATCCTGTTCCATTTGAAACCAGGGCTGATATGGTCCACTCTGTCCAAGTTGCTCAAGGCCATACAACCTATAAAAGCACTTACTGCTTCTAGAACTTGGTTCCCATCTCCACAGCAGAGTTACCCATGGTGCACAGGAAAAGAGAAAAATGTTTTCTCTTAAGCCCTTAATTGGCTTTTAGGGGGTCAAGGGAGGAGATTTCTAAACTATGAGGTGCTGAAGAAGAAGCTCTCACTGAGTCGGCTCCCCACCATGGGCAGCTGGGGCTGGTTCTGGGCACGCCAGGATGGCCAGCTCTATCCTGGGCATCTTGCTAATTGGCAGATTGAGGTTTTTCACAAGTAGCTGCAGAGATCTCACTTCCAAAAATTGGTCCTCTCTTTCTTCACTGATTTCATATCTCGATTTAAGAGGAATGGGCATTAGATGCTAAAAACATATTCTTAACACATTCTTCCTAAAGAATATGATTTATTCAATTATTTTAAAAATCCAGTCCACCTCATCATCTATTATTATTTTTTTGTCATCCTGTATATTTAAATACATTCCTTTAGTGGATATAAAATGCTTTTATTTTATTCCCTTAATAAATATTCATTTCAAGGTGACAGCCAGAAGGGCTTTAGGCAGAAAAAAAAATAGCAAATTTATTATTGGTGCATTTTCTTATACACTGTCATAAAGGCGAGTCTCTTACCACACATTAATTTTATGACTTTATTTGTACTTCACATGAACGCCAAACTCCAATTCACTTTTCTATCTGCTCATGGACTGGATCGTTTTATTCTCCTTTCCAGAAAAGAAATGTTATATTATATTAGGCATGAATTTATAGCAGGCTTAAAATTTAGCTTGCTGGAAGATCTCTTCCAGGAGGCAGTGTTTATAACAGAAAAAAAAAAAGGAAAACTAATTCAGCTTCAAGGCAGGACAAGAGTATTAGTATTCTCAATTGTTGAATTTCCGGTAGAAGCCTTACTTTGATTTGCTAGGATTTTGATTACTGGCTGTGTTCAGACTATGATACTACGTACCCCCTAATATTCACTCCATCAAGTCTCGATAGCTCATGTCTATTTCCCATGCTAGCCCTGCTCCATCTTTTGAGTAATGATGCCATCAGTGATGCATGTAGCAGAGGGGATTCATCAGTGGCACCGCGGTCCCAAGGAGACCTCAGGGTGAGGAGTGTACACTAGTTGTATACTCCTGCTTTATATGCACCATTGATGACTCTAGAAACTCTCTGAGCATGGGCGTCATCTCAAATTTAATTTAATTTCTTCTTCCAATATAATCTTGCTGAACAGATTTGTCTTCCATTTGTTCTCCAGCTTCAGAGGTTTCCATCATATGGACTGCAATAATTTGTAATAAGAAGAATGAATGGTATTTATTATTAAAAATAGGGTGCTAAATGAATGACATTGACAGATAAAGCATACCACTGCATTCAAACCAGTCTTTTGAATCTTGGGTTAGATGACTGGCATGGTATGAAAGAGGGCCAAAGGGCACACTGAAAACCTTAAAATCTACAAAACAACCTTTACAGGGCAGAGTTTGCTCTTGAGGGGTGTCAACTGAACCTCCTCCCATCAAAGGCAGACCTCCAACTCTGTTTCTCCTCTTCGGGCTGCTGATGTTATCTGATTCTTGAAGAAAGGAAGGAGGGAGCCAGCAAAACCCTGCCCTTACCCTCCCCAAAACCCCCTCCCTAGTCCCTCCAAAAACTCAAACATCCAATCTCTGCTGAGTTTTCTGAGTGTGAGGACAAAGCAGAAATGTGGATGAGTAGCGTGAACCAGTCAGCATCTGGGCACTTAAGATGGTTTGGGTCAGGAAGTAAAATGAGGAAGGGATGGAAGAGTTGGAACTGAGCTGAGCCCTTCCACAGGAGGATCTCAGGGACAGCTCCTATTTGAGAGAGTTGATATTCCTCAAATTAAAGATGAGGCTAAAAGACCAAATGGAGAGGGGTCCCCTGTCAGTGGTCAAGGTCAAGGCGGGCTGAGGAATGTATGGACTTCAGGCAAAGATTCTGTCTGGGGGGAGACCAGTCTCCAGTTGGGGTCTGACAGGGGTTATAGCAACAAACTAGCTAGGACTGGTTCAGGAAGCAGGGCAGGCTAACACTGGGAAAGCAGCTGAAAGACTGGGTATCCCAGATCCACCAAACTAGGGCCATGCCTAGGGCTCAACATGCTTGATCACACCCACTGTGGAGACTGCCATGTCCCTCATCCGGAATCCTCACTCTGAACCCAACTGGATGGCTCTACAGTTCTTTCCGGAAGTCCAGGTCTTACTTCTTCTGGGTATAAGCAGCCTCTCTGAGGATACTGTGGTTCCTCAGTCCTTTCTCATTTGTAACTGGAGTCTGAGCAGTAACTGCCTTGTCTAGCAGTTTAAATGACCATGCCTTTCAAGATGGCACCCAAATACTGGTCATTAGTAGACAATGATCCTCTGTTTATTTTAGATTTAAGAAGAACTGTGTATTAGACACCAAAAACATATTCCTAAGCCATGTATGATGACAGGAAATCTTTTATTTGAGGGCACCCTGGAACTTTATTCATGCTAGTAAACACTTGGGTATTTAGGGATTCCAGATTTGAAGTGTGTATTTCTCTACCTTCTGTTTTGAGTTGAAATGTTTTGAGTTGAACATAAATAATAGCTTAGTTTTCTAAACTTAAAAAAATTTGGGTAATATTCTCACATCCCTGAGGTCATTTGATCTTAACAACTACTAGTGAGATGAGCCAAATGTGATTATTTTCGTTCAACAGACAAGAACAATGCCTTCATTAGCTAAATGACTTTTTTCAAGTGAATTTTATTTCTAAGTTGATACTCTGAGTTTTATTAAGGAAATTCTCACTTCTCAACTTCCTGCCTTCTCTTGCAGTTTAAATGACTGTGCTGAGATACTCCTAAAATCTTTGGCGGTGAGCAGTTTTGATCTGGGGATAGCAATTGCACTGAAAGTCATTCATAGTATAAGGGTATGTATAGGAATCCCTTTAAAACGAATGGGCTTCAACTTTGATTTTCAGGAATCCATTGAATTTAGTGAGATTCCCAACATTTTACTTTACAGTAAGTCCTCCTCCCCAACTGAGGTGGGACTTACAGCAGCTCACTTGGTCTCACTGCGTCCTTATAGGCTCAGGAAGATGTAAGGATGTGGGTCAGTCTGTATTCTTCAGATGCACAGCTGAGAGAGAACTATTGCCTCTGTTGCCCATGAAAATGACACATACAGTGAAACTCCATGCTAATAATTCTAAAATTTTAATTTTTTAATGGAAACCTAAAGAGGAAAGAGCGAGAGATGATGGACCAGCTGCTCATTGTACTGCTCATATTCATTCTCTTTATCACTTGCCTAAAGCCATTTTCCATTTAGAATTCTTGAGGCTTAAATGACCATGTCAGGATTCTCCTAAAACCACAAGCTTAACGATGCATTATGATTTACATCTTCATAGAGAATTTAAGCAAGAGAAATCTCTGCTGCCACATTCACACTCTGATTAACTCTTCAACCCTCCTTCAGAAGATGCAGTAGAAAGAGCATTTAAGTGCATGGTAAGACCTAAGTTTTTGTCCTGTGTCTGCGCCTTCCTGCCTTAGCCTCAAGCAAATCACTTAACCATCTCTGCAGAATGTATTCCACTGTCTCCAGCCCCACTCACATCTTCTTTACCCTCTTCTATGACCTCGGAGGCTGGCATCAACCAGCTTCTCTTGCTGTCTGACTTCTGATTAGTGTCAACCAAGAAGGGTGTTGGGGGGAGTCACCATAAGTCAGAGACCAAAGAGAGGGAGAACAGAATATGGATTCCTGAACAAATTGCTGTGGTTGGCTGAGTTCTTTTACCCAAAGCTTTGGTTGGGCAGCCTTCTCCCAGAGGTATGCTCTGAGTTCTGCTGCTTCCCTTTGTCCTTTCAGACAAAGGGAGGGTAGCAGTTCCCAGATGTTGCTTTTGCCCTACCCTGCCCATGCATTTAAAAACAGTCCCTTTTTTAAACTTCCTTCAAATTACCTATTTTGACTGTGCCATCTGATTCCTCCAGGAGCTACCTGATCCTTGATTTTCCTATCTATAGAATGGGGATGGTAATAGTTCCCTGATGGCCTCAAGAGGTAGTGGAGGATCAGGGAAGACTGTACATGGGAGAGTTGTGTTAGCTATATGAGTTCTAGCTTTGTAGTGTAAGGGCATTGTTATCATACAACTAAGACCATTTGTTCTGTCTAGAATGTGTACTCTGGAGCCCCATGTCCTTTAGAAAGCGTACTATTCCCAGTACCTCCTATTTGCCTTTCAGTACTCACTAAAAGAAGATACAGCAAAGGGTGAATCGTTAAATAATCTTGTTGATAAGTTATTTAATTTTGACATTTCATTAAATTTTCTGATATTGGGAATTTTACAGTCCCCAATGATCTTCTACTTGCTGTAATAAATGAGCCAAATATTAATTTATTTATCAGTGCTTCTTTTCAAGTCTCCATTCCTGAAGACTTCCTACTAATTATCCACCCACCCTGCCCCCGCTTCCCTAAGTAAACCTTGATTGCCCTCCCTTCCAATTTGGACATGCATGTCACTGATATTACAGGCATGGGAAGTGGTTTCCTTAAAACCAAGACAAAAAGACAAATATACAGTATAGAAAAAAGTAAATTCCCACTGAAAATTAAAATGGAGACCGTGGTACTTCCAAAGAACAAAGAGGTCAGAAGCAAGCCCCTTCCCCTTAAGAGTGGGCAACTCCTAACCATCCTCAGGACTGAGGAGGGAAAGAGCTCCTGGTCATGGCGATTTCACTGACAAAAAAAAGGCAGCATGTTCTTATCCCACATTCCTATCAGGGCAAGTTCCTTAGGAAAGACCAGAACTTTAACTCAGTGTCTGATGTAGCTGTGGCTTTGCCAAATGTGCCGCTCCTCCAGAGATTACACTTAACCACATGAAGCCATCTGCATCCTTCATTGCCAAGGAGTGCTTCCTGATGCTGAGGAAGGCCATCGTTTCTGCTGAAATTCAAGGTGAGCTATGTAGAGTTGAAGTCCTAAAATGCCAGAATGTCGCCACCAAAGCTAAAGTCAAACTTCCCCTGTTTGCAGAAGGAGGCTTCCTTGAACTGGCTGATGATGCTGGAGCAGGAAACCTGCTGGATCTGTGAGAAGTCGGAACAGTCCCCTGCCACATTGGAGTGATGCATCCAGATCCTTCCATGGCCAGAGACCCTGTATGGAACTGAGGATCTGAGAGCTGAAAATGTCGTCATTGAACATTGCCTTAGAGCCAAAGACACAGCTTTCTCGGAAGACATATTGTCAGATTTTTCGGAAGACATATGCTCAGACTCGTCAAAAAATGCATCTGAAATCTCCATTGAGTAGATAAGCCCAGCTGGTGGTTGAAGAATCTTGCTTCTGCATGAGAGGCTTCAGGAATGCAGCCAGCCTGACTTTGCAGAGCATACAAGAGATAATAGAGGCTGAATCCCAGACTGTTAGTAATCACGTGATTGTCCTCTGTCCACTGCCACACACTCCAAAGCCCAAAAGTTAGTCTTAACGAGGAAAATGTGACCATTAGCCATGTCTTCTCTCCAAGGAACACCATCTGCACATTGAGCCCGGCTTTTGACACCCACCTCATGAATGGATGTTCTTGCTGGAGTCTTTGCCTCCATCAGCAGATCCTTCCAGGGCTGCTGAAGAACTTGACCAAAACCAGAGGTATTTAAAATTACTTATCATTTTCTTCACTGATGTACCTTTGCCAAAGGTTGTCATGACACCGTAGATGTTTGCACTTTCTTTGATATGCTTGTAAAGCAGGGATGTAATCATGTTTTCAACATAGCCACGGTACTCTCTTTTCACTTAAAGCTAAATCACATTTTTTAAAGATTTTATTTATTTGACAGAGAAGAGAGAGCACAAACAGGGGGACAGGCAGGCAGAGGGAGAGGGAGAAGCAGACTCCCCACTGAACAGGGAGCCCGACGAGGGACTCGATCCCAAGACTCCAACCAGACACCCAACCAACTGAGCCACCCAGGTGCCCCTAAATTACATTTATTAAACAGAAGGATTTATTTGTTCTAGACTCCTGGGTCACCAGACACAATCCTTCATCCCATATTTCCTCAGACTTGAAACCATACTTTGCCAACTGCCCTCACTGTGAACAATACATTTATTGGATTTATTCATTTATTGAATGAGTGGAGGAATGTACCCTTTGGTTTGATAGAACCTATGTTAATGATTTCTGTCTTCCTACCTGCTCCTGACTTTTCCTCTAGTGGGAAAGATACCATCATCCACCAGCTTCAGGGCAGAAACCCAAACATCAGTCTAAACTCTCTTTCCCTCACCACCAACAATCAATCAGTCACCATGTCCCACCAGTTCCATATATCCTTCTCACACTGTTCACCTTCTCTTAATCCCTACTGACATTCCCTGTGTTCACAGCACCATCTTTCCCTGCCTGGAAAGCTACAAGGGCCTTCTAACGGACACCCCTACCTCCAGTCCTGCCCCTTTCCAAACCACTCTCCATGCTCAGCAAGAGCTATCTGAAAAACAAAACTGAAAGAAAGAAATTCTTATTCTTCAAAACCCTTCAAAAGCTCTCTATTGTCTTGGGGTAAAGTCAAGAATCCTTAACAGAGTTTCTAGGGCTCTTCATGAGCCAACCTCTGGCCTGTGACTCCCCCACTCATCCCCAATATGTTTCTCTAGCACTCTGCTCCAGCCAGACAAAATTCTTTCTGCTGCTTCCAACATGCCTTTGAATCTTAGGGTACAATACAGCCTTGAGTGCTCTCTGTTTCCCTCCCCAGGGATTACTTTTGCTCCTTCTTCAGATATCAGCATAAACATCACTTCCTTCAGAATGCCTTCTCTGCGACCCCAGTCCAGCTCAGCCTCTCTCCTGCATGCCACAGAATCATCACAGCATGGCGGTTAGCAACAGAGTTGCTGCAGCTAGACAAACTGGTCCCCTAACCACTCCGCAGTCTCACGTTTCCTCCCTGTAAAATGTGGTTGATGTTAAAGCTGGTCTAATTGTCGTTGTAAGAATCAAATGAGATTATATATTAAGAACTTAGAACATCACCTGTAATAGAAGTAGAGACTTGATAAATTCATGTTTCAACAAATGTTTCCGGCTGCTTGAGCCACTCTCTCCTTTGGTCTGTGCTTCCAGGGGTGAGGGGCGGGATTAGTTATTGGAGCTTCTTCTGTTGGGCATTTGGGGTTCATCTCTTTTCTCATGCTGTACACTGACTGTGAAGTGCTTCTCTTCCCAATCCCATCAACCCCAACCCTGTTCATTTCTCAGGGTCCTACCCCACCCACTTCTACCTCTCCCATGACTATGCTGGCCTTTACTTGTGAGCTTTCCATTGGGAATTCCTAGAACATTGTCTATTAATGACAGCAGTTACTTCTAATCACTGAGCCCCTGCTGCGTGCCCTGCACTATAATGCATGATTGACGTTTGATATCAATTTCATTCTCCCAGAGCCCCATAAAGGATGAGCTTGATCATCCCCTCTTCAGGTGGGGACATGAGGCTTAAGAAAGTTCTTGTAAGTACTCTGACTCCTATCCCCTACTACGCATCCTGGTGATCTCACTGGTTATGATTGTGGGTTTATTCTTCTCCATTCCCCAGTAGAATGAATGCACTACAGTATCAGAGAAGGACCACCTTATTCACTGAAGTGTCCTTGGGGAAATGGAATATGGCATGTGGCCAGATGGGATGAGGCAGGACAAGCACAGGGTGGCCTAGAAAAAGTGTGGGTAAGGCAGGCTGAGAGGGCCAGTGTCTGGAGCCAGAGTTGCCCTTCTCTACAGCAGCATTATGGTCTGTAATTTTGTAAAGAGGAGAAAATCCAATTTACCAGTCAGGAAGAGGTCTAAGAACAGAGCCAGACCCTGAGAGGGATTTGAGTGCAAGTTGCTTATTTGAAGATTGATTCCAGGGGAGTAGGCATAGTGAGGCAGGGAAGGAAAGGAAGCACATAGAAGCCAATAGAAGCAACTGGGCCTCCATCTCACTGGAGGCCCCAGCAAGATTGTTTAGACCTAGGGTCAGCAAACTATGGCTGAATCCAGCCCACTGACTGCTTTCGTGTGGCCCATGAGCTAAGAATGTTCTTAACATTTTTAAATGGTTGAAAGATCATAAAAAGATGAATAATGTTTGTGACATGTGAAAGTTATTGAAATTCAAATTTTTCCTGGCACACAGCTACATGCTATTATTTACAGAATGTCTATGGCTGCTTGTTACCCTATACCAGAGAGAAGTAGCTGCAACCAAGACCTTATAGCCCCCAAAGACTGAAGTACTTATTACCTGACTTTACAGGAAAAGTTTGCCAACCCTGATATAGGCTTCAGCACTGTCCCATCCAAAAATTAAGAAAGTCCTCTTTGTCTCCACAGCTTTTAACTCCCCAACAGGTCTAGCCTGCCCTTTGGCCAGACAAGCTCTTGCAGCCAGGGAAAACTCTCAGGCAGAGTCACAAGGACTTAGAGTGAGAAGCTGTTTGCATATTTGGAAAACAGTGAGTGCCCAGGGGATAAGGGCAGGGCAAAGACAGCTTCTGCTTCAGAGGCAACTTCGCCAAATGGGCCCGGAATCCTCAAGGCCCACTTTTACCAAGTGTGGGGCAGTCGGACTCATTTAAAGACATAAGGGGGACTAAATATTCTAAGACAATTGGTCTGTAAAGGAAATGTCTTATTAATGTCTAGAATTTCTCTAGAAAGGGAAGATTAGAACTGGTCCACTATTTAGATGAACATGTGCTCATACCACATGCTGATAACAGGGCAAGGTGGGGGGATGGCACAAGGAGCAGAGTCTTAGTAGCAAGGTGGTGCGAGCAAGAAAGAGTATGAGAATGGTAGGCTCTGAGAGGCCAGGATCTGGGGGCCTTTCTTAGAATTGCCCCGCCTTGAAATTCTATGGTCTGTAGCTTGGAGGGAAGAAAGAACAGGAGAACACAGGATGTCCCAGGCTGGAAAGAGGTCTAGTAAGGAAGCCACATTTGTGCCTGAAGCTATGAAGAGCAGTTGGTATTTTCAGATACACTTCAGTCTTCTAAGGTAAATGGGATCATCTTCATTTATGGAGGGAAATTGAGGAGCATCCCCCTGGGGGATTAAGATGCAAGGGATTAGTAAGCAAGGGAGCTGGGGCCAGAACCTAGACCTCTGGGTTCTTGTCCTGTGACTGTCACCCTGTGTATATCTCCTCTACAACATTCGACTCCATGCAGTGTGTCTTAGGTGACACACCAATGTTATATTTTGGGCTTGGGGAGTGGGGCAGAACTTTGGCCAATCAGAAACAGATAAATGATCAAGACCAAAAAAAGGAGATAAAAAGGAAAATATTCTGTGCAGGTGCAAGCCCTTCAGTGCTTTTGCCCAAGGCTCCTTAGAAAGGGCAAACTATCCAGAGCAAAGTAGATTGGATACCTCTCCTCTGAAGAAGGTATCAAGCAGGCCCTGAGTATACTGTGGCCACACTGGAAGTGATATGAAATATCTGATCTCTCCAAAACCTCCACTCCCTCTGATTCAGGGATAATGAGTAAGGGCTTCGGTGAGGTTGCTTAGGAGATCCACTCTTAACTGTGGACTGAATTGTGTCTCTCCCTTCATCCCATATGAATATATGGAAGCCCTAACTACCAATTTGGAGAAAAGACCTATATGGAAGTAATTGTTAAATGAGATCATAAAGGTAGGCCCCTGATCCAATAGGATTTGTGCCCTTATATGAAGAAGAAGAGAGACCAGAACTCTCTCCCCACATGCACACATCAAGGAAAGGCCATGTGAGGACATAGCAAGAAGGTAGCCATCTGCAAGTCAGGAAGAGAGCCCTCACAAGAAACTGAGTTGACCGGTACCTTGATCTAAGATTTCCAAGCTTTCAGAGCTGTGAGAAATAAATGCCTGTTATTTTTAGCCAAGCAGACTAAAACAATGCTTCTCTGTCTAATTTTGTTCAAAGTAAGCTCTGACACTGGAAGCTTGTATACATCAATGACCTATGGTAGAGCAAATTTTGGCCACCTGGATGGTTCTCTGTGTGTTTGTGAGAGCCTTAGAAGCCCTATTAGACTCTTGTAAGTAATACAGAAGGCCCTCTGCTCTTGACTAGATGCCTCAGGTTGCCAAAGAGCCAGAGCATGCCCACAGTTGTCAGAAAACTCTGTCACTTGTTATCTGATTGATGACAAGAGTCTTATGTAGATCACATGAAAGTATCAGATACAGTTGAGATTTGCAAGATGGTGCCATGAGTTATGTGCTGGCTTCCCAGGTCCCCAATGCTTATACCAGAGGATATGACTCTTTTCAGTCAATCATATCTGAATTTTCTAGCTTTATAGAACAAAAAGGTTGGAAGTAACATTTGCTTTCTCTAGATTAACACTTTTTAGATTATAAAAGTAAGGCATATTTAAAACTTCCATTCTAACAAAATATACACAAAAACAATACTGAAGATAAGTGACAAATTGGATGAAATATTTATAACAGTTACGACAGACAAATATTTACTGAGAATATATAAAGAACTCTCTCTAGTCAGTCAGAAAAAGACAACCTAGTAGGAAAAAAACAACAAAGGAAAGAAAAGGAAAATCAGAGAAAATGAAGTATGAATAGCCAATAAATATATTAAATAATGCTCGCCCTTCATTAAGAATCATGGAAATGAAAACTTTAAGAAATGAAATACCATTCTCACCCATTATAATGAGAACATTTTTTGTTTTCTAGTGTTAATGGTTGGTGAAGGTGTGGTGGGGGGAGAATATTCTCATCATTGCTGGTGGAAATGAACATCTATATGACATTGTTGGAGGATAATTTGGCAGTTCTACAATTAAAATGAATCTATCTTTATAACCCAGGTGTTCTACCCTGGGAATTCACCCTAAAGAACCACTTATGGTGACAGAAGCTACCAGTCCCTATTTCCTTTCCTTCCCCTCTAACCTCTGTGTAGAATGAATAGTTTTTCAAGATTGTTGCCCTCAGAAGGAGGAAACACTATGGCCGATAAGCTGGGAAAAGACAAATATTCAGGAGCTAGGAACTTTGATTTTTCTTTACTATTCCAAATGACACACAGACATGTATGTGTCTGTCTGTCTGTCTGTCTGCAGTCTGTAAGCATGAGCACCCACACTTGAAGCATATTTGTATCCGCAAATTTACATATGTGTCTATACCATCCCCATCACAACCACTTCTAAAAAACATGAGTGAGCAGGTATACAAGCTACCACATAGCTTCAAAGAGATCAGAGATGGGGAGGGAGCAAATTTAATCTCCCCAAACCCTTTCTTTGCCTGTTGTAATGTACCAAAGCATTGGTATGCTTGGTATTATCACATGTGTGTGTGCGGTGCCATCCTATCCATTGCAGATGTGATTTTTGTATGTACCACCTATTCAGAAATGGAAGCAATCTTGGTCACTGCCATTGGGTCTTCTAGAGCCTTCTGTAAAGACAGTGACTCTGCCCAGTGCTATAAGCACTTTGGAGACTGCACGTCGGCTGTTAGTGGCTCCAGGCATCAATTGCCCGCCAATGGGAGAGGCTCGTGGGCAGGTGGAAGACAAATCGGTGGCTAGAGTTAAGTTTGAGAGAGCAGACTACACTTTCTGCTCCAGCAGCTCGATATCCCAACCACCTATAGTTCTTATCCTTTCTCTTCCTTATGTTTTTTTCTCATCCCTCTGGGAGCCTGCCAAAATGAGAATGAAAATGGAGATCTTTTTTGTCGCCACTCAGTGATGAGCAGAAGTTGGAGCCATGTCCAGATTTTTAGCATTTCCCTTTTTCCATGCATCTGGGAAGAGTTTCTGGTTTTGAATCCTGGGTCAGCACACTCTCCAGGATGGGACTTCTGACTGGCTTGTTCTTCCTGGGCTTCCTGCCTCTTCTCACAGAAAAGTGAATGACAATCCTCTTTACAAACTCCCTGCAGGAGAGCGAGTTGCCTTTCTCAAGGAGAACTATTGCTCTAGTACATGCTAACTACCTTTCCTCTCTTCCTTCAGTGTGCCTCAGTCATTTCTTAGTGATTTCACAAAGCAAAACTCAGTTGCGTTACTAAAAAGGGTGGGGGTGGGGAGACAATTGTGTCCTTGCAACAATTTTTTGAAACGTTAAAGTTAGAAGTTTTTTTAGTACATTTTAAAAATGTATTCACTTTTTGTTTTGTTTTGACCTTTCAAAATAGCAATACAGTGATCACACCTAAAATCCATCACCTGCTAACACCTTGCCAAGCCTGCTTCACCTCTCCCCATGCATACCCACCTCCCTCTTGCCAGACTGTCGGAAATTAGGGCGCAAATGGTGATGCTTCAACCACAACACTTTTACCACCCCTAAAAAACCAATGTCATTCAACTAAATAATCTAACACCACTTCCCCAGTTATCCCAGTGGTGCCCTTTGTATTCTTTTCCTTTTAACTCAGAATGTAGTCAAAGCTCATACACTTGCATCGGGTATTATGTCTTCTTATTCTCCCCTAATATAGAAAAATCCCCTCACCTCTCTCTGTTCTTCATGACGGTGAGTCCTTTGAAGAGTCCCTGTAAGACACCCTACATGCTATATGTGTCTCTTTCCTTGTGAAACATTTAGGTCAGATATTCCTGGCAAGAACACTATTTGGTGAATTTATGAACTTCTCACTACTTCCCAAGAAGAACACATGATATTGTTGGTGTTTAAAGCCATAGCCTCAAATCCAACCACACACTGTTCTTCCGCACCATCCCCCATTCCACTTCGTCCACAGTGAAAGTTTTCTAAACATCGATATGTTTACTTATACACTCTAATCTACAATTAACACCCAGAGAATTTTAGGTTTAAAATGTCAATAGCACTAAAAAGAACCCATACTATATCAAGGTTACAATTTCTTTGCCTTTCTCTCTCTCTCTCTTTTTTTTTTTTTGTCCTTAAAATATATCCCTCGGAGGGTGTACAGTCAGCATATTATTTTTGTTATTTTAGTTAATTAGTTATTTTGTATCTACATAGGACATTATAGATAATGTCAAGGAACTATATTTAATTAATATATGTCCTTCTGTTGAAATAAATATAAAAATGTTAAGTAGTACCATTTTCTAGTAAAAGAGTGAAATAAAAAAGGAAATGCAAGCAGAACCAAGGAATTTCAATAGCATCTTGGAAGAGAAGTGGTAACTGATCCAGCAGAGGTGAGGAAGCCACATCAGAAGGTGTGTGTCCAGGAGTCACAAAGCAGGAAAGGAGCTGGCTCATCCCACCTCTCCCTGAACAGCCTGAGCACCTGGGGCAGAAGATGCAATGGAGTGTGGGGCTGAGGCATGGAGAAAACAGGTGGGGATTAGAGAAGAGTCTTCATACACAACAACTGGCCTCCCAGCCCCCCTGTCTCACCCTGTTTGCAGAATGCCTGGCATCCAGGCACTCACTCTGAGAAGGCTGCCAGAGGACTCCCTCCTGGAGACATTGAGCAGTCCCCTAGAGAAAAGATCTCTGTGCTGGATGTTCTCGTGATCCTTCAGATCTATTCTCTCCTCTCCTGTGCTCTGTGTTCCAGGAGGCAAACCATGGCACACTGTATCATGTGGGCTCTCTCTCCTGCTGGCTTCTGGGTAGGTTCTGCTGGGGTAAGGGTGCTCTGGCATGAGCCTGGAAGATTGGAAGGGAGAGATGGTTGGAGTATTTATTACCTCCCTTCATAACATGCTAGAGTTTGGCATGCTGCATTCCCCCACCTACAGTAATGATTCCTGTTGAGAAGCCCCTCTCCCACAGTTTTAAGCTTTATTAGATTCCAGAAACTTCTAATATCCCTGGTCTCTTCAGGTCTCAAGTGGTAATGGCTCCCCACTCACTGAGTGTTTCACCATCCATTGTTGATTCCCTTAACTCCACTAATAGCTCCATTGATAAACTCTCTCTTCTGATGGGACTCTGACTGGTACAGCCTCCATAGACTAATTGTAAGACAAGATATCTGCTACCCACTTAAAAGAGAAGCCTACTAGTCAACTTCCAATCTGCTTTGAAGTGACTCACTCACTTAAAATTTAATCTGGATGGGCAACCAAGGATCACAATATGTACAAAGAAAGCCCACTATATTTCACTCATTTATGGAACATAAGAAATAGCAGGAAGATCGGTAGGAGAAGGAAGGGAAAAATGAAGGGGGGGTAAATAGAAGGGGAAATGAACCATGAGAGACTATGGACTCTGGGAAACAAACTGAGGGTTTCAGAGGGGCGTGGGGTGGCGGATTGGGATAGGCCAGTGATGGGTATTAGGAGGGCACATATTGCATGGAGCACTGGGTGTTATATGCAAATAATGAATCATGGAACACTACATCAAAGTAAGGATGTACTGTATGGTGACTAACATAACATAATAAAATTTTTTTTTTAAAAAGCCCACCACATTAAGGCAAAAACAAACAAATAAATGGGGGGAGAAATGAACCAGGGGAAATAAATTTTCAGGCAAAATCTTTAACATATAATGTAAATAATGTAATACGCATAATGTAAATAATATCCTCAGAGAGATTCAAGATGATATTAAACCCATAAATCAAGAAATTTGATGAATCAGAAAATAAGAATGCAATCTTGCAATTTTAAAAATGTGATGTGTAGTTGAATGTATTATGATCCACAAGTTTCATTTCTCCTCCTGAAGGAGGACTATGCTTTCCTACCCTATAAATGGCAGATTTAGTCATGTGATATGCTTTGGCCACTGAAACATGAGCAGAAGTGTCTGTCCAAGCAGAAGCTTTAGAAGCCAATATGTGGTTTGCATGTGCTCCTTTTTCCCCCCCTGCTAGGAGACCAGCAATGTTCCAGTTGTGAATTGTGCCATCAGCTTGTGTCTTAGTGTAACAATAATGCAGAGAAAAGCCATGCTGACCCTCAAGGGATGTGTAGTTTGCACTAGAAAGAAACCTTTGTTGTTTGATGTCACTGAGATTTTGGTGTCATTACCACAACATATCTTAGCCTATCCTGATTGATAAAATATTCAACAAACATTCAACATTTTAAAAATTCATCGAAATGTTTGAGAGATAAAATCAAGAAAATCTCCTGGGTAGTATAATGGACAAGAAGACGGAAAATTAGAAAATAAGAAAATTAGAGATTCATTCAAAAGCCAAATATCTTAATAACAGGTGTTCTAAGATGAGAGAACAGAGAAAATTATTGAGACTAATCTAACTGAGAAATTTTAAAAAATATGTAAACTTTAATTGAAGTCTCTAGAATTATTGGGCCTATCAACAGCCAAATACCATAAATAAAAATACCAACACTAAGGCACATCTTCAAGAAATTTCTCATCACCGGAAAGAAACAATTCTAAACACTTCCAAAGGAGAAAAAAGAAAAAAACAAGTTACATTTAAAACACACACACACACACACACACACACACACACACACAAATCAGAATAGCATTAGGTCTCTTAATAATAACACCAGAATTTAGAAGATAATGCACTATTTTCCTGAAAACTCTGAAAGAAAAATATTTGCATATTATAATTCTATACCCAGCCAAACTATCAATAGCATATAGGAACAGGATATAATTTTTTCAAACATGCAAAAACCTATAATATTACTTTGTAAGCAGTTTTTGTAAGAAAACTCTTAGAGAATGCTCCCCTATAAAATGAGAGTATAAGCCAAGAAAGATTAAGTCATAGGACCCAAGAAATTATGGATCCAACTTATGATTGCAGTGAAGACAAGACCCTGAATACTCTCTGTATATGTCTGGAAAGCAACCAGCCCCTGTTAAAATAGGACTGTGCAGAGCTCCAAGGGAGCAATTATGATTGCTGCTAATGCATACTGAATAATGTACTAGAGAAGTCCAGCAACACATTTCCATCAGCGACAGGATAGCAAAACAAAGGCCACATCTGTCTTCCTTCAACAGGTCTAGATCTTCCCTAGAGAAGGTAGCACAAAGAAAAAAGGCTTACATTATTTGGCAACCATAAAATTCCAACTTGGGGGACACCTGGCTGGCATAGTCAGTAGAGTATGCAACTCAGTTTTGAGGTCATGAATTCGAACTGCATGTTGGGGGTAAAGTTTACTTTAAAAAAAATTATAAGTTGTGGGTAAATATCTACAGATGGCTGAATGTCTATGGTAATCTATTCAGTACCTATTAAAAAGAATGAGGCAGATATGTGTATACTCATAAAGAGTAGTCTATAAGATGTATTATTAAATAACAAAATCAAGACAAATAGTGTGTAATATCCTACCATTTATGTGGAAAAACAAATATATTTATATTTGTACACACACACACACACACACACACACACAAATGTTTATATAAGCAAAAAATACTATATTTGAGGTAGGGCTATCAGATTTAAAATGCAGGATGCCCAGTTAAATTTTGATTTCAGGGGAACCTGGGTGGCTCAGTCAGTTGAACATCCAGCTCCTGATTTTAGCTCAGGTCATGATCTCAGGGTCATAGGATTGAGCCCCATGTCTGGCTCCGTGCTTGGCAGGGAATCTGCTTGAGGTTCTCTCCCTCTGCCCCTCCCTGTGCTCACTCTCTCTCTCACTCTTTAAAGTATAAATAAATAAATCTTTTTTAAAAAATTTATTTCAAATAATCAATAATTAATTTTTATATCCATGTAATATTTGAGACAATTATTTATTGTTCAACTGAAATTCACATTTAACAGGCAAATCTGAATTTATATTTGCTAAATATGGCAACCCTAATTGAAAGTGATGAGGTATATGCAGTTTAATAATCTATTGTCAAATATTTAACAAGATAGGATGAGCACACATAGGAAAGGAAACCAACAGCCCCTTTCAAACACACATTCCTGCATTGAATCTAATTTTTACAGTGTCCCCTAGGTTGTGAGAGGTAGCACCCTGGTCCTAGAGCAGAGAGTGGAATTGCTAAAGACAGTCCCGCTGGTGAAGGCAACTCAAGGCCAGGGAATCACTGGCCCTTGCCATGAAGCAGACAGTCTCTGTGCTCCAGGCACTGATATTGCTGGGGGTGATGCCAGACCTGGTGTGCAGTTCCCATGCTTCAGTATTTTTCTCCTGGTCTGACTTCCAGAAGAGCCAGACCAAGTAAGCTTGCAATCATCCAGTTTCTTCCAGCAACACATTCTCTGCCTCCCCCAACCCAAGGCACCATTGTTCAAACGCCCACATGAATTAATGCTTATCTATTGTTGGCAATTGGATCCAAACACATTACTGTATTTTTACTCAAAAGATTTAAACAATATTATATTTCTTTTGAAGCTAGGTATAATTATTTATTTTGTAAATTTTGTTCAGATTCATTCCAGTGGTGGCTACTGACTGCTGAATGCATGTGAGTGGCAGATTTCTCAGAGGACAAAGAAATCATTGAAGCTGGTCCTCCTTCCTCTCCTTCAGGGTGAAAGCAATACTTCCCCCTTGGGTATAAGAGCAATGAATGCCCCCTCCATCACTTTTTCAAAATCACTGCTTAAACCAAGAGAATTTTTTCCCTGCCAGCAGCTGGCCTGCTGAAAGCCTGCCTTTCCAGTATCATTTCCAAGAACATGGCAGTCAGAATGATGCTGATTTCTGCAGAGGCAGGTGGTCCCAACTGAAGGGACCCACAAGACTGTCTATCCCCACCCACCCCTTGTGGCTGAGGATTCTAATGGAGATGCCAGGTGATTTGCCCATGGTCACAAGACTGGTTAGCAGCTCAGCCAGGACTGGATTGCCTGCTGCGTTGAACCCAAACCCCGTGTACCTTCCCAGTTTCTTCTTTCTCTTCTTGGTCTACATGACCCACGTGCCCCCAGCCCCCAGCTCACTTGCCTTTCCTCTTCAAGGCTTTAATAAAATGCCATCACCACAAAGATCTGATGTCCTAAGTTGGTAGTGAGGCTCCAGGTGATGGCCTGCATGGAAACAGCTCCCCACAGTGTGTATCTCGACCTGTTGGGAACAAGTTAGAAGAGAACTAGGAAGATATCCCCACCATCTTCTTCTGCCTTCCCCCACCAGACTCCTCCAAATACAGTCTCCCCTTGCAGACGCTGGAGAGGCCCGCCATGGTAGGAGGCTTCTGTGTCTCCCTGTGTTCACTGTGAAACTTGTCCACATGGGAAGGCACTGCAGGCCTCACATTGGCCTTGCCCTGCTCTGCCTTTTCCACCTCACTCTAACTGTCCTGGGCTTGAACCTCCCAAATAAAACATCTCTAGTCTAACTCTTGCCTGGGCTCTGCCTTCCAGAGGCCCCTGGCTGAGATAGCCCTGGTACCCAGTCTCGGACTCGTCACAGCAGCACAGTGGCAATATGGACTGGGGCTGAGGGGTTTTTGGCCCAGTACCACTCTGGTTGCACTCAGTGACAGAGACACCTCTCTTTCCCTCCCCCATCCCTCCCTTCCTCCATCATCTCTCTCTCACCCAATCTCTCTCTTTCTCCCTCCTTCTCTATCCCTTTCTCTATCCCTCTCTCCCACACTCCCTTCCTCCCTCTCTCTTCCTCTCTCTGTCTCTCTCTCACCTCTGAAATCCAGTGATCTCTTCTAGATCCTCTCCTATTCTACCTACTCTCCCATTGACACATTCCTCACATCTGTCCCACCATTTCTGCCTGTCATTTCTTTTTTTTTTTTTAAGATTTTATTTATTTATTCGACAGAGATAGAGACAGCCAGCGAGAGAGGGAACACAAGCAGGGGGAGTGGGAGAGGAACAAGCAGGCTCATAGTGGAGGAGCCTGATGTGGGGCTCGATCCCATAACGCCGGGATCACGCCCTGAGCCGAAGGCAGACGCTTAACTGCTGTGCCACCCAGGTGCCCCTCTGACTGTCATTTCTCACCTGGACCATTGCAAGAGCACCCTAACAAATCTCCAGGCTACAAGCACCACCATTCTAAGCCAGAGGAGATCTAGCCTCATCACACCTGGGGTCCCTGCTGGCATGGAAGGAGGCTAGTGAATTAGCCCAGATCCTGGCCTCAGTTCCTCAGCCTAACCCTTGTTTACCCTCCCATCCTGTCTCATCTCAGCAGCTCCATCCCAACCTGCTAGCTTCCCTACACTGGGGTCCTGGATGTCTCCAAAATACCCTGCTTGTTCACTATCACTCAACAGATCATTTCTGAGCTCCATAAACCCAGGCCCTATTTTTCAGTCTGCATGGTTGACTGTTCTATAGAGTGAGCAGGTAGAGGAGGAGTATAGGCTACCACAAGAGGTCTGACCTCATCAGGGCTGGAAGAAGTGACTCATAAGATAGAACCTAAAGAATAAGTGTAATTAGCTGGGGCGAGTTTCCCCACCTCAACACAATCCACACTTTGGACATTATAATTCTCTCTAGTGGGGCTGTCCTGGGCATCACAGGATGTTTAGCACCATCCCTGGCTTCTGCCTACTAGACGCCAGTAGCAGACCCCAAGTCATGACAGCTAAGAACATCTAGACACTGCTACATGTCCCTTGTAGGGAGAAGCAAAAATCACCCTCATTTGAGATCCACTGAGCCAGCAAGGAGGATGAAGCAGGAAGATGGGGCACAGAGGGCCTCCCCAGAAGAGGCAGCAGCCCTTGTGATCATTTCTTGTCCATTCCATTCTGACCCCCCTGCCTAAACAGCCTTGCCATGCCTTTTCCCCCTGGAAAACCCCTACAGGTTCTTAAAGATCTAAATGTCCCCTCCTTTTATTGGCTTTTCTAGACTCGCTTCTTCAGCACTCATGATACTCCAGGTACCAAAGGGAGATACTCTAGGCTCTAGGAGAAAATCTGTTTCTAACCTCTTCCAGTTTCTGGTAGAATCCAGCTTCTAGGGATAAAGAAAGGGGGGTAATCAGAAGGAGGAATGAAGCATGAAAGACTATGGACTCTGGGAAACAAACTGAGGGCTTCAGAGGGGAAGGGGGTGGGGAAATGAGATAGACCGGTGATGGGTAGTGAGGAGGGCACGTATTGCATGGTGCACTGGGTGTTATACACAACTAATGAATCATCGAACTTTACCTCAGAAACCAGGGATGTACTGTATGGTGACTAACATAATATAATAAAAAAAATTTTAAAAAAAAGGAAAAAAAAAGAATCCAGCTTCTACCAGCAGTCCTTGTTCTATGGCCATACTGCTCTAACCCTTTGTGATCTTCACTTGGCCTTGTCTTCTGGGTGTGTAACAAATCTCCCTCTGCCTCCGTCATATAAGGGTACATGTGATTGCACTTAGGGCCCACCAGGATAATCTCCCCATCTCAACAGCCTTAACTTAATCACACCTGTAAAGACTGTTTCCAAATAAGGTAATGTTGAATTGACAGGTTCTAGGGATTGAGACAAAGATATCTTGGGGCATTGAGGGGGTGGCATTTTTCAACATACTATAACAGCTTTTTAAGGTAAAGAGGGAGTGCTCAGCTTCCCCCTCAGCCCCCTGAGGTCATTGTGGATGCCGTTTGTGCTCCAGTACCTTCTGTGGTGCTATTAGGAGGTGGCGTCAGGTCACCATATCCCCAGCACATAGGAAGCACTCAATAAAATTGGTTAACTGAAATACTAATGTGACCAGATAAATGTAAAAGGAGTCCTTGCACCTCACACATCTCTAGATGCTTCAAGATATTCACAATGCAGATTTTTGTTTCTAAAAAAATATTGAGTCAGTTTTTCTAGGAACAAATCATCTGTCTGAAATGATTCCCTTTAGAGGACACTATTAACTTGGCCTGACATCGTCATCGTTGTTCATAATTCGCAGCATGAAAGTCTTCATTTGCTGGCCCTTTGTATTTTTTTCATGGTTTAAGGTAATCGGCCTCATGCCTCCTTCTCAGATGGGTCAGCAAATGGTCCTAACCTCAGCATGAGTGGAGGACGGTGGGTCAGAAAAGGCCTTGTGATGTCTGACTCACAGGCCAGGGAGTAACACAGGTCATGCAGTTAATACAAAGCCAGTACCAGGGGCACAGATGAGAAGTGTGACTTGTTCCTGCCCATGAAGACAGGATGAAGTGCTTGATCACAGTTTTATCAAAGCAGAAAGGCATCAGGTTGGTGGCCAGCACCGGTTTGTGGAGGAATGTCCCTTGGAGAACATCTGAGTTCCTGGTTCATCGTGGATTTGTCTGCTTTTGTCTTCAAAACCTGTGCATTGCACCCCACACTTCCCTTCTCCTTCCATCTTCTGATGACATCTGAGACCTGACGTGGCTCTCAGGAGACGTTGTCTGGCATCTGGCCAGTGACCGGTGCTGATGTTGCTGTGCTCACATCTGCAAACTCTGCCTGCTCTCTGCACTGTGCCCACCTGCTCTGCTCCTGCTCCCTGTGCCAGGCATGCATACCCCTGGGCTTGTTTTGTTCACTCTGGATACCATAATCTTGGCTCTAACGTTCAGTTAATAGCCTAGTATTTCTGGTGACTTGTGTCTAACAATATCTGGCCAGGTTCTTTAATTCCATTTGCAAAGAACACTGTTGGTGACCCAAAAATAATCCACTTAAACCAACAGAAGTTCTGGAAGGGGTGATTGCTGTTCTGTAGCTATGCTGTCATGTCCACTGCAGGAGAAGGATGCACAGCCCAGCCTCCCTTACAGTAAGACACAGCCAAGGACTCAATGAGATATAAAAGGAAACATTGTGTAGGAAAAAGGAAGAGCTCCCCCATCCTCAATATTGTTGCCTGAAATATGAATACGATGGATGGAATTCCAACAGCCATCTCGTACCATGAGGTCATGGAGAACTGGATGGAGTCTGGTCCTTAATGACTTGAAGTTGTCAAACTAGCCCAGATAACTCCAGAGCAGAAATGGGCTTCTAATTTTTTAAGCCACTTTTTTGTGGGGGGGGTGGGGGGTAGGATGGAGGGTTCTATGATATGTAGCAACATCTAATCCTAATTGATGGGACCCAGGTGAAAGTGAATGCCTCATCAAGCAGATACATATTTCCTATGCAATATCACAGTGGCTCACAGTTACGGCTGCTTAACTACATCATGCTCTCCCTTATATGGCTACAGTCATCACTTAACCTACCCTCCAACTTGCCCTCCCGTGAAGCAGCAGCCACTAGTGGTTTTTTCTTAACGTTAACATTTGGCAAATGATTAAAATCCATCAGAAGTCCTGAATCCTCCTGAAAGTTTCGCACTCCATAGCACCTGGCTGGTGCATTTGGCCCTTGGATGGCGTCCTTGTGGCGGAGCTAAGCCTAGACTCAGTCACCAGGAGTCTGCACGGGGAGCAGGGAGGACATGTAAGGACGGTCAGCTCAGGCAAACTTAGGGACTAGCTCCATTTTAAAAAAACCAGGAAAGGGACATCTGGGTGGCTCAGTGGGTTAAGCATCTGACTCTTGGTTTCAGCTCAGGTCATCATCTTGGGATGGTGGGATTGGGCTCCTCACTCAGCACGGAGTCTGCTTGGGATTCTTTCTCTCCCTCTCCCTTTGCCCCTTCCCCCTCTCCCTGCTATCTCTAAATAAACAAATAAAATCTTTAAAAATAAATAAATAAAAAGCCCAGGGAAGGAGGAAACGTCTGTTAAATGAGTAAAAACAGTGATGCAAGTGAACCTCTTTTCCTGTCTAATTTTACAGGCTGTGCTATTTTAGGACCAGAGCACAGACTCTACTGTATTATTTTTAAACAATGAGTTAAGGTGAAAGAAATTTTGTCTGTTCATAAGGTAATTGAGTGGCTGATTTTTTTCCTGAATTTACTCAATCAGCTGGTAGGCATCATATACGTAACCTCTAAATTTACAAAATAAGTTCTATGAAGTAAAAGTGGCCAACTTCTCTCCTGAATAATCACAGAAATCACCCTCAATGACAGACACTTGCTCATGAAGTATGTCAATGTGTCATTCCAGGACAGTGGCTTTTGAAGATTTGTATTAAATGCCTTTTATTAGATATAACTCTATTAGAGAAAAAGACAAAAGAGGGAAATGCCTCTTCTGTTCTTGTTAATTAGGCTAATTTAATCTTCTGGTCAATTATCAAATTTGGGGGCTATTTTAAAGAAATGGAAATGAAGATGACCTAGCTGTGTAAACCTAAGTAGAATTGCAATATTGTGTTTGTATGTATGTAATGTATTAATGTATCAATGTATCAATGTAATGTATCAAAAATTACGCATTTAATACCAGAGTAAAGGCTTATTATCACAAAAATAATTAGCCATGCTTCAGTGGCTTTTGCAGGCAGCTGAAATGGCTGGAAGGTACCGCTTTTTTGCATGAATTCCTAAATGGAATTACTATCCTCTGCCCTTCATAGCTTGCTACGGGAGTACCCTTTTGTCTAATTTGTGGCTTCTTCATTGAGATCAATTCTCTTCCTTTGCTCAGGGCAGGGTAATCCATCTCCAAGAAACTGCCAAGGTCAAAGGTGGTGTAAACCCACACAAATCACCACACCCGCCTCCTTTCCAACACTATAATACAATTTGTTGACCTAAATTAAGATGCCTTTTTCAAAAGAAGAGGACGCGTATTTCATATGTTTGGAAGAATCATCGATTTTTCTGCTTTTTTTTGTTTGTTTGTTTATTTCTTTAGCAGAATTTTGCACTGATATTTTTAACTTATTTCTAGAATTAATTCCATCTGCTTACAGATCATTATTTGAGCACAGAAGTCTTATTTTTTTAATATAGCTTGTAACATGTATTTATTTATTCTTTTTTTAGTTTTCAAGTTTTTACTTAAATTCCAGTTAGTTAAAAGAGTGTAGTACTAGTTTCAGGTGTAGAATTTAATGATTCATCACTTACATACAACACCAAGTGCTCATCACAAGTGCCCTCCTTAATCCCCATCCCCCATCTAGCCCATCCCCCCACCCAACTCTCTTCCAGCAACCCTCAGTTTGTTCTCTATAGTTAAGGATCTGTTTTATGGTTTGCCTCTCTCTCTTTATTTTTCCCTATGTTCATCTGTTTTGCTTCTTAAATTCCACATATGAGTGAAATCATATGGTATTTGTGTGTCTCTGATTTATTTTGCTCAGTGTAATAAACTCTATCTCCATCCACATCACTGCAAATGGCAAGATTTCATTCTTTTGTTATGGCTAAGTAATAATCCATTGTTCATATATACCACCTCTTCTTTATCCATTCATTAGTCAATGGTCATTTGGGCTCTTTCCTAATTTGGCTATTGTGGACATTGCTACTATAAACATTGAGGGGCAGGTACCCCTTCCAGTCAGTATTTTTGTATCCGTTGGGTAAATACTTAGTAGTACAATTGCTGGGTCATGGGGTAGCTCTATTTTTAACATCTCGTGGAACCTCCATACTGTTTTGCAGAGTGGCTGCACCAGCTTGCATTCCTACCAACAGTGTTAAGAGGTTCCTCTTTCTCCACAACCTTGCCAATGTCTGTTATCTCCCGTGTTGTTGATTTTGGCCATTCTGACAGGTGTGAGGTGATATCTCATTGTAGTTTTGATTTATATTTCCCTGATGATGAGTGATGTTGAGCATCTTTTCATGTGTCTGTTAGCCATGTGTATGTCTTCTTTGGAGAAATGTCTATTCATGTCTTCTGCCCATTTTTTAACAGGATCATTTGTCTTTGGGTGCTGAGTTTGATAAGTTCTTTATAAATTTTGGATACTAACCCTTTAACTGTGATGTCATTTGCAAATATCTTCTCCCATTCCAAATGTTGCCTTTTAGTTATGTTGATTGTTTCCTTTGCTGTGCTTTTTATCTTGATAAAGTCCCAATAGTTCATTTTTGCTTTTGTTTCCCTTTCCTTGGGAGACATATTTAGTAAGAAGTTGCTACAGCCGAGGTCACAGAGGCTGCTGCCTGAGTTCTCCTCTAGGATTTTGATGGCTTTCTGTGTCACATTTAGGTCTTTCATCTATTTTTAATTTATTTTGATGTCTGGTGTAGAAAGTGGTCTACTTTCATTCTTTGCATGTGGCTCTCCAGCTTTTCCAACACCATTTGTTGAAAAGACTGTCTTTTTTCCATTGGAAAAGATTAGTTGACCATATAGTTGTGGGTCCATTTCTGGGTTTTCTATCCTATTCCATTGATCTATGCGCCTGTATTTGTGCCAGTGCCATGCTGTCTTGATTGCTACAGCTTTATAATATAACTTCAAGTCTGGAATTGTGATGTCTCCAGCTTTGCTTTTCTTTTTTAAGATTGCTTTGGCTGTTTGGGGTCTTTTGTAGGTTCATACAAATTTTAGGATGGTTTGTTCTAGCTCTGTGAAAAATGCTGGTAGTATTTTGATGGGTATTGCATTAAGTGTACAGATAGTAGCATAGACATTTTAACAATATTTGTTCTTCTAATCCATGAACATAGAATGTTTTCCCATTTCTTTGTGTCATCTTCAATTTCTTTCATAAGTGTTCTATAGTTTTCAGAGTACAGATCTTTTACCTTTGGTTAGGTTTGTTCCTAAATAACTATGGGTTTTGGTGCTATTGTAAATGGTATCGATTCTTTGATTTCTATTTCTGCTGCTTCATTATTGGTGTGTAGAAATGCAAAAGATTTTTGTACATTGATTTTGCATCCTGTGACTTACTGAATTTGTATATCAGTTCTAGAAATTTTTTGGTTGGGTCTTTTGGGTTTTCTACATAGAGTATCAGGTTATCTGCAAAGAGTGAGTGTTTGACATCTTCCTTGCTAATTTGGATGCCTTTTATTTTTTGTTGTTGTTGTCCGATGCTGAGGCTAGGACTACCAGCACTATGTTAAATAACAGTGGTGAGAGTGGACATTCTTATCTTTTTCCTGACCATAGAGAAAAAGCTTTCAGTTTTTCCCCATTGAGGATTATATTAGCTGTAGGTTTATCATATTTGTCCTTCATGATGTTGAGATATGTTCCCTCTATCCCTACCTTGTTGAGGGTTTTCATCAAGAATGAATGCTGTACTTTGTCAAATGCTTTTTCTGCATCTATTGAGAGGATCATACAGTTCTTATGCGTTCTTTTATTAATGAGGTGTATCACGTTGATTGCTTTACGAATATTGAACCACGCTTGCAACCCAGGAATAAATCCCACTTAATTGTGGTGAATGATTCTTTTAATATGCTGTTGGATTTGATTTGCTAGAATTTTGTTGAGAAATTTTGCATCCATGTTCATCAGGGATTTTGAGCCCCAAAGTCTTTAAAAATCAATTAATATCTGAACAATACTGTTAGAAATATGATGAATAGAGAGTGATGTATGGAACTGTTGAATTACTATATTGTACACCTGAAACTAACACCACACTGTATGTTAATCTTCTGGAATTAAAATATAAACTTAAAAAAACAATATTGTTAGAAATAAAATTATGAATTATTAGTGTCAACTAAATTTTTTCCCTGTTGTTGATTTCTTTCAAAGTTACACTTAGAGTTAAAAAGTTCTATAGATGTTAAGTGTAATATAAAGGTAAATTTTTGAAGATACTTTTAGAAATATAATGAAAATAGAGTAGCAGCCCTTTGAGGATGTAGCTGATTTATGCTTATACTTATCAAATTGGAATTCCAGCTTAGTGGACAATGTAGTGGCTTTAGCTAAGAGAACTGGGTTTCTGGTTCCAGCACTCATTGTGATGAATGCCAATCCATTCTTAGGCTCATCACTTTCCCCAAATTGAACCAAACATTACGTTATCGTTGTGGATAATGCCCCTGCCGTGGGCCACACAGCCCTATTGTGGGCATCAGTTGAGATACCTGGAGAAACTTGAAACAGACCCTCCAAATGTTTTTTTATTCAGTCTGGATTTGAGAGGTAGCCGATCCAAGAAGTCACAAGTTGTTGTCTGTTTGTTTTGAGTAGGAACTTTAAGCAGATAAAAAGCTGTGGATACAAGTGATTCTGAGAAGACAGAGCCCTATGTTACCCATTGTCTCTTGTTTTGAAAGAGAAAAGGAGGTCAAGAAGGATTCATGTGCAAGTTACCATAAAATATAAATGAAATCTATATGGATTTTGTAAATTGTCATCACAAAGTTGAGTTTTTGTATGTTTACCTAAAAGAGCAAAGAGTATTTCTCTTTTATTGAAAGATTTGTTGGAGCAGTTGCAAGGAATATTGAGGTAGGACCTTGAGACTATGGGTATTTGTTATAGGAAACTACATTTGTTGTAAGCTTTTGATATAGAAGGGTACATTTGCTTACTTAAAGTTGAATATGCTTAGGACCTTGGAGCTACCCTGTCAACAATGACCTCACAGATCTTTTTATGATTAATACAATAAGAATCAATGACTGAGCAGATTGTCTTCAGCCCCGGATGTATCCAATGCACGCCCCCCCCCAAATAAAAAGCAAAGTAGGCGTCTGCCTGAGGTAGGGGGAGTAAGATATGTTGTCCTCAGAGCCAGAGCCCCAGGAAGGGTGAGCATGTCTCCCACAGGGGGCCGACTTGGCTTGGTGTATCAGAGCTGACCAGAGTGAGAAAGCCCAGCCTGTGGGGGCCAGCCTGGTGTGGGGTGAGGAGGGCATCTTCACAGGTATGCAGAAGGGGGAGGGCGCAGCAATACAAGATTGAGCACAGCTTGGGAAACTGACCAAATCAGTAACTATGCTAAGGATAATGGGAGCCAGATTTCTTAGCATTGGAGAAGTGGAAAGGGAGGAAACCCAGGACGAGCACTGCTGCTTGATTGGAATTGGAGGTTTTCAGGACATACAGATAGATACGAAAATAAACACAGATGTGAGTGCACATGTGTGTTTGTGCATGTGCTCATACACATATACACACATGCATGCCTTAGCTCTGTGCACT
Organism: Ursus americanus; assembly: GCF_024610735.1. NCBI lineage: Eukaryota > Metazoa > Chordata > Mammalia > Carnivora > Ursidae > Ursus > Ursus americanus. The sequence goes on from NC_142145.1 coordinate 55,536,988, forward strand.
GACAGGGCTGGGAACACCAAAAAACCCAACAGCAATGAGCACATTTAGTGCCCATATCTCAGTTTCTATAAACCATTTTCTACACTAAAAAGAACCAGTTCACCTTGGAAAAGTGGCTGATTCCAGCAACTGAGTCAGGGAAAGTACAAGATGACCCTGAAATCTTTTCTTGTGCCAGAAAGTACGATAGTACGCAAAGAATGAGAGCAGCTATTGAACGGACACAGACGCCAGCTTGAAGGGGCTCCCACTGACCAGATCTGCTACATTTTGAGCATACAAATAAGTAATAATAGTGCAGGTTATAACCCATTGAATAGACATGGAATCCACAGGTCCATGTTGATATAAATTAGAAAATAAGTAATTCGAAAGTTTCATGAGGAATAGGGTATTTACACAGAATCAGTGAATCTTCCCCCAAAATACTTGCTATTTACTAAGGCAAAGGAAGAGTAACTTTACAGAGGGAAGCTGGCAAATGCATTCTTAATAAGTGATCCAAGCACCACCAGTAATGAGAGGAACTGAAATATGCCACGGGAAAGAATGCGATGAGACCATAACAGCGCTTCTATGATATTCCTGCAAAGATGCATAGTCTGAGTTTAACCATGAGAGAACATCAGACCAATGCAAACTGAAGGACATTCTACTAAATAACCCACCTGTAATCTTCAAGGTGATGAAAAACAAAGAAAGACTGAAATTATTCAAGGAAACTAAATTATTGAAGGAAACTAAAGAGATAACTGCATGCAATGCGAACCTTAGATTGGATCCTTTTGCTATACAGGACATTATTAGGACAACTAGGGAAATCTAAAGAGAGTTTGAGAATTAGATGCTAACAATGCATTGTATTAATTAACCATAGTATGGTTATGTAGGAGATATCCTTGTGCAAATACATCCGGGGGAGATGGGAATAATTTTGAGCAAATTATTCTCAAATGGTGTTGTAAAAAAATAGTTTTGTACTATACTTAGAACTTTCCTCTAAGTTTGAAAGTATTTCAAATTTTTAAAAATATAGAAGAAGTATATTAGGAAAAATAGCACTCTGGCCCACTTTAACACAATGGGATAAATAAGCAGGTCAAAGTTATCTATGATGGTCAAAAGATAATGTTTCCAGACGCATCAGTTGGCAGAGTTAAAAGGATGTATCCTTTTGGGAAAAGGAATTGGAACAATTCATATTTTACATAGTTTCAAATGGGGAATTGCAATAGTGGGGAGTATCATATTTTTCATATGACACAGAATAATCCAAGGGGAAGTGAACAGTTATACAAAAGAAGTGAAACAAGATGAATAGACAAGGGAAAAATTAAAAATCAGTTGCTTTTCATAAGGGCAAAACCATCTAGAAAGACACATGAAATGGAGTAGTTATTAATGGGCGGAATTGACGGGAGGGACAATCTACGGCCTAAAGAATGGAAAAGTCCTCAGGATTGATGGGCAGAAACAGAAGAGCCATTTCAGTACACTCAGGGAAGACCATGCAGGCCAGCCTGAGTTGGGGGTCGGGAGAGGAAGTGGTGCAAGGGGAGGGGGTGGCAAAGGCAGGGAGAGTCACCTGGCAGAACCGTGGACGGGGTTGCATTCTTGTGACTACAGAAGAGAGGTAAGCCAGGAGCAGACACAACTGGAGATTGACCCAATGAGACACAGTGAGTCAGAGTCTAAACTGAACCTGTTCTCTCCCTGGTTGCCTGGCTACAGAACCTTTCATTATGTTAATGGGTTGAAAGGAGCAGAGCCATAGAAATGGAAGTAAACAGTAATTACGGGCAGGCCCACGCAAGGTCTGCTTGCTCCACCAGTGGGGAATGGGGAATGCCTGGGAAGGAGCTCAGCAGTCATTTGTCCCTTAGGCCAAGGAAGAAGGGGGAGGGTTTTGACTCACTGCTACTGTGTGCTTGAGAGACCTCCAAGTTCTGCTGATGTGCTCTTTGTAGACTCTGATGAGCTAGTGATGGGGTATAAATGCTTATGGTCCCCCCGACCCCGTCCTAATCCCTGGCCTCATCGTCTCAAGGGAAGACAGGTCTGGGATAAGGCCAAAGTGCACACACACACTCCTGGGGCTGAGGTGAAGTCATCCCGGATTGAGAGCAATGCAGGCCACCATTGCTTACCTTGTTCCTCTCCCATCCACCACCCCAAGGGCTGGCCCAGCAGAGAGGGGAGTCGTCCCCAACCCCCTAAAAAGTGGAAGCAGCTGCAAGTTATTTCACTTTCCTAATCATATCCTTTCCCTTTCAGCTATATGTAGAGCCCAGTACATGCATCCTCTACTCGTAGCTCTAATTTGACAGTGCAGAAATTCTCTGAACTCTGTGTTCTCAGATTATGATGTTTTCAGGCAGGCATCCCAATTACTTCTAACGTAGGTAAAACTTCCATTCTCAAGCAGGAAAATCTCTTCACTGTTTTCCTAAATTAGAAAACTATTTACACCTCATTTTTGGTGTGGTAGGAGATCCCACAAAGCAAAGCAATTTTCTGCTAAACATTATTTACCATTTTCTGTGCAATTTCTGACATGTTGGGATAAGCACAATTCAAATTTATTCAGAGATCACGTTTTAAAACTAAGCAAATTGAAAACATCTAAAAAGATCTCTTGAATATTCCTCTCTTCTGTCAACATTTTCAACCTGGAATATCAACCATTTACACTTGGTTTTGTGTAACTGACAGATTCAAAGCACACTTGCCGATCGTGTGGTTTGCTTTTTCTATCTATACCGATACCAGCACAGAGTGGTCGGGATTCCCTACACATTCACATTCAGTCTTTGTTAGATGCTGAGAGCATTCATGCACAGCCTTTTAAAAGATAGGGAGAAGATGGTTTTGAAAGCATTCAAAAACTTATATTCTTCACACACACACACACACATACACTACACACTATACCCTGCTAGAACTATTAAACAAATTCAGCAAAGTTGCAGGATGTGAAATCAACACGCAAAAACCAGTTGTGTCTCTCCACACTAACAACGAGCAATCTGAAAAGGAAATTTAAAAAACAAGTCTGTTTAGAATTGCATCAAATAAGAATAAAATATTTAGGAATTAATCTAACCAAGTGAAAGACTTGTACACTGAAAACCACAAAACATTGCTGAAAGAAACTTAAGAAGACATAAATTAATGGAAAGACACCCTGTGCTCACGGATTAGAAGACCTGATACTGTTAACTTGGCCATACTACACGCACAGAGTGACTTACAGATCCAACACAATCCTATCGAAATCCCAATGATGCTCTTTGCGGACACAGGAAAATTCATCCTGAAATTCATATGGAATCTCAAGGGATCCCAAATAGCCAAAATGATCTTAAAAAAGGAAGAACAAAGCTGAGGTCTCATGCTTCTTGACCTCAAACTTTATTGCAAAGCAACAGCAATCAGAACAATGTGGTACTAGTATAAAGACAGATATATAGGACGATGGAATACAGTAGAAAGTCCGGAAAGAAACCCTCACACAAAGGGTCAAATGATTCTTGACAAGGGTGCCAAGATCATTTAATGGGGAAAAGATAGGCTTTTCAACAACGGGGAATCTCGTGCACTGTTGGTGGGGATGTAAATTGGTGCAGGCATTTTGGCAAACAGTATGGAGGATCCTAACGAAATTAAAAATAGAGCTACCTTTTTATCCAGCCATTGCACTTCTGGGTAATTATTCAAAAGAAATGAAATCATTATCTCAGAAAGATATCGGTACTCCAGTATTCACTGAATCATTTATTCACAATAACCAAAGTATGGAAACAACCGAAGCGTCTGTCAATAGATGAATGAACAAAGAAAATATAGTACATTTACAATGGAATATTATTCCATTTAAAAAGAAGGAAATTTTTATTTCTTTAAAAAAATGGAGGAAATCCTGCCATTTGTGACAACATGGATGAACCTGGAGGGCCTCGTGCTAAGTGACATAAGCCAGAGAGAGCTTTCTCTCTTATTTCCCAATACTGTGTGGTATCGCTTATATGTGAACTCTTCAAAAAAAAAAAAAAAAGGTCAAACCCTAGAAACAGTGGAATGATGGTTGCCAGGGGCTGGGAAAGTGGGGGAAATATGGAAAGGTAGGTCAAGGTACACACTTTCAGTTGTAAAATGAATAAGGTCTGAGGATCTAATGCATAACATGCTGACGGTAGTTGATAACACTGTACCGTATAAGTGAAATTTGCTGAGACAGCAGAACTTAAGTGTGCTCACCTAAAACAGAAAGAAGTCAATACGTGAGGTGATGGATGTGTTTATTAACTCAAGCATGGGAGTCTTTTCGTAATGCGTACATTCCCCAAATCTTCACATTGTATACTTGAAATATCTTACAACTTTATTTGTCAGTTATAACTCAATAAAGGTTTTAAACATTTAAAAATTAAAAGGAAAGTAATTCTGCAACAGTCTACAACATGGGTGAACCTCAAAGCCATTATGCGAAGTGAAATAAGCCAATCACGAAAGGACAAATACTGTATGATTCCACTTCTATGAGAGACCTAGAGCGGTCACATTCACAGAGACAGAAAGTGGAGTGCTGGTTGCCAGGGGCTGCGGGAGGAGGGAAAGGAGGGAACTGGCGGTTGTTGTTTAATGCGGACAGACTTTCAGTTTTGCAAAATGGAAGAGTTCTGAAGATAGACGGTGGTCACAGTTGCACAACAATGTGAACGTGCTTAATGCCACCAAGCTGTACAATTAAGTATAGTCGTAGTATTTATAGTGTATATATTTGTAATATATATATATCTATCATAGTAAGTAATTAAGGTAACTTTTATGTCATTTGTATTTCATCATAATAAATTTTAAAGGAGCAGGGCGCTTGGGTGGCTCAGTGGGTTAAGCATCGCCTTCAGCTCAGGTCATGATCTCAGCATCCTAGGACTGAGCCCCACATCTGGCTCTCTGCTCAGTGGGGAGTCTCCTTCTCCCTCTCCCTCTGTGTGCCTCTCTGCCTACTCGTGCTCTCTCTCTCTGTTAAATAAATAAGTAAAATCTTTAAAAATAAATAATACATTTTAAAGGGGCGCCTCGGTGGCTCATTCTGTTAAGCATCTGCCTTCGGTTCAGGTCATGATCCTGGGGTCCTGGGACTGAGTCCTTGCATGGGGCTCCTTGCTCAGCAGGGAGCCTGCTTCTCCCTCGGCCTGCCACTTCCCCTCCCACTCCTGCTCCCGCTCATTCTCTCTCTCTCTCTGAAATAGGTAAAGAAATAATATTTTAAAAAATAAAAAATAAAATTTAAAAAGGTATATTCCTTCTAAACTAGAGCTTCTTAATATGATTTTATCTAAGGTCGTGTGGATAATAAAACAAACAATAACGCAACACAATACGCCTTAGTAACCCTTAGATTGCGGATACCAAGGCTGACCAACTGGTATTTCTACATTTCTGTGCATTGGAAGCTACAGAAAAGCAGATTTTGACTCAAAGAGATCATTAATATAACAATAGCAAAAAAAGTCAGGATCAAATGCTTAAAATACAAAGGATAAGATGTACCAAAACCAGGCAAATGAATACAAGTCACTTTTAAAGTCTTAGAGTTCTGAAAGTGCAAAAGCAGGTGGCCAGGAGCAGGGGATAAACCCGCTGTGGGGATGTTGCCCCTGTTTCCATAGCTCCCCGGCCTGACTCTCCAGGAATGAGAGACACCCAGAGAGATTCCGGCCAGGAGCATGTGTCTTTGTGCCCTCGATATGAGACCCCGAGCCGCTTCCTCCATCGGACCAGGAGACTAACCGAATAATCATAAAGATAATAGCCATGGGCACCGTGTCTAGAAGTCCGCCGTGGCAGGAGCATGCTGGGCTCGCACGTGTATCCCTGATCCAGCCCTCACTACAGCTCAGCACCTCGCAGTGTAGCTGGCACAGGGAGGCGGCTCGAAAAATAGTGATCAGAGCTTAACAATGCGATGAGGTAAATGGTACTATTCTATCACCAGTTTATGGATACAACTCTGGGACTCAGAGAGCTTAAGCTCCATGTCAAGGTCATCCAGTAGGAGAGGCACGGTTCTACTTCCAAATCCAGCTCTGTATCCTAAGGCTTCTACTTCCCATACAACAGTCAGGGATTCTGGAAGGATGTGAATCAGGGCGAGTAACTCCCCTGCGCTCAGTCGGCCAACGTTTCCCATCCCACTCGCGGTAAATCAAACGCAAAGTTCTGTCCCTGGCTCGGAGGCCCTACACGGGATACACAGACGTCTGGCTTCCACCCCAGGCCCAGCCCAAGACCAGCCCCATCCCTGCACGCTGCCCTCCAGCCCCGCCCACAGCGCCCCCTGGAGGCCAGCGCGCTTCACTTTCTGCCCGAGTGCTCCTCCTCCCCAAGTTGCTGGGGCTCGAGCCTCCACTTAGGATTCTGTGCAAATTGCACCACCTCGGAGAGGCCTTTCCTACGCACCTTTTGCAAACAGGCATTGTAAACACTCTCTATCCTCTCATCTTGCTTTATGCCCTCAAATCATGTTATATAATAACCTGTTTATTGGGTATGGCCCCCTCTACCGCAGAAGTTCTAAGTTCAGATAGTTCTCATCTTTTGGTCACTGAATTCCCAAAACCTGGTATTCAGTTAATATTTGCTGAATAAATTAATGAACAAATGAATGAATGAATGACAAGCCCACTCATTCCACTGTTCGATTTTGAGAACAGTAGTTGACTCTACCCCAGGTCAATTTCCTATAGCCACAAAGCTTGTGTAACTCGGCCTCTGAGCACAGAAAATCATGTCATATCACAGCCTGATTGAGCATGGCATCCTCCCCTCTACACACATACATACCGTACCACACCATAAACCAAATACCGTATGCCAAATACCATATATCATATACCACTTACCATATCATATACCATAAACCATATATCATATGCCATATCATACCATATACCATACCGTATACCACATACCATATACCATCCAATATACCATATATCATACCATACCATGTACCATATACCATATCATACCAAATACCATATACCACACCATATACCACATACCGCATACTGCATACCACATATCATATACCAGGGACCATGTACATCTCATCTTGTACACACAGCCCAGATTCCCAGGCTTTACACTATTGGGTAGGTGCTAGCTGACCAGCTAACTGAGCAATCCCAAGGAAAGAGGCTCTCACAGCTCAGGAGCCCAGCAGATATCCTCAGGGCAGAGGACAGGGGATAGAGGAAGTGGGAGTTCAAAGGATTGTGGGTCTCTCTCCTTCACTTCACATCTCCTCTGGACTCAGGATTACTCTAAAAATAGCATACCTTCCTCATTCTCCTGCTGTTGCTTTTAGCTAAACATAAGAAAGGGTATGTCACTCCTCAGAACTCTCTGAGTGGAGTGGGCTGCCGGGGAGAGCTGGGGATCTCTGCCACAGGAAGCCATCGGGCAGGGTAGGGCAGCAGGGCCTGGTGGCAAAGGCAGGCTAGAGTAGGAGAGCTCTAGGGGCACTAACGTTGATAAAATTCTTAGTGTTTTCTCTGTTTAATTGACTATTTCTGCTGTTTTACAGGCTACTAACATATCTTATTTCTCTCTTCTCTTCCTCGTTGATGGTTGCCCCCCACTTGTGAGCCAAGTCAGCACCATCCATAATCATGGCAGAGAAGTGCAAACACAAAACCCCTGAGACGAGTCAGGAAGGATGAACGACCGTGCATGTGGTTTGTCACTTGCAGATGAGGACGCTAAGGCCTAGCAAGACCATGCTTTGTCCTGAGACAGCCCTTCGGGCTCAGGGTCATACTGAGACTGACGGAGAACAGACCCACCTCTTAGAGCTCAGTGTCAAGTGGCGCAGGAGCCACTGCTGTTTCTCACATCTCTCTACATTGTGTCCGAAGGCTATTGAAGTACTTCCTCTGTCCTCCTGGGTTGTCATAACCAAGTTTAAGTTAAGCTCATGCACTGTGGTGCCTAAGTATCTCAGCTTCTGATATCCGAATGCTACAGGGACAGATTTTTGAGAAGACAGAAACTAGTTACAACTGCTAATCACTGAAGCCATGTTAACATGCCAGTCTCCATACTAGGTGCTTCGTGTTTGATATTTCAACTCATTTTCCCTTTCCAAAATCTTACAGGGGAGCCAGTATTGTCTCCATTTTATACACGACAGGAGTGGTGCTCAGAGACTTCTCAGTCTCTAAGGGAGCAGGCCCTCCTGGCTCTTGGTCCGTTCTCCCTGCTCTGGCTGAGATCTGCTTCCTTTGAGAGAATACATTCTTGCTGGTCAACTGCTGCTTGGGGGCACTTGCCAGAAAGCCTCAGGGTGCCTGCTGGGAAGGCTGGGTGGGATTACCAGGGGCGCTCCCGCTTCCCCGCAGAGCAGGAAGGAGGGAGTCCCGGAGCTGGGGCTGGACAGATATTTACTCTGATTCGGAGCAGCAGTTCTCAGCACGTGGTTCTTCGATTGCTGACAGCCCCTGGTGGTCTGCCAGTTACTTTACGGGCAGGCAGCCTGGTCGTTTGGGATAAGAAAACAGAAGAAAGAATGCTTTATACACATTCGAATTTGGAATATAAAATTAATTATGATTTTCAAAGAAATTCCCCCTATTCTAAAATAAAATGACTTGGCTACAAAGACTGCGGGTCAGGTCATCTCAACTATCAGCTTAGTGCTTATCTTTGCTAATGGAATCTGATGTTATTATGGTCATTTCTGTTCAATAAATGGGCACTTAGGTTCTTTCAATTGTGTATCTTACACTTGAAATTCACAAACCTGGAGCAGTGGTTGGAAAGTGGTTCACCAGCTACAAACCTGGTGTCGGAAATAATAAGTAATGCTAACACAACGCAGAATCACGCTGCACAAACACGTGTTGAGCACGACTTCAGTGAGAAGACAGAACATGCGCTTGTGCGCGCTACAGCAGGGGGTCTCCAACCGCGATGATTTTGCTCAGGAGACCAGCACTGCCAGGTGCCAATGGGTAGTGTGCTGTCTGGTCTCCACTCTGCCGAAGAGGAAGTATGAAACCCCTGAAGCTGTCACATCATTTTTAAGACTCTGTGATCCCTTTGGTAGAACTTAATGAGTTCTCCTGGGAAAAGCTCAACATAATGATTTCCAGTTAAAAAAAATTTCTTTTTGTTGCAAAAGAGACTAAAAGAAAAACAATAAAACAAGTTGCATTCCCCCTAGCAAAAGCGGGCGGGAACCACAGGATTCCTGAGGAGATTGGGGAAGGTAGGGCTAAAGTTAAGGACAAATGTGATGCCCGGAAGGAAACAGAAAAACTAGTTGGAAAACCGTTTGCAGAAAGGATGCAGGAGGGTGTGACATAGCCTCAATGGCACAGAACAACTTCCCTCCTGGAAGGGGCTGCCCTTGACAGTTGGACAAACTGTGAGCAGAGAGTGAATCCATGCTTGGCTGTACAGACGTGATGCATCTGAGGGCCCATTGCTGGATGGCATTTTATTCTGTTTATCCCTGAATACGCATGCAGTGAGAGCAGGTATCTCTGTTCAGGTTAACAATTGTAATATGAGTCATGTTAGAGACTGGAAAACATGCATCAAGATCTCAACGGGTAGAACGCTGTCAGGCCAGGCTCTACAGGCAGGGGCGGTGGGCAGGGGGCAGGAGGCAGGGGCAGGGGCAGCGGGCAGGGTGAGTCCAGACCTGGGGGCAGTTGGAGTCAACAGTCTGCCCCCTCCCCGGTCCCCCGAGGAGTACATTCAGTCTCGGGCACTGAAACAAACGCTGTCTCCTCTCCCAACTGGACTTGGCTGCCTGTTGAAAAAAGGGAATGAGATTTTCAAAAAAGTTTCTTCATAAACTGATAATCCCAGTGAGGCCAGTTCTGTGATTTCAAGCACTTTACTCAAGTGATACAGCTGAGCGATATGGACAGAATCTTAAATACTCTGAGCTTTCCACTTTACAGCTGGATAGTATGATTTCTAATGTGGAGAATAACAAAGAAGGCTCCTGAAGATGAATATTTAGTATATTCGTATACTTGGTTGAAGACCATTTGGATATGCGGGTATATAATGTTGCTCTTTGATTGCAGGAGAAATAATTGAAGGTTTGTGCATGAGTGAATTTAAAAACCACATCCAGGGACACCTGGGTGGCTCAGTCGTTAAGTGTCTGCCTTGGGCTCAGGTCATGATCCCAGCATTCTGGGATCGAGCCCCGCATCGGGCTCCCTGCTCAGCGGGAAGCCTGCTTCTCCCTCTCCCACTCCCCCGCTTGTGTTCCCTCTCTCGCTGCCCCTCTCTCTCTGTCAAATAAATAAATAAAATCTTTTTAAAAATAAAATAAAATAAATAAAAAAACTAAAAACCACATCCAAGTACTGTAGCAGTATATAAAGAAATAGCTCCCAGGGAAAGTCCATTGAATACTAGAAAAATGAATGCAAAAAGACTCCAACCAAGTGTGATGAATCCGAAGATTTCAGGGCTGATGAAGGAAAGGACAGACCCAGTGAAGAAGTGACACCAAAGACCGTAGGATGATTCCAGCAAATTTGGTTGGTATCATTTTAACCAGAAAATGTAGGATAATGAGAGGAAGGAAAATAGGGAGGGTGTTAGAACACTAAACCTCGCTTCCATGACTGACAGTTAATAGATCGTGTCTTCGGCAGATAAATCCAGGAACACTAAATAATAAATCAATGTCTTTCCCCCTCTCTGTCTCCCTCTCATGTCCCCTTCCCTCCCTCCATTCTCTCTCTCTCTCTGTCACTTGGAGTAGTCATTCCGCTAATGAAGAATAATAAAAAATCTATTTTGAGTATTTGTTGCAATTGGTTACATTGGTTAAAAATAATAAAAGCTACATAAATGAGAAAGGAAACAAAGGGGATCCAACTGTAGAGCGTGACCTACCGAGGAAGCTTCCTGAGCCCTTGAGACCTTGGGGACTAATGTTGATCCTGAGGCCATTCGTGCAACAAATACACCCCCCATTTTCAAAGGTGCCACTGGTTCGATTTTCTATTTGTTTGCCCGTTGATGTAGCCTGAAAATGTGCTCCTTGGAGGAAGGGTGTCTCTTTCCCTTTTACCTCCTTCCTTCTAATGTATTTGGCGCAATTTTGTCGAAGCCGGGTGCTGGGGATCTACTTGGCCGCTATGGGATCTGCAGCATCTCAAGCTTTGTTCGAGTGCATTCTTCCTTCGTCGGGGCTCTGCACATGGCCTGTGTCCACGTGTCCTTATCCCATGTGTCCTTAAACGTGTGTAGGTCATGGGCGCTGTCATCCAACTCAACCATGTATTTACGAAGCTCCTACCACCCCGCCAGCACCACTTATGAGGGCCTGGAGCTGGCGTTCACGGGCCTTGAGGCTTCTTCGCCCAAAGCGTGAGCGAACCTGCCTCAAAGAGTAGAGCATTGATAGATTTAAATCAACCAGTACAAACCTCCTGAATTATTTTTACTAGTATTATTCATTTAATTTGCTATCAACTCTGAAAATATTAGAGATCTCAGCAATTCATCATGGCCTATAAATAAATCTAAAATTTAAACCTTCAGGTCACACTGTCTGTAGGTTGCAAAATTGTCATGGGCACCATCGAAGTTGGGGCCACGATGACCATAGCAAAGGGTTGGGGAGCAGGGTAGGCTGCAGCCGAAAGAGAAGGGCGTAGTTATTGCGTTAATTCCAGCTCAGGTGGGTGCTCAGAATTGGTTTGCAGTAATTGTCACTTTCCCAGAGCGCGGCTTCCTTTGGCCTAATTTCTTCTGGGCTTGGAGCCCACTGCGCTCTGGTCATCAAGGCTGTATTTGGGCCTTTTGATGTCGGAGTGTTTCAACCCGCCCTGCTGCACGCCGTTGCATGTTTTGGTCTCCGATCTACTCGGTGCAGACTTCAATACATTTTTCTTTATTTCAGAATTAGCATGCGTGTTGCCAGAAGTTTCCTTCATTGGTTTTCCAGAATGTTTTGGATTGCCAAAACCTATTCAGTATGGAAATTGTTGGAAGTTGGAGGTGTTTGTTCACAATTTATAAGATGAGGATATAGTCATCTTACTTCTAATATAGGAATACAAACATCTAGGGATTTAGGCCAGCTTATGTCTGTGCTTTAAAAATTAAAGGCCTTGGGGCGCCCGGGTGGCTCAGTCAGTTGAGCATCTGCCTTTGGTTCAAGTCATGATCCTGGATTCCTGGGCAGGGGGCTCCCTGCTTAGCGGAGAGTCTGCTTCTCCCTCTCCCTCTGCCTCTCCCCTCTCCACTCGTGTTATCTCTCGCTCACTCTGCTCTCTCTCAAATAAATAAATAAATAAATAAATAAATAAATAAATAAATAAAAATCTTCAAAAATTAAAGGCCTTGATGTTGTGGGCAGGAGGAAAGGAAAAGAATTTTCCAAGCAAAGGGACCAGCATGTGTGAAGGCTCAGATGCAAGAGTGCAAGGAAGAAAGATGAGGCTTGAGAAGTGGTAGGGGCCCAGTGCTGAAGGGCTTGAAAACCAAGGACATTAACCTGTGAAGCCACAGCGGGAATTCAGCAAGTCAATATGCATGTAGAAAAGCCCAAGGTGAGGCTGGGGGCAGGACAGAGAGCAGACACGTTTACCAATGAGAAGAGCCAGCAGAGTCCTGCACACTCACGTTCTTTCCTAGGTGAGGCTCTGACTTTCTTTCTTAGAGTCACAACGTTCACAAGGAGGGGGTCCAGAAAAGCCCAAATGACTTGACCCTGAAGGTTAACTAAGAGCAAGATGGGCAGTTGTTCAAGCTGTGCATTACACAAGGACGCCACATTCAAGGTGAGAGCTGTTCGCACGAGAAACATCTTTATTATTGTGGATTGTTGGTGTTTGTATGATATTTTGTACACTTCAGAGATGGGCAATTTGTATAATTATTATGACAGTTTTCCAGGAGATGGCAGTAATGTGTCTTGTTTTAACAAAATCAGTGTATATGGATAAGTTTTGATAGATAGAAGGAAAGTAGCTTATTCTAAGAGTGTAGAATATAATATGATTCTTCATTAACTTCTAAACAGGAAATTCGTCAATAATCAAAGGCCTAATCGTCCAGCCCATCTAAATAAATGTGTGCTTTCAAACAAGGAGCTTTTTTTCAGTCTGATGTACTAATCTGGAAGGGCCTTTAAAATTTTTTTGTATCCCCTATTGGTATTAGTGCAGTGACTAAATTTTGCATTTCTTGTTGCAATTTCAGTCATCTGTTGATTGGTTACTCTTCCAGGATAGTAGAACTGAGTTCCCAATTAAAATCTACAATACTTCCATTAGAATACAAATCTCTAAGGAAAAAAACTTTGTAGTTACCATTAGTAATGCACAAGTGATCTCTTTCAATATTGCAATTGTGTGATTTGCTGTTACGAAAATTTTGTCAGTGAAAAATCAACTGCTGTTAAAATTGAGAGTCATGTTAAATCCATGTTATTTTTAGAAGTTGTATGTTCCAACATAACATACTAAACTATTATGCTGTTTCCTTCTGAGATGGCAGGAAAAAAGTTTTTTAATCATTAGGATCACAAAACAAAACACAAATGATAAAATTATTTTGATCATTAAGTAAATCTTTGACGAAAGTAAGTAAAAAATGTGGGAATAAAATAAAACAACTCCACGGGGTGCCTGGGTGGCTCAGTTGGTTAAGCCTCTGCCTTTGGCTTGGGTCACAATCCCAGAGTCCTGGGGTCAAGCCCCATGGCAGTTTCTTTGCTCAGTGGGGAGCCTGCTTCTCCCTCTCCCTCTCCCTCTTCCTGCCACTCTCCCTGCTTGTGCTCTCTCTGTCAAATAAATAAATAAAATCTTTTTTTTTAAATTTTTAAATAAAATTTAAAGTTTAAAGTAAAATTTTTAAATAAAACAACTCCAAAGAAAACTGTAACACAGCTATATCACTGACAAGCAGGGTGTGGTCAAATACACTAATTCCATATCAACCATTACTGATGCATTTCAAGAAAAACTGCAAGAGATTTTTTTTTTAAGAGAATGCATTAAACCAAATATATTTTCCTCCCATCCAAGTACATGGCCATATGATTAGAACATTACATACTGGACCCTCCTGTTGAACACTCTTGTTGGAAACTATCCACCTAAAGAGATTTTACCCTTCTAACGTTAGTGCAAGCAGAAAGATTAGAAACTTATCACACACAAAATCTTCCCAGGTGGAGAAAAGAAATCACCAGATCCTCGTTACTTTATTTTATCTAGAAAACTCAGTATATTGTCTATTTTGGATACTCTTTAGGGCTGAGAACAATCAACCAAAGAATGAGAATGGTTGCAAAGGCGGTCAGCAATTGCCACATGTTCTTGCTAAACATGAAATAAGTGAAATGCACATCTTCAACAGTAGTAAGGACTTAAAAATAAAAACTGATTTGGAAAAAAATGTACCTGTCCGTGCAACATGATAGAACCTATATGAAAATGAAAAAAAAAATTATGGACATGCTGAATGAATAATATGCATGACACAGCTTTTCTGTAGGACAATGTTTCATGTTCAAAGGATGATCTAAGAACATTTATAATGTGATGGAGGTAATTTTCTCCGTTTGGCAAAAACCATGACAAAATTTGAAAACATGATAACAGAACATTTACACAGAATACAAGGATCAATGTAAATTATTACACATTATTTAGGGGATAAAACACAAAACCCGCAGAAGTACAATAGATGTGGTGAACAAAATCATTTTAAATAAGGTAAGAAGTGCAAAATATTACCCTGCTGTTTTAGATAAAAGCCCAGATGGAGAAGAGATAGATTTCCAACAGCACATACTCTGTGTGCAAAGATTTTGCGGTTATGCAACAGAGGACATGGTTGATACGGGCTCATGCATGTTCTTAAAAGACTAATATCAAATTCGAATTTAGAGAGAAATATTTGACAGGCGTCAGATATGCCTAAAATATAAAATGGAAGGCAAAAGCATAGTCACACACACACACAAAATTCTAGGGCATTCGATATTCCTTGTTTTGCACATTTTCAAATATGTCAGTGAATGTTGCAGCAAAAACTTTTGACGACACTGAATTTTTGTTAATATCTGAGGACTATCCAACTGCTTTGCTGCTTCAGTAAATATTGGCTGTATTAAGAACACATTTGCCAAGCACAAATTTGAAACCACTAAATCTGCAATGAGAAGGCGGGTGGATGCCATCAGGCCTCAGATTAACCCACTTAGAAACTGTTGAAAATATAAAGGAAGATACACATTCTTGAATGTAAGCCAAAGTTATGATATTTTAAATAGCTATTTTCAACTGTATTTACCTAGTACTCATTTGAAATCATGGTTAAAGTAAAATTAGCATTATAAGCAAAATGAAGCAGTAACAAAAATGTAATGTATTAATGCCCACGAAAGGTCTCAAAAGGGTTAGGAAATTCTTTGAAGAAAAATACAGTGATATTTACTTTTTTTACATGTTATTTACGTGAAACAAATTGCAGTTTTCTGACCCTGAAATCAACTTTCCAAATATAGAATATACTAGAAAAAGGAAGAACACTCATTTTGACTCAGATCCTCTAATTTAGGACCTGCCCATGGCAAGGAATGTTTAAATTAATAGGATGTCAATATGAAGAACTAGAGAACTTGAATGATTTTCTAATGCCTAATATGACCCTGTTGAAGAATTGTAATATATTTGAGGCAACCAACTACCAGACACATTTCTGCATATTTTTGAAGCTCCTAAAATATATCTAACTTTGCCATTTTCAGTTGCCTGTGGAGAATAGAGCTTTTCAAAACTAAACTTTAAAAAAATTACTCAAGATCTACATTGTCACTAGAAAATCTAATGATCATTTCTGGAAAATGATATCCTGGAACAATTATGCATTGGAATTTCATACTGAGATTTTCATACCCATGAAAATCCTCATTATGGCCTAATGATTTGAGGTTTCTAATTATTGTTATTGATCATTTAAATTTTCTGCTTTTATGTTCCTTTATTTGATTTGTGTGAAATTGAAATCATTGCTTATTGTATTTTTATGAGAAGGACGTAAAATGCTACGGTTTTACCTGAGGGAGGGGTGTATTTTCCGTGGACAGGTGGGCTAGCGTGGCCTGGGCTCAGGAAGCTGCCTGAACATTGTGTTTATTAGCGTAATTTTTGACCTGGGAGTTGTAACTGGATTTCATGAACCAGTGAGAGGCAGGGTAGGACCTCGCCAGCCAAAAGGAGGTGGTTGATGCTTCCCGGAAGAATGACCCAGGCAAAAACAATGAATGGTCCAGAGTTCTTTGCCATGGATTTCTGATTCAGAGACCTCAGGAGCCCCAAGGCCCTGATCCGTGAGGAAGACACCATAAGCCCTTCCACTAACCCAAACACTGGAGAAGAAGGAAAGGAAGCAGGGGCTGGGGAGGGCCGCTGAGAATGGGTATTTACAAAGAGCGACTAAACATTTCCAAAGCCGACTGGGCCAAACTGAATAAAGTTTTGGCTCTCTCCCTTATGCAGAAAGGCCAGATCTGTAAAAATCAAATAAACTGTATTTTTATTATAAACATCCAAATTGTGGTTTAAACAAATGTGCCATCTCTCTATACTTCCAGAAAAAGAGAAACTTCACTTCCTCTGAACACCCTGGGGGAAGGTCCTCCCAAGATTGACCAGAGTCCACCCTAAACACTATAATCGAAAGGTCTGGCTAATTCTGGGACCACAGCTCAAGGCCCCATTAGGGCTTTCCTCTATGTAGGGGCCGAAATGAGAAGCTAAGAAAACAGTAATGATAGACAATTTGATTAAAAACATATAAAATCATTTGTTCTTGTGCAGTTCTCCATTCTGTTGACCATGAGAAACTGAGTCAGAGGTATCATATTTTGGTTCTTTCCTAACTTATTTTAAAAACATTTGTCTAAACACTTACATCAGAGATAGAGAATATATATATATAGAGAGAGAGAGAGAATATATATATATATATATATATATAGAGAGAGAGAGAGAGAGGGAGAGAGGCGTTCTCTTCCTCCCAAAATCCCACTAAGATGATAAGAAAGGCTTAGGTTTCTCTTTGGGTTTTTTTTTTTTAAGTAATAATCCCTCAAGGATGAAAAAGAGACAACAAAATTTGGTCCCTAGAAGCAGATGGAAGAGTGATAAATTACTCAGTAAACTCAAGGAAATTGAATCTTAAGCCAGAAGCAGAGAAAGCTGAGAAGCAACATGATATACATCAATGAATCCTCCAAAGGACTCAGGAATTGAAGCATAGGTGAAGGCAATTGGTCATATGCTTAATTTAAAAAAAAAAAAATCCTGACACACACCCCCCCTTTGTAATTCTATACTGTGGAAACTCGTCTCTCCCCTCTGACAGAAAACAGATTTATTCTCTGGGCAGGTAAAACGGAGGGTCTCTGGAACAGAATCAAGTGCCCAGCAAAAGAGATGTGTGTGTATTTGAATTTATGACAGAGGGGGGCCCTGCAGTACAAGTTCACTTTTGCCCATCTGATTGATGTGTGGTTTTAATTTGCATTTCACTGACTAAGGGGTGTTGAACATCTTTTCATAAGATCATTAACAACTGCAATACCTCTTTGTAAAATGTTTAAGTCTCTTGTCCATTGTCTGTTTTTTTCTTACCCGTTTACAATAGTTCTTTAGATATCCCCAGTGTGCAGAAATCCTTCATTTTCACTGTTGTCAAAGTATCAATCTTTTTCTGTATACATATAGCTCTTTGGGTTTTGTACAAGAAGTCTTTCTTCTCCAAGATCATGAAGATTTTCTCTCAAGTGAACTTGTAAAGCCACATATAGTTTTGTCTTACCATTTGGGTCCCTGATCTACCTGGAGTTTGTTTTGAGGGAGGGTGTGAAGTGGGGTCTAATTTCATTTCACGGCCATGTGGATGCCCAACTGTCCTAGGTCTGGTGTTTGAAAACACACTGTCCTACGGTGCCTGTGTGTCATAAATCAAATGTCGATATGAACGTTTCCAGGATCTTTTTTCTGTCCTCGTTGTTTATCTATCTCTGTACTAGTACTACACTGTTTCAATTACTCTTGTTTTATAATAATAAATTTGGTATTGGGGTAGATCTTGACTAATTTTAATGAACTCAGTTTTCCTGGATACTTTGGATTCACCAAGTTTCTCTGATAGTCCCATCATCTCTCTTTTTGGCCATATCGAGCACAGGACCCTAATCCTTGCCCAGTTACTTGTGTGTCAAACTTCCTAAGCACATGGTCACTCAGGATCCTTGGTTGCTTGTTAGTAAGTGATGGTAGGCACCAAAAATGGTTGAGGTGGGTGGAGGTTACCCACAACATTGCTGCTAGAGTATAATGAAACATGTCTCAAAACAGACATATAAACACATATTTTTTTAAATTTTTAAAAATATTTTTAATGATTTTACTTATTTATTTGTCAGAGAGAGAGAGAGCACAAGCAGGGGAAGCAGCAGGCAGAGGGAGAAGCAGGGTCCCCGAAGAGCAGGGAGCCTGACTCGGGACTCGATCCCAGGATCCTGGAATCATGACCTGAGCTGAAGGCAGACGCTTAACCGACTGAGCCACCCAGGTGCCCCTAAACACATATAAATATTGAATAAGCAAATATGTATTAGTAAGAAGACACAAAGTGGTTCATGAAACTTCTGCAAGCCCTATGAAATCCCACATCAATTTCCAGCCTACAGGAAAAAAATTCACTTAAGGCAGACGCAATGACTTCTCAGCAGCAGGATCTGTTCCCCGGACAGTAGGTTTTAGGCAGCCACATTTTCTGGGAACAGAAGGTTATGACACAGGACTGTTCACAGATCGAGCTCTGGATCTCATCGCTAAGTGGATGTGTCATAGACCTCCCTTGGTCTTACACCCTGTTCATTCAAGGATACAGTGTCTCTACTGTGTTTTAGCCCATCAGTATACCTTGAAGTCCAAGTCTTGTTCCTTTCCGGCCCCCAGGCAACAAGCCATTGCCACCGCCCGGGACTCCATGTGCACCCATACCTCTGACGACATCTCCACACCTGCGAACAAAGAAGAATGTCACATGTGGTTCTGTCCACTGGCGGGATTTCTTTCACCACTTAACCTCAAGGCCACTGGGAATAGAGCTGCGGTGTAGCAACATGGCCAGCTCCAAATCATCACAATAACCCATCTATCAGCCAGGCCTGAATTATTTCTTCCTCTGCCAGCTTATGATAGGAACCCTTCTTCCCATCCCACCCCACCCCTGTTAAGCCACAGGTTTCAGGAGGAGCGCAGACATTATTGTTACAAGGTTGTTACCTAGAGATTCTGTACCACCTGTTTATGTAAGATGGGTTTTCTGAGCCTACCAGGACTGATCTCAAATGTAGCATTACCTTCTACGCTTATAACATGGTAGATCTAATAACACCAGTTCATGCTGGTCAGCTCTGGTCATACAGGCACTTGGAATCTCTGGTTAACAAGCAAGTCAGTCTCCACTAGGACTCAGTAGCACACCAGGAATTGATTTTCAAATGGCCAGTGGTTCTCTGCTGCAGAATGGCATCACTTCAGACGTGGAAGTTCTTGGGGAGCCTGGGTGGCTCAGTCAGTTAAACGGCTGCCTTCAGCTCAGGTCATGATCCCAGGGTCCTGGGATCAAGCCCCGCATCGGGCTCCCTGCTCAGCGGGGAACCTGCTTCTCCCTCTCCTTCTGTCTCCCGGCTTGTGCTTTCACTCTCTCTCTCTCTCTGTCAAATAAATAAATAAAATCTTGAAAAGAAGAAGAAGAAGAAGAAGAAGAAGAAGAAGAAGAAGAAGAAGAAGAAGAAGAAGAAGAAGAGGAAGAACTTATCCAGCTTCCTTATCTGCCTCAGATCCCTCTAATAGCATCAGGCCTGCTGGGTAAAATGGCCTGGTGGAGGGCTAGCCTGGACCTTCTGCAGAGCTTTCTCTTGCTCTGAGCCCCACTTAAAACTGGTGGCCTTCTAAATCGTATAATAAATGAGTCAGAGTAGTACTCCCAAGTGTGGTATGTGCTATGTCAACGAAATCCAAAGAGTCTCACCAAGCGTCTTGTCTTTTTGATTTGGTGGAGGGTTTTTTGGCTTTTGTACTGGTAGAGGATGCAAGGGGCAACCACTTCCCCTTTTCCTTAGAGGGGACTTCCCTACTTTCCCCAAACCATTAGGTCCCTTAAATCTTTACCGAAGTGGCAGATTCTTGCATCTTTAGGGCACGTATCTCTAACCCTCGGCTACACTTGTATTTTACTAAGGCATGTAGAGTTCTTCTGGTTTATACTCCCCAGGTCCAATTAGCACGATATTACCGATGAAGTGGACCAGCATGGTGGTTTGTGGAATGTCAAGATAATCAATGTTCCTATAGATTATATCACGACAAAGAATAAGAAAGCTCAGGAAAGTACTGGTATACTTCCTCATGAAAGTAAACTGCTCTTGATTCTTCTTTGAGAAAAATGCATTCGCCAGATCAATAGCTGCATGCCAAGTGCCAAGAGAGGGGCTAATCTGCTCCAGTAAAGGTATTTGTTCATTTATTAGAGCCACTGCTTTTGGCTGCCCTTTGTTTAACTTGCGGTAACCCCCTGGCATCTGCCATGATACCACTGGATTGCACAGGAACAAGACAGGGGGTGGAACAGGATGTGATGGCCCTCAAATCCCTACATCTTCTGTCCTTGGTAGTGCTAATCTGTGCACTATCTTCCAAGATGTGGCATTGCTTCTGGATTTCTACCTTGGCCAAGCCATGAAAGGAAGAAGCTCCTGTCACTCATTGGCCAAGAGTGCCCAACTGGAGTTAACTCCTGAATGTCCCAGATGCTTGTGGAGGGACCCGAGCTGGCCCTGTGGTAGGAAGTGAGGGACTGTTGACATGACCGCATCAAGATGCAAGACACTGTCAGGTCGCCCCTCCAAATCTCTTCAGAGCCTGTACCGGGCAGGTGGCTACAGGGTAGCTGGGACACCATGTCGGGTCAGGAAGATTTGAAGCGGTTCCAGAGGCATTTGATACACTGAATCCTTAAAGTCATAGGCAGATACAGAAGGGACACATGTTTTCTACTGCATCATGATTTCTTCAAAGGCAGGAATCCTTTTCTAGATCTCCCTTCCTCAGCTAACACGGGAGCGTCAGGTCAACGTACTCAGTAACATTTGTCTGTTGCATAAACTAATAAGCTAGTTGGATGATAAAGCAACATTGGATGGGAGGATCCAGGTCCCATTCACAAGTCTGGCAGTCCTATAAAGAAAAATGCTGCCGTAAAGTCTAGCTGCCTTGAGCATGCCTGGGCACAGATTGGAGGAAGTCATAGCAACAGTGGCATCTGTCGTGACTTGGGCTAAAGAAGACACTGCAGCCCCCTGCCCCCTGACTTCCAGGACTAAGAGTCTTTATAGGCCCCATATTACTGCTAGAGAAACCCATTTTCTCTTACTGTATTGCTTAAATATGTAGTCAGAGCTAAGAAATTGAAGAAGTCATCAGGAGAAAAAGACGAAGGGTAGCCTACTTCCTCAAAGAGGCTGGTGGCTTTCTGTGGTGAGAGACCATGGCTGGCTGTGCGGATGGGACAGCAGGGGACTTTCTGTGTCTCCTGCCCAGGCACCAGGAGGAAGGACCATTGGAAGAGGAGACAAACCTGAGTTTCTGGCCACCAGTGAGGGGAAAAATAGAGGCTCAGTCACTAGGCAAATCCTAAGACACACATCTTCAGCTGGACTGAAGTGAGAATGGGTGGTTTATGTAGAGAAGAGAAATAGAAGGAGAGGGAGAGCAGAGAAGGAGAGGGAAGACGAGGAAGAAGAAGGGGAAAGAGAGAAGAAGGGAAGGTGAATTTTTTTTTAATTGGCACTTTTTCTGTGGCACAAAGCCACATCTCCACCATTAAGAAGACATTATTCCAAATAAAATGACTACTAGTTCTACTGAGAAGCTGTAACTTCAGACTGTGGAAATGCAATTAAGGTGGCAGTAAAATGTGTATTGTCCACGTAACAGACTGGCCTGGCTCCCGACCTCCTCGAAAACACCCTGTGTGGGACAGCCTCGCTTTGTTGAGACCCTCCTTGAAAGACAGCATCACCTGGGGAGCGGCCCCAGCATACCATTACTATCACCGAACATATTCGGTTATTAAAATACAGCATCGTTGAGTTTAACCTTCAAATTTGAATGCCTCCTCTCAAGAAAAACAAGAAAAAACTGTTTTTTTTAACAGTATGATCATCAATGAGTAAATTTAGAAGAATATTTGAATCATACAATAAAACTGTAATCTCTGGGTGCCTGGTTGGCTCAGTCAGTGGAGAATGTAACTCTTGATCTTGGGGTTGTGAGTTGGAGCCCCACGTTGGGCATAAAGATTACTTAAAGGTAAAAAATCCTTTAAAAAAAAAAAACCCTAATCTTGATTGAGGTGCAAATCTTCCAAAGTTTTAAAATCCTTTATGTCTTTCTCGCTTGTTTACAGGCTTGAGGTAGACACAAAAGAATACATTATTCATGGCTCTTTTTTCTAACGGTTCTTTTATGTCTCCTAATTTGGAACAATTGAATGCAGAAACAAGCAATTTGGAAGCACTTTTTTTTTCAACTCTAAAGTGCTATATAAATGAAAACTATTATCATTTCCAGTGTTAACTCTAAAGCAGAGATGCCATGTAAACCCTCAGATGTGCGATGTTTAAGAATGGATACAGGGAGAACAAAGTATAGTTGCATTTTCAAATTTTCCAAACAAAAAACAGCTTTCAAGGATGACTCAATCAATTATTTCTTTATTTACTTACTTACTTACTTACTTACCTACTTATTCACTCATTCATTTATTCATTCATTCACTTAAAATTAAAGTAAAGAAGAGGGGGCATTTTTTAGTGTATAAAAGAGTATAAAAATGCAGCTTTTGGGTGAGACCCTGACATCAGGAAGATCATAGGCCAAACTGAACTTCCAAATAAGGATGTTGACTTTTAAGGTAAGTGGTGAGGAACTGTAATCCTGACCTACATCAAATGTCAGAATGTGGAGAGACTAGGGGGATTTGTCCAGAGGACTTTTAGAGAGAACTGTTGATGGGCTTTAAGTCCCAGTCCCTGGGGGAGAGGTGGAGGACACTTGATCTCAACTCAAACTGCCAAGAGAAGGATTAAGCGGACTACGTGGAGGGCCTGGTTGGTGTCGCATGTGGTGGAAGGCCCCAGAAACGGGGCTCTGATTCCCACTTGAGAAGTCTAAAGAATGAGAGATGCTGTGCTCTGCCAATGGCTCAGGGAAGGGATGGTGGCTGTGTGGGAGGCCTGCACCCCAAGATGCTGTAGCAAATGGACAGGATGCTTCCCACCTATGAGAAAGCTATTGCTGGTCAGGTCTCGTCCAGAGACCCCTGGAGGGGCAAGGAATGGCCGGTATAGCTCTGGGTGAAACACAAACTTGAACCAGAAGAAAATCATCACCCCCAACTCCCTAACTGCAAACGGGAGATGCCCACTCAAGTGGGTGCCTGGAGGAAGGCCTCTGAGGCACCCACACAAAGGCTCAGGAGACAGAATCTGCCAGCAGCCAAGAGCAGGAAGCCAGCTCATGACAGTATCAGCGGAACACAGACCATTCTTTCCCTCGTCTTCCCATTGTCCCCAGGTGACCCCCAGTCCTGCAGGTGTCAGAAACCATGGTTAGCAAATGGATGGGGTTTGGGAAAAAAACAGAACTTTAGATGTTCCTCGATTGTAGGCCTCCCACCTGGTAGAGGAGAGACACTTCAATCAAATCAACTTTGAGTTTAGAGAATTGCCGTAGACCGGAAATCCTCATTTCCGTATTGAGACAATTTGTATTACTTGAAAGTGACCTGACAGTCATCAGGCTGCCTGAGTTTTTATCCAGGTGTGGAGAAAAACTAGTCCCACTGAACAAATATAAAAGAACGGTGGCAGATCCACACGATCCCACCACTGTTCCTCTCTTAGAGTGTGGATAGACAGTGTGCTTTCTCAGTGAAAAAAAAAATGGTGTTCAAATATCCCAACTATTATCTCTAAATGGTATGATTACAAGTCTTCTCCCCTTTTTTGCCGGTTTGTGGAAGCAGACAGCTATAATTTTGTCTCCCCAGCTCACAGCCTGCGTCATCTCCACCACTCGTCTGCCCTTTTCTGGAACCCGCCTTCCCTGCCTGTGAACCTGGTCACATCAAGCTGTCCTGTTCTTAGGTGATGCCCACTTTCTCTGCCACTCTTGGCTGGTGTAAAGGTGGAGCACTGACCAAAGCCAGGACCACCAGAGGCTTCTCTATGAATCTGGCAATAGAAAAAGAGATGGGAGTTTATAGTCTTCCTTTCTAGGAGCTGCAGATAACAGCCTTTTCCTCTTTTTCCAACTGGGAAGCAGAGGAAGATCACAAGAGATAACCAACTGAGCTGATGCCCCCGAGAGGCACAGGTGAGAGGTGAGAGAAAAGCCTGATGGGCCAGCAGTCTCTGGCTCTGGCTCCTATTCGGTCCCGGGCCCACGTGCACTTCTCTCTGTGCTTTCTATGTGCTGTGCCTATAGCCTAAAAATCAATTTCCCTTTTTTGCTAAAGCTTATCACTGTTCAATTTCTGTAATCTGAAACCGAATACATTCATTGGTATCTTTACATTTTCTAATTTTCCTTTTTTGAGAAAAGGCATGTAAGCTTGCTTAGCTCGAGTATCCCAAGGACATAGGACTATCCTGGTTTAGATGTAGGGTCTCCATCTACTCTGGCAAGACACACAAAAAGGCACACTGGGTGTTTCATTTCCACTCTGCCCCCATGCGTGTGCTTTTGTCTGTGTTTGAAATAAAAGAACAATATTAAAGAGGGGAGAAAAATCACAAAATGACAGCTGAGGCATGCGTGCACGTGTGTGTGTGTGTGCGTGTGTACATACATGTGTGTGCATGTATGTGTGTGCGTGCGTGCATGCATGCGTGTGTGTGTGTGTGTGTGAGAGAGAGAGAGAGAGAGAGAGAGAGAAAGTTCAGTCCTGCTCTTTCCCTGCTCATGATTGAAATCCTCACGGACTTCTTACATATTTCGGAATAAGCTGCTAGAGCCATGTCCTGCCTTCAGTACATCTCACTGCCCACTTACCAGTTTAGAGGAAGAGGATACAAGAAGTTTGACCCACTCCCACGGACCATATTGTGTTGGCTTTGTCGGATAGTTCTACTTTCGTCTCTAAGATTTGCTTAGAATAACTTCAGTAGCTCAGTCCTTGGGACACCTGCCTCAGCCCAACCCCTGTACCTGAGGGGCACTCATTGCAGACGTCTCCAGAGGATTGGGAGGGCCAGGTTTCCACGCTGGCTCATGTGACTCTCCTCACCCAACCGCCATAGCTCTCGTTAGACCAGGATGGACATTTGACCTAATGGGGTTAGTGGGGTTCTCTCTCCCGGAGACAGATTGGTTTGAAGCTGGAGCTCAGAGCAATCATCTAGAATCAAGGCTGGCAAGACCGTCTTTACCGTACCTGCACCACATGCAAGAAAGCCATCTGTAGATGCAGATAAATGGGCAATAGAGACGAGAAGAGCTGATAAGAGGGGTTGTGGGCACCACAGATGTGGGACTCATCATCTAGTGACCTCTGTATGTGAGTTTGCCAGGGCTGCCATAGCAAAGTGCCAGAGACTGGGGGGCTTAACAACAGATGTTTATTTCTCACCACTCTGGGAGCTGGAAATCCGCGAGCAAGGTATCGGCGGGATTGGCTCCTCCTGACACCTCTCTCATGGCCTGTATGTAGGTGGTTGTCTCTTCCCCATGTCCTTACATGGTCTTACCTCTGTGTGTCTGGATCCTAATCTCTTCTTATGAAGACAGTGGTCATATCAGGTTAGGGCCTGCCCGTATGACCCTATTTTACTTTAATCGCATCTTGAAAGGTCTCCTTTCCAAACACAGTCACATTCTGAGATACTGGGGGTCAGAACTTCAACATATGAATTTGGGGGATCTGGAGAGGGACACGATTCAGCCCATGACACTCCGTGTCTGACCTTCCAATTCCTAAATGTAACCCATCATGGGGCCTGGCTGTATCTCCCACTTGAGGGGTGTAAGACAACAATTCTTTTTTTTTAAAGATTTTACTTATTTACTTGAGAAAGAGAGGAAGAGAGATAGCAAGAGAGAGCATGAGCAGGGAGGAGAGGGAAAAGTAAGTTCCCTACAAGCAGGGACCCCGACACGGGGCTCCATCCCAGAACCCTGAGATCATGACCTGAGCTGAAGGCAGATGCTTAACTGACTGAGCCACCCAGGCAACCAACAAAGTCTAACTTTTGACTTGTGTTAATTTGAGTAGATTTCTACATCAAATAATTCCTGACAAAGGTAATTACTCTTCTAAAGCAAAAATTGGGGGCACCTAGGTTCCTCGGTTGAACGTCCGACTCTTGGTTTTGGCTCAGGTCATGATCTCAGGGTCCAGAGATCAAGCCCAGAGGGGGTCTACCTGCTCAGCCGGGAGTCTGCTTTCCCTGCTCCCTCTTTCTCTGCCCCTCCCCCCCAGCTCACGCACTCGCACTCTCTCTTTCTGAAATAAATAAATAAATCTTAAAAAAAAAAAAAGGCAAAAATTGCTCGGTGATTTTCCAGAATGTGAGGACCAGAAATGTTACTGCTGCCTTTCTGTATGAATCTTAAACAAGAAACAATTTCTAGGTAACCATCCAAGTTTTGATCTCAACTCAGCTTTCTTAAAGCTTCTTCTTCTTCTTCTTCCGATTGAAATCCGTATTCAGCCTTCCACATATGATGCCAAAACCAAAATGTGGTCATTAGCTTTCCTGTTATCACGAAGGCAGCCTACACAGACATTTGGGAGTCATCCTGTGGTTCCCACATTCTGAACTTTGTGATGTTAGATGTATTGTCCTGAGTAGATACCTGACTTTCTCAAGAAAAAATAGAAGGTAATTTTTGAATAGAGCAGTGTAGGGGGTTTGCAGGCTTTCAGAGGTGATCAAAGAAAAAGACATGGCCAGGAGGCAACAGGAGGACACACAAGCTTCATCAGACACCCATTTGATGGGATTGCATGTGGGGAGTCCCTGATGGCCTGAGACTGTCTAGAACTCCCATGCCAGAGACCCCAGCTCAGCCAGGGAACTCCCGGGCAATCAGAGAAGAGGATAAGAGAGGGGCCTTCCATGGCGAGGTAATGTCTCTGGACAGAGAGCCCCGGATCAGATCACTCTGAAGAGCAGCTTGGGGTCTTCATAGCCCCAGTTTACCTGATCCATGGCTAGCAGAAATCAGGCATACTTTCTCAGGCTATACAAAGTAGACCAGCTCTAAATGGCTAAAAATCTGCTTATTGAGGCTACATTTGAATCAATTGGATATGTAAAAATTTATTTGGCATTATCAGGATTTTGAGCTAAAGGGCCTTTGCCTGATGTGAAGAAATAAACAACCCAGGAGCCAATATACTAAGGCCGCCTTCGTCTCATTTATATAGCAAGGAGGTAGGAGGTGTTGGGAAGAAAAAGAAGGTGGATCCATCACACACACATCTCATTCTTTTAAAAAGAAAAGCCACTGTGGCACCTGGGTGGCTCAGTTGGTTAAGTGTCTGCCTTCGGCTCCGGTCATGATGCCAGAATCTCCGGATCAAACCCTGCATTGGGCTCCCTGTTCAGCGGGGTGTCTACCTCTCCCTCTGCGCCTCACCCTGCTCTTGCGTGCTCTCTTTCTCTTTCAAATAAATAAATAAGATCTTTAAAAAAAAAAAAGAAAGAAAAGAAAAATAAGAAAAGCCACTAATTCATGAAAAACAACAGACTGTTGCAGAATTTTTTATCACAAAAGGAATGATCCCGATTCAGTAAGCTCCCTGGGTGGAGTGAACAGCATTAGGCCACCAACCGGAATATTGCCCATATTCTTTTCCGTTGAAGAAAAAGCTCACGTTTAAAGCATCTTGACCAAAAGATGGTTGCCTTTGAAAGTACCCACTTATTATTTTAAGCCTCGTGTGTATGCATGCATGTATAATTTTTTTTCACAATTCAGAGTGCAAGATTTTGATGTAGACTGCGTTGTATAAGCTGCTACCAGGACGTTTCAATTCCCCAGCTTTTTGACACCACCTGCACCCACATATATTCTAAGGATCACGTTATGAAGCAGCATCAGCTGCAATAATGTTATATTCTTAAATAATAAAATGGAGACAAGCATATTCCTCCAGTTGAGCCATTTCACACAGATAAAAGTATTCAGGTCAAATGAAGGACAGTGTCTTAAAAATTTCAATTGGAAATTTTCGTGTGGGAAAAATTAACACCCTGATAAAGCATAATAAAATGAGCAGATGGCATGTCATTAAGAGAGATGTAGGTGACCTGTGGTAGTCCAACAGGGATGGAACTTGAAGAATAAAACCTCACCCTCCCTCCCTGCCCACTTCTCATCTCCTACTGTTGCCTCTAAGGGGCCAAACCCCACTGGAAGCCAGAGAGGGGCCTGGAAACCCTGACAGGTCACCTCCTGGCCTCGGAACCAAGGGGAAAGTCGGAGAGTGGCCCTGGGAATGTCCAGCACTGAGACTGTGTCCTCTTGTCCAGGAGTATGTCCCCAGGGCCTAGCACATAGCAGGTGATTGATTGAAGCATGCTGAATAAATGAGTTAATTAATCTGCTCTGATGGTGTGTCTCTTCTTCCAAAATTCCTGACCCCTCACTGGTCCCAGAACATGTGGGTAGCATTTGCATCTCTCTATCTTTGTCTAGGCCTTACCATCCAGCTCATGCTGTTCTTCACCTTTCCTCACCTGGCAAGTAGGGCTGTGTCAGCCAGAAGCCTAGGACTGGCAGAGCGGAGGCTGGAGCAGGAGAAAGACGGGGCAGTCATGCAGGCAGGGCCTTCTCACTAGGACCAGCTGGCCGGGGTGAAGTCACAGACAGCTGGGCTCCCAAGCATGGAAGGAGAACAGCCAGTATGCTGCTAAGTTTGAAGCTGACACAGCAAGAACTGTTGGATGCACACCCAACATCCATTCCCACCTTCTTCCTTGCTAGCCATGCCCTGATTTCACTCGAGTGTCCAGCCCTCCCCCAGTAACTCACGGAGACTGACCATAGCCCCAGGACCAGTGGTAACCCTTGATGACGGACCCACTTCCTTTGCCAGCAATTGGCTTCAAAGCATATGACCTCATTCTGGCCAATGAAAGATTTGGACAACCTTCCCAAATTCTAAAAGTTCTTTCTAGAGGAAACACAGGATCTGGACATGGAAAGGCCATGCGCTGGAGGAGGTCATGAGGGGTCTTGCCTTCCAGCTGCATTTGCACAGCACTTGACGTAACATGGAGAAAATGTCAAATGAGCATTTGTCAAAACTGTAGAGAGGTGGTAGGTGATTGAGTATGGGGTGGGGGCAGACATGGATCCTCAACAATCCCCCTTGGCCGTACCCTCGCCTCTACTGTACTACTGTCGGTCTCCTTCCCTGGCCCACTGTGTCTACCAGCACAGGCTTCCTGCTGTTGAGGGCACTGCTGTCATCTAGGGGCAGATAGGAGTTCAGCCAGTGATTCACAGCTCCCTGTGATTCCAAGGCAATAACTGGCTTTACCCCAGAACTGAGTCCGAAAAGTAGAACATGAACTAGTGTCTTGGTGTCAACAGTCCATCACTGAAAATCTAACAGGAGCAGAGAGAGAGGAACAGTTCTCACTAACACAAAGGGCAGACCAAGCTTATACCTAGAGCATCAGGAAACCAGAGACGCCCTAAAAGGTGGACAAGCAGCAGAGTTTTAAGAAAGAAATTCATATTTTCTAAAAGAAACAAAAAGGCATTGAAATAATGAATCATGACCAAAAATACCAGAATTCCTTGGCCCGTCATATTCCAGCTGGCCCTTGAACAACATGGGTTTGAACTGAGCATACATCATACATGTATCTATTGCCCATATAACATGGGCGGTTTTTTCAATAAAGACAGTTCAGTACTGTAAACACATCTTCTCTTCCTTATGATTTTCTTACTAACATTTTCTTTTTTCGAGCTCATTTTATTGTAAGAATACAGTAGATAATACCTATAACATGCAAAATATGTGTTAATCGACTGCTTATGTTACCAGTAAGGCTTCCAGTCGAGAGTGAGCAAGTAGTAGTTGAGATCTGGGGGAGACACGAATTTTCAACTTCATGGGAACGGCATTGGCACCCCCAACCCCCACATTGTTCAAGGGTCAACAATGCTTTGCTAAGGGCTCCTGCAGCAAAAGACCACAAACTGGGTGGTTTAGAACAGTAGAAATGTATTTTCTCCCAGTTCTGGAGATGCGAAGTGAGAAATCAGGTGGGGGCCATGCCGGCTCTGAAACCTGTCGGGGGAATCCTTCCCTGCCTCTTCCGGCTCCTGGTGTCTTGCCAGCAATCTTTGCTTTTCCTTGGCTTGCAGCTTTAGCACTTTGATCTCTGCTTCTGTCATCAAGTGGCATCCCCTCTCCCATGTCTGTGCCTCTTCTCTTCTTCATTTGAAGACACCAGCCATGTTGGATTAGCAAGACACCAGCCATGTTGGATTAGCAAGACCTGATCTGAATTCAACTAATGTCATCTGCAACAACCCTATTTTCTATTTTTTTTTTAAGATTTTATTTATTTATTCGACAGAGAGAGAGACAGCCAGCGAGAGAGGGAACACAAGCAGGGGGAGTGGGAGAGGAAGAAGCAGGCTCATAGCGGAAGAGCCCAATGTGGGGCTCGATCCCAGAACGCTGGGATCACGCCCTGAGCCGAAGGCAGATGCTTAACCGCTGTGCCACCCAGGCGCCCCAAAAACCGTATTTTCAAGTGAGGTCACATTCTGAGGTACTGGGGCTTAGGACTTCAACATAACAGTGTGGAGCACACATTTCAACCACTAACACCTTTCTTAGATTTATATTACATATCATCTGCTTTGTCTTTTGCGGTACATACAGAGAAGGCGCTGGTGAACGACATACTCTCCAGAGCTTAGGGCTTCTGGAGGTCTTGATCTGGCCTTGGACTTCATAGAGATAACAACATAATGATGGTTAAGAGGCTCTGAGCATCCTTGACACGCTTTTCTTTCCTGTTCTTGCAAAAGCATTGATCACCATCCGCCACCCCCTTCTCTGAGGAAAGGGGCAGCGTTTAGTCTCCCACTTCTTCCAGGGTTGACTCTATGGATTATTCCCATGTTAAATTTCAAACTCTTTCTGGTCAACAAATTCTTACACAGAATCCCCAAGTATGAAACAGATGTCTTTTTTGAAGTGTAAATATATTTTATACATTCGTATTTGAGACATTTATTCATCTTAATTGAGTAACAAGGAGGAAAAGATTATTTTGATTTTGGTTAGTATATAAGCGTGGAGTTGGGGTTTATGCAGCTGCAGATTCGTCGTAAATAATGAAGCTTAAACTTCAGGACCCCTTGCTTGCAGAGGCAAGTGGGAGGGATCCCAGCACTGCGTTCTCATAAACAAATGTCTATAAAGTTTAGAGGAAAATAACTTTAGTGCAACTTGTTAAGGCCGCTGCCTCTTCCCATGTCCGTCACACTTCCCCATGTGTCAGGTGGCATTTGAGTGGCCATACCTATGGGGGCATTAAACTGGGCCTATTTTTGGTTTAGGCTTAATGGGTTATACTATGTGGTTCGCAGTCACTTATATGTACAAACAAATTACTGCTAATAGTTCCACGTAGGAATTAGCTTTCTGACCACTGTGCCAGCTCACGTGGGTTGTGACACAAAGGTTCATCTTCAGCAATCATATTGCAATTAGAACAGGTCCAACTGACTGGCATCAAAAGTACATGGACACTGGAGGGCAAGTGGCAGGTGCAGCCAGTCGCGCATCTGAGGGGCATTCTTCCAATACAGAAGCACAAAACTGTAAAGAGAAAATTCAGTCCTCATCAGTGCCCAAGCAAAGTGGAATTCTTTCCAGTAAGGGATACACTTAATAGCAAAGTGTAGACAGGGCTCCTGGGGGATTCAGTCGGTTAAGCGACCGACTCTTGATTTTGGTTCAGGTCATGAGCTCATGGTGGTGGGATTGAGCCCAGTGTCAGCCAGTTGGGGCTCCGTGCTCAGTGGGGAGACTTCTTGGGATTCTCTCTCTTCCTCTCCCTCTGCTCCTCCCCTACCCCCCCTTTAAATAAATAAATAAATCTTTTAAAAAATAGTGAAGTGTAAACAATTATTAACACACGATGCATTTTGTTTTCTTTTTAAATGAAAATGGTGTTGATCAGGATTCCTGTGTTTGTAGGACAAAAACCTATAGCAGAACTGTGAACAGAGAACATGTCTGGAGATGATGTCTCATGGTTTTTACGTGTTCCAACTATGAATAACAACAGTTAAAAATTCCAATCTGCCATGCTCACGGAAAGACTGCATTTCAATTCTCTCTGTAAAAGATGTTACAAAGTTATTTCATATAATCAATGGTATGCAGTCAACAAATGTAGTAAAAAAAAATTATGGACGTGATTCAGGAAATTCATTAATGAAAATATTAAGTTTTAAATTTTTGTTCAGAGCATTTATCAGCACTTTTAAATTTGTGAGTGATCGTTTATTTTATCATTCGGAAAAAAATATTTACTTTTTACCTAATTTTTGTTGGGAGTTAATTTTCCATGGGTCTCATGTGCTTCTGCACATTTTGTAAGCAGGGGCAACTTTTGTTCCTGACAATCTTTTCAGGGATGTTTGTATAGCAAATGACCTTGGAAGAATGAGATCCTGGCTCCCTTCAAGACAGGGGGAGGATTTATCTGCTGACCGGTGTAATAGAGACAACGACTCCCTCCTGGCAAAGGCTGGGCAGGTTTGTTTGCAGCCCTGTTAAAGACTGGGGTTCCCAAGCCTGAGGCTCGTCAGCTGCCGTGCAAACCCCACTCTGTGCAACATCTACCTGGACCCAGTCCCGCAGCACCTGTAGGACTTGGGGACAAAGGGACCTGAGGTGAATATGATGTTCATATTGCCCACTGTGCTGGGAGCAACAAAGCGACAAGGTCAACTAATAAAATGTGTCCTTCTGTTGGTGGGCATGTAAATGGGTGTGGCCATTGTGGAAAAGAGTATGGAGGTTCTTCGGAACATTGACAATGGCACTACCCTCTGGTCCAGCAATTCTACTTCTGGGTATTTATCCAAAAAAAGAAAAGCACAATCTCAAAAAGATATCTGTGCCCCACGTTCACTGCAGCATTGTTTATAATAGCCAAGACATGGAAACAAGCGCGATGTACGTCAATGGATGAATGGGTAAGACATTTGTTACATGCACATACACACAATGGAATATAATTCAGCCTTTGAAAAGGAGAAAATCCTGCCATTTGCAACAAGGATGGAGCTTGAGGGTATCACGCTAAGTGAAATAAGTCAGAGAAAGACAAATACTGTATGATCTCACTTTTATGGGGAATCTAAAAAGGGCGAAGTCAAAGATACAAAACACAGACTGGTGGTTGCCAGAGGTGGGGAGTTAAGAGTAGGTGGAATGGGTGAACTGGGTCAAAGAGTACAAACTTCCAGGGACGCCTGGGTGGCTCAGTCGGTTAAGTGTCTGCCTTCAGCTCGGGTCATGATCCCAGGGTCCTGAGATCAAGTCCCACATTGGGCTCCCTGCTCAGCAGGGGGCCTGATTCTCCCTCTCCCTCTGCCGCTCACCCTGTTTGTGCTCTCTCCCTCTCTCTCTGATAAATAAATAAAACCTTAAAAAAAAAGAGTACAAACTTCCAGTTATAAAATAAATAAGTCATGGGAGGTAATGTACAGCATGGAGACTGTAGTTAACAATACTGTGGTGTATATTTGCAAGTTGCTAGAAGGGTAAAAAAAAGGTCTCATCACACACAAAAAAATTACAACTATGTGAGTTGATGGACGTTAACTAACCTTGTTGTGTTGATCATTTTACAATATATACAAATATTCAATCATTATGTTTCAGACTTTGGACTAAAACAACGTTGTATGTCAGTTACATAGTAAAACTTGGGGGTTTGGGGTGGGGAGTGTGTCTTGGCAGGAACAAGACTGAGACTTGCTTGCCTCTCCATGAGTCCATGCCTTTGACCCAGGAGCCTCCTGTCCTCTGCCAGCACCCATGAAACTGTGTTGAGCTAACTTGTTAGCTTTCAAGTCATGTAACATCTCAGCCCCTGAGCAGTTTTCAATTTCTCAATGGTTTTCAATTTGTAATTTTCAAATTTCTTTTCTTAAAAAGTGACCCCCAAATTGTCAAGCCCCACAAAACCTGGAGTTACCCTGAGTTTTTAGATGATGCTTTTTGATACCAGTCTCCATGCCCCATAGAATGTTACTTTGACTTCCAATTTGGAGAAATATATTGAATTTGGTATTCTTCTCTGGCTACTCCTACCTGTTGCCTTCCCTTCATAGCTAGTACACAGCCCAGTTCTGAATGGCAGGACCATGAAACAAAACACCTGTATGTTGTGATCAGTTGTCAGGCACACCACAGGTAATTTGTTACTGATAAAGTACATTCTTTAAAAAAGATAGGGCTGATTCAAGCTTACCTCTATAATGTCATATTTGCAAGCATGCCTTCCCTATATTTGTTAGGATTCTTTCAGCTCCATATATGAAAAAACCTACCACCAAAGACTTAAACAACAAGGGAATTTATTCTCTTGCATGGTGAGATGTCCCTAGGTGGGGTGGGGGTGGGACTATCTCCACGGTTGGTTAATTCAGCGCCTTCACAACCACATCTAAGTCCCAGGGTTTTTTCATCTGTCCATTCTGCCACCTACAACCTGTCAGCTAGCTGTCCTCAAGACAGCAAGATGGCAGAAACTCCTATAAGCACCACACCTTTCACACGAAAGGTCAGAGGCAGAAGAGGGACTATCTCTTCCTTGGGCCTTTTTTGGTTTTTGTTTTGTTTTGTTTTTGGTTTTGTTTCCCGCCCCCCCCCTTGGGTCTTTTTTGAAGAGCTACAAACCTTTTACCAGAAGCTCTGGCCTCCCAAAGATTTCCCTGCATTTCTCATTGACCAGACTTTAGTTGTATGCCTTTTCTGAGCCACTTACTGGCAAGGAGAATAGAATCTGAGGGATTGACTGAGACAAAACAACATTCTCCTCCCTGGTCCTGATGCTTGGGCAAGCTTTACCTGAAGCACAGGACTTCCCAGAGCAGTGTGAGTGTCTGGACAAAACTCAGAGTTCTGTTAGCAGAGAAGAATGATGCAATCTGATTCCCACCCTCATGATAATGAATGCTTTTTTGGTACAGACAGTACTCTTTGCAGGCTCAGATAAGCAGAAATTTCAGTTACCACAATTTGGTTAAATAACACCAATTCCCCAACAGTTCAAATTTCCCTTACCACAGTATATTAACTATGAGTAATT
Source organism: Ursus americanus (assembly GCF_024610735.1). Lineage (NCBI taxonomy): Eukaryota > Metazoa > Chordata > Mammalia > Carnivora > Ursidae > Ursus > Ursus americanus. The sequence continues at coordinate 55,572,503 of NC_142145.1, forward strand.
GCATAGAGCACAAACTTCACAGCTAGCTCTTCAGCCCACAGATCACTACAAAAATACCAGGTGTGCAGCATAATCAGTGACCAACATGTCTGTCATGGACACACTGGAGAAGAGGATGGACTCCCACCAAAGTTTGGCATGGACGTCCAGACGGATGAGACCATCCATATGCCAAGAGGGATGTGTTTCCTTCCTGACATTGCTAAATGGCAAGAGGGGTCACTACTCTCCTTCCTACAGCAGAGGAGAGAAATCCACAGTTGAGAGTGGTTCCTTGATTGTAAATGATGGAGCTGTGTTTAAAATTATAGAGATCCAATCATATTTTAAATATCGTAAGAACTAGCGAATAAAGAAAAACTATTGTGATTGCTTTTGGAAAGCTAAGGACTCTCCTACAGATGTAAACTTTCAATTAATTTGTGGGCAATACAAGTTTTTACAAATCAGGTTTGTAGGGTAACATCCACATGTACTATGCATTACCAAACCCAGTTCTAAATAAAGCTGAAATTCGGTGGGTTACGTGATCATTCTCAGCCAGTGTGCCAGCTCCTATCATATTTAGAACCCTGTGTTCTGAGGTGCTCAAATTCACGCTGAGGAATTTGCTAAACAAATCCCTGGCAAGGAATCACAGCAGTGATTTTCTGTATCCTTAAATCCTTTCAACTACAAGTGGCAAAACACCCCGCCCGAGTCCATAATTCCTAAACTTTTTGGAGTGTCAACCTTGGAGTTTCTTACTACTGTTTGAGGTTTAACTCGCTCCCCCAAAGGAGCATGCCATTTATTTATATTAAAAGTGAACCGGAAGAAAAACTGCTGAACTATGAACGAGGCAGCAATCAAGGCTAAAAATAACTAATTTCGTGTGCTTCCTATGGAAAAGACATGACATTTTCTTCCTATGAAAGACAGACGTGACAAGGAAAGACGAAGAAATCTACCTCCCACGGGGAGAGGGTCGGGCCTTGGCGTGATTGGGTCTGAACAGGAGACCCCAGTTGGCAGGGTGTGACGGAGAAGGCCTGGCTCGGGGACTTGCGAGCGTTCCAGCAACATTTTGAGTTTGCAACAGTGATTTGGGGAATGCTATCTTGAGAATGTAACAGGTTTGGGGGGAGAGATGGCTAATAAACTGCAGTGGTGTTTGGGGACTGTGCTTAGTGAAAGAAGGGAAAGGAGGAGTGAAAAAGGAAAAGGGCGGAGGACGAAGAAGGAGAAGTTACCAGAGCAGACAGAAAGAAAAGATGGGGAAGAGAGGGCAACGGAAACGGAGCAGCAGGGGTACGGAAGAGCAAGGACGCGGTGTAGGCAAAGAGAAGCGGGCTGTAGCAGACGAGAAGCGCTAGGCGCGCGGTCCTCCGGCCGGCAGGGGACGCGCGAGCGCCCCGCCGCCCGCCCCTCGCGGGTCCCACGGCCCCGCCCCGCCCGCCCCGCGCCTGCGCTTCCTGCCCCTCCTCGTCCGGGATGCTGCTGCCGCTGCTGCGGAGTAGCTGCTTCCCTTCCTCCTCTCCCGGCGGCGGCGGCGGCAGCGGCGGCGGCGGCGGCGGCGTGGGCGCGGGTGCGGGGAGCCGGCCGGAGGCGCAGCTGCAGCGCGGAGCCCACGGGCCGCCGGGGCCGCTCGAGCGGGCGGACGCCGAGCCCGGGGCCGACCCCCGGCGCGCGGCGGAGGCCGAGGGGGCGCCGGGGCCCGGGGCGCGGGGCCCGGGAGCGGGCGGCGGCGGGCGGTGGGCCGAGCGGGAGCCGTATGCGTGCATGGATCCGGGCGCCGCGCTGCAGAGGCGGGCCGGGGGCGGCGGCGGCCTGGGCGCGGGCTCCCCGGCGCTGTCGGGCGGCCAGGCGCGCCGGAGGAAGCAGCCCCCCAGGCCGGCCGACTTCAAGCTGCAGGTCATCATCATCGGCTCCCGCGGCGTGGGCAAGACCAGCCTGATGGAGCGCTTCACCGACGATACCTTCTGCGAGGCCTGCAAGTCCACCGTGGGTAAGGGCCCCGGGGCTGGGCCGGACCCCGGCTGGGCCCCTCCGCCGCCGGCGCTGCCCTCCCGCGGTGCCCAGCGCCCTACCGGCCTCGTTTCTCTTTGCGTCTGTGAGCCTTTCCCTCTCCAGCTGGGTGGCCTTGCGTTTGGTGGATGGGCCTGTCGGTGAAATTTAGGGGGAGGGGCGGCCCCAGTGGAAGTCCTTCGATCCTATTCCTAAAGCCAGACCGAGATTTTCGAGTAGTCTCAACGCAGACTTGGCCTTGGGGCCTCCCGGCAGTCCATCCTCCCCCGGCACAAACCCCCCCCGCCCCTCCCACGTCCCTGATCCGAGCTGGTTATTGAACCAGCGTCCCCTCTCGCACCCTCCAAGGGCCGGTCATGAGACCACGGTGATGCATTGGTCCCGTTCAGCATTCAGGGACACTGTGAGAATCTCTCCACGGAAACTCCTGGCCCTTCCATTACTCACCCAAGAAAAAACGTGATGCGAGGTGGGAAGCAGGCGGGCAGTGGAGTGGAGTGGAAGCCAAATGGCCAAAGTGGGTCATATATAGCGAATTCCGGTGCTTAGCTTCGCCTTGTGAGAACCAGGGCTTATCTGCTAATTTTGAACTCACTTTTCTGATGCTCTGAAATAATGAAGTTTGAAATTCCCTGCGGAGGATCTATGGAGAATATTAAGACTAAAACTACACTAAATTTCTCGTAACTGTCAATGCGGGTCAGAGGGACTTCAGCTGTACTTGTCCGTGACCTCAAATAACCCTGGGACTTGCTGAAATGGGGAGGAGTCTTCCAAAATCACCTGGGTGGGTGAAGTACAGCAGTGAAGTAAATACAGTGACTCTCCAGGTCAGAAGGTATTTTGTCCTCAGGATCTAAAATTGAAACTGCAGAGGGGAAGTTTTTTTAATGAAGTCCAATTTATGGGATTTGGAATCGAGGTATGTCGGGTCGGTGTGGGTAGTAGTTTTTTTCCTATGGAAAACCCATTAAAGCTGTCAAAGCTGGGGGAACCACCTAGATGAGGTAATTCTTCAAAGTAAAGGGCAGTCACCTTCAGTGATAGACAGTAAAGGATTTCCCCAAGGAGGTCCAAGAAACATTGAGTAGTATTTAAATTTGAAATACAGAATTAAAAGTATCTGCCCACGTACCTGTACGCATATTTAGAATTGTAACTAGTGGTAGCCAAAGCCGTACAATTAGGGGAAGGATGGTTTTTAAATGTAACAGAACAATACTATATTTTCAATGACTACTTGGAAAATTAAGCCCCGAAATTTCATACTGTCTTTTTTGTTTCGCCTTTGAGAAGTGTTTTCCTTGGTCCTTTTTTGGAATAGACTATTTGAGAAATACTCGTCCTCTGTGTACCCTTTGTTTTTAAAATGATGCCCTTGGGACCATGATATTAAAATTGAGTAGCATAACTTTACCTGTTTTAAATATCCAATCTTGGATCATATAGAAGCTAGGGAGTTACTGAATGATCAAATGAAGTTTACGTTGTTATTTTAGTACCTGATGTAAAGAGGTGAAAGCAATTTAGAAGTGTCAGTGTTTTATGGCTGCGCACTTCAAAATACATAAAAATGGAAAATATGGTTGTACTGTGTGATAAAGAGAAATCAGCCCAGGCACTGATAGGTGGATAAATGAGAGGTTGGGTGGGTAGAGGGCGGTGGGATAGGAGATGGGCAAAGATGTGCTTGCTTTAGCGTGGGAAAGAGCAGAGGTGAAGAAGCGTTTTCTGGGCAGGGGCTAAGAGGTCAGTCGTGCAGACCTCCCCTCCTTCAGAGCCAATTGCAGGTGTGGGTTTTCACTCGTACTTCTGACTGACCAGCTGTGCATCCGAGGTTCCCACAGGCATCTCCTTAGGTTTGATTAATTTGCTAGAGCAGCTTACAGAACTCAGAGAAACCGTCTCTTTACTGGATTACCAATTAATTATAAAAGGATGTAATTCAGGAAGGGGCCCAGTGTTTCCATGGTCTCTGAATATGACTACTCTCCCAAAATACCACGCGTTCACCAGCCCCCAAGCTCTGAACCTGTCCTTTTGTGTTTTATGGAGGTTTCCTTACATAGGCATGGTTAAATCATTAGCCATTTGTGATTGGGCTCAGTCTCCAGCCCCTTTGCCCTCTTTGGGACGGGGGACAAAAATTCAGACCCTCTAATTACTTAGTTGGTTCTTCTGTTGACCAGCCCCCATCTTTTGGTGACATGGGGGCATTCCAGCAGTCTCCTCATTAACATACCAAAAGACACCTTTCAAATTTGCTCCCTGGAAAATTGTAAGGGCTCTAGGAGCTCTGTGACTTGGAATGGGGACAAAGGCCAAATATGTATTTCTTAGTATAAATTACAATCTCACAGGCACATTCTGGGACAGACTCATTAGGAGACTTTGGGAATAAGGCTTCAAGACCTTGACTGCCATGCTAAGGAGCATAGACCTTATCCCATAGCAACTGGAGCTGGAAAGGCCTCTGAATATAGCATTGGCATGGAGACAGTGAAACTAATTTGGCAGGATTACATAGGATATTTATTTGGGAATGATGAAGAAACAGGAGGCAAGGAGACCAAGCAGTTTGGTTCTCTGTCCTCTTGGCAAACATAAATATATACACTTCACGTATCTCCCACGCTGCTACCACTGTGGGGCTCCTTGTGTGGCGGGGTTTTTGTCTTGCTCATTTTTGTCTCTTCCAAACATAGCCTATAGGACTTGGCTCAGTGTTTATTAATTGTGGGAAGTCCAGAGAAAGTTGACAACCTCTGGTCTAATCCAGAGTATGAAGACACTTCAAGAATGCTAACTAGCCCCCCTTCGACCTCTGCCTCTGAGCTGCTTTTTCCATTTAGCCGTCGGATCATTTACTGAGCACCTGCTGGGTGTGAGGTGCTATGCTGCCCACTGGAGATGCGGTGGTAAACAGGACATGGTCTCTGTGCAGAAGGGGCTCAGAGCCTCTGGGGCACAGGATGACCCGTGTTGGTAAGAGCAGTGATGGAGATGTGTGCGGAATATTTGAGAACACAGTGTAAGCCCCTCTAATTCGGGCAGTAGGAAGAGGGCTTATCTGGGAGGCTGCCTCCTAATTGGAATGCCGTAAAGATAAATTCATTCGCAAGTTCCTTGAGAAAAATGCTGTTTAAATGTAGTGTTGGGTGTGGTGCAGAATTGTGGTCGCCTCACCTGGGTGCCTACTGGCTGAGCAGTTAGCTCATGGCTGAATGTCCTTCTGAGTACAGTTGGATCCACATGGACGTTCTCTTCCACAGTGGGCTTGTAGATGTGGCTGCTCATGTCAACAGAGTCTGGAAAAGACCCTGGGCCCCACAGCATGGCAGGGAAGAGTCTCTGAACGTGTGCCAACAGAGGTGGGTCACTAAAGTGACCACCTCATCTAAGTCAGAGGTGAGAAGAGTGGCTCCAGTAAGTGCCTTTTTACAGAGAAGCAGATTCACTTGAACTTTCTATGAAACATTGTAGTGGAAATCCCAAGGGATTTGAGATAAAGAACTTATTTTGTAAAATTATAAATGAGCAAAATGTTGATTTTTTTGTATTGTTTATGAGATCAGAAGTTGATTTGGTTTAAAACACACACAGAATTCACCAAGATATGAAAAGTTAAAAAGACTATTTAAAAAATTTTAAGTAAAAAAATTTTAAAGACTATTTACTAATTGACCTATTTAATGGAAACTGTCTAGGTGGAGTATTATTTTCAATGGAATTTTGTATCCACAGAATTGAATTAGCCTGATATAACTAGCATAATTTGACAGGTCCTTAAAAAAGTACAGGGCAGGCACGCCTGGCTGGCTCAGTTGGAAGTGTGTGACTCTTGCTCTCGGGGTCATAAGTTTGAGCCCCATGTTGGGTGTACAGATTACTTAAATAAACTTAAAAAAAAAAAGTACAGGAGCAGTTTTTTGAAGTTTAAGAAATGGAAACAAATTAGTTCTGTTGTAGAAGTTTACCTGATATATAAGAAGACAAACCAATAAACTTTTATATTTCTCAGCCTTTGTTTTATTTCTGTGTAACTGTTGGACGCTAGCTGTTAACTTTGTTTGAATTAAAATGGTCTTAGCAGGTAGCAACCACTTTCACCCCTGCACTGGCAGCATTGCATTCTAGAAAAAACACTGGAGTAAGAATGAGGAACCTGGGCTTTTGATTTAAGGCTCTGTAAGTAACTAGCTTGTGACTTTGAATAAGTACTTTAGTTGTCTGTGCATACAAAATGTAACATTCTACTCGTAGTAGCTACTATTTATTGAGCGCTTACTACGGGCCAGCAAAAGGGATACTGATCCTCAGCAATTCTGGATTTTATTCCCATTTTACAGATGAGGAAGCAAAGGTTCAGAGAGAGAAACAACTTACCCATTGTGGCACAGCTGGTCAGGGCCAGGGCTGCACATGAGTTCTTTCTGTTTGTTCCTTAGCTTACTCTGAGATTTAAAGTGACTTTGTGAAAATTCTGTGACTCAGAATCAAACGCCACAGAGTCCTTCAAGACTTAATGGAATCTGGTCCCCCTACAGGCCTGTGAAGATAGTGAGGTCGTTATCAATGGTATCCCCAAAATTGACCTTCTTTAACGATGCCGCTATCATCACTTGTCACTTGCCTTCGGGATTTTAAAATATGCTCTAAGAATTGGATTTCTTACCTAAATATTCAGTCATTCAAACATCTTCAGCCTTTTGCATATTTATTAAAATTTTCCAAAATTTTATATGTATGAATAGAGGAAAAGTAGGAGTAAGGCAGTCTAGATCAGAATTCTGATTTTCCTGGGCAGTAAGATTTCTCCCAGGGTGGTGGAAGTCAACCTGGGCTTGCTAGTTGTTTTATTTTGTGAACTAAAGACATTTTTGAAAATCTGCTATCACCAACTTTTCAAAAAAAGAAAGAAGGCAAAAGTGAAGTGGACAAAATAAAAAAATTAGGAGAGGCATACTATCAGAATTAGAAAGTTCTCTGAATTTAGTTCTGAGGACCTTACCGCTCTCCATTTTCCTCATTATGCATCAGTGCATTAGACTGAACAAGCTGGCCCCTGAGAGTAACTGGTCGTAGGTGATGGTCCTTCACTCAGAGTCCAGAGTTAAGGCAAAGGTGCACTGAGGATCCCTGCTCCATGGGCAGGAAGCTTAGTGTTACAGGTAGGGGACTGCATTGTAGCAGGAAACAGGTGAATGCTAATCCCCTGCAGAAATGGCTTTCTGTGGGTCTGGCTTTGAGTGTTAGGGGACATGCTGGATGAAATGCTGCCCACAAGGGTCTGGTCAGCTTTACCTGGAAGCAGTGGAACCACTGTCAGGGGCAGCTGACTGCTTCTGCTTGGTTCTGGAAAGAGTCAGACATTTTTGCCGGAAAACCCAGAATGAGCATCTAATACTGGATCAGAATTCTAAATTGTGTATTTTATTTTGCTTGTGTTTGCTCATATGCATCTTCCACGCCATGGCTGATCTGCCTAAGTGTTTTCACTTAAAAGAGAATTAGGGAGCGTAGTCCAGAATTCCCACCCCAAGAGCCCAGTACCGAGCCTTTTCAGTGCTGTCTCACTCCCCTGCCAACATGATGTAACACGATGACTCAGGGAGATGTGAGTGTGAAAGGAACAGATGCGGATGGTTAACATTTCGTTTTTATACCAGCAGATGCTATGCATTGTCATTAGCTTGATTTATTTAACGAACTTGGTGCGAACAGATAGGCTTGTGCGGAGTGCGTCCCTTCTTCTGGAATAGTTAGCTTTCAAAGAAAGTATGGAAATTTAATTGCCGTCTGGTTGTTTAAGTTGAATAAAAATCTATTTAAAGACCTGGCTTAAGTGCATTCAGCCTTTCTCTCCCTGTGCTGCACGGAAGAAGAAAGGTTTCATTATGCGTGATAGAGATCCAGATTCTTAGAGATTGCCTCTCTCCCTCCAGCCCCATGGAATCTGCCAGGAGCAATCTGCTAGCAGATCTTAGAACTGGCTTCAGAAGGCAGAGAGGCTCCTTTGAGAACTGCTAAGTCCAGATTATTCTCCGGCCTTGAGTGCCAGATACATTGTGCTAATTAAGCATTTGTTAGAATGTGTAAAGAAAATGAAGCTTTGTATAGTATAGTCAGTTCGCAGGTATTAGCCGAGAGGCTGTTTGTATTTATGTAAGACGCCGTCCTGCTAGCCATTTTGTAGGGCACAAAGCTAGTGCCTCCTTACCTGGCTTGTCCTTTAAGGAAAGGCAAGGGAGGGAGTCAGGGGATAGCCACAATGAAATGTTAGAAAAGAGGTATAATGCTGTGTTGCTGGACTTGAACAGAGGAGGAAATCGATTATTCTCCTTTTGTCCTTTGATTGGACATCTTTGACATTTGGAAAACCAAAACTACAGATCTAGAACAGTGCCCTTGCTTGAATGTGATTATGTTTTTCAGAAAACTCCTTATCCTTTAAAACCAGAAAACACAACGCCAGCTTAACAGAACACTATATCCCATCGAAACCCCCCCCCCAAATCTGACAGCCCCCACTGTTTGGTTTCTGGTGCTTATGTAATGTCTTCTTAGTTTACAAAACCAAACAATAGCCTGCAGCTCCACCTCGGGCAGGCTTCTGGTGGAAGTAGCTGATGAATCAAATTCTTCTAGTTTTCCCACCTTCATTTAGGATTCAGCAGCCCCTGAGCCTGAGCCGGGACCCAGGTAAAGGGACAGGCCTCTGCGAAAAGCTTTGCTATTCCCGTGCTTTCTCTCCCTCCCCAGGCCTGCTGCACCAGAATTCTCCTCAGGCCTGCAAGTCACCTACAGTCTTTCACTTTTAATTTTCACTTCTAAAGAAATGCACTCCACCTTCTCCTTGGCCACTACTCCTTCTAGAGATGCGCCTCCGTCCCTTACCCCAATGGTGCGATAGGTGGAAGGAGTGAATTTGAGAGGTGGATGCAGGATCCCTCCCCCTGCCACGAGCTGTCAGTGCGTCTTTAAGTGAGCAGCTTAATTTCAGTTTCCTCATTCATGGAAAGAAGTAAGTAGGACTTAACGTGCTTTTCTTATCTCATGGTACAGGAGTGGGATGGAATATCTTGGGTACCTGGCCTAAAGAGGCAATTATAAACGTCAGTTATGTTCCCTTCTCCTAATTTATACCATAGATGCAAAAACTCTGAAACACTCCAAAAATGAGTCTTTATCCTTTGGAGATACATACTGAAATATATAGGTGAATATGAAAATCAAAATGTAGGGGTGCCCGGTGGCTCACTCAGTTGAACATCCCACTGGTAGTTTCGGCTCGGGTCATGATCTCAGGGTCATGGGATCGACCCCCACGTGGGGCTCCGTGCTTTGTATGGAGCCTGCTTAAGGTTCTCTCCCTCTCCCTCTGCCCCTGCCTGCCCCTTACGCATGCTGTCTCTCTAAAATAAATAAACAGATTAAAAAAAAAAAAGTAAACAGATGACCAGGGTAAAGTGCAAAATACATTTGACAGTCTCTGCATTTTTATGGACCCAATCTGAGTAATAGTGAAGTTGATGTTTTTTGCATATGAAGAAAATATTACTGATCCACTGTTGACCACCTGTGGTTTTGGGTTTTTTCCCCAGATTTTTCTCCCCTCCCTCAATATTCTCTTCTTCTTATGACCAAAGGCAAGTTAACTCTGCCTTTTCGGAGAGGGGTCTGTCTGTAACCGGCGAGCAGAGGAAGGCTTGCTGGCGCAGGAACTATCTGTCCAAGGAGCCAGCGAGCCTCACTCTTAACTTTTTAAAAAATATTTCCCTAGCAGTGCCAAACTAATATATCTAAAGATATGTTTATACCTTCCAGCTGTCCCTGCCTTTTCTTATCATCAGAGGAGGCTGCACAGTGAGGTGGGAGGAGGGTAGCTTGGAGCCATCCACCAGGTTCAACTCTGTGCCCTAATACGTACCTGCTTGGTGACTCTGGGCAGCTACTAGCCCCTCTGACATCAGTGTTCTCATCTGTAGAATGGGGGTAATAATACCTACTTCATAAAATTGTTAAGAGGATACACTGCAGTGAATTAATGGACATAAAGCCCTTAGAATAGGACTGAAGCATAGTAAAGAGCATAAAAGAGTTCTTAATATTTTTATTAGGAAGGGAACAAGCCCCTTCCTGTGAAATTCTTTCCTGAGTGTATATACTTCATGAAAACGTAGCCGCCTGCCTGTTCTGACGGGCTCTGTGGGGCACACACGCTCGCTTCCCTCCCTGCCTCTCCTTTGAAGTCCATCACCTCAGATCCTCCCTGCCTCATGCAGTTCGTGGTACCCCTGAGTTTGTCCAGCCAAGGGCAAGGCTCCCTCTGTGCTGTGTGGGTCAGGGACGGGAAGACACCGGCTGGTCTTTATTTGCTGGAGCAGAGGCGTGTCGGGCATGGAATGAAAGAGGCAGGTCTTACTGATAGGATAGAGACTTCCTGTCCTCCGGCCTGATGAGCCTTTCTAATGTCATACCATCATTTTACTATTTTAATAATAGTATCTAGTGCTGAATATTTTACAGTCATAGCACTTGGTTTCTATCGCATTGAATCCTTTTCTGGACGTGGTGCCTTCCGGTGGGGACTTACGTTGTACTCTGCTCTGGTAGGTGGCATTTGGGCAGAAGACTGGCCCCACGTTTGGGTGGCTTTGGTTTCCGATGTTAAATTTACCTCTCTCTATGTGACTTTGAGTCCTTTCTTAATTTATTTTCTCACTCTCAACTCTGTGAAAACACCGGAAATCCTCTCCCTTAGTAGAAATATCATGTCCAAAATTGGATGACACTATATAAAATCTACATCCTTGGAAGAAAAGCCACTGTATAAACTTAAGATAGTTATTTTAAAGTGCCAGTAACAGCACAACCGCTGTTTGAATTGAGATAAATTTAATTTCAAAGTCTGTGAAATCTTTCAACCTCCTAAAAGTGTTAAGTAAAATAAAATCACATCTTGGGGGAAAGGGGGAGATGGGCAAAGAAGTAAAAGGGGAGAAGTCCATTCAGCTGTCATCGTAGGTGTGGATCATGGTGTTATTTTTGCTTTTATTTGTTTAGCTTTTTGCTGGAAAGGAATGTGAAGAAAGAAGCTTCTGTTTATTTTTGCCATTTTCATTTTTGTAGCTTCTTATGGCCCAGCAGAAAGAGCTATTGGTAATGTTCTAGAAATGTTTTGCCTTAAGGGGAACTTAGAAGTCTTATCAGCACTAAGTATGCCAGTTCTTTATGCTATTGCTAAGATTTATGAAAGACAAATACAAAGAAGGCCAAGTGCAAAGTTAAGCTTCCTTCTTTAACAGCTCAATTAGGGTGGTTCTGGGTCATTTACAGAACATTTCACACCTTGCCTTCTTTTCCATGCATATGACTTTTATTATAACAAGTTTTCATTGCGGGCAGTATTATAAATTTGAATCTAGATTCTGCCACTCAGCCAGCATGTGAGATGACCTTAAAGCAAATTACCTTGCCCTCTCTCCACACTGGTGTCTCCCTCTGTAAAATGAGAATAATAATGACCACTTCACTGGGCTGCTACGGGATCGCATGTCAGCACAGAGGGTTTGACATGTCTACTATCATTGTTACTAAAGAAAAGTAAGATCAAGAAGACATGGTACTCACATAGAACCATCTGTGCCCATTGGACAGGAATTATATAGCTCTGTGAATTGTGTCCTTTCTGATTAAAATATTTTTAGAAAGACTTTCGTAGCATTAGTAAGCTTAAAGAAAGGTAAGCTCCTGTTGCCAGAATAATTCACTTAGTGGACCACTTCCCAAATAAGTGACTGAATCGACTATTACCATAATAATCCCCTGGGATGAGTGCACGGACGGAGAGGGTATGAGCGTTATTAGGACTGCCCTATCCTTTAAGGGTTTACCATCAACAATTGGAATTGTAGGGGAAATGAAATACTCTGTTTCTAGGGTGACTGTACGTATGCTGGGCACCAGACACTCAGAACATCTGCCTTTCCTTTCGACTAAGGTGTTTTGTATGAGTTTCGTTGTCTTGTTTTGTTTTTACTAATCAGTCCCGAATTTCCTTAATTTTTCCAGCAAGAGTCTGCATTTCTCCTTTCATGTCCAGCACTTGATGGAGAAGAGGAGGTGGCTTTCATTGATTGGCTTTATCGAGTTGCTGTTGTGTGCCAGGCAGTGTACTAGGCTGCGGGGAGTCAGAGATGTCTGTGTCCTCAGGGAGGCACCACACAACAAAGAAGGAATGATGTGAGAAGGGATAGGAGAGAGTTCAGGTCCAAGAACAGAGTGCACAGATAGGACTGGGGGGCAGGCAGAAGGGTTCAGCTGGGGAATCACCTGGGATGTAAAAGGTTTCTGGACAGACAAGGAGGTTCTCTAAGAAGAGAGAAAGGCACTTCTTTGCCAACTGCATGGGCTGTTGATTTAGGTCAGTATGACTAAGCCCTTTGAGGGCAGGGACTATCTCCATCAACTGATGGTAGGGCTGACTGCTTCCCCTGGGTTTTCAACAAGGCCGGAGATGGAAACGCCACTCTTTTTGCCCCTTACCCGTTCATAAACATTGGTCCCAGCAGCTCCTTCTCAGGGCCAGCTCTGTGCTGACTTTTCCTAAAATGAATCCACTGAATATTTGAGGCTATTGAGGACTTGTTACCTTCTATGAAGGATCAGTATAACTTTTATGACATGCAAATTCTTAAAATAGACAACATTGAGAGATTTTTTACTTCATGTAAGAAGGATTTTAGAAACATTTACTTTTGTATGCTTTGATACAAGCATGCGTCTCCAAGCCATAAGTTGGAGTAAGTTTCCAGTTGTTACAAGCTACTGAGTGGTGGTGAAATGTGGTAAAGGATATTGCATTCAAGAGAGTGGGCTATTTTAATGGGCTCTTTTCTTTTATAGGGTTTTAGATTTAGCCACTGGCTATTTTTCTGTTGTTGGTGAAGTTGTCATTAATCCTCACTGAAACTGGACAGTCTTCATCTTGGCTCTTCAGATTCTATACCTTTACACTGTCGCTTCATCTTTGTCTTGTTTTCCTATTAACGTTACCACTTACTTGCTGATTTTGAACACTAACACCCTTAGCTTTTACTTTTATTCATTAGACCTTGTGGTTATAAAGAACTGTTTGTAAAAGTTGCATAAGTTGTTCAAGTAGGTTGAAAAAAGAGGGTCTGGCATATTCAGGCTCAGAGTCATTCTTGAGAGAAAACAGCCTAATCAAAACAAAAATTACTGGCACTGGCTGTTTCAAGGGATTCTTTTAGTTGACCTGAAGCAGAGCTCACAAAAGAGGTATCATCTGCCAGTTCTTTTAATAAAGTAGCAGCCGTTGTGACAAGTTTTACAAAAGTTACAGCCCCCTTAGCCAAAACTTAAACAAAACAAAACAAAAACAAAACCTCAAAGTAACTGGAAACAAAATAAAATAGAATAGTGGTCATGACAAAAATATGAATTTGATTTGTAGTTTGCCATCACAGAGCAACATGGTGAGGCCCTAACTGTAGCCTAGTATCAGGAGGACGGGTGTTTCATCTTTGAGCTGTGGCTGTTTAAGATCAGAACATAACAAGGATCTCCAGGCTGTTCTGTGTGCCTTGTAGAAAATAGCACTTTAAGTTGTGTTCTTCCCTATGGTTGAGTCATTCAGGAACTCTGAGGATATTGGTAGTCCGCAAACACGCTTCCTGTTTCAGGGCTGGTTTAGAGTGTCATTTGAGTTTGAAGAGCAAATCGGTTCCAGAACTGAAAGTGAAATGGAATTAAGCAGCTTTCGCTTCGCGGCATTTGAAATTATGACTGGTGTAAGAGATCAAGAATTAAAACTTGGAGTATTCTCTAGCTTTGTTCTCTTGGGACAGTTTATGTTCCTGCAACTTCTCTTTATTGTACAGACCAAGAGCTGGTCCCCCCCGCCCCGGGGTTGTAAACATGTCTTTCTGTATTGCATTGGTGTCTGCAGCGTGTTACTAATTATAAAAGTTGGTCACATGCCTTTCGCTTCACCTCAAGAACATCATCTGACTTTGCAGTGCTGCATCAGATCCCTGAGATGGAGAGCCTGGGAGGGGGTCTGCACCCATGGTGCGGCCGCAGAGCACTCACTGGCAGACGTAGGGCAACCCCGGATCCTAAGAAGCAGGCAGGAAATGGTTCCCGAAGGGAGTGTTTCTAAATCAAATTCAGTCAGCATCCCTTTGGTTTGTTCTTCTTGGTTGCGAAAATGTTATAAAAAACATTGTTTTGAAATCTACACGTTTTCTATAACTGAGACCCGTATAAGGTAACATACACAAATGAAAATTTGGTTTAAAAAATTATCTGAAGCTTGAAGGGCTTATTTAGAAAAGGGCAGTGACTGATATACGATGGTTTGCTCAGTATTAAAATGAATAAAAACTAAAATTGGGTATGTTAGCCTGTATAAGTAAGTTTTTAAAAAAAAAATTCCTGTTGCATGCTATTGACAATGTGATAAAGAAGTCATGTTTATATAGGGGTGCCTGGGTGGCTCAGTCATTAAGCATCTGCCTTTGGCTCAGGTCATGATCCCAGGGTCCTGGGATCCAGCCCCGCTCAGCAGGGAGCCTGCTTCTCCCTCTCCCACTCCCCCTGCTTGTGTTCTCTCTCTTGCTGTCTCTCTCTCTCTGCCAAATAAATAAAATCTTAAAAGAAAAAAAGAAATCATGTTTATATATTAACTAAACTTTTTGTGAATGCTACAGAACTTAATACAAATAATTTCTAAATTCAGACTAAGGCTGTTTGAAATCAAGATTGTTTCCAGAATTTCCTATAAGAATTTTCCCCAATATATCATTCTTTTAAAGCCATTCAATTGTTAATGTAATTACCAAATGCGATTTTTAAAATGGCTTTTATGTTAAACTTGTGGAAGTAATATATTACATTTAGCAAATGCTATGTAGGTAGTTCGGGGTAAAACATCACATGGGTTGACTTCGTACAGTTCTGTGAAGTGCAGACTGCGTCTCAGGCATTGGTGGACTTCTTCCTTTTGGGATTAGTGACATCAGGTTTTTTTTTCTGATGATACAAAATGTACAAGTAGGATTATTTTTTATGGCAAATTGCATCTTTATTTTTTTCTTCACTTTCATTTGTTTTATTTGCAGGTGTTGACTTTAAAATCAAAACTGTAGAGCTAAGAGGAAAGAAAATCAGATTACAGATCTGGTAAGTGGGGGATCTGCCCCCAGTAACTTCCATGTGTGTTCACAGTCTGCACGCCTGTCTAATAAAATTAACTGTCCAAGCTGGCTTGCCTCTCCTACTTTTCCTCTCCTTTGCTCATCTTTAAATAAAATGAACAGTGAGAACATTTAGAAAAGTCTACTTATTTCATCCTTCACTTGCACATGGGGAGCGGTGAAAGAAGAGCGTTACCTTAAAGGCCTAATTTGGAGCCTTGATGCCTCTTTTCCAATCATTTGACATAATAGCCAAATTGTCATCACTAAGATGATTGCTCAGATGCTGGTCTTCACGTTTTTAGAGTGATTTTGTTTGATAGTAACGCAAAGAAAGTGCAGCACGTTGCCGACCAGATCTGCGCAGTTCCGAGGCAGATCACCCTAGAGGGTTCGGGCCGCGCGGGGCGGCGCAGGGTGAGCACCGCTGCGGGCCGCGCATGCTCCCGCCGGCCGCGTGCCTCGGGCCGCGTCCCGTGAGCCCCAGCCGTGCCAGCCGGGAAGGAATCCAGAGCCGCTCTGAAGGGAAGCCCTGCTCACATCGTCCCGAGGAGCTTTCCGCGGCTCCCAGCGGCCCGCAGGCGGGGTGCGGAGCCCATCTGGCGGTGCGTGGAGCCCATCTGGCGGTGCGTGGCTCGGCCCCGGGGCGCGGAGAACGCCCTCGTGTGGGGAGCAGCGCAGCTGCCGTGTACTCAGCCTACTAACTCCTCTGCAGGTCCACCTCAGCTCAGTGTCTGTCCGCCATGTGTGTGTGTGCTTTCATCCGCGTTACTCGCTGCCTCCTCTGTGGCATCATCGGTCACCTAGTGCTTGAATGTTAGTGCCATGCCTTCATTCTCCGCCGGGCCCCGTGTGGGCGCGGCCGCAGCGAGCCGGCCCTGCCGCCTGCCGGACGCGTCTGAGGTAATGTCTGCGTGTGGCCGCGCCGCTAACCCACGTGGGGGCCGGGTGGGGGCTGGGCGCTGGGGCTTTCGGTTGATGATGAAACGTGAACAGTGTTGCCTAAACACTTAATGCCCAAAAAAGGGTATTGTTTTATTAGCCCTTGTTGGGACAGTCGTTGCTGCCCGTGTTTTGCACTCTGGGAGGGACGGCAGTGTGTGGCGTGAGCCGTTGCTTCCGACCGGAAGCTGTCTGAGGTGCGGGCCGTCTGTGACGGGATCCTCGGGGTGGTTCTCCACCCAGCGCCCGGGGGTGAGCGCCTTTTTGAGGGGCCGACTGAACGGAGGGTGACAGAGCTGGTGTCAGGCCGTCTGTGGCGCTTGCTTAGTGGGCGACAGCGGTGTCTAGGTGGTGACCTCCTAGCCCGGCGAAGCGGACAGACCTGAATGGCCGTGTGCAGCCGTCAGCGTTCACCTCGGGCAGTGTCATCTGACCCGTAAAAAGCACGTCCTCGCCGCCCGGAGGCTGGCTGTGCCGGTGACGCTGGAGGCTTCCGGAACCTCCGGCCAGCGCCTTGGACTCTGTGTGCCGGGGCCTCACTGTGCGTGCAGTTCCAGCGGGTGCGCGGGACACTCGGAGGCGTATTCGCTCGGCTGTGAGCGCCTCCCCGGAACCCCTGTGCTCCTCCTTGACGCCGCCCGAGACTGCAGCGGAGGAAGGACGTTTAGGGACTGTTGAAAGGTCGATGACACGTGTGCCACCAGGAGCACCCCGCTGATTCAGTGAGGAGGAGATCTGCAGTCTCCCCCGAGGGGTTTCCCACAGACAGTAACACACCCACGAATGCCCGCCACTTGGTAATCAGCACCCTCCGGTTGTCGCCGTTGAAGTGTCTTGTGTGGAAGAGTAAGCACGGCCTTCATTGCCGTTGCGGAGATGGAAAGGAGGTCTTGGAGTCGAGGCTCACTCCTGAAGTACGCACGGCTCACGCCAGCCGCGCTCGTGCCGTTGCTGGCACGTCTGCTTTGTTGCGAGCATGCTGTCACCACTTCGCTGGCACGGTCGAGGGCCCAGGGAGAGCCAGTGTGGCAGAGGGCTCTTCAAAGAGCCCCAGTAGCCTTGCTCTGCTAATAATAGCTGTGCTCCGATTTTCTCGAATGTTAGTCCACGGGCATTCCTAGTTGGTGTTCACAGAGATCTGAATAGAAGAAATGCATTTTCTTCTTTCTTGATGATTTCTGGATAGAGCCAGTCTGAGGAAATATTAACTGAAGGTTCCTACAAGTTTAAGGTACCAGAAGTTCCAGGTGGCGTTCGCCCACTTTTATGCTACATTTTATATCACTGCTGCATTTTTCAGTCCCTTGATTATCTGTGATCAGAAGAAAGGACCATTTTCTCATCTCTGTACTTAAAAGCGTTTCTTCATGTATGGGTGTAAGACCTTTATGTAAGTGTAGCTAAAATAAAGTGTGTCCGCTAGAATACAGCTTCATGAACTGACATTCAGATGATGTCCGGAAGATTAAGCACAGGGAATTAGCATGCGTCATATAAGGGCCCCTTCGTCCCATCCACCATGCCAGTCTTCCCTGTGGGGGGATTTGGTTTTAGCCAGCATTCTTACGTCGTCATCGGGCCCATTTTTCATTCTCTGCTTGGAACAGTGGGACATTTCATATACAGAAATTGGCTCCTGCCCTGCAAATTAATAATTATATCTTTTAAGTGGATATATTAAATACAAGTAAGAATCTTTGAATTTTCAAAGCATAATCTTATTATGAAACTGGGGAAACAGAATTGCAGGAATTTTTCAATTTGCACCAAAAAGCAGAGAGAGAAATAATCACCTCATATTCCAGCTGCAGCAAATGACAATTTAGCTGACATTAGTACACCGCAAATCTCGAGAAATCAGCTCTTCATCACGACAGTGAAAACTCGGGTTTATGGAGATAAAGAGAGGAAATATTAGAATCCTGCATCTTCACAGAAAGATAGAAGCATGATCAGTGCGTTGGTGTCTTCTTAGCAGCTGATTTTTGAGAAGTAGGAACTTGGGTGGGACTTTTATGGTACTGGTGCATAGGAGATCTGTAAGAAATACTCACGGAACTGTGTCTGCATTTCATTTCCCTGTTCTTTGACCGCCTGTGGTAGCAGATAATTTAGTTGGGGGAAATAAGTCAAGCAAAGGAGCTTCAGAGGAATAGAAAACAAATTTGCACAACCCACATATTTTGGAAATAGAGAATAGTCTCTCAAAGGAAGATGCTTTTCTACCTCAAGCATTCAGAGCCAGACACAAAAAGATGGAATTTAAGGAATGACCTTAAATGGGAGTGGCAAGTTGATTAATGTTTCTTCATTGGGGTTTTTGTAAACTGAACTTACTGGCTCGTTTATTTGTGTTAGAATGATCACCTCAGATTTTGCATTTTGAAGTCTGTCCTCTTCTCTGTGTCTGAATGAAAGCCAACAGGGACAGCTAATTTCTTAGTGTTTCTAAGATTCCTGACTGTGCCACTCAGGCAATAGGTGTTTTTAACTTATGAGAAATGCCCTTTATTCTCCCTATTCTTCAACCGTTGGCTTTTTTATTATTTATTTTTTTATTCTAGAAATCCATACAACATTGTGCCTATACATAACAATATTTTACACCCAAAATTCTGTTAAAAGAGAGTAGGTTTCTTGTCAGGTCATCTTACCACAAAAAATAAAAGCATTTAAAATTAGGGGTGCCTGCGTGGCTCAGTTGGTTAAGCAGCTGCCTTGGGCTCCAGTCCCGCATCAGGCTCCCTGCCCAGTGGGGAGCCTGCTTCTCCCTCTCCTTCTGCCCACCATTCTGCCTACTTCTGCTCTCTCTCTCTGTGTCAAATAAATAAATAAAAATCTTTTAATTAATTAATTTAAAAAACTATTACCTCTAATTTCACTGTTTTTGAGTACCCAGTGTCTAGATTCTAATTCGTTGTGCGCAGAAATTAATGTCAGTTGAGTTACACTAAATAGCCAGATTAAAGTGCTTTGAATAAAGGCTTATTCTATTAAATTGTTAAAGTATTGTACTAACCAAAGATTTCAAAGTAGAAAAGATGTAGTTTTTTTGACTTTTTAAAGAAATGGGGTATTGTTTTTTAACAGTATCCTAACAGCACAGCATATTTTTTAAAACATTAAAAATAGTTGATCAGATCCTAATTTGATCAAGCCATAACTTGTGATAGACTGGGAAACCATGCTCTGAAAGATTTAACTGTTGGTTCAAAAGTATTAATTACGGGGGTGCCTGGGTGGCTCAGTCAGTTAAGCGCCTGGCTCTTGATTTCGGCTCAGGTCATGATCTCAGGGTTGTGAGATCGAGCCTCATGTTGGGCTCTGCGCTGCACACGGAGCCTGCTTGAGATTCTCTGTCTCCCTCTCCTTCAGTGCCCCCCCAAAAGTATTATACCCCTGTGTGCCTAGGATTCCAGAAATAATTTTATTCATTGATTCCTTGTGTGAATGGTATCTGATTCTGTTCTTTCTCACTAACCTTGAAGGTGCCATGCCCGTTAGTGTGGTCCTTAAGGTTTTTTAGGAATCTTGAAGAATTCAGTCCCCATCTATCCTATTCAATTTTCCAGTTTTTTGGCATTTCTAGATAAAAAAATAAAGTTCGTTGGAGTGGCATCCACTCCCACGTTTTAAGCATGTAAACTTTTGTTCAGCACATGCTTATTGACAGCCTGCTACGGGCCAGGCACCCTGCTGGACCCTGATGCACAGAAACAGACCAGCCTCGGCCCTCTTGGCCTTCCAGTCTGTGAAAATGAATTTGCCTACAAGCTTTTTTGTTTATTTGGCATAACAACGCCATCACTAACGTGAACTAATTTGGTGGCAAGACCAGTCTGAGTGAAGCCATAAATTACAACACCGTTGCTGAAGGGAAGGGTATTTTAGGGATACAGCCCCACGAAGCGCACCTCTAGGGAAGTAGTCTTGGATCAGATGCATTTGGGAAAAGTGGCACGTTCTCTCCACCTCTCAGAAACCCACATGCTATCATTTTGGGAGGCCTTGAATGGCCTTGCAGTGAATAACCCTATTTTCACTGCATTGCCCCCTGGCAATGTTACTGCAGGACCCACCTGTCTCACATGGCCCCTGGCAGTATGCTGTGAGTTCGGGTTCTTTGGGAAGAACTAAATTACAGATTATCTTTAGAGAAATTTGTCTTCAGATCAGAAGCCCTGTTCTCTTGAGCTCATTCATAAACACATGATGGTTTTCAGCAGTTTCTTGGCTTATTAGATGGAGAAAATAATGTCTTAGCCAGCTGCTCTACACTATTAGTAAGCTTACATCATTCTTCATGTTGAAATGATCAACTTCAGCCTGGAGAATAATTACAACTTTTGGTTTTTAAAGTAGCAGTCAGACAGTAATGAACTTTACCGTATTTGAAAACCTATTTGGTCTCTTCTCCCTGCCCCGTTTGACCCCTTTTCTATTGTAGAAGGATTAAGAAAATAACAAGACTGATCTTATAGTACTTTTCCTTAGCAAGCAACTCTTGGTCCTCTTCTCAACAAAATCAGATCTAACCATTGATGTCGGTTAAAAGCGAGTTTGTAGGGGGCTCCTGGCTGGCTCCATAGAACATGTGACTCTTGATCTCGGAGTTGTGAGTTCGAGCTCCACATGGAGCACAGAGATTACTTTTAAAAAAAGAGAGTTTGTATAGTGTGTTACACTTTCCATCATTTTACACATTGTTATTTTCAAAATCTTGGTTTGAGAGAAATTGGGACTGTTTTTGTCTGAACGTAACTAACTCGGAAAAACTACCTCTCACTGCCCCCTCGCCCCGCACTAATACTGATGCGTGTGCATGAACGGAACTAGAAGCAGCCTGCAGGGGGTGAGAGGGGCCTCCACTCTTCGCTTTGGGAGGTGGAGTTTCTCCCTCTGGTTATTGTTTGGGAGCTGACTGTTGCTGCTGTTTTATAGGGACACAGCAGGTCAGGAGAGATTCAACAGCATTACCTCAGCTTATTACAGAAGTGCCAAGGGGATCATACTAGTATATGATATCACTAAGAAGGAGACTTTCGATGATTTGCCAAAATGGATGAAGATGATTGATAAGGTAGGAGTTGCATTTTCCTATGAGAACCTATTTTAATCCTATAGACCGAAAAGCCATGACCTCAAGTCTCAGGGCCCCGTGAGGTACTCAGTTTGTGGATAAGCTGAGGTCTTGAGATCTAACACTCTCCCCTCTTTTATACTTCTGCTTTTTACCTTTTTGTGAGTAAGTGCTCTCGTTTCTCGAGTACTTCCCATGCTCGCTCCGTGCCAGCCTCATCAGGCCTGAACTGCTCTGCCCCCACATGCCACACTGAGAAGGAGACCGAGACCCTTGAGTCACTTGGCCAAGTCACACCATTCAGTGCCTTTCACTGCAGCCTGTCTCAAGTTGTTGTTTAGAATACACAAAATTAAATGGGTTATTCAAGAGAGTTTAGTCTTTTTGAAGAGAGATCCTACTGTGGCTGTATTTTTTTTAAAACTTAGAAATGTAGCTTAACTTTTTTCCTGATTATAAGATTAATGATATCTTGTCATGATAGAAAATTTGGAAAATCAAGTACAAAAGTAAATTTTAAAATGTATACTATTGCCATTTTGAAAAACCAGATTCAATCCACAGTCCATGTAGTTGTAGAGCGTGCTTACTTCACTGAATGTTCTATCATGCCTGCCTTCCTGTGTCATACGAGTGTTCTTCCAAAGCATGGGTTGTGTGGGGTTTTTTTTTAGTGGCTGCATTATTTTTATGTACCTTAACTTACTTGGTTCTCCATCTATTTTTTTGGACTTTCTTCGGTTGATGACCATTTTAAGTATAGGGCTTTGCCTGTATTGTAAATCATTTGCTTAGCATAGATTCTTAGAAATTATTGGTCGAAGACTCAAAATGTTGTGGTTCATAATGCCTGTGACCGCATCGCTCTCGAAAGCCCTGAGCCCCCGTGAGGACTGTCTCAGACCTCACCTGCGTCAGTCCGCCTGGGACAGGGCCAGTGCTCAGAGATGTGGGGAGCGGATGACCCCATGAGGATCACAGAGCAGCAGAGTGGTTTACGTTTCCTGACAGGATATGACAGTGCCCACCTTTGAAATGCAGCTTCTTTTAAAATTCCACAGTATGCTTCAGAAGATGCAGAACTTCTCTTAGTTGGAAATAAGTTGGACTGTGAAACTGACCGAGAAATCACCAGGCAGCAAGGTGAAAAGGTGAGAGAAATGGGGAGTAGAAGGGACGTCACTGTCCACATGCTGTGCAGTCAGCCGTTGGTAGACTTTTTAAATTTTTTTTTAATTATGAAATAATTATACAGTCACATCCTCACTTGTTTGGATTTAAAGGAGCAGGAAGTTTTAAAAATCATTTCGAAATGGAGGGGGGAGCGTCAATATATACTGCATTATTCTCTAACCTGACATTTTCTACAGAGAAACGTTTTGTTAAGCTGTAAAATTGCTTTCATGATTTCATGATTTGCTCCCTGCTATTGTAACCTTCTGTGGAGAATCAGTGATATTCACATTGTAAATGTCAGATGCATTACAGTTTTGGGAACTTGACTTGAACATCCCATCACCTCAGGGATTTTGTTTTGTGTTGTTACTTACTCACCATGTCGGGGTTTGCTCCACATGCCTACTTACCACGTAGGGGTTTGCTGCACACGCGAACTCTGTGTTTGAGCCTAAACCGGGCTTCGCAAACCTGGCCCCACCCCTCCCTTCAAGTAGGAGCCCAAGCTCTGTGATTGCCCCAGTCACAGGCCCCCGGGCCACCTGCTCCACCGCCTGGCACCCACACAGAAAACATGAATCTGTGTTCTTAGTTCGCACAGCAGATAACCGGGATGAGGTTCTGCGAAGCAAGTGCCAAGGACAACTTCAACGTGGACGAGATCTTTCTGAAGCTTGTTGATGACATTCTGAAAAAGGTAAAATAATGATATCAGGCAAATATCTCATGTGAAACCCATTGCTCCCTTTATGATGTTTCAGTGGAGAATGTTTTGCTCAGGAAGGGAAGCAGGGCACGTACTCAGAGGTGAAGAACCAGGTGAGGTGGTCACCTTGGCTGGAGGCCTCCAGCCGTGGCGGCCGCTGTGTCCACCCAGGGCCTCTCCGTGTCCGGTGTTGGTGTCCGGTATATGTGCTGAGTCCTAAAGATGGTTTAGTGAAGTGACTGGAGCAGGTATAACAATGTGTTTATTTGACATTTGCTTTTGTTCTTTTCCCGTTTTCCCACAAGAATTAAAATACAGGTGGTGGGGACCTCGTGGAGAGGGCAGGTCCCTGGGCCCTGCCTCGCCCTCAGTGCTGTGCTCCCCAGCGGGGCCTGGTTCCCTTCCCCAGGCCTTTCTGTGATACTAAGTTGCAGGAAAATTGCTGACAGCTTAGTTAAACAGTTTCTTCAAGCATCTATAGGCCTAAATTCAGAGATATTTTTAATAAGAACTTTCCTTAAGTTTATGTTATTACTACATATAATCTGCTAATTCAAACATAATTCAGAAGCTTCTAATAAAATGATTGTTTATATAATTGCTAAGAGAAGTTATTTCTTCCCTTAGTGATGATATTACCCCTGAGAATGCAGAACCATTTGTTTCCCCTGTATTAATGCATTAAATTTCCATTATTACTAGGTTCTGTGAAAATACATGTTTATGAGATAGATCCATCTGGTTTCTTTTACCATAGGGTATGTTGCAGACTGGCCAGTGTTTGTGTGTGACAGAGAATAGCCTGAATCTGGTTTTCATTGTTTGGCTTAATATTTGAACATCTAATTAAACGTTGATGATTGGAAATTTTAATGTAAAAATACTTTGCTCATATAATTGTGTAATCTGCAGAGCTCTTCAATATACAATTGCATGGTTAAATGTATTTGTCTTTTATTCTTTATCCTTAAGATGCCTCTGGATATTTTAAGGAATGAGTTGTCCAATAGCATCCTCTCGTTACAACCAGAACCTGAGATCCCACCAGAACTGCCTCCACCAAGACCACACGTTCGATGCTGTTGATTTGCTACTTTGGAGACAAAGTGGAAATGATTCCTGGAAAGGGGAAAATGTTCTATTCTGCACTACAATCATTTTGACAATTTCCTTTCGCACTTTGTAATCCAAGTCAGAGCTATACACTAACTTGTAAATATGCAAATATGCAATCCTGGGTAAGTTTTGGTTATAAATTACATATTTCCCTCCAAATTACTATATTTCATTCATTATCCCAGCATCTAGTGTACATACACTGGGAAACATAGTACTTCTAATATGAAGAATGGGAGAAATGAAAGGTTTAATGTTTCTTGAAATAAATAATATAATTGTCCTCGTTAATTATATTATGAGGACAGAAGATATTCTGATAAGAAGAAAGAAAGTGGTGCTTTGCTTACTGTTTTAAAGAAAATTTGTAAAACTAAAGACTTTTTGGGAAAAAAATAAAGCTATCATAAGTGCTTTTTCTTTATTTACAAGACATTTCCCCCAGCTGTAGCATCTCTGAAATATGGGAGTATTTCTGCCACAAAGCAAAGCTCCGTTCATAGCCGTCTCTGAAGGGTATTTATTAATTATGTCATGGTAGAGTACTACTAGTTAGAGAATAGGGGTTTGACTTGGTCCTGAGGCCGCAGAATCTCTCTCATGGTTTCCTAATGGACATACCCTGTGCTTTTAAGAACTACAAAGATTCAATAAAGAAAGAAGTGTTTTTGAAACTATAGAAGATTTTAAAACAACGCTGCTGTCCTAAACAAATCCTGTTTAAAGGAATTTTAAAGAGATACATTTTACTATATCAAAGAACATACATGTATTTACCTAAACATTCTATACCTTTGTAATGATAAAACTTCTCCCCTTTATGGTGAAGCTTATTCCTATTAAGCCTAGACTGTGTTCTTTTTTTTTTTTTTTTTTTTTTGGTCTGATAATGAATTTGTGAACTCTATCTTTGGTATATCTTTTATTAAACTGCACTGTTTTGTTTAGTCAAGGTAAATAAGTAATTATGTATTTGAATAACTTGGCGTGTCTTGAGTGTTGTGATATGAAAAGCATTGTGGTCTTTCTACACTAATGAAGTGCAAATAAAATTTTGTATTTATGAATGACAGTTGAGTTGCCACATTTGTGTCATTACAAATTGTACATCTGACAGTATTTTTCAAAAACTCCACATCTTAATCTTTAGAGCATTTTAGCTAAGAAAAATATCCTCCACTATGGAAAACAGCCAGGCTGTTTCTCAAAAGGTTAAACGTAGAACTACGATATGACCGAGAAATTCCACCTGTAGCTACCTACCAAAATAAAAATAGAAAGCAGGGACCCAGACAGTTACGTATACACCAGTGTTCATAGTATTATTCACAATAGCAAGAAGGGGGAAACACACCACGGGTCCATCAGCAAACCAGTGGGTAAACCTAAGTGGTCTGTACGTACAGCGGAATATTGTTCAACCTTAAAGGAAACTCTGACCCCACGCCACAACATGGACGAACCTTGAGGACATTCTGCTAAATGCTATAAGCCAGACACAAAAGGACAAGATTCCATTTATATGAAGGACCTAGAATAGTCCAATTCATAGACAAAGTGGAACGGTGGTTGCCAGGGGCTGGGAGTTGGGGGAATGAGGTGTTAGTGTTTAATAGGGACAGTCTTAGTTTGGGAAGATGAAAAAGTTCTGGCAATGGATGGTGATGGTGGTTATTCACGATGTGAATGTGCTTAGTGCCATTGAACTGTACACTTTATAACAGTTAAATATAGATTTATATATACTGTCCTCAAGAAAATGTTCTTGTTTGTACTTTTTACCATCCAATGGTAAGTCACGGGTTGTGTGGATTAGTTACCTGTTCCTGCCACACCTCCCTCGTGGCTCTGCTCTGATGCGGGGCTAGGACTCTAGACCATTCACCAGACCCTCCTCTTCCTCTTAACCAACTGATGGGAGAGACTTGAGGGACTGGGAAGGAGAAGAGGAGGGATTTGCTTGCCATTTTCCTGTTTCTGGCAGCCCCCTGCAGGAATATCCCTTAATGGGCCTCCAGCAACCAGCGTCCCCCCTCCCTGCACTGCACACACAGCAGCATTCGGGCAGGTCAGTGTCCTGCCTGCTGGGCCCCAGCCCTGACCATCCCAGCACCTGCTCACCCCCTCCTCAGATATCCATCTGCCCAGCGGACCTGCCAGGCCTGTACGGGTCCCTTCTCTGAGCTCCCAAAGTTGGGTGATATTCATTCTTCCTTTTTGCTGCCCCCAGCGCTGACAGCAATAATTGCTTCCTTCAGTTGTCTATCACAGGATTACCTTAACGTTCCCTCTTTGTCGGGTTAGCATTTTAACAATGATGTGGCTACTATAGTTAAGAGTCTCTTATGATTTGTCTCCCTCTCTGATTTCTTCCTATTTTTCCTTCCCTTCCCCTACGTTCATTTGTTTTGTTTCTTAAATTTCACATATGAGTAAAATCATATGATATTTTTCTCTGACTGACTTATTTCGTTTAGCAGAGTACCCTCTTGTTCTATCCATGTCATTGCAAATGGTAAGATTTTTTGATGGCTGAGTAATATTCCATCATGTGTATACCACATCTTCTTTATCCAGTCATGGGGGGGAGGGATGGGGTAACTGGGTGAGGGGCATTAAAAAGGGCCCTTGATGTCATGAGCACTGGGTGTTACTGCAACTGATGAATCACTAAATGCTACCTCTGAAACTGATAATACACTGTATATTAATTGAATGAATTTAAATTAAAAAGTTGAGCACTAAATTAAAAAATTTTTTAATGAAATTTAGGGGGAAAAAATAATGTGGCTAGTTTCCTGTAGCGAATCCCTGTTTAAAAATTCCTCGGGACGCCTGGGTGGCTCAGTCAGTTAAGCATCTGCCTTCCGCTCACGTTAGGATCCCAGGATCCTGGGATCGAGTCCCACATTCTGTTCCTTGCTCAGCAGGGAGCCTGCTTCTCCCTCTGCCCGCCGCTCCTGCTTGTGTGCTCTCTCTCTCGGAGACAAAATCTTTCTAAAAAATAAATAAAATTTAAAAATAAATAAAAATGCCTGATTTCCATCTGTTTTCCGTCTGTATTGGGAGTGATCTCAGCAAACATGCTCAAAGATGAGTTCAAGAAAAAAGTTTGTTTGCCATGGGCATTTGCGGCCACTTCAGTGATCTGTGGCCTTTATATTTATATTCACTCCTGCATCTGTGCCTGTCCGCTGTAGTATCAACAAAAGCGCCCTGTTCTGTAGGGCAGTTCTGGGGTTAAAGGTAGGACTTTGCAAGAGGTCTTCGTGTGGTTTATGGCTCTTGCCTTTCATTACAATTTTGTTCTCTAGTTTTCCAGTATGCTTTTAGGGTTTTTCTCCGGTCAGTAGGATTTTAGACCGTGTGACTGGGACTTCACAGTGTTCTTTACTACAATCCTCCACAGTTTGTTAGGGGCTGGTTATTCCATGTCAACTCTGTGAGCAGTTCTCTTGACTCGTGGCCTGTCTTGCCCCCGGGATGGTCCGTCATGTGAGAAACTCAAACTCAATGTCATCTCTCTCGATTTTTAAAAAGGATTCTCCTTTTGAAAAACAGCCGTGAATAACGCATTATGCTCTTATAGTTTATTGTCCTAGACGAGTGTTCATTTGATTCTCAGAAACCGAGATGAGTAGAAAGAAGGGTGTAAAATCAAGTTTTAGTTGTCCGTGTAGACGGAGAAGAACAAAGTCCAAGAAAGTACAAATAAAAATCTCCTAATGCCCCAAGATTTGTAGTTTGTTAAGGCCCCCAAATCCTATTACTAGTCTGTGGAGTAGATATTGAATGAGGCTGGATTTCACCCGCTCCGTGGAGAGGGAACGGTGAATCGATTCCTTCGAATGCAGGAGGGGAACGACGTGGTGGTTCCGTGTGGGAAACTCCTCCTTTCTTCAGGTGCCTCCATCGTGGTGCTTGTTTCAAGTTGGCAGGAGGTTTTGCTTAATGGTTCAAATTCGAATATTAAAACTGAGGGTTAGTATTAGTTGATGACACAATATAACAAGAGCTTAGTCCAGCTTGTCTCTAGCCGTAAACAAAATAACCTTAGTTCGTTTATTTTTTCATGAGTGACTCGCAGGAGAGAAAGAAAGTACTAGAACTTGAATGGATTACTTACCACCTTGATGTTATAACTGGGGCAACAAATTGTGGTTCCGGGTGGTCAGGACACGACGTGCGGCCTGTTGTTGAGTTGCAGTGCTGTAGCTGGCAGAGCTGAAGCGTGCCGGGTGGTTGCTATTTGCAAGGCCCTGGGCGTGGGTGCTCTAGGGGGTACGACAGGGAAATAGGACAGTCCCCGCCCTCGGGTTCAGATGCAAGAGACAGAGGGCCAGGGTCGCAAAGCCAGAGCACGAGGCAGAGCTTCCACCGCTAAACAACGAAGAGACTCCCAGGGAAGCAGAGAAGGGAGAAGCCAAGGCCAGCGTGGGGGAAGGTGGGGAGGCAGGGGGGTACTCTTCCCTCGCCCTCAAGAATGAGTTGACTATGGACTGTTGTCCAGGCAGTGTATTCAAGAACCCAGGGGAAACCTCTGGAAAAAGATTACGTAGTAAAGCATGTGCTGTGAGCGATTCCAATAGCTTCCTCAACACTTGGCTGCTGCTTGTAAATGTTTGATGAAGCCTGTTCTCATGATAGAAAATAATGACTGGAAATACAGTCGAACTGTCTGCATGCATACAAAAAAAGTAAAGCATGTCTCGTTCCAATACGTTCACAATGGTTCCTGAAAGAGTTCTGAAAAATCTGCCTCCGTATTTTTAGCAAGGGGAAGCTGATGAGTCGGATCTATTTGTGGACCAGCCAGCTCCATTCCTATGGCTTAAACCAACCGTCTGACAAACCGAGAGGGTAAACAGCCCCAATTCATCGGCTGTTGGTGAAAACAACTTACGGCACATGTCCAGTGGGATGGAAAGTTCCTCACAGTGCGTACCCAGCAAAGACAGCAGGTGCTCCCAAAGCAGTGAGAGCTTCATCCCTGCCCCTGACCGACTGCAGGGGCGCGGGGTTCAGATCTCAGAGGGCAACGCTGAACAACAGAATCCTTAGATTTTACTAGATTTCTTTCTTTAAAGAAATCACAGACCTTTCTGATGCTAATCCAAATATGTTCAATAAATGCTTGTGATTAAAATAGGTTAGAGTCCATTATATCGGAGAAGAACGTGGGGTTTTTAAGACAAAGAAGGGATGCCAGTCTTGAAGCTCTCCGGGGACGACACTGGTCCCAGCGTGTCTCAGTCCTCAGGTCTCCTCAGGCCAGCTAGTGAAGCCTAGGTTACCTCAGGGGCCCCTCAGTCCGTGAAAGGACCTCTGCCCTAACTTGTTGGAATGCCCTAAACTCGGAAAAACAGCTGGTCACTCATGATTCAAAGCAGAAGGTTTTAATATACCAAACCTGCTCGTCTGGATTCCCTTCAAAGCGTCATTCAACAAGTACAAAGAACTGGAGACAGCTGGGAGCAGGGAGGCACGGGGCACCTGAAGGGGCCTCATGAAAACAGGGGACAGAAGGGTGAGAAAGAAAACAAGAGCGGAGACAACAGGGCCAAGTTTGCATCTGGCCCCGTGTGGCTTACAACGGGCCGTGACAGAGGGGCCTCGAGGCCTCCTCCCACACGGAACCCTGCGCACCAGGACAAGTCCCATCGGCCGCCCAGCGTCCCTCCCTCCTGTGAGTTCCACTCCTCCTTGCAGCTGGCGTGTCCCCTGGACCCAAGCTAGCTCAGATCTCCCCTTTGGGAAGGCTCCCCTCTGTCCCCAGCTGCAGCCCCCACGTCTCTCGGAAACATCTTCGCGTGGGAAGCAGGCACACTTGCGCTCTGTGCCCCACCCCTCGGGCTCACCTCACACGTCACTGCCGCACAGTTCTCCACGAAACGTCACACCAGCCTGCTGGGGCTAAACCTGGTGGACAAGCATCACCATGCTTGGTGTCTCTGCGGCGCTGAGCACTGAGAGCGCCCCCTGACATCGCAGTGTCTGGGTGGCCCTTCCAGTAAGACTACTTCTGAGCCCTAGTAGAGCGCAGCAGTCAGGAATGTGGTCTCCAAAGCCAAGTCGTATGGGTTGGAGCCTCAAACAGACTGTCTGCCAGCTGCATTATCTTTCAGCAGATTACTTAGCTTCTGTGTGCCTCGGTTTCCCCATCTGAGACATGGGGATAAGATCAGGTGCCAGCTACTTCATAGAGTTGTTGTGAGGATTACATGAGTGAATGTCTGTGAACTTCCTATAATTATCCTGGCACACAGCAAATACTCAGTAATTAGCTATTACTGTCATAGCTTTTTCAAACCTTTTATTTTTTAATAATTTTAGACTGACATCACGATCCCGAGGTCCTGGGATGGAGCCCCGCATTGGGCTCCCTGATCAGCAGGAAGCCTGCTTCTCCCTCTCCCACTCCCCCTGCTTGTGTTCCCTCTCTCGCTGTCTCTCTCTCTCTCTCTGTCAAATAAGCAAATAAAATCTTTAAAAATAATTATAATTTTAGAGTGACAGGAAATTGCAAAAATAGTACAGAGTCACCACATACCGTTTCCTCAGTTTCCCCTGATGACAGCATCTTCTAGAACTATAGCACAGTTATCAAAACTGGGACATTGACATTAGTACACCACCTTTAATTAAGCTACAGACCTTATTCCAATTTCACCAGTTAATTTTTGTTTTTAATCATCATGTTATGTTTCCAGAATCTCTTCTTCCTTGGCTTCTATGGCCCCTAATGTCGCTGTCCTCAGAATATTTCTAAGAATCTCCCTTGGGTTTTCTTTTAGGTGCTATGCTCCCCAGGGAGTGGCAGGCCTTTGGGCTTCTAACCAATGGTCATTTCTTCACTTCTTTCATTTTGTTCAGGTAGGGAATGGCCATGTGCTTCTGGGAGCAGCTGTGGGGGTGAATCTTAACTGGTACATACCCACCACCACTCCATCCCTTTTCCTGATGATTGTTTGGGGATGGGCATGTGACTATATGCCAACAAACATGAGTTCAAGCCCACTAGGTGGTTTCTGGAAAGGCTTTTGCTCTTAAAAAGAGACTCATACACAGGTTCTCTGGTGCCTCTGGAACTGGTCGTCCTCAGGGATGCTTGGAACTGCAGCAGCCATCTTGGACCCATAAAGAAAGTTTCCCTAAAAGACAGTCAAAACATCAGAGAAGACATGTGAGGAAAATGGAAAGAATACAGGCCCTTCAATTTTAGAGCCACTGAGTTAACTGTGTCATCTTGCTATGTAAGATGATAGTGGCTTACACCCTTTCAGTTGGAATGTTCCTTACTGATGACTGAAAGCATCCTCACTAATGTCCCGGGGTCCATCCTCAGCCCAGTTTTCAGTATATACACTTACCCAGGCCTATGGCTCCAACCACCACCTGTATGCCGATGGCTTCTGAGTCTCTAGCCCAGACCGTTCATGAGCCACAAATGCATAAATCAGGCTACCTACTGGCACCTCCACCCTGGTTTGCCACAGACACCTCGAACTCAACTGACTTTAATTTAAAACTGATACCACCTTCATTCGTGAGCCAGCCCCTCTAACCTGTCCTGTATCATGTATCTCAGTGAAAGAACCATTACCCACCGAATCTCCCAAATCTGAAACTTGAAGGTGGCCCTAGACCTCTCCCTTTTCTATCCTCTGTGTCCAAGTGGTCTTCAAGCCCCATTGAACAGTCTTTTTCTCTCTAGCCTGAATTATCTGAAGTCTCATGGTTCCTTGTTTGCATTCTTACAACAGTCACTGATTTGTAGATCTAATCTAATTATTCTCCCTGTCTAAAAAAAAATACTCTCAAGTCAACTATGACTATTAATTAAATTCCCTTTTATCATCCAAACACATTCAGAAATCCCCATCTTCTCTAGAGTATTTTCCTCAAGTGGAGAGATCTTTTTCCCCAGCTCTACCCAAGATTCAGAGATAGCTCCTCCAATTGCTAGTAAGTATTATTTCATCCATTTCAGCCTCAAGGAGAGTAGGAGCTTATCCAGATCTGCAGAGCTAGTAAGGGGTAGAGCTAAGACCCAGCCCCAAGACTTTAGACTCCTTGTTGTCTTCTCGCACAGTCTTTGAAAAGATTTAGTAACACTGCGTGTTACATATATAGTAACATGTTCCTTATCTATTTGTATTAACTACTCAATGGGCAATTGACTTCCTGCCAAGGAGAAGATGGCCCAAAAAACTTGTTTTCTTATAGTCATTATAGTTTCCTAAAAATCACTAGTGTGATTACAGCACAAGCCCTGCCTTTAAATATCTTTTAAAAGCAAACATAAATAGAGGGGCGCCTGGGTGGCACAGCGGTTAAGTGTCTGCCTTCGGCTCAGGGCGTGATCCCGGCATTATGGGATCGGGCCCCACATCAGGCTCCTCCGCTCTGAGCCTGCTTCTTCCTCTCCCACTCCCCCTGCTTGTGTTCCCTCTCTCGCTGGCTGTCTCTATCTCTGTTGAATAAATAAATAAAATCTTTTTTAAAAAAAAGCAAACATAAATAGAAAACAACTATCAAGATGGTGAAATTTATTCCAACCATATTAATAATTATATTAACTATAAACAGCCTAAATCTACACATTAAAAGATAGAGATTGTCATATAAAAAAGCGAGAC
This sequence comes from Ursus americanus, assembly GCF_024610735.1. Taxonomy (NCBI): domain Eukaryota; kingdom Metazoa; phylum Chordata; class Mammalia; order Carnivora; family Ursidae; genus Ursus; species Ursus americanus. Next base: position 55,605,392 of record NC_142145.1, read on the forward strand.
CTAACTATATACTGTCTACAGTAAACACCTTTTTAAGTATAACAAAGACAAGTTAAAAGTCAAAAGATAGTAAAAAGTTATGTCATGAAAACACTAATCAAAAGAAAGCAGATTGGTTATATTAATATCAGAAGAAAGTTGATTTCAGAAGAAGGAACATTACCAGGAAAAAAGAGGAGCATTATATAATGATAAAGGAATCAATTCACCAAGAAGACAACAATCTTCAACTTGCATGCACCTAACAACAAAGTTTCAAAATACATGAGACAAAAGTTGGTAAAACTGAACGGAGAAAAAAAACAGATCCACAATGGTAGTTAGATTTCCATGCTCAATAGGACAAGCAGACAGAAAATCAGTGAGGCTATCAAAGACCTGAACAACAGCTTGACGTAACTGAACTCCATCCAAGAGCAGAGCATATATTCTTTTCAAATGCACATGAAACAGTTACCAACCTAGATCATATTCTGGGCCATAAAACAAACTTTAATAAATTCAAAAGAAAGGAAATCAGGGGCACCTGGCTGGCTCAGTTAGAAAAGTTATGTGTCTCTTGATCTTGAGGTCATGAGTTTAAGCCCCATATCGGGTGTAGAGATTCTTTTTTTTTTTTTTTAAAGATTTTACTTATTTATTCGACAGAGATAGAGACATCCAGCGAGAGAGGGAACACAAGCAGGGGGAGTGGGAGAGGAAGAAGCAGGCTCACAGCGGAGGAGCCTGATGTGGGGCTCGATCCCGCAACGCCAGGATCACGCCCTGAGCCGAAGGCAGACGCTCAACCGCTGTGCCACCCAGGCGCCCCGGGTGTAGAGATTCTATGAACAAACAAACAAATAAACTTAAAAATTTTCTTTCAACAAGATTTTGTTTTTAAGTAATCGCTATACCCAACACGGGGCTGAGCTAAGCAATCCTGAGATCAAAAGTTGCATGCTCCACCAGCTGAGCCGGCGGCCATGCCCCCAAACTTTAAACTTTTTTTTTAAAGAAGTAAATTATATGCAATATGTTCTCTGACCATAACTGAATTAAGCTAGAACAATAACAGAAAATATCTGTGAAATCTCTGAATATTTGGGAAATAAGCAATACACTTTTAAACAACCCATGTGTCAAACAGAAGTCAAAAGGGAAATTTAAAAACGTTTTAAATTGAATGAAAATGCAAATACAACATATCAAAACTTGTGAAGCTCAAGGGGTACACAGAAGGACACCTAAAGCATTAAGAGCTCATATTAGAAAAGAAAGAAGGTCTTGAGTAACTGATGTAAGTTTCCACTTTCAGAAACTAGGTGTGGGGGGAGCAAATTAAACTCGACGCAAGATGAAGAAGTGAATACTAAAGATGAAGCATAAATCACTGAAATCAAGAACAGAAAAATAACAGGAAAAAAATCAACAAACCAAAAACTGTATCCATACAACTCAATGACAATAACAACAAAAACAACCTAATTTAAAAGAGACAAAAAATAGTCATTAGGGAAATGCAACACAAAACCACAATGAGATACCACTTTACACCCATTAAAATGACTAGTATCAAAAAACCAAAATAACAAATGTTGGCTAGGATGTGGAGAAATTGCAACTTTTATGACTTTTATGCACTACTAGTGGGAATGTAAAATGGTGCAGCCTCTGTGGAAAAGGGTATGGTGATTCCTCAAAGTACTAATTTTGGAATTACCATACAATCCAACAATTCTACTTCTGGGTTTATGCCCACAGAGGTGAAAGCAGGGACTGAAACAGATATTTGTACATCCATGTTTATAGTAGTATTACTGAAAATAGTCAAAAGATGGAAGTAACCCACCCAGTGCCCATTGATGGATGAATGAGTAAACAAAATGTAGCATGTGATATATACATGAAACGAAATATTATTCCATCTTAAAAAGGCAGGAAATTCTGACACATGTTACAACATAGCTGAAACTTGAAGACATTATGCTAAGTGAAATAAGCCAGTCACGAAGGACAAATACTGACAAATAAATTATTCCATTTATATGAAGTACCTAGAGTAGTCAAATTCGTAGAGACAGAAAGTAGAATGACAGTTATCAGAGGCTGGGGGAAGGGAGCAGAGAGTTAATGTTTAGCAGATACAGAGTTTCAGTTGGGGAGGGTGAAAAAGTTCTGGAACTGGATGGTGGTGATGACTGCCCAACAATGTGAATGTACTTGATGCCACTAAACTGTACACTTAAAAATAGTTAAAATGTGGGGCGCCTGGATGGCTCAGTTGGTTAAGCGTCTGACTCTTGATTTTGGCTCAGGTCATGAGCTCAGGGTTGTGGGGTTGAGTCCCGCATGGGGCTGTGCACTCAGCGCACAGTCTGCTTGGTATTTTCGCTCTCCCTCTCCCTCTGCCCTCCCCCCCTTTGTGCATTCTCTCTCTTTAAAATAAATAAATAAATCTTTCAAAAAATAGTTAAAATGGTAAATTTATGTTATATATATTTTATCACAATAAAAATTTTAAAGAAATGGGGGGTAAACTATCTTTGAAAAGATCAACAAGGTGATAAACCTCTAGCCAAATTCATGAAGAAATGCAAAGAAAAGACACAAGTTATTCATATCTGTACAGAAAGAGGAGACATCATTACAGACACTAAAGACATTAAAAGAATAATAATGAAACCCTGTAAACTATTCTATGCCTATAAATGTAACAGCTTAAATTAAAATGAATGAATTTCTTGAAAACATAAACTGTCAAAACTCGTTCAAAAGAAATACAGAACTGTCTCAACTTGCTAAAGGTTACCTATAAAAAACCAACAGAGAACTTCATACTTAATGGTGAAATGCTGATTGCTTTCCCTCTAAAATTAGGGACAAGCCAAGGATGTTTGTTCTTTAATTCGTATCATTAGGGCATCATACTAGATGCCCTAGCCTGCAATAAAGCAAGAAAAAGGAATAAAAGGAAATAAATATAAACAAAATTGTCTGTATTCACATATACATGATTGTCTACATAGAAATTCACAGAGAATTTACAACAAAGTTATTGGAACTAATAATAGACTTTAGCTAGATCACAAGATACAAGGTCAATATACAAAAATCAACTGTATTTTTATTTACTAGCAATAAACATTTTGAGATTGAATTTTTATAATACTATTTAAGTAGCATTCCTCCCCCCAAAAGCCACGAAATTCTTAGGTACAAATCTAACAACAGATATGCAAGATCCATATGCTGAAAACTTAAAATCTTGATTAAAGAAAAAAGATCTAAATAAATGGAGAGATTACTGTTTTATGGATGAGAAGTCTCAATATTGTTAAGATGTCCACTCTCCCCAGACTTATCTCTAGATTTGATGCCTATCTAATAAAAATCCCTAAAGGAATTTTTGTAGAAATCAATAAGCTAATTCTAAACTTCATATGTAAAAGCAAATGAACTGGTCGTCAAAGCAATTTTGAAGAAGAACGAAGTTAGAAGGCTCACACTATTTGATTTTAAGACTTAACTATCAATCTATAGTAATCAAGACATAGTGGAGAAGAAAGGACAGACATACAGATGAGTAGAACAGAAATAGACCCACACATATATGGTGAACTGATTTTCAATAACTGTAGAAAGAGGCAATTCAATGGAGAAAGATAGGGTTTTTTTCAATTAATGGTACTGGAACAATTAGATATCCCTATGCAAAATATGAACCTCAATCTATTCCTCTCACCCTATACAAAAACTAACTCAAAAAGGATCACAGACCTAAATGTGACACTTGAAACTACAAATATTCTAGAAGAAAAGTCACTTCCTTCTCCAACTCCCCCATGACGGATCTGAAAATACCTTACCACAGCCTATTTTTAAAAAGCCAATAGAAGTATTTAGTGATTGTGCATAAATCGAATACCAAGCATGATGTTGTATGGTCTAGCATTTTCATTAGGCTCTTTATTTTCCACCAGAAATGAAGGCAGCCCTCCCATCTGCTTAGTGATTTAAAAACATATGGATTGCTCTTAATCGGCTCCACAAATTACCCACACTCCAAGCTGCTGAAATCGAAAACGAGCTTCAAATATCTGCTGCTCAACTTTATCAAAAATTCTGTGATGCAGAGTTCAAAAGCCAGACTCTCTATTCCTTTCTTTCATATTACTCCCCAGGTCAAGACAGCTCAGAGGACAGCTGGGTGAAAAAAACCTGTCGTCTTGACTCCCGGAATTGTCTTCTCTGCGCTTTGAAGTCACGCCTTCAACTAACATTGGAACAAGTGTAGGAAACCTCTTGTGGAATTCATTATTCCCTTCAGTGAAGGGATGTTGTTGAAGGCATTGTAAGCCTGAACTTCTTCCCCCCCTCCACTGTACTATAGTGTGTATATTAACTAAGCCACCTCAAAAACCTAGGGAAACTACTTGGACTATAAAACAATGAAGTATCTTAGGAGTCCTGGAATAAAATCTCCGAAGTGCTTCTGCAATAATGCAAACTGTCCATTAGGAGGAGCCAGAGTACCAATGATAAAGAAAAAAACCCCCCCGCAGGTTAAAATAACATTTACAAATAGTACCATTATTTCTAAACTGGAGTTTTTGTTATTTTAATGTTTTCTACCACATATAAATGACATCGTTTGAATAGATGGTATAACTTAGAAAAGGAAAGTAAGCCTTTTATAATTATGCCCTACATTTTAGCAGTAATTCGAACAGATCTAATGAATTCAATTTGAACTCAGGGGAATTTTCCTGAGCTGAAGATTTTTATGCATAAAAAGTGTTAGAGGTGGGGGCGCTTGGGTTGCTCAGTCTTTAAGCGGCTGCCTTCGGCTCAGGTCATGATCCCAGGGGCTTGGGATTGAGCCCTGCATAGGGCTCCCTGCTCAGCGGGAAGCCTGCTTCTCCCTCTCCCTCTGCCCCTGCTTGTGTTCCGTCTCTGTCCGTCAAATAAATAAATAAAATCTTTTTTAAAAAAAGTGTTAGAAGTGGACAGAGTATAATGATAGTTTTAAAGATAATTCTTTCTATAAACTTTATTGTTTGCTTTTTATCTAGGTGTCATTTAAGGAAGAAAAAAACTGTATTTTTTTCTCTAAATCAACTTGGCATTTGCTTTGTAAATTGTGGCCCTGGACCACACTCAGATTGGGACTCCTGGCTGTGGGCCTATATGCCAGGAGCAGGTGAGGAAAAGGGAGGAGACACAGCCAGGGGTGATGGGTAAGGAATGCAGGCAGCACGAAAGGGATAGCCAGGGGACCTGTTTCCACAAGGTAGCATAGCCCCTGCAGACAGGAAAGAATTTGATAGAGGACATTACAATGTGAGGTACAAGGGGGCTGGAAATATATAAACTCCTCTGAGAAGCAGAAAAAGAAGAGGGAGAATTTGAGGGGACACTATCATGAATTTTCTAACTATGGAACCTTGGCAAGAGTATCTTGAAGAGTTCTGATCTAGTTTATACCACCGGGACATAAAGCACAATTTCTCTTGCTATGTGATGGTGTTCAGCAATGATTAGGTCTAGGATGTAAGAAAAGGATACTAACACTCCTCCGTTTCTCCTTGGCAATTGGGATCAGGCAGAGAGAGTGCTTGGCGAGGCTGTTGCAAGATACACAGGAGGTGAGGAGAGAAAGGTAGTTCTCTCTGGGCCTCTCAGAAGTTGGGGGATCCTCAACAGGTGGCCAGCAGTGGTTCCCAGAGGGAGGACAGTCCTATGGACTGGACAGAACAGAGCTTCTCAGGGGCAGGCTCTCCTGGAGGTCTTTAGTTTGGTTCCATTCTGTCTTCATTGTCTTTTTTTTTTTTTTACGATTTATTTATTTATTTTAGAGAAAGAGTGAGGAGGGGGAGGAACAGAGAGAGAGAGGGAGGGAGAGTCTTAAGCAGACTCCCTGCTGAGCGTGGAGCCCCATGAGTGGCTCGATCTCATGACCCTGAGATCATGACCTGAGCTGAAACCAAGAGTTGGATGCTGAACTGACTCCCAGGCGCCCCTGTCTTCATCCTCTTTATCACAGGATAACATACATGAATCATGAGTTGCATAGCTGATAGACTCTTCTTGAAGCGAGCAAGAAAGCGTGGCTCCAAAGCCTCGGAAGAGCCCTCTTACACATGATCCCAACTTCTCACTCCAGAGACTGGTTTGCTGGGTTTTGAACTTCCTAATAATGAATTATTCATAAGGCGCTCTTTTGTGCCACTTCTTCCGCTCAACAGTATGCGTGTGAGATTTATTCATCTGTGTTGTCGCGGCAAGGCATGGTGTGCCCTCCTGACTGTGTCCAGTAATCCATTGTAGGGCTACCCTGTGATTTACCTATGCAAGGAGATGGGCATTTGGATAGCTTGCAGTTAAAAATAGGGCTGGGGACGCCTGGGTGGCTCAGTCGGTGAAGCGTCTGCCTTCAGCTCAAGTCATGATCCCAGGGCCCTGGGATCCAGTCCCACATCGGGCTCCTTGCTCAGCAGGGAGCCTGCTTCTCCCTCTGCTTGTGCTCTCTCTCTCTCTGACAAATAAATAAAATCTTAAAAAAATAAAAAATAAAAATAGGGCTGATGTGAACATTCCCGTTTGTTCTTTTGGTGAACACAGGTAGGCATTTCTGTAGGGTGTACCTAGGAGTAGAATTACTGGGTCATAGGGTGTATGTTCAGCTTTAATAGATACTGGCAAAGAAGTTCCCCACCATATTGGTACCAATTTACTGCATGTGTGTTTACCAGCGGTGCTATAATTAAGCTGCTATTTAATATTACTAAAATAACAATTTACTATTTTATAATAAAATACTATATTCAAATAACCAAATAAACATAACTAGTAATTATAATTATATTAATATAACTTCTTCACAACTTGAAATTGCCTATTTTTTTCATCTTATCCATTCTGATGGGTATACAATGGTATTTCACTGTGGTTTTAATGTTTTTCCCCATCCTTTGTCCATTTTTCCTATTGCATTGTCTGCATTTTACATATTGATTTGTAGAAGCTCTTTATATATACTGGATACTCTCCTGAAATATTCTTATAGAGATATGAATGCTAACTCATGATACCAGAGGAACCAATGTCCCTGAGCAGATAGAGCCTTATGGAGAAAATCCAAAATGGTGAGCCTTCACTTGGTAGCAGTGGGGCTTCCCAGGACTGTGATTCAGAGAGTAGCAAATGCCAACACCATCTTGCTTGATCAATTCCAGGAAACAAGGGCATAAGTTAAACTCAACCCAAAGGATACGTGACTTTGTGTTTTACTAGACAACTTTTTTGTCACATCTTCCAAAGAAAGTCACAAAATGTTTGAAAGCAAGTTCTGGAATGTGCCATTCCTCAAACTGTGGTCCACATGATTTGTTGGCAAAGCAAGGAAGTTTCATACATGGCTAATAACACCCTTTACGATGAACCCAACCTGGCACTTAACAGGGTCTTAGCATTGTTTCACTGTTTTGGAAACAATAACACTTAGGTTCAATCAGATGAATTTATAAAGCAAATACTAGCCACGGTCGCTCAAGAGTTAGGGCTTTTCAGGTTAGTCTGTTGAAATAGGAAGGCTGGAGACCTTCTCAGTGGTGACCCTGACTCAGGTTTTAGTCCGGCATCTGCCACTCCTGGCAGGCTGCCCCTTGAGTCCTCTTCAACACTGAGAGCCAATTACTCACCCCAACTGGACCCCCAGAATAGCTTACGCCTCACCAGGTGGTTAAGAGTGGTCATGTGGAGCACAGATTCGATAAAACCCATGCACACCGGCTGGCTTGACTGAACCCAACAATAAACCACGCCTGCTCAAAACCATCCCGGCTTTTGTGCACATTCTGTGCCTGGTATATTTTGTGATGACTACCTGAAACTGCCACTTAACTTAAATCCATTTCACATTACAAGAAAGGTCTGATTTCATAGGAAGAAATACTTTAAATTCAGGGCAGTGCAAATTCTCTAGCCATCTGCCAGCCATGGTGTAAAACTCTTGGTGTGCTCCTGGCTGACAGCGGCGCAGCCAGCTGTTCCATTTCTAACACAAGCCTGGCTTTGTCATTGCCAAGGTCACTCCCAGCCCCTCCCTGTCACTCACTGCCCCAGGCTGCAGGCTGAGGGAGCTGCCTCCGACGCTTTCATTTACTTTCTCCCTCGGTTCAAAAGATCCAGGTTGTTCCCTTTTTTCTCTGCCTTTGTCCTTGGGTAGGATTTTAATCTCTGCCATGGTTCTGTTTTCTCACGATGCCACGCCTTCACTTTGAATGCTCGTCCCTTGCAGGTGTCCTGGAGCTTTTCTCTGCCGTTGGTATAACTTTCATAAACGTTTTCTAATTTTTCCATTCATTAGGGAAAACCCGCTGTAAGTCCTGCATATACTTTAAGCTCTTTCCAGAACAGCGCAGCCCAATACGCCTGCCTCTACCCCATGCAAGCCCAGCAGCTGCCCGGCCTACTTCCTCGCAGAACCCCACCCTGCGGGTCTCGGGGAGGCTGTCCCGTTGCCGTGGCGACGAGCCACCTGCCGAGTCAGCAAGCTCAGGGTGTGTGTGCCTCGCGGGGGTCTGGGGCGCGGGCCCAGCCAGCAGACCCTCCCTCCGCAGCCCGGGAAACAGCCGGGCTCGGCGCGCTTGCAAGTCCCGGCAGGATCCTGCCCGCTGCCTGTGCTCGCTCGCCTTGGCAGTTCGTGCGAGGGCGGCTCCCGCCCCGCGAGGGTCCCGCGGAAGCTCTGGCAATGTTCCCCCAGGGAAACCAGCCCTCGCTCTGGCCTCGGAGTCGGTTTACGCAAAAGCCCGGGACGAATGCCCTAAGCTGAAATGACGGCGTCCGCCTGGTCTTGGGGTCTTCCGACGCCATTGGGCTGGGGGCAGGGAAAGAGACGTGCCCCGAGGAACGGGAGGGGCGACAGCCAGGCGGACGCTGTCTCACTGGCAGTTTGTGTTGTGTCTGCGACAGCCGGCTGCCCGTACACCATGCGAGTAGCTCACCTTCCCAGAGAAGGGTTCCTGTCGCCCCCCCTCCGCACGTCTGTCTCCGATGCTGCTTTGTGAAGTAGCTGGAACGCAACATGGAGGGAGCCACAGTCATTTATAAACCGCTTTGTAACAAAAGACGTCAATGTCACCAGGACGAGTCGCAGAGAGGGAGCTGGGGGCGGGGGGGCGGGGAGCAGCCGCCAGCGCGGGGCCTGCGGGGCCTCAGCTGCCGCCTGCCGCCAGCCTGACCTGAAGATGAAAACCCCTATTGATCTGACGGTGGTCTGGGCACTCCTAGATCGTGAGCAAAAAAGGGCTGTTTCTTGGCCTCCTGTGACTGAGCTCGTAATGATGCTGATATTAATAACCATGTTCCAGCTGCGAGGCCCGTTCCTCACGGGCTGCGAATAAAGCAGCAGCGGCTGGACACAGGAGGGCCGGTGACGCCGCTCGCCTGTCTGGGGACCAAACAGCCAGCTCAGCTCAGAACGTCCACGGCCTGTACCTCAGACAGGGCCCTGCTGGGCGCCAGCGGATTTTGATTTTAGCTTTAAGTTTGCCACTTACCCAGCCATGAGTCTGGAAAATGCCCGGGACTTCCTCCAGCCTCTATCTCCTCCCATCTAGAAAACGAGACGGTGAGAAGGATAAGATTCTGTGTGGAGGAGGCAGATCCTGGCTGGGAGTGTTCAAATTCCCCCCATTTCGGGCACCAACTGCCTTGGGCTCAGGCCATCATCCCAGGGTCCGAGGATCGAGTCCTGCTTGCCCCTCTGACCCTCCCCCTCTCCTGCTCTCTCTCATTCTCTCTCTCAAATAAATAAATATTATCTTTAAAACAAAACAAAACACATTTCCCCCATTTGGTGCCACAGAGAAGGGCCGGTGCCCTGGGCGCCAGGCAGAGCTGCAGAGAGGCTGGTGCCGTTCCTGCCAGCCAGCTGCCCCCACAAATCCTCCGTGGCTCCCCCCTCGCCCTCCTCTGCATTTGCCCCACCCTCTGTGGGCCCGGCAGCCTCTCCTCAGGGAAACTGGAGTAGGCCCTTGGCTTCCAAGGATTTATTATTGGCTATTTGGAGGCTCTTCAAGGATGACTCTGAAGCATCAAAAGAGGCATAGGAGTGATTTTGCTGGAGCTGAAACAAGAGCCTCAAGCTCGCCTGCCTGGGAGTGCTCCCAAGAGCTCCTCCCCACCCCCTGTGCGGCAGGCTGCACCAGCCTCTGGGAAGAGAAGCCAGGGCAGAATGAGCTGGGGCTCTCCGACCTTGGCTCCTCCCTATCTCAGATTCTGCACGGCTTCCTGGATGATTCTGGTAGATATCATGAGAACTGTGTACTCTAAGAAAAATCCGGATGTGGAAATCCACACAAAATAAAATTGGTTAATAGGGGTCATTACAAAATGATGGCAATTTCCTTGCTTTGCAAAATGATTCACTGTCAGATTGCTTTAAATAGTAAGCTCCCTCTCTGAATTTTAAAACAGGTGCTCTCAAGTAAATGGAACCAATTTTCAGGAACATATTCCTGCCTATATCAAGACATACCTGATTGGACCATATTTATGTTTTCATTCATTCAGTTCCTTGTTCTTTCTCCTGCTTTAGCTGCCAGCCGCAGGGGAGGGGAGGAAGCGCGGTGGGGAGCCAGGCTCTATGTGGAGGTGGCAGCAAGGACAGGAACTTGGGATTGTGGACGTTAAGGTGACCTTCTTTTTTTTTTTTTTTAAGATTTTTTATTTATTTATTCAACAGAGACAGAGACAGCCAGCGAGAAAGGGAACACAAGCAGGGGGAGTGGGAGAGGAAGAAGCAGGCTCATAGCGGAGGAGCCTGACGTGGGGCTCGATCCCACAACACCGGGATCACGCCCTGAGCCGAAGGCAGACACTTAACCGCTGTGCCACCCAGGCGCCCCGTTAAGGTGACCTTCTTGACTCCGCGGGCTGGTGAAAGCTGCTTGACATGTGGGGTATAATTACTTTTTGTGCCTGTGTCCCCAACTAGATTGTGAAGGAAGGCAGGGGACATGTCAGTCTTTGTAAAATGAGTGTCTGACCCAAAGCAAACATTCAATGAATGTATGCTGACAATAAATATATCTGGCAAGAAAAAGAGAGAGGAGGGAAAAAAGGAAGGAAAGAGGGAAGGCAGGCAGGCTGTGTAATTGTATGTAGCTGCGGTATTTCTGTGTAGGTGCGTGATGGCTATGTAAGCCAAAACCTTACAGAGTTACTGAAGAATTGCTCTTTTTCTATAATTCTAAGAGAAAGAGAAGTCTTTACGCTCACGCAAGCCTCATTACCCTGTTGTAATGTGCAGGTTGGCATTAATTGGTACACAGAAAGCAAATGTAACTCATTTGTGAAAACACAAATTGCAGTTGTGCTTTTTTCCCCCTATTAATACAAATTGAATAATAAATTGGTGAGCAGTCAAACCTGTAATTGATGGTATTGACTGGAAGAAGGATTACGGAGGTAGAACATGTTAAAATATGGTCCACAATTCCCAACGATTGTTGGAGGTCAGCCTTTATTACAGAAAAGGGTAAGTTCATTGCTCAGGTTCATTTTTACTAATTTTTACCTCCTTCCCCTCCCTGTGAAATTACCCAGGAAAACAGCACCGCCAGTCACCTAGGAAACTGGCTCACACTGGCTGATAGAGATTGAAGACGGCACCCTTTCTCATTACAAACTCGCATTTGCAGCTGGGCTCTGGGTGAGCCTCCCCAGGGACCGAAAGCTAATCCGATGAGGGTGCTGGGGCCCCGTACCACCCACCTGACATCCTGAGGACTGAGCCCCTGGGAGGGTAGCTCTGTCTCTGCTGTCCTGTCTCTGCTGTCCTGCCGCCGAGCCTGTTTAAGCTGTGAAACACGTCCATTTCTTTAAGAAGAAGGCCGCAAAGTGTTTTTGTTTGGAAAATGATTTAAAATAATAATAATGCTCTCTGAATTGTAACTCTGCGAGGCCGGGTGGTTTCTTTGCGTTGACCACCTTTCTTTTCACCAAGTTCCCGAAGAGCCTGCAAGGTGAGCATTGAACTTGAGACTGATTGAGAGGAGGGCAAAGGCCTTGGATTCCCAGTTTAGTCATGTGAATTTAAAAGGGGGTGGGGCGAGTGCGCCTGGTTAAAAGGAATCCCGCGGCACTTGTCAGCAGGCTAAGTCTTTATTCTGTGGCTGTGGCTTCGGCGGCTCCTTTCTCTGCCCTGTGGTGCGCCAGTTGGCTCAGGGACTTCTGTTGAGAGAGTCTGTGCTCCAGCTGTATGCAAAGTGCGGGGTCCCAGGGTGGGTGCAGTGGAGCCGGGCAGCTGCACTCATTCTCTCTCTACCACTGGTTTCCCCCCACCCCCACCCCTGCCTTCCTCCTGCTCCCCTTACTATCATAACAACAGCTAACTAAACACCTATTAGCTACTAAGTGCTATCCTAAGCACATCGCATGTATGAAATGACTTAATTCTTACAATAGACTTTGAGATGGGCACTTTTGTTTTCTGATTTTAGACCTGGGGACCCACAGACACACAGATCTTGGGGTTTGTCCAGCCCCAGAGCCAGTGGTGGCCGGGCAAGAACATGGTCTGGCTTCAAGACCGTTGGCACTGTAGGCCCTGCGCGTCCCACACAACCCCGCACACTTGCAGCCAGTGTGAGAGGTTCTGCCCGGGACATGGACAGGAATGCAAGGCACCAAGCTCTGGATTTTGCAGGTTCAGGAGCCCAGACTAAGGTCTGCCAGGCTAGCTGTTACCCAACACCGGTTCTCACTCTGTCCGCTGGAGGAAGGACTGCTGCCCCCTCCCCGTCTCCAAGGGAGAAGATGCTTCATACTTGTCCAAAGGGAGGCTATACGTATGTCTTATGCCCAGGAAAACAACCAACTAGTTAATGATCTTAAACAGCATTTTTATGAGCACCTGCCAGTGCCCAGCTGTGCTCTGGGGGGGGTGGGGGGATGGCATGGTGTATGGAGGCAATGGAGGGTCCATGACTCATGGGCTGACCTTCCAAAAGCAGTGAGCAGACCAAGGAGGTACCAAGGTGCTCAAAGTGATGTAGGAAAGACATTAGGGTTCGAAGCCAACGGCCAAGAAAGAATTCTTGAGATGTCTTCGGCGCAAAAAGGTGATTTTATTAAGGCACGGGGACAGGACCAATGGGCAGGAAGAGCTAGAATGGGGTCACGAGGAGTGGCCCGTTATATACTTTCAAGTTGGGAGGGGGTTAGGGATAGAATAAGTCCCTAAGGGGGGCCGCCTGGGTGGCTCAGCCGTTGAGTGTCTGCCTTCGGCTCAGATCATGATCCCAGGGTCCTGGGATTGAGCCCCACATCGGGCTCCCTGCTTGGCGGGAAGCCTGCTTCTCCCTCTCCCACTCCCCTTGCTTGTGTTCCCTCTCTTGCTGTCTCTCTCTGTCAAATAAATAAATGAAACCTTAAAAAAAAAAAAAGAGTAAGTCCCTAAGGAATTTTGGAAGCAAGGTTTCCAGGACCTTGAGGGGGCTAGCTATTGTTGGGAAAGAGTCATTTATTACCGTCTAATAAAACCTTAGTCATGAGACCCTTCAGATGTATTTCGATGGGCCATATGGTTGGGGGATGATTGCCAACATGTATCTTGGGGGGTTTAGAGATAAAGGAAATTTCTAACGGAATTTTTAGACGTTAAAGCAGACTTACAGGATCCTGAGGGTTGGGTTAGGATTGTCTTTTGCCCTTAGCAGGGTATTAACATCAAGGCAGTTGCGTCCCTAGAGGAATGTCACTCTGTCTGTTTCAAGGACTTGTCCATGGGCTGTAGGTAGAAAAGCAATTTAATAATTTCTCTTCTGCCTTGGTTTCCCACATCAATAGGATAAGGAGTGATGGCAAAGTGAGGGGACACTTAGGTAGAGTCTCAGAGAACAGCTCTGGGACAGGTGCTGGGATGCACTTTGGAGCAGGAATGAACCAGATGTGCTGGGCCAGCTGAGGACAGAGGCAAGGGACAGGCAAATGGCCACTCAAGGCCCCGCAAGCCTGGGGAGGGATCCGCCTCATTCTAGCTGTAATTGTTCACCTAAGAGTGAGGAAGGCAGCTGGGCTGGTGAAAGGTCCACTTCGCAGTTTGTCATACAGATGAGGTGAGATGATGCGTAAACGTTGTGACACAAAGCAGTAGGTGAAGAAAACAGTGCTTCCTGTAGGTTAAGAACTTACCTGCGTCACCCTGCTATGCCCACTCACGTGCGGGCTCAGAGATGGGACCTTCCCCAGACCCACCCCACAGTCAGGGTCCCCTCTATCCTGCACTCACTACTTCAGTGGGCGCCACTGTGAGGACAGCGGGGGTTCATCAGCTGTTCCCCATGAGCCAGGCATTGCTACGGGAGGGGGGGACCAAATATGATTTGGAGAGCACAATATTTGAATTTGTATTGAACTTATAACATCATTCTCATATCTGTGATTGATTTTATGCAGTCCCCTTTATACAAGGGATCTACGTGTGTGTGTGTGTGTGTGTGTGTGTGTGTGTGTGTGTGTGTGTGTATTTCCTAATATTTGAACATGCTTGTAATATTACAACACAATAACTCGGTGGGGAGAAAAGGGGAATAAACAGAAGGTCAGGATTTTGAAAAAGAGAACTAAAGATGGAAAAAGAAGAAAATATTTAGCAGATTAACAGATTGGGGTTTTATTTTGTTTTTGCCACAAAGGGCAGTAATTTGTTACTTTTTGTTACTTGTCTCAAAGATAATTAGCCCAAGTTTCCCCACTGAAATCTAAGTACGGTAGTCAAAAATCTAAAACATTTTTCATTTGGTAATAGATACTCAAGTTCTTGATTAAGATGGAATATCCAGAATGTTCTAGAGCCCCTACCTCACACCAGGCAAAAAGAAACGAACTCAAAATGGACCATAGACCTAAATCTAAGAACTAAAACTACAAAACTCTTAGAATATGACTTCGGAGTAAATCTTCATGACCTTCGGTAGTGGCTTCGGAAATGGCACTAAAAGCATAAGCAACGGGGGCACCTGGGTGACTCAGTCAGTTAAGCGTCTCCCTTCAGCTCAGATCATGATCCCAGGGACCTGGGATCGAGTCCCTCATCGTGCTCCCTGCTCAGCAGGGAGCCTACTTCTCCCTCTCCCTCTGCTCCTGCTCTCTCTCTCTCAAATAAACAAATAAAAACTTTTTTTTAAAAAAAAAGCATAAGCAACAGGAGAAAAAAATAGGTAATTTTAGACTTCATCAAAATTTAAAAATTTGTGCTGCAAACAATGTTATCAAGGAAGTGAAAAAACATTCATACATCCATAAAATGAAGTGTGTCAGTATCGCAGTATTGGCAAATCATATCTGATAAAATATTTATGTCCAAAATATGTAAAGAACTCTCACAATTCAACAATGAAAAGACAAATAACCCAATTTACAATGGGGGAAGGATTTGAATAGACATTTATTCAAAGAAAATATACAAATGACCAATAAACATGTGAAAAAATACTCAGCATCATTGGTCGTTAGGGAAATGCAAATCAAAGCCACAATGAAAAGCCATTTTACACCCATATGGACGGCTGTCATCAAAAAGACACACAATACCAAGTGTTGGCAAGGATGTAGGGAAATCGGAACCCTCATGCAATGACTAGTGGTGCTGCTGCTTGAGAAAAAATTGGGCAGCTCCTTAAAGAGTTAAACACAGAGTTACCCCATGACCCAGCAATTCTACTCTCTTGGATATATACCCAAGAGAAATGAAAAGATGTCCGCATAAAAACTTGTGCATGGAAACATGTCCACATAAAAACTTGAACATGGATGTTCACAACAGCAATATTCATAATGGCCCCAAACCAGAAACAACCCAACTGTCCACCAACTGATGAACAGATAAACAAAATATTATCTACCCTTAAGAGGAATATTACTTAGCCATAAAAGAAATACATGTCGCAACATGGATAAGCCTTGAAAACACTACACTAAGGGAAAGAAGCCAGCCACAAAAGATCTCCATACTGTGTCATTTCATTCATATGAAATGTCCACGGTAGGCAAATCCGTACAGACAGAAAGTAGATCCGTGGTTGCCGGAGGCTGGGAGTGAGGGAGGAGAATGGGGAATGACTGCTGACTATATGAGCCTTCCCTGGGCGGTGATGAAAGTGTTCTAAATTAAGGTTATGGTGACGGTTGCGCAACTCTGTGATACGCTCAGAGACACCGAATGGTATACTTCAGGTGGGCAAATTCCTCACGTGAGAATTAGAGTTCAATAAAGCTGTTTGTTTGTTTAATGGAATGTCCTAGAGGAAGGAAGTTTGATTGGAACCAAAGCTTCTCCCTGGCCAGCTCGTCATAGGCGAGCTTCCAGTCTCAGTAAACTTCCCCATTTCTGGAAGTATGTTCATATCTGATCTCATCTCCTCAAACATAGGGCCATGCCATTTCCTGCGACCCCACCCCCTCTTCCTGTTCCCTTAGATGGAAGACTCCTACACGTCCTTCATAGCCTCTGCTCCACCAGGAGGCCGGCTGCTCTCACCCTGCCTTCCCCTAGCAGTGATATTTCTCAGAGGACACTTACCACAGCTGTAAGTAGGTCACAAGCAAGGAGACAGAAAACTCTAGGTCTTGCTCAAGCAGAAGGTGTTCAGGAAAGTGCTAAGCCCTCATGCAGAGCGTGCACACACATGATGGCAGAGAGGAGGCCGGCTTCATAGGTGCGAATGGAGGTTACAAAGGTCCAGAGGAAGGAAATGAATGAGCAGATGGAGGATAATGACCCCTCCGCTCCGTGCACTGTGCTGTGACTCTATTCATATCATCTCCACAACTCTGTTAGGGTTCAGTGT
Organism: Ursus americanus; assembly: GCF_024610735.1. Classification (NCBI taxonomy): domain Eukaryota; kingdom Metazoa; phylum Chordata; class Mammalia; order Carnivora; family Ursidae; genus Ursus; species Ursus americanus. The sequence goes on from NC_142145.1 coordinate 55,622,230, forward strand.
GCTGGTATTTGTAAAGTGTCTACAACAGTATCTGGCACATTCTACATGAGAAATACTGGCATGTTAAAGCAAATAGACATGAGGTGCCTGGGTGGCTCAGTTGCTTAAGTGTTGACGTTTGATTTTGGCTCAGATCGTGACCTCAGGGTCTCGAGATTGAGCCCCACGTCAGGTTCTGTGCTCAGCTCGCAGTCTGCGTGTCTGTCTCCCTCTGCTCCTTCCCCCACTCGTGCTCTCTCTCTCTCCAATAAATAAATACAGTCTTTTTAAAGATTTAAAAAATAAAGGAAATAGATAAATGGAAAAGAAGTAAGTACCATTATTATCTTCATTTAAAGTGGAAGAACTCAGGCATGATTGCACCGAGAGGCTTAGGAAGTCACCCAAAGACACCTGCTAGTAAGAAGCAGGCGCCCTAGTGCAGCCCCATCCTATAACTTAAGAAAATGGGAGAAAAGAAAGAAAATAAGAAAGTGAGACACTGAGAAATTAAAAGAGCGAAAAGCTTTTCAGATTCAAATCAACCCCATGGTCTTATCTGTGGTTCTGAACAAAGACTTAAACCGTGGAGGGAGAGGGTCTACTTTCTGGCTTCCTACTAAAGAATGTTTTATTTTAATTTAATTTAATTTAATTTAATTTAATTTAATTTAATTTAATTTAATTTAATTTTTTTGTTTATTTTTTTAGGAAAGAACATTTTAAAATAATGCTAAAAAATAAGCACAAGGTTAAATATTTACAAGTTACATCATATAACAGCCAGGAAAGCCACATACGTTAGAATTTAAAAGAAAAAGCAGAAAATTAAATTATTATAGTGTAATAATGCAAAAAATGCAAGAGTCCCATGGATGGAGAAAACGTTGATGAGGACTACATTTCTTTCACCAACTCTTAGTTTGTTACTTTAAATTATACAGAATAATGCGCACTCAAAAAGTTGCTCTTTGTTGAGTATGCATTATCTTAACAACAAAAATGTTTACCCTAAGGATTTAATTTTTAAAAAGAAGAAACAATAAGCCAGTGGGAGGTTGAAGACCTCAGTTTTTGTCTCCATTCTTGGCTAAAGGGGGGTCCGGATGGCATGTGGAAAGGGCTTCATTGCTCCCTGTATTCTGCATTTAATAGACCACTGCAGACGAATCTTCTCCAGGTTTTCCAGAAATACTTTCATTCCCTCTTCCATTTCACACCAACATGGTTCTTCTATACACATGGATAAAACATTCTTTATATAGTTTGCCTGGCCACAGCGCTCGGCCTCTACAGCGGGTTCTCAGCCTTGTCTGAGCATCAGAATGACCGTAGGGAACTTGGAAGATACACCAGTGGCTGGCCTCTGCCCGGAGGCCTGGAGTTACCTTGGCTGGAAAAGGGCCAGGCCTCAGAGTTCTGGGTGGTTCTCATGAGCAGGGATGCAGGGGGCTTGGCACCATTTGACATTTTTGACATATTTTTCTCCCAGGAATATGGAAATTGGGGAATAATGTTTCCTTCTTGGAAATTGGAGGTGAGGAAGAGAGACAGAGCCAGCGGCTGGGGGGCAGAGTCGGGCTGGGGCACGATGGATGTGTGTGAATTGGCAGAATGGGCCACACAGCCTGGAAGAGCGCAGCCAGCAGGCTGGCGAAGAGGAGAGGGTGATAAAGAGATTGCCAGCAAGGAAGAAGAAACCCAGCTCTGACGTCCTTCCTGCTCCCAAGGCGAGTGTGCACGCGTGTGACGCACCCTGATCTCTTTGAAAAGAGGCAGGACTCCTTCCAAGTAGGAAGTTGGAACTTTTCTCTGCTGGAAATAAGTGGGAGGTGGGGCGATTGAAAAGGCAGGAATAAGAACTGGAAGGTCTCTTGAGAGCAGTGACTCTGCTCATGTCAGTGCTTTGTGAGGGAGTCCTTGATCTGGAAATCAGGAACTGAACCACTGCTAGCGGCTGTGAGTCTCCTCAGAAGGTCAGGCAGAATTTTCTGGGCATTTGTGCATAAATGCATTTTAGAGAGGAGAAGGACTGGTTTTATTCTCAAAGAAGTCCACGACCTCATAATTTAAAACAACGACCCTACAGAATAGAACATTTCAATGACATCTGTCCTTCCAAACCTAGGAATTTAAATATCTTTAAAACATATACTGATTACATCGACCCTGCAGAGAGAGAGAGAGAGAGAATCAGTAAGTTCAAAACAAATTTTAAATGCTGCGTGTATGCTATGCGGACCTGTGGGTGCTTATTGGAGCTCAGGCCGGTTTTAAAATTTAAATGGAAGAAGAACGCCATGGGTTGGAGGGACAGAAACACTCATACCCTTTGGTGGGAGTATGATTCGGTTCGGCGGTTGCAGAACCGGTTTTGCATGATCTCCTAAAATGGCAGCCAGCAGAAATGCATGTAACATGTGCAAGCAAAGAATGTTCACAACAGTGTTATTCTTAATGGTCTCAAAGGTAAACAACAGAAGTGACCGTGAACAGTGGAATAAATAAATAGATTGTGGAAGTCCTAAAATGGAGTTCTTCGGAGCAAGGAAAGGCAACGAAGTAGTTACATAGAACGATGTATTACATGAAACTCATAAACAGTAACGTGAACAAAAGAAACAGAATACAGAAGGGCTCCACGTACGTCAAGGTCAAAACAGGTCCACCTAACCCTGGCATTAGGAGTCAGGCAAGGGGCCGGCCGTGTGTAGCAGGTGCTCGAGCAGGCTCTGGGGCGCCAGGAAGGGTCTAGTTCTCGGACGGTACTTGGGCATATTCCCTTTGTGATGCTTCAAGATGTCTGCTTATGATTCGTGTGCATTTATCTCTAAAAAAATATTTCTGCTCCTGTATCTACAAGCACAACCATATGCATCACGTTCAAATGACCAAGGTCTTGCACACACAGTATAGAAAGAATTGCTACAAACAGAAAACACAGAAAGTTGGCAAAATAAATAAAGTGGGGTTTTACAACGGAGTGGCGAGCAGGCATATAGGTCCTACGCAGAGGGAGAGCAGGAGTGTGGGGACTCGTCACCTTTCCGTGGGCTTGGCTGGAGAGAAGGCAACCATTGCATGGATTTACACTGTGCGTTTCTCTAGGCACAGCACACAGCATGAGTTTCCTGTTGGAAATGTTCTCTTACCTTCCAAGTCCCATGAGAGCTAAGCGTGGGGCTAAGCAATGCAGAACACACGGGGCCTTATGTCACAGCTGAGGAGCCCTTGACCTTAGCCGACCCCAAATCTTAGTGGCTGCTGGCAAACCCGCCCATTCTCCCTTCTAGAGAAAGAGACATTTTCTTCGTTATCCTGAAATGTAAGCAAATCTCTGTGGAGAATTTTTGTTCTCTGTCTTTAATTTAAAAATAAATTATGATTGTTTTTGGTCTAACCAGACTAAATAAAGCCATTTTTACTTATATATTCATCAACTGACTTTTGTTCTATACGTCTGTAATTCATGATAGAAAGAGATGACCTCTCTCACACTGTTGTCTCCCATTTTTGGCCTGAAGAAATTTGTAATGCTGTAAATATTCACTGGTTAATTAATTGTCCCACATTTGGGTGGTTACGGTTTTAGTTCAGAGGTGTTAGTGATAAAGTTCTCAATGTTAATAAGGTTGAGAAAGCAGGGCTGAATTTTTGCTCTTATAGATGAAAAATACGTGTGTTATCAGTTTCTCCGGCTGATATAAAAGTGGATGCAAACTATTTCCTTAAATTAGTAGCTGACTAAACTTCATTCGGTTTAGAAAATATTTAACTTCTGAGAGTTTGTTTATCCTTCATTTGCCCAATTGCCATTTTCCTGGTATAAAAGGGATGGGAAATTTACAAAAAGTACTTCAATTCTGGGGGCCAAAGCTATAGTTTTCCTTATCCCTTGAAATCCTCACCCAGAATCACATAGCCCTACATGGCCAAGTCAGTGGGGCTCAGGAACGGATGCTTCCCCTTTTCTTCAGGAATTTCTCCATGTTTGGAGAAGAGGATTCCTTAATTTGAGGCTGAACTTGTATTTATAAATAAATGGGAGAGAGCAAGACATGGAAAGTAAATTGCATAGGGATGAGGAGGCTTGTGGAGAAGTTTAGGGATGATGAAATCTTCCATCTTTAAAATGTAGGGAGCTCAGTGTGATATACAGAATCTGTCACGTTTTTACAATTTAACTGGACTGTTTGTAAGCTATTGCAAGGCGGGTTTACATATGAGATTTATTTCTCGGTTAAGAAGTCAGATTGGAGTCCCCTCCAATCTGTTCCTCCTCTCCAGAGCCCCCAGAGCCAAGTCCTGGAAGGTGAGACAAGGGGATGGAGGGCAGGTGGTTCAGGCAGATGTTGGGAAGGGAATGCTGCCTGCTTTTTGTCTAGACCAATGGTTCTCAAAGTGTGGCCTCCGAGAATCAGCAGTAGCACCCAAGATGGTGTTAGAAATGCAAGTTCTCTCCATTTCTGCGGAATCAGAAACTCTGGGATTGGGCTCCAGCTATCACTGTGTAAACAAAGCCTCTGGATGATTCTGATACATGTTATGGCTTGAGAACCATGGCCCTATAGTTCCAAAGAAAAGATGATTTTCAAATTAAGAAGACCTCTTCAGATGCCAGTTCAAAGCAGGAACCCAAAACAAAACACAGAAGGGAAGAAGGCTGAATAAAAACTTTTCTTTCGAAAACCTACGAGAAGATAACTGGAGAGGGGAGGTCACTGCAAGTGCACAGAGGTTCATGATAACGACAGGATAAAGTATTATTTTCCATAATTTAGTCACGTGATTTGAAAAATTATAGCCAACCCGAAAAAGAAAGGGCTACTTTTTAATTAGACTTTCTCATTTTGCAGTTTCCTTGTCTAAGTTCTTTTAGGAATCACTGGTGCGAATATAAGAAACTCCCTAATAAGGATAAACACAGTGAAATATATTTTCAATGTTTTCTTTCCTGCCAATGTGAAAATGATTAAAAACAGTAGAATTCCCAAAGGAGATAATTTCAGTATGTTCTTATGGTGCCTCATTAGTCAATGGTTGATTTGACGTGTGGCAAATGACAGCAGTTTGCTTACAGCTAAAAAATCTGAGAAAGAAGAATTTTTTTTACCTTCAGGAAATGATAAATGCTAAACTGACGTATGGTTTACTGTACTACAGGTAGAAAGGCAAGTACTCTGAAGTTAAAATAAACCAGGGAGCCTCTTCCCACAGAGCCTGACCCCCTGCTGTGGTGAATAGACCTGAGGCCACAGGTGCCCTGTGAAGACAGGGACTTCTGGGGTGCTGTCTGCCCCTGGCCCCTGTCTTGCTGCAGACCCCCAGTGAGGCTGAGAGCACTGCAGTAGGACAAGAATGTCCCAAAGGACGGTTTACTGTGGCACTGGATTCCCATCTTGGCTTTTGGTGTAAGGTTGTGGTGGGTCAAAACTCTACTAATAAGAAGACCACTACTACTGACAGAAAGTCCTAGAAATATTGGTAAAATATAAAAACAAACAAAGAAGGAAGGAGGGGAGGGGAGCAGAGGAAAGGTTTAAAAATCTCCTTGAATTGAACATGCCCAAACAAAGACTTGAATTAAATGTCACACCTTCGTAAGCCCTTAATGGTAATACTAGGAGCCATTGTCTCTTTTGGGATTGCAAAAGGTTTTTTATCCCCCCATAAATTGGCACAAAATAATACACATGCTATTAAGTCCACATAGTAATTCAAGCATTTGGATTATAGTTAAGCACATGATTTAGACCCTTGAGATCAAGGGACCATTTTACACATTGTTAAGAAAAGAAACAAGAGCTCCAAAATGGAGTCACTTGTGCTGAGCTCCATGCCCACAAAGCGAGACTTAATACCTGTCCTAACTGTAGTTTCAGGCTTTCCCCAGAATGGGTTAAACCAATAAGCCAAAAACTACATGATTGGCACCAGTGAGAACATCTGCCTACACACACCTGCCCCCTTACTCTAAAGGAAGGGGACGTGGCCCGAAACAATCCTTTCTTTTGTTTATGACTTCCTTGTCCCTGCCCCCCCTGCGCCCCCCCCGCCCCGGCCTATAAGAACTTCCATTTTGTCCAACTGCTCTGAGCTCCTTCCGACTTGCTAGATGGGATGCTGCCTGGTTTGTGAATCACGGAATAAAGCAAATTATAATCTTCAAATGTACTCAGTTGAATTTTGTTTTTTAACAACATCCATAATTTTTCTGTCACCTTTTCCACGAAAAGAAAATCTCTGACAAATGGTCACACTTTTCTGAAGTGTGAAGAGAGAGAGGTGTGTGACTACTCCCCAGTGTCCTGAGCTGGCAGACCTGAAAATTTGCCTCTCCTGTGGAGCCCGGGGACTGAGACCGTGACCGAGCCCTGAGACAAGACTAGTTGTACAGCCAGTGAGGAAGTCGGATCAAGGGTTCAGAAGACCATCCCACCTATGCTCTCCTGCTAGACACAGTTAACCAGATTCTTCTACCTCATTCCCTGAATTCCTGATGAATTTTCAGGAAGAAGAATGAGGTGGAAAAGAAACTCATCTTGACTGAGTGTCTAGCTAGGTGCTTTACTCATGAGGTGCCTTGCATGTAACACTGCGTGGTACGATGTATAGGGTCCACTTTGCATGCGTCCATCATCGCTGTCCCACCCAGACTCCCCTTTCTTTCAGCGATGCTGGACTGGCCATCAGGCCCAGAGCCGGCAGCATCCCCAACCCCCCTTGGGTTTAGGGCAGACCTCTGGCTCAAGCTGGGTCAATCAGATTTTCTTTCCAGGGAGCTCTGGAACATGGGTCGGGGAAAAGGAATCAGTTAGCTGGGGGAACAGAGCTGCAATGTCCTGTGTGGTCACGGCCCAAGCTATCACAGACCAAAGCCAGACACAGCGAAGAAAGAGCTTGCAGACAGAAGGGCAGACAAGGAACTCTACTGCCGTGCAGAAGTCAGGAACTCTGACTTTCTCAGCATGTGGTGTGATGCCATTTCCTTTCCTGAGGCCTGAGGGAGTAGCTACTGAATAAAGAAGTAAAACCACCTTCTATTTATGTTGAGTAAGTGCCTTGTGTTCCTGGTATAAAAGAATGTATGTCCCAAACCCAGTCTGGGAAGGACTCTAATTCTGTATAACGTAATTCCCAATCTTCTGGAAAGAAATTAACATTCTTGATTTAAAAGAAAATTAAAACAATTTCATGATAAACTTTAATTTTTTAAGATTTTATTTACTTATTTGAGAGAAAGCACTTGCGAGTACAAGTGTGGGGGAGGGGCAGAAGGACAAGCAGACCCCCCAACTGAGCACAGAGCCCAAAGCTGGGCTTGCTCCCAGGACCCTGAGATCATGACCTGAGCTGAACCACCCAGACGCCCCATATGATAAACTTTAATGGAGACTGGTTCTGGGAAACCTGTCACCCACCCACTCAGTCAAGTGAGACAGAGGCGATCTTTCATCAAACATCCTTTTCTTATTGTATCTGGTCTAATTATCTAGCCATGCAAGATTGCACTAAGTCTCATACTTAAATTGTTTCAAAAGGTTTAGCAAGAGCCATCAGTCATGCTCTGAGGCAGTGGTGGTCAAAACGCAGGGTCCAGGAGATGTGGATACTTGGGAAATTTAAGAACCACTGCCCTGAGGGCTCCGAAGCTCCTACTGGTGGTTGCTGGATACCTTTAAGAACCACCTTCGGGCTGGGTTATGTGGGAGTGGAGAGAAGCTAACCACAGACCACCTTTCCACATTCTTCTTGGTTCAAAGTGGCCTCATGCCAAAGAATCAATTATACTAAAGATGGGGGCTTAGAAAGTGACCCAGTGAAAAGCCCACCTACTGTTTACACTGTAAACTGTGGGGCTTTGTTTAGGGAACATGACCAGTTGCTCTTCTCCTGGCCCCATGGGAACCCCAGGCTGTTGGTGAGCCCTGGCTTCCCCACTGAGAAGGAGGTTGATGAGTTGGCCCTACTGAGTTCCCCTTACACAGAACATGTCCAAACAAGTCAGCAAAACTCTGACTTGCTTGCAGTTATTAGCTGTGAAGGTCTCCCTCTGACGGGTTTAGTTTGGGGATAATGTCACGTTCCCAAACAGGAGAGCTTAAACTTGACAGATAGCAAGAGCTGCTATCTTTCTTTAAAATGAAGAGCAGGGAAGGAAACTTAATAATTGGGAGAACACAAATTTGGAAAAGACAAAAATGGTCACCTCCTTTCTAGACTCTTCCTCACCAGCCCTCTCCTACCTGCATCCACGGGAAGCTGTTCATTCTTTCCCTCGTGCCCCACGGCAGCACCCATCTCCCCTAACACATCATCATACATCATCCTTGCTTATCTACTGGCTCCTTAACAAGACTCTTTGAGGGCCAAAGCAATGATTACTCATTTTTGTGTTCTCTGTGTTTGGCAAAATTTACGTGTTAAATGAATGAGCCTTAACTAGGGCTGACTCAGATGTTTGGGTGGGAAACGGAATCAACCAGCAGATTCTAAGACTCATTCAGTCAAACCTTCCTGACTATACAGATTTCCGTTGGATGCACACTTGTGCCCCCCGCAACACACCCACCCCCACACACATAAACACACATCCTGATGGTGATTTCAGGTCAGTTAAGATTTCCTTTCAGTTTAAAAATGCTCCAAGTGGCTGTCATAGCTAATTGCAACAGTCCATCCAAATAGAATTAGCTTCCAAACAACACTCTTAAAGGAAGGTGTGCACCAGGCACTGTAGGGTCATTTCTGTTCCCATCACTCAATCAAAGAAAAATCTTGAGAATTCAAACTGCGTATTTTCAATCTTATCAGTTCCTTAGGGGCTGCTCAGAAGTGTACCTTTGTGTTCTCAGCGAACAAGCGTTTGCTAAGGAAAGGAGGAGTGTCAATAAGATTAGACACTGTTTTCTTAGCTCAGTGCCCTGGCACCATTCAGGGACTTGGGGTGTCATTTACATATAAACAGTGTAATTGCAGTGATCTCTGGAGCTGGCACAAATTAGGCTGGTGCTTGATATGCTAATTACAATTCTCTATAATCCAAGGAGGCTGTTTGGAAAGAGAATTTAGAATTGGAAAGAACTGAAACTGGGGAGGTTAAGTGACTTGCCAGAGGTCACATGGCTAATTAATTGGAACGTGTCTGTGTGTTTTGAATGTACAAAATGTTTGACATACAGTATCTCATTTAATCCTCACAACAACTCTTGGGGGAGTATTTTATCACTATTATTGTCATGCTGCTGGTGGACAAAGGAAATTACATGGAGACAACTTAAGCCACAATTTGCCCAGATTCACTCAGCTACCAAGATCCCCTGTGATCTATTGAGATTTTGAGGTCGGTCTGGTCCTAAAGCAGGTCATTGGCAGGTCATTCTTTCTTGCCAGGGACAGAACAAGATTGGGTGTTAAATCAACAATGACCATACGCTGCCTAGTTCCCATTTTTTTTAAAGATATTTATTTATTTATTTATTTATTTATTTATTTATTTATTTATTTATTTCAGAGAGAGAGAGCCATAGAGAGAGAGAGCACAAGCAGGGGGAGCAGCAGAGGGAGAGGGGTCTTGATCCAAGGACCCTGGGATCATGACCTGAGCCAAAGGCAGACGCTTAATCAACTGAGCCACCCAGGCACCCCTCCTAGTTCCCATTATTGTTATACATTATTAAAGTCTGGTTTCTTAAATCAGAAAAAAAAAAAACCACCCTGTACATTTTCTATAATTTAAATTAGCCTTCAGGGCACCTGGCCACCTCAGTCAGTGAAGCATGCAACTGTCGATTTCAGAATGGTGAGTTCAAGCCCTGCATTGGGCATCGAGCCTACTTAAAAAATATAAAAATAAAATAAAATAAATTAGTCTTCTGTTTAGTTCCCAACCAAATTCGCTATTATCAAGATCTTTATATTTCATTCCATTCATAAGCTGTCTAAATAGGAACAAAGATTTTATTAACATTGTGAATCAGGAGAAAAAATGTATAAAATTTTCTTTTCCGTTTTCCCCCTCATTTGAGATTTGTAGTGTATCTAGCAGCAATTGATGCAGTATATTCTCTGTCCTTATTTTTATTTTTTTATTTTTATTTTTTAAAAAGATTTTATTTATTTATTTGACAGAAAGAGAGAAAGAGAGCATGAGCGGGGGGAGGAACAAGGGTAGAGGGAGAAGCCGGTTCCCCACTGAGCAGGGAGTCCAATGCGGGACTGGATCCCAGGACCCCAGGATCATGACCTGAGCTGAAGGCAGACACTTAACTGACTGAGCCACCCAGCACCGTCTCTGTCCTTACTTTCAAAAATTAAAAAAGGAAACATTCATGTTTACATATTTGGAGAGGAGTATGTGTACTTCTGCACAGTAGAAGTAATGGATGGATGGATGGATGAATTCATTTCTCCCTTATTCAAGAAATTTCTTAGTGATTGGCAGGGCGTCTCTCAGACTTATCCTGAAATGTGTACACAATCTGGTCCTGGTTGTTTGTGCAGGATAAATATGGAAATGTTGCAATTCATATGCTTCAAGTCGGGGTTAGGCATTCCACTCCCGTGCTGTGCCCTGAAGCTAGGCCAAGCTTGCAATGACAGGAAATGGGAATCAGTCAATACCCAGGGGACTTCAGAGAGCTCAGACAGTGTGTGTGCAGGGTAGAGCTCAGGGGCTAAGGTAGGGGCACCGTGAAGGAGATGGGTGATGGCTGTGCCTTGCATATAGGAAATGCTCAAGGAGAACTTACTTTCCGAATTGATTGGCTTAGAAGTCATTGCGCAAGCAGAGAGAGGAGAAGGATGAACCTTCTGGAGCCCAGAACCAACTTAAAGGATCAGGAAAGTGGTACGGAGAAGCATCTTCCTGCAAGCATCAGCTCACTCCTCTGTCCTCTGAAAGGCCTTCCAAGTAGACTCCTGGCCATCCTGAGATCAACCCTTGGACAGCATAGAGCTCCAGTGAAACCTCGGTGTCCTCCAAAGCAGACAAACAGAGGGACAGGATTGTGGCAACTCTCTCCTTCGTTATGAATGTGGAAACACTGCCATGGCAGACAGGGAGCTAAAAACATCCAGATCTGCGGCCTAAGAAGCTACGTCAATTCCACACACATATGCAAAATCATCAGTAACATCATGCACACTGATGACATGATTTTCTTTTTTTAAAATATTTATTTATTTATTCAAGAGAGAGAGAAAGGGGGGAGGGGCAGCGGGAGAGGGAGAGAGAGCCTGACCCCATGACCCCAAGATCATAACCTGAACTGAAATCAAGAGTCGGACGCTCAGCCAGCTGAGCCGCCCAGGCGCCCACATGATTTTCACATCTATGATGCTATTACCAACATCAAAGGCTTTCCTAAGGCATTTTGTTAAATCAGCATTGGATCTGACCACATTATCTCTGTGCTCAAATAAGTGTCTGAGATGGAGATACCTACAGGTTTTGTAGGCATGGATCAAAGTCATGCTTCTACTCAGCCGGTAGCAGGTAAGTGCAACCCAAGGGCATCTTCGGTGGGCTGGCGCTTGTCCGTTGTGTATTTCACCATGTAGCACAAAGGGAAACAGGTCCAAATGCAGCAGTGTTGTCAAATGGACACAGGAAAATCACAAGTCTTTTCCCTCGTGTCTCTGTTTTCCCAAGTCTCAAAGAATCTAACTGCTTCTTCCTTTGCTCCTCTCAAATGACACTCTCCCAGGATCACATTTAAACTTCCGAAGGGACCTAAAGACAGCTAGTTGTTTCAGGGGCTCAAGGTCAGCCCTTCCCTAGGTCACCATACAGGGATCAGGAATCGTGCTCCTCCTCACTCAAGGGCCCTATTCACATTTTTAATTAAAAAACTGCTTCTCCACCTTTTCAAATTTTAACTTATCTAGAATTAGTCTGAGCAGAACTCATTTTTCCTGTATGGACTCCATGAGCTCCCAAGGGCCTCTGATTCCTGCTGAATATAAAACTCTCCTTCCACCACCATCTCACTGATGAATGGACATTCTAGAAATGCTCCTGGCTTTCTGAACCCAAAGAGCAGACATTGTGCATTAAGTTTCCCACGAAGAAGCAAAATATCCACGGCCATCACCTGCCTGATGACGGTTAGTTCTTCCCTTCCAGGTGCTTCTCTTGCAGATCTGTCCCCTGTGCATCTGGTGAAGTCAGCTCCCTGTCACCCCAGGCAAGGTCCACAGCAGCTCTGGTGGGTGACTGCCACCCTGGGGTGGCCCCACCGCGGGAGGCAGTTCCGGGTGCGGCAGTGGGTGAGCACTTCTGAGGGCAAAGCCTGGCCCCACCACTGAACGGTGTTGTGGGCTTTGCTGAATTACTTCTTTTCCTTGTGGCTCAGTTACCTCATCTGTGAAACTGAGAGAACAGCATCTCGAGGTCCCGTTATTCCCTTTGATAAGCCTCGTTTGCTCCCTCCACCATAGAGCCTTGCCAGACTTAATTACTTCCCTCTGCATGTTTTCTTCCTTTCTTTAAATTTGCAAATCAGAATACCTATTCATAATTTTCCAGGGAGAAATGGACTGCCAAGCACACTCTTTGCCTGGCAGCGGGTTTATAGAGGAAGCTCATTTACCATCGGAAAGTTGGTGGGCACAGACTCAGAGGCGCTGGCCTCATGACTCAATGATACACCGCTTCGCCCTTCATCTCCGGCAGTCCTAGCTGATCCTTGTTCACGTCTTGCGGATACTCAGCAGTGTGAGTCTCAATGTCTGTGTGTATTAAAATGTAATCCTCAGGGTCGCCTCGGCGGCGCAGGGGGTTAAGCCTCTGACTCTCCTTTCGGCTCAGGTCCCGATCGATCGAGCCGCACGAGGGGCTCTGTGCTGAGTGCAGAGTCTGCTGGAGACTTTCTCTCCCTCTCCCTCTGCCCCAACCCCCGGTGTACTCTCTCTCTCTCTCTTTCTCTCTCTCTCTGTCTCAAATATAAATAAATAAATAAATAAATAAATCCTCTGAAAAATGTAATCCTCACAACAACCCTATGAGTCAGGCACCATTCTCATCACCATTTTATAAGAAAACGGAAGCACGGAGAGTAGGTAATGCACCCAAGGGTACAAGTTGGCAATGCTGGGGTCGGTGCCGAGCCCCAGCTCTCAGCTACTGGCTTGTGCTTTCTCGTCAGAGTAACTGGGCAAGCACTCACGGCCGCTGTTCACCGCACCTTGCATGACGTATGCGGCCCCAAACTAACGCAGCTGTTTTGATTTTGCTCCCTGATATTTGCACGTTTTCCCCACACTCACAGCCTTCGGCTTAGGAGGGGCAGGGAAGGAACTGGGGGTTGCAGATCTTCTCTTTTCCTTTGCTGTCATAGGTCGTCACTTTCAGCGGAAGCGCCAACACCAGGAAGTGACAAGAATAGGAAATAATGGGATAGAGGTCCTAGGTCATTCGTGCTTCTTTGGACACGATAGCAGGCGAGTCCCGGTCAGTGAAGCTGCTGATTCAAAAGGAAAGCCTCTCAGTGCTTCCAGAGCCCCCCTTACTACTCAGTCAGACCCGGGCCTCTCAAACTGCGCGGGAACACTCACCCGCTCCCGGCAGTCCCTGAATTCGCAAGTTCTTCAAAGAGTGAATCTGCTCTGTCGTTCACTTTGAAAAGTCCCAGGCATCTAGGAGGTATTAATTGCTGGTGCTTTTGATCTTGATTTCTCCACATTTCGTTAACGGAGATGAAAATGAGTCTCTCTTTGAAAAGCTGTAGGATAACCGTACTTCTCGTCCGTGTTCTTGCCCTGGAAGCATACGTGGAAGCCGTATAAAGGAACGCTTGGGCCTCCATAATTTTCAGTGAATAAAGCAAAAGTGAAATCCAGAATGTTCTCCTCAGTAGAACGTTGTCTAAGATTCTAGAATCTTGCTGAGTGAATAGATAGAAGGGCATCATCCCTGAAGAGGGATTTGAAGAGATGGACAATTCTTCTAAGTTTTAAGTAACGAGTCCCTTGACCTTGATGATACATTTGTAGAGGCTTCCAAGAGTGGGAGCAAGGAAAGAAAGAGAAAGGCAACTTTTATGATTACATAAAATCCCGATATGTGTAGAATGTTCTGTGTGTGGCCTATTGAAGGTGCCAGACAACGACAAAGATACGACTCTTGTCTTCTTTAAGAATAAAGACCAGAAGGACGGCCCCAGTAATGGTGGCAGCTCTTGTAGTCCTCCAGCTCTGGAAGTTCCTCGCTGTCTTCCTGCGTGACCCCCACCTGCTCCAGGGGTGAGTTCTAGTAGTTAGAAAATAGGCGGAGATACCCAAACTACCCACCGTGTGCGGATTTCTGTATTGCCCTGTGGCTCCGTACTTGAGAAGGAAGACAGCCACAAATACATCTACAGAGTTGACACAGAATCCCTGGCCCAGATAACAGTCTTCTCTGTAGCATTTTTTGAAGCACGGCCTTCAGCCTAGGCAACACTTTTCCCAAGAACTTGTGATCGTACTTTTAAAGACAGCCCGTTCCATTCTATTTCACTTATCTTTTTAGGGATGAAAACAATTAAATCCTTCAAATAGCGTGTTTCATTCCTTTGAGATACTGAATAGACAATGAATTTTTATTTTCTTTATCTCTTCTTTCTATGCTTCCATGATTATTTCATTTTTCATTACTTGATAAATTTCCAAACTCCTTGATGATATTTGAGAAGCACCTTACAGAGAAAACAGAAATAAGTAAACAAACTAAGGAATTGGACGTTCATGAAATCACTGAACGTTGTATCCTATATGATAAAATGGCATTATGTTGGCGCAAAAAATAAGATCCTCGCGTCGCTGTGGGACAAAAGCTATTTGTGGGGCTGAAAGACAGTCTATGCAGCATCATCTCCAAAGCAGGCTTTGATCTGGGCAGCTACTAAGAAGGTTTAGCTGCTCAGAGACTTATAATCTCTAAATATATAATGATTTTTCAATATTTACACCGTCTTTTTCAAGGGCAAACAAGACCGTTTAAAGCATGAAGACGGTGCTTCACAGTTTCATGTATTTGTAAAACAGAGAATGGTTGCTCTATTCTGTTTCAGCTTGATTCCTTGCCTTATGCTGACCGTCCTAATTATCGGGTCACCAGGAGCAACATCCCTGTGGCTCCGTCGTCAGGTTTACTGCTCACGGCAGCAAGGGAGAAAGAACATCATGGGAGCCTTCAGTATGAGGGTGTTAAAGAGAACACGGATTTGGACTCGGGGGATTTCGGGGAGGGTTTAATGAAGTGGGGCTCTGCTATAGACTGAATGCTGTTGGAAAGTGGGGGTCATTCTGATTGGGTATCTTCATGAATCTTATAGAAGGAGGGACGAGCGAGCAAGGCTGAAGCTGTAATGGGTAAGAGGCAGCAGTCACTCCAATTAGGGATCAGAGAGGGATGTCTGAGCATTTGTGTGGTTTAGAGAATGCTCATGTTTTGTCTGTGTTCAGACATGACTACCGAGAGAGTGCTCTGGTTTTGGTCTTGTCCCATCATGGTCCCAGAGTGGCCTTGTCTGGCGCTGAGGCTCTGTGACACTGTTTATGTTTAACCAGAGAACCCCAGGGCCTGGTTTTGAGATCCGGGCCAAATCCTAGGAACGTGGAGGCCTAGGTGATAGTGGAGGCCAGGTCCAGATGTCAGGGGTAGCTTTTCTCTTTCTTGTAATACTCTCCATATGAGATTATGAGCCCCATAAAGGCAGATGCCGTTCTTTTCATCCCTGCTATTCCCAGTAGACTATATACAGCCTAGCACTTTTGAAGGGGTTCAGTGAATAATCTTTGAACGAATGTGTGTATAAATGAGTGAGTGGATGAACCAGCTATGGAGATTCTTAAAAGTCTTCTATCCAATTATATGTAAAAGAGTTACACAAAACAAAAAGAGTTCACATCTTCCTAGTGAAGGTGGACGTAGAGAGGAGTCAGTCTGATGCAATCTGGAGACATTCTTACCTTGAGGAATGTGCACGGGTCATGGGGTGACCTTACAGCCTGAGCTGCCTGTTCAGGTCCGGCCCGTGCCTGTTGTCTCATGTCATTGTTAATAGTGCCCCTTCAGTCTCAATATTCTATGGTCTGATTATGATCACCCTAATCATGGACAGGAGGACTGTTCCAGAATAACAACCTGTCCTGGGGGTTCCTAACTAAGGGCTGACCAAAGAACAGGATGGCAATGCTCTCCAAGGCCTCTTTCTGCTTTCAAATTCTCAGGTCCTGTGGGGAGTATTTAAAGGGACAAATGTGAATTGGACTTATTCTAAGTAATAATACTGAGGGCCACTGAAAAAATATGATTAACTGTCAGGGCGCCCATGGGCGTTCAGTTGGTTAAGCTTCTGACTCTTGGTTTTGGCTCAGGTCATGATCTCAACGTCGTCGTGAGATGGAGCCCCAAGTCAGGCCCCACACTCGGCAGGGAGTCTGCTTGGGAGGCTCGCCCTCTGCCCCTCCCCCCACTCACGTGTGCACTCGCTCTCTCTCTCTCTCAAATAAAATAAATAAAGCCTTAAAAAAAAACCATGGTTAACTCTCAATAGTCTGCCCCGATAGGATAATCAGGAATATGAGTAACTAACATTTGTCATATTTATTCCATCATATTAACCTTCTTAATTATACTGTTCTATTAAAATTGGTTTACATTACCTGGTACATTTTGTCTGAGAATGAAGAGAGGTGGCCCACAATTTGCTACAGATAATCCCACATTGACAATCAAAATAGCACACACAAATTCACCCCAACCCCCAGATTCGTGAAGCTGGGACATCCATTAAAGCTTGCTTAAGTTCAACTCCCTAATTTTATAGATGAGGCCTTGAAGGTCTAGGAAGACTGAGCTATTTTGTCCAAGGTAACTGCACAAATCATAGTGATCAGACACGGAACCCACATTGTTCTATCGCCTCACTGGTAAAATGTGCTTGACAGTAATTTTACATAGAAACAGTAATAAAAATGTATTATATGTGTGCTCTTTCGTAGTGTCGTATTTCCTGAATCAATCGGGAAACTTATTCCCTAAGTACTATGTGCTATGGAAGCTTCTGTGAATCCATTGTTCTATTTTTGCTTTCCGTGTGAACCTGCTCTTGTTTTACATGGAAAGAAGAGCTCTGTAGTTGGGAGAGGCGACCCGTGAGATGAAGCGGCTACTGGCACCTTCTACTCCACAACCTCATTTCTGTTTTGAAAGGTGGTAACTGTGTAGGTAGGTATATAAATAATAGTTACAATAAAAGCAAACACGCACAAGCTGTACGTTTCAGAAGCTGCACCGTGAAATCTGTAATGTTCTAAGTTAAGGGGGTGGCAACAGAACACATTAATTTCCCTGCGTTTTTCAGAGTATACATGCTGCTGACCAGGAAATGTAGAGAATTTTGATTAGTTTTCCCTATTTAACAATGTATTTTCTTATGTGCATCAAGCTTAGAATCCCACAATAATTTTTTAAAAATAATTTAAAAAATTTTAGCAGTTATGTTGTCAGAAGAAGAGAGCCCAAATTTCTAAGCGTGAATTTAGCAAACATGTCAAAAGCTTTTATAAGGGAATACTGCCTTGATTAATTAAAGGAAGCCTTAGAATCACCAACACTTCCAGACTCATTTTCTCTGTGCTGGAGAAGTGGTGCACCATCACAACACCTACCACTAGGGGGCATCCTCCAACACATCTTAGCTGTTTCCCTAAAGGAGCAGTGAATCTCAAGGGTGCCCTTTTCTTACAAACGCCCTTACGTTCTGCAGTGAGAATCATTATGTGTGTATCACTCATTATGTGGGTATCACACATACCTTTAAAAATCAATATAATGCTCTAATGATAATATAAAAGAGAGATAATAAGAAAGCAATTTATAACGAAGTAATATGTATTTCCACATATAAAGCTTAGGTACAAATACATTAGAAAATACATACGATGAAGTAGCCAGATTCTATACATAGAGGCAATTGGTAAAATGCAGACAGACAGAGATGTGTTACCATGATGACTCAAATGCTTTGAGTGGCGTTGCCATTGATGCCAAAATGACTGAAGATGAAGAAGTCATTGTAAATCTCCAAATAAAACTAAGACGGTCTTTATTTCTATTGCTGCTGCATTCCTTTAAAAACAAATCCAGTATGGGGCACCTGGGTGGCTCAGTCAGTTAAGCATCCAACTCTTGATTTCGGCTCATGTCATGATCTTGGGGTCCCGGAATCAAGTCCGATGTTGGACTCCACACTGGGAGTGGAGTCAGCTTGAGATTCTCTCTCCCTCTCCTGCTGTCCCTCCCCACCCCTGCTCTCTCTCTCTCTCTCTCTCTCTCAAAAAAAATCTAGTATATATGAAAACAACCCTGAAAATTCTACTTTATACATAAAAACATTGCATTTATCTGTAAAATAGTGCTATCAACGATATTTGTTTCCCTCTCACCCCCAAATTCATGTGACATCCTAATGCCCAATGTGATGGTCTCAGGAGGTGAGGTGCTTGGGAAGTGATTAGCTCAGTATGGTGGAGCCTTCATGAGTGGAATTAGTGCCATTATAAAGGAGACCCCAGAGGGGTCCCCCCATGTGAGGACAGGAGAAGATGGCAGTCTGCAGTCAGGGAGAGAGCTCTCACCTGAACGTGACCACGCAGGCATGCTGAGCTCAGACTTCCAGCCTCCAGAATTGTGAGAAGTAAATTTCTGTTGTTCATAGCCACCCAAACCATGGTATTCTGCTAAAGCTGCCCAAACGAAGAGAGTTACATTCTAGGCTCAGATAATGACACTGTTTAGTTTGGTTTGGTTTTTAACCTATGTGAATGTTTCAGAAGGACATTTGGAAGTTGGACAGCATGTACAGCAGCTCTTCTCTGGGCATATTGTGACATCTAGCATCTCTGACACCCTCTCCTAAATTCCACAAGTGCTCCCAACCCAACTGTCATGACAACAAAACATATGCCGGTAAAGGTGCTTCCACCCTCATGGAGAACCATCGGTCAAGAGCAAAAGGGCCTCCTTTCTACCTTCATGTGTATCTTCCTTTAGCTCTCAGATGAGAGGGAGATTCTCCTCTTTCCCCGAAAGACTGGCCCTGGGAGAGGCCTTGTAGGACTGGCCTGCTTCAGGTCCCACATGACATTTAGGCAGTAACCCTGCAAGAGAAGCTGGAAGGCACCCCCACACACCTCCTGGGTTGGATGCATCCACTTCAACCTCAGAGGGCCCCCTGACTTCAGGTTTCCTTTTTTAACCCCAATTTTCCTGAAACGTACGCACACATGCGCACACACACACAGCACCTCTGTTAAAAGTCTTCTCTTCTTCCCACTCTTTTCAAAGAGGATTACTTCTGATGATTTAAGCGAAGAATGATTTCATATTCTAAATGCACTTTTGTGTTAAAATAAGCAGAAAAAAACCGGAAAAGAATGTCCCTAGGTTTGGACAAGGTTTTGAGAATGCAGAAATTCTGCATATAATTCTGCCTGTGCGTACAGAGCAGTAAGAGAAGTGTAGTCCCATGTCCTATTTTTTCTACTATGTGTCAAACAAGGTAAAAAAAAAAATTTTCTTTTTATTTTCTAACTTTCGCTCCAAGTTGGGTGGGCTCACATTTCAAAGAGTATTGATAATTCCACTGGTATTAAATAGGTGGTGGTGATGACGACAGTGATAATTAAACCTTACCCAAGGGCACAGAGCGTGCTAGAGCCTTAGGCAAGATCTGGACCCAGATTGTGCGGTGTGGAGGCCTCAGCTCTTGTCACTATACCACACTTTTTGACAAGGAATTCATGGATACAGTCACTCCAAATTACCTATTACGCCAATGCTGCATGCAGTTCCCTAGGCCTGTACTTACGCTTCTGCAAAAGAATGAGAAAATCAGAACCTTGGTATGTAGTGCGAGTGTTTATAACACAGGGTTTACAATGCAGGGAATTGATTACTGAGTGGGGGAGGAATCAAGAGCCAAACGGGACAGTGACGTAACCCAGAGATTTGCAACCGCAGGAAGCCGCTTGTACCCTTGACCGAGAGGCAACAGGAGGAGGTAAAGTTACCAGAGGCTTCAGGTCATTCAGTGAAAGCTGGAACCTCAGGAAGCCAGCCCGCAAAGGAGACCGGGCCACTCTGAAGAAGCCACTTGAGGCAGACAGAGAAGGTAATAACCCTGGTTTCTCCCTTGCTATTACATTCTAATCTCCACCAGCCAAACCCAATCAGCAAACCCAGGAACCTGGAAAACCAAACTGGATCTGAGAGCAGACAGATCCCAACAGGCACACCCACATGGGATTTTGTTGTTTGCCAGAAGAAAGCACCTTAAGCCTCCTTTAAATTGTAACCCCCAACACCTTTAGACTAACTTGATGGGACAATTTTTTTTTTTTTAAATCACATGTGACTTTAAAAACATCTATCATGCAAGCAGATATCTTTTTACACCTGTGGCTCACTGAATATTAGAAAAAGAGAGCATTATTGAGCACCTCCTTGCTAAGGGCCAGCAGAAACAATTGCCAGGCTAATACTTCAGAGTACGAATTTTGCTAACCTGAGGGAAAAAGAAGCTGGCTACAAATAGTATGGTCATCTGGCTAGTATTTCTGCAGGACTAATTTACCGGAACATTTTCAGGTGGCCTTGTGCATGATTATATATAGTATGAAGAGCTGGCCAGCTTGTGCTAGGAGTCCTGGACATAATTCTTCAGAAATGTAGGGTACTGGAGACTTCTGGGTCTCTGGAGGAAGTTCTATGTGAAGGTCCTGGCCCCTGAATCACAGTGGGTTGTGCTCCAGGACTGAGGGGGCTGCCACTTTCTGATTAATTGACTCCAACTGAGAGTTGGAGCGCCCTCTAGGGGACAGCTGGCTGCTGCCCCCCCCCCCCCCCCCCCCCCCCCCCGGCACTGTGCCTGGGCACTAAGCTCCCCCCCTTCCTTTCTGCAGTGTTATTGCTTACCAATGTCCTTTTTCTTCAAATGCTCCATGAAATATGGCTGTGGCCTTATGAGATATTGCGTCAAAGGAGACTTAGTACAGATTATATTCTGAGGGTGCTATCACACATTCAGAGGAATTGCCAGATAAATGATTCACAGAAAACATGAACAGCAGCAGAGAGGAGGGGTTCCAGCGCCCTCAGAGCTCAGCCACAGGACATGGCCCAGTATCACTGCTGGCATCTAAGGAGAAGCAGACAGGATGTCTTCTGGGAGTATGACTCTCCTGATTTACAGTGATTTGTTTTAATTATTTTTTTTAGATTTTGTGTATTTATTTGACAGAGAGAGACAGCGAGAGAGGGGACACAAGCAAGGGGAGTGTGAGAAGGAGAAGCAGGCTTCCCGCCGAGCAGGGAGCCTGATGTGGGGCTGGATCCCAGTACCCTGGGATCACGCATGACCTGAGCCAAAGGAAGACGCTCAACGGCTGAGCCACCCAGGCGCCCCTACAGTGATGTTTTTAAAATCACTTTATCCTGTACTTTTTGGAGGAGGTGGCTAAGTAGGGTAATTTGTGGTTAAGATCATAGAACTCGGAGCCTCTTTCTCCTTGTATCTTTACAAGTCTGTCCCCTTTTCTCGACCCCTACTACCATAGACCCCTGGTCTGTGCTTGTTGCCACCACTGACTGCTTCCCCTCATGAACCTCCCTCTCCTCATTACTGCAGCCACTGGGATCTTTCTAGGCAAATAAGATCAGCCATGCTCACCACCCTCCAAAGGCTCCTCCAGCCTTTAGGATAATAGCCACCGGATATTTGGTGGCACACGCCCTCCAGTGATCTCTCACCTACAACCCCTGCTCTGTAAATCCTAGGCACCCAACTACACCCCAGGAAAACGCCAATCTTCCCAGGTTGGGGGCAAATGCCCACTCTAGCAACTCGTAATTATTTTGCCTCCTGGCAAAGCCAAGTCTAGAGGACAGGCTGGGCCTTAGTCCTTTGAGTACTACCCAACATCCAGCGCCTGGGACAAAATGTGCACTCAAGGGTATTTGAAAAGTACTTTACAGTTTGCAAGTGTTCCTCACATCTGCCCATTTAATCCTCCCAACCCTCACCTGGCAGTATTTTCTAGTTATACAGGCAAGGGAACTGAGGCTGGAAAAGGTCAGTGGCCCACGTTAGACTCTCAAGTGGCAGAACTGGTACTCACCCCCCTGGTTCTCTGAGGCGCCAGCATGTAGGACTGAGAATTCTACAAACTTGATGTGAATTTCCACCCGGTCACGGCCTGGCTAAAGCACCGGCTTCACCTCCCTGCGCCTGTGTGCTCATCCTTAAAGAAGACAGTACTTCCAATTCGGACTTGTTACGAGGATTAAATAAAACAATGCCTATGGAGCGTCTAACAGTGCCTGGCTCCCAGCCGGAACTATAAATGTGAGTTCCCTCTCTGACCCCAAGCTTGGCGAGCTGCTTCTCCTATTTCTACAGCAGCTCCTCCTTCTCTGAGCTCCGGAGGCCACGGGGGTGCCAACTGTGGAGCACCGTGCCCGTTTTGACGTGATAGTTGCATCGGGTACCAGCTAATCCTTAAAGAAGTGTGGGGACTCCGGGCGCAGCTGTGAGAAGACAGCGGGGAGGGAACTAAGGGGCCCTAGGAGGCAGGGGTTGGATGGAGGGGCCCGTGGTGAGCGTGGGTCGACAACAGAGGGAGGGCTGGCATCCCACTGCACACACACCACAGACCGGTCCGTTTAGGGCTCCCGACCTCCAGTCTCCCGCAAGTGGTCGGTGCCCGCCTCTCTCCCACCCCACTTTACCCCCCCTTCCTTCCCACCCTAGCTCTTGGCACTGTCCTTAGAGGCACAAAAAGCAAGGAGGGTCCCAGGGCGAAGAATGGTGGGGGCCGCAGCCGCGCGCGAGCCCGGGGAGGCAGGCCCCGCCCCCACCCCGGCGCCTGCTGGCGGGAGGCGGGACATGCGCACGCGGCGGCGGGGCGCAGGGCGCGGGGAGGCGGGGGAGCGCGCGTGCAGTTCCTCTCCGCTGGAGCGGGCCGGCGCTGCGGGGACCTGGGCTGCCGTGGGTGGGGAGCCGGACGCGGGAGCGGGGAGCGCGCCGCCAGCGGGCGAGTGTGGGTGTGCGAGGCCGCGGCGGCAGACCCGCGAGCCCGGAGCGCCGCGTCTAGGGGATGCGAGCGGCGCGGAGCCGCAGCGCTGCTGTGCCCGGTGAGCTCGAGCGGCAGTGACCTCAGCGAGGGGAGTGCGGGACGACGGCGCCTGCCAGCCCCGCGGGAATCCTGGGGGCCAGGGGTGCGCGGGGCACGGCGGCGGCGCGGGAGCGCGGGGCGCAGACCGGGCGGGGCTGGGGGACAGTGATGAGCGGGCGCGCGGGGAGGCTGCACGCCGCCGCCGCCGCCCGGAGCATCTGCCGCCCGAGCTGCTGCTCGCGGCCCGGGACCCGGCCATGGAGACGCTGAACGGCCTCGCGGGCGGTGGCGCCCCGGACGCGAAGCCGCTGCCGCCCGGCCAGCACCACCGCCACCACCACCTCCACCCGCTGGCCGAGCGTAGGAGGCTGCACCGCGCGCCTTCGCCCGCCAGACCCTTCCTCAAGGACCTGCACGGCCGGCCCCCGGCATCCGGCCCGGCCACCCCCTCCTCGGGCCGAGCCCCGGCGCCCGCTGCCCCGCGCTCGCCCAGCCTCGCGGGCAAAGCACCGCCCTCGCCGGGAACCCTGGCCGCGCCCGGCCGCCTCTCTCGGCGCAGCGGCGGCGCCCCTGGCGCGAAGGACAAGCCGCCAGCGGGCGCCGGGGCCAGGGCAGCGGGCGGCGCCAAGGCCGCTCCGGGCCTCAGGAGGGCGGCGCGCACGGCACCCGCGGAGCTGCTGCCCCGGGCGGGGAGGCCGCCGCCGCCGCCCGGGACCGAGCCGCTGTCCGCCGCTGCCAAGGGCCGCAAAGCCAAACGCGGCTCCGGGGCGCCCCCCGCCCGTGCCACCGGGCCCCCGGTCCCCGCCGCCCCGATCCCCGCCGTGATCCTCGCCGTGACCTCCTCGGCCGGCTCCCCTGCTCCCGGCTCCCGCATCAGCCACACCGACAGCAGCTCCGACCTCTCCGACTGCCCCTCCGAACCGCTGTCCGACGAGCAACGCCTGCTCCCAGCCGCCAGCAGCGACGCCGAGTCCGGCACGGGCTCCAGCGACCGGGAACCGCTGCGAGGAGCCCCCACGACAAGCCCAGCAGCTCGGGGGGCGCCGCCCAGCAGCCCCGAGCCCCCCGCGCTCCTCGCCGCGCCTCCCGCCGCCGGCGCCTGCCTCGGGGGTCGGAGCAGCCCGGGCGGGGTCCCCGCGGGGTCCCTGGGAACGGGTGTGGCAGAGGATGCCGGGGGGCGCGCGCCGCTCGAGCGAACGGCCCCCGGGATCCCCAAGGAGCCCGGTCCGGGCGAGCAGACCCGACTGGTACCGGCGGTGGCAGTGGAAGAGGAGCTGATGCGGGAGATCGAGGAGCTGCGCTCGGAGAACGACTATCTCAAGGTGAGCAACCGGCTCTGCCGCAGGTGTCCCGGAGGCGACCCCAAATGGCCTGGGTGCGGGCGGGGACCCGTGAGCTCAGCCTTCCCGGTCCTGACAAGCACTTTCTCTTCTGCCCTTCACTTTCCCGCCCCTTCCCACCCTGGGCTTTGGGAACTTAAGCTAAAACTTCTGGAAGGAACAGCAAAACCTGTGGGTCCGGGCGGGTTCTCACCCCACTTAGCTTTTCTTGTTTCTTGAAGTCTTGCTTCTTCCTGCTGACGCCTTTGCCTCTGTAGATATGCTGGGGGAGAGGTGGCCAGAATCACATTTTGGATACACAGCTGACCTTCTCCCTGGCCAAAATGTGCCCACTCTCACCTGTGGGATGTGGCTACCCCTAGCCAAAGAGCTGGTCCAGGCCCAGTGCAGGTGTGTGCAGGTTCCCGAGCCTGCTATGGGCCAGGCTGTGGCTGCGCCCGATGCTTTTCCTGCAGTTACACAAAGTGTGGCCCCCTCTGTTTCTCTGCAGGGGGGCTGTTTTCAATGATAAACCTTAAGTTCAGGGGTCCCATGGGTGTGGCCCGGGTTGAGGGCCATAGGGTTGGTGGGTTTGGCCCGCCAGTCCTTTGTAGGTGTGGACAAGCCAGTTTTCTATAAGAGGAGAGGCCACTTGATTCCCCCTGCACGCCAGCACTTTCGAGGGAATAGCAGCCTCGGCCACCCTATCTCTGAGTATTTCTTGTGAGGTCCTGCTAGTGAAGTCCTCTTGGTCTTCTTAGCTTTGGGGCCCTCGATCTGACTTGCACTTTTTCTCCCAGGAGGAGGGCAGGTTGGCCCTGCAGAACCGGACTTAGTGTGTCTGTGTGTGTGTGTGTGTGTGTGTGTGTGTGTGTAGAGGGGGGCAAGATAATTGAAGTGACTTGAGAAAATAAGGGGGAATGAGTCGGGGGCAGCTGCTTTATTATAGTCTTCAAGTTAGTAAATAACTACAGTTGTATAAATCTTTTCATGTTTCTGTTAAGATTCTAATATATATGTATCTCCTCCCAAACTAGTGGATGGCCTTCCTTTATCTGGGTTACGTGATTTGTACTTTTTCTCAGCAGATGCTGAACCTATCCAAATGAGGCCCAGTTTTTGACCAGTGGGACCAAGGACATGGGCTTATTTAAGGTGGTAAAGTGTGCAGTTCAAACTGGCATCAGAATAGGTTCATTGCTGAGTGTTGTAACCCTAAACCTCTTATCAGGAGCTGCTCTCCCCAGCTGAGCCCAGTAGTTGTTTTGCCTGCAAAGAGGTAGCAGTGAGGCAGAGGAGAGGTGAGAACAGATTGGGAGTTTGGAGTAAGATGTTTCAAGCAGTACATTCGCTTGTGTCACCCACTGTTATGTAATAGACAACAGAGTGATTTTCAAAGGTGCTGGAGAGAAAGGGCAGTGACGTTGTATGTGACTCCATCTTGAGGTCAGCACCTTTGTAGATCTTCTACACATGGAAACTCCCTAAAGGCCAGAAAAATTATCTCGTTGGGTTATAGTGCCAGCTCTTGGCGTGATCCCTGACCCACAGTGGCTCTGATTAAATGTTTATCCAAATCATGACCTGCTAAGCAACAGGAAATTGAGGGTTTCATAAAAGAAAAGATGTTTCCCATTGCATCTTTGATCTTAAGGTAGGCAGCTCAACAGTCATTCCAGAGTTCATTCCTAGGTAACTGTTTATTTGCTTTATCCTTTCACATTGGCCCGTTCTCGGTGAATGCACTATGTGTCTGACCCTGGCGTCTGATCTGGCATATTTGGTATTTTGGCGAGTCTTCACAACAACATAGGGTATAATTGTGGTCATTTGTATCATAACCCCGATTTCACAGACAAGGATGCTGAAAGCCCAGAAAACTTAAATGACTTCCCCAAGGCCATACAGCAAGTGAGGGGGGGGTGCAGCTTCTCTTATCCCCCCGCTCCAGACCTTTTGCTTTCTTCACTGCACCAGGCTGCATCCCTGTTCCCAGCAAGGCTGCCTTTCTTAGTGTGTACTGCTTGCTTCAGTGTTGTTTTATTAGCTTGAAATGTTCCCAATGTTTGGCTTTCCTAGGGGGCCTTTTTTCATTTTAGGTGAAAGGGCCGTAATGAACACCTCTCCACTAGCCTGTGTACAGATGGTCATATAAATCCCACTGACAATGTTTAATTTGTGGGAAATGTTCAGTTGCTGGTTCCTGTGGAGAAAGTGTCGTGGCCAACCATTCTGTCTGCCTAAGAGCATCTCCCAGCCTGTCTTCTGACAGCAGGAGAGAGAAGTAGGTGGAGGAGCTCAGAAGGAAGCTAGGAAACCAGAAGTCTGCACACAGATATATGTGTGAGTTATGTGTTTGGTTATTTAGGAGCTTAAGTTACAATCATTCAATTCGAGAGAAAACAGCAGTCCTGGTAGATTAAGGTCAGCGAGCGTGCCCACTGGTGCAAAATGGGGCTGTGATCAGGCGTAGCCTCGAGGGGCAGAGGCGGGCAGCATGCCTTGGCACAGGGTGTGTAGAGCGTGCACATTATAAATCAAAACTTATCTGTTTATTGCTCTCTTTGCTCACTGGTACTTTTTCTCATGGTCGATAAAAGCGCATCCTTGACCTACTGCTGTCTTGGGGAATGTTGCACAGAGCTCGCGTGATGAGACAGAGCATTCCTCTATTCGGATGTTACCTAACAAGAAGAGCCTGGGCCCAGGAATTTTACTTGGGTATATTCTGGAGGATTGTGACCGTGTTAAACATCACATTCTTTCCCAAGTCAGTTCTGTCACCATTGCCGTGCAAGACGGTCACACTTCCTAAGCTAGAATGACCAAAGGGTAATCAAACAGATACATAAGGCCTGCAAAGCCATAGGGGGATATCTTACTGCTCCAGAAATTCTCATGGAATTCTCTTGATTTTTAGCCGGTCTGCTGTGTTTTTTAAAATAGATGTCAGCAGAGATGTCGGTTGTGCTGCGTGGGGCTGTCTGGGGGCAACCCTGACTGCTTTCTCTTCCTCTTCTACCTGCATCACAGGGGACCAAGGTGGCTAGATGAAAAAAGCACAATTATTCAATTCAAGTGGCTGGCTCTTTGCGTGAAAACACAGGCAGAAAAGCAGTCTTGTCCCTTTACCCTGATGAACTTATATATATTTGGAAGTCTTCAAACTTTAAGGGGAGCAGTTGAGTTCAGTTGTCCAAAGGCCTTTGGTTTGTTTTCATACCGACCCCAGGCACGTTTCTCAGTGACGAGTGCATCTACAAAATGCTGCTGGTGTGTTCGCTGCCTGCCTGCCTGCCTGCCACCACCGGGTTTTGCTCGAGTGCTTGGAGACAGTCAGACCAGCCTTAGTGCTCATCATGAACATATTAATTATGTTCTCTGTTTCCATGGGCTTTTCAGGAGGATTTAATCACTTTGAGTTTATTGGCCTATTTTGAAAATGCCGTTCAGGTTCCTGGTGACATGCTCACAATGCCCCCTCCGCTTGTGTCCAAATAGTGTTCTCCAAAGCCCCAGTGTCCTGCAGGATGGGTGTGGGTCGGTGTGGGGAGGGGCTGCTTTTTTTTTTTTTTCTCTGCTTTCTCAGTGATTTCGTAAGAATTATTTTTGTTTCAAACAAAAATCACTGCTAGCTACTAGGGCAGGCAACATCCGATCATTTGAGGGGAGTGATTTTCCAAGAGACATTATTGGTAGGGTCATTCGGGATCTTATAGGTTTCAGTGTATCACCACCCTGTTTCTCACCTGAGTAGTCTTTTGAGTTTCAGGCTCTGAAATGGTTCTGTTAAATTTGGCAGTGTGAATTCCAGGTAGTCAGTGTGGCCCGGAGCGGGGACACTGAGGCAAGAATAAACAATTTTGAGCAGCTGAAGTGATAAACTCCTCCTCTCCTCTCTCTTTCTTTTGGAAGGGTTGAAGTGGACAGCAGCCCTATTCTTCCCTGGCATTCCACTTTCCACACCCATTCTTTATTCAGCCTGCGAAAGAGCGGCTGTAATAATCTTAGGTGGCGCGATAATGTAGACCAGGGCAAACAGAGCCCATCAGCTGCTGGGTGAACTGTCACTTGGTAAACAATGGTTAGCGGCCCCTGTGCCTTCTTAGCTCCAGCTGGGACTGTGCAGAGAACATTTTCATTGTCCGGAGGGAAATGAGGTGGATTATTTGTATATTACAGCAGACGATTGTTTCTGGCTGCAACTCCCAGAAGATGGAATTATTGCAACAGTAGCCAGATGACTGCTCCCCTGTCCAAATTGGGGTCTATTTAAAGAAGGGTTCTTAAAATATTAATGTAGAACTAGTTATTGATTTCGGGTTGCTTGAAGGAGATTAAGATTTGAATATAACCATCAGTCTGATCAAGAGTTTGTATCCCTTAAATTAAGATACTGCGGATTCCATTTCTATTTTTTATTTGTGGATAAAACTTTTCATGGAGGCTTGCATTGGAACACTTCATTTGAACCTTGGTTTACTCCAGTACACACATGGTACCTCATTATTTCTGTAATTTGATGTATATACTAAGGCTCGATCTGTTATCTGCTGGCAAAGGGGAGTGGTTGGGGAGCTTCACACGCCTTCAAGATTTCATTTTATGTATGAAATTTGAAAAATAGATTTAATTAAAGCTAAATTAGTTTTTCAATGAGATAATGATCTAACAGTGAAGTATGAAACAGACCTGAAATTCTACATAAAACTGTTGATTAAGGACAAGTTTTTTCTTAGTTTCTGTGTATAAAAACACAGCAATTTTCTACTTTTACTTTGTCTACATTATATTTGCTAGAAACAGTGTATGTTCTGCTTGATTTGGTTTTCTTAAACATTGAAATGGCAGACATTTTTAAGGTTCTTTAATACAGCGTATTCTAAATTAGAGCATGCTGTCAGAAAATTAACATAGTGGGAGCTTGAAAATCACTATCCATCATGACCCTAATCTGAATAATCACAGTTTTTGCTTTTCAAATGTCTGCTTCCAGCTTACATGGTTTATAATTTGCTTTTCTTGTAACTTCACTGAACCTGAAAACTGCTTTTTTTCAGGGTTCTATGAAAAGAGTTGAAACACTGGCCTTAGTCCCATCTCTGCACCGGACTAGTGTTGAAAAGCCATTTAAATGTTTAGAATCTCAATTTCCTCATTTTTAAAATGGGGGTATTAATATCTTTGCTGCTTATTGCAGTGTTTTTCTGAGGGCAAGTCGAGATAATGGATATACTTACATATTGACAATTGTCAAGATCTAAAAATGTTAACTTGCTTTATTATGTCACGCCTGTGGTGGGCTTTTAAAAGCATGATTTAAGGCTTATTATTGTTTCATTTGTCCTGGTTGTTGCAAATAATTTATAGTATTTACTGGGAAGAGCACATGAGTTTGCAGTCTAGCTTCTATTTATTAGCTAAGAGGCCTTGGGCATGCTAACCAGCATGGGTTTGCTCTCCTTGTCTATGAAATATGACAAGGTAATATGTTCCTGGCAGGGTGAGAATAGGGTTAGCAATGAAGGTAAAGTGCCAAATGAAATGTCTTCTGTTCTACAAATTTGGATAAAATATGAGTTATAAAAAAGCAGTGATTCAAATACATGCAATTATGGTCTCTCCCTAATTTTCCTTTCAGTGCAACTAATGTTGGTGATTATTTATGCCAAAAAATATTAGCTGTTTACATCTGGCCTAGTGAATGCTTTGGAAGTGTGGCTTCATCTAGCTTTTACACACTTTTTTCTTTTAGCCTGCAGTGATTGTTAACGCATCTGTAGAACATATCCAGCATTTGATAGTTGGGTCCATGAGCGTCCTCCTGGTACAAAATCTCGAGAAACAGTTTTATACCTGGAAGTTATATCTTATGTTTTCTTATGGCTGTTTCACACTTTGAAAACTTTTGTTTGAGTAACAGGTAATTCCGGGCATTAATGACTTTGACTTTTATAGATAAGCTTTCTAGAAGGAAAAGCAATCACAGACAATTCCTTCCATGAACAGAATACTGTGTATTTGTAATACATAGACATGTGATTGTTGCTTGTACTGAGCTGTGTATTGGTTACGCAGTGAAACATTTACCTTTTAACTGTACTCCGACACAAGTGTAGAGAATAGGCTCTTTCCGAAAGTCAGGTCCATCATATACGTGGGTAGAACCCGAGGGAAACTTGACCTTGATTTGGAAGCTTAGGACTAATTACCTAATCTTTGCCAGAAGATTGACACCCACAAGGCTGTGTTAAAGCTTGCGGTCTGCAGTTGGTCTCCCCCAGTGTGGGGCGGGTCAGGGGCTTGGCTCCCACACAGCAGCATCACAGCCTCAGTGTAGGGATCAGGCATCAGTCTGCCAACTTATTCTTTACTGATGTTGGCAAGGACCTTCCTGAAAGGGTTGTGTTCTGTTCCCTGAAGAGCCCAGCCTGTCCATCCTGTTCACGTATGTTCAGCTGACTGGCTTCCACGCTTAGTCCGTGAACTCCCAGTCCCAGCGGATTTTCCTACTAGGAACAAGATGTGTAGGAAGAGATTTCCACAAAGGAAAACAGAAAAGAAACAAAAAACTTGCTTATACTTCACAACACTTTTCAATGTTAAGATTTACCTTTTTCTTAAGACACACTAGAACAGCTTATATTTTTAATGAGGTTGTGACTGATGCTATAGAAATTTTGTAAGAATACTGAGAAGCTGAGAAAAAGACACTTCATTGATTGTATCAATTTACCACTGGGATGTAGTAAAGCTTTTCTTTAACATCCATTCAGTCCATTCAGACAGGCTCCATGTGGGGTCATGGTTGGTTGAGTAGCCCTTTCTCTTAGTCAGGGTAGTGTGGACAGATTGGGGGGAAGCTACAGGCTGGGGTTTGGGGGAATGAGATGCTACATCTGTGCTCTTTCCAGTATCCACTGCTTCTGGTTGAGCTTGCCTGGGCAACTGTCTTTACCCCGTTTGTGCCAATTTGTACTTTTCCATAAGAAGCCCCAATTTATTTGTTACAATTGAACTTCTCCCGCTTAAAATACTCTTCAGGAGATTCCCTTCTGGTCAGTTTCTTATCTACCTGAGGCTTTGATGTTTATTGGGAGGCTCTTGTTCTTTATTGTAAGTAAATCCCTGCTTTTAAGAACAAATGCAGGATTAATGAGAGTGGAGAGAATCAGGAACAAACTGAATAGCAGGACAAGAGGTGATAGCTTAGGGTGTCCACATCGTGCACAGTTTTTTCCTTGACCCTCGATGTTAATTGAACAAAACAAATAGG